>NC_136061.1:222182167-222890667 GCF_964261635.1 Lissotriton helveticus | reverse complement strand
ATGCGCTATCCTCCTTCTTCTACAACAAAATCGCCGACATCCACAACAGCTTCACGAATACTCCCAATGACCAACTCACCCCACCCCCTTCTGTTCCCACCCCTCCAACTAACTACCTCAAGTCCTGGAACCCAATCACCATTGAAGATACCATTCGCCTCATGAACTCAATCCACTCTGGCTCACCCTCGGACCCCTGTCCCCACTACATCTTCAACAAAGCTGACTCCATCATCGCCCCCCAACTCCGCGATGTCATCAACTGCTCCTTCAACTCCGCCTCCTTTCCAGAAATATGGAAACACGCCGAACTCAGCGCCCTTCTGAAAAAACCAACAGCAGACCCCTCAGAACTGAAAAACTACCGACCCATTTCCCTCCTCCCTTTCCCGGCCAAAGTCATCGAGAAAGCCGTCAACAGCCAACTCGCAGCCTTCCTCGAATCCAACAACTCCCTGGATCCCTCACAAAACGGCTTCCGAGCCAAACACAGCACCGAAACCGCCCTCATTGCGGCGACCGACGACATCCGAGCACTCCTGGACAACGGTGAAACAGTGGCCCTCATTCTACTCGACCTCTCCGCCGCCTTCGACACTGTCTGTCACAACACCCTCATACAACGCCTCAGCAACATCGGCATACAAGGAAAAGCCTTGGACTGGATCATCTCGTTCCTAGCCGGAAGAACCCAGAGAGTCCGACTCCCCCCTTTCTACTCCGAGTCCACCGAAGTCATCTGCGGCGTACCTCAAGGCTCCTCACTCAGTCCCACCCTCTTCAACGTCTACATGAGTCCCCTCGCCTCCATCGCACGTCAACACAACCTCAACATCATCTCCTACGCCGACGACACCCAGCTAATCCTTTCCCTCACCAAAGACCCCAACACCGCCAAAAACAACCTTCACGAAGGTATGAAAGAAGTAGCCGAATGGATGAAACAGAGCCGCTTAAAACTCAACTCAGACAAAACGGAGGTGCTCATCCTTGGATCCTCCCCCTCAGCTTGGGACGACTCCTGGTGGCCTTCCGCTTTGGGATCAGCGCCCACACCCACAGACCATGCACGTAACCTTGGCTTCATCCTAGACTCCTCTCTCTCAATGTCCAGACAAGTCAACGCTGTATCGTCCTCCTGCTTCAACGTCCTTCGCATTCTCAAAAAGATCTTCCGCTGGATCCCCCTCGAAACAAGAAAGACTGTCACCCATGCACTGGTCACAAGTCGACTGGACTATGGCAACACACTCTACGCCGGAATTACAACAAAACTGCAGAAAAAGCTCCAGCGCATTCAAAACGCATCAGCGAGACTCATATTAGACATCCCACGCCAAGAACACATCACCGGTCACTTAAAAAACCTCCACTGGCTTCCCGTCAACAAAAGAATCACCTTCCGCCTTCTTACCCACGCACACAAGGCCCTTTATAATCTAGGACCCGAATGCCTCAACACCCGACTGTCCTTCTACTATCCCACCCGCCAACTAAGATCATTCAATCAAGCCCTCGCCGCAGTCCCGCGCATCCGAAAAACCACCATGGGTGGCAGATCCTTCTCCTTCCTGGCTGCCAAGACCTGGAACTCACTCCCCACCCACCTCCGCCTTACTCAGAATCACACCTCCTTCAGAAAAGAACTGAAAACTTGGCTATTCGATAAACAGTGATCCCCTCCCCCTAGCGCCTTGAGACCCTCTGGGTGAGTAGTGCGCTTTATAAATGCCTGAACTTGAACTTGAACTTACAGGGCCCCTGTTGCTTCTGGGCCTGGGGATGCATGCTATGTGCATTCACCCAGTACCTGCACTGCATTGACTGCAGCAGTCCATCCCGTTCAGGTACTGATTTTGACTTTCCCAGTGAGGTGCCTATTTAATAGGCACCGCAGTGGGAACTCCAAAGAACCGCCCACCAGATTGTAATCTCCTAATCTGGTGGGCCGTTAAACCGTGGGTTTGGCGGGGCGGGGTGGTCCCACTCCTGCACCGCAAAACTCTTATTCAGGCCCTAGAGTGTGATTACATTGGTGTTCAAGCCCCTATCAAAATAGTGTATGGAGACTCTTATGGTCACACCCAAACACCTTCACCCACCCTAAGCCCTAAATATTCACTTGCCTCCCTAAAACCCATACCCACCCTGAAAAATCCCTTGCCACCCAAAAATCCATACAAACTCTACACCTAAACAATTAATTGTCACTCAAATACCCATACCCACCCTAAACACTAAAAATTACCTTATCACCCAAAAACCAAAACCCAACCAAAACCATAACATTTGCCTTGGGCAAAAAACCCACACCCACCCTAAACCTTAAAATTTCCCTTGCCACCCAAAAAAAGAACCGATCCTAAACAATCCCTCGCCAATCAAAAACCCATACCCACCCTAAAAATAACAATTCCCTTGCCACCCAAAGACCCATACCCACCCTAAGCCCTAAACATTCCTTACCACCCACAAAAACTATATCCTCAATAACCCTAAAAATTTCTTGCAACCCTAACCCCAAAAATTCTCTTACCACCCAAAAACCCATACCTACCCTACCCTTAAAAAATCCCTCCCTTCCCAAAAACCCACACCCAACCTAACCCCATAAAAATTCACTGGCCACCCAAAAAACCATACCTAACCTAAACCGGAAAAGTACCTTACCACCCAAAAACACACATCAACTTTAACGCCTGAAAATTCCCTTTTCATCCAAAAATCCATACCCACCAAAACCTTGAATTTATCTTGCCCCAAATAAATCCACACCCACTCTAAACATTAAAAATTCCTTTGCTACTTAAAAACCTACACCCTTCCTAAATGCTGAAAATGGTTAAACCCCAAAATGTCCCTTGCCACCCAAAAATCTATACCTACCCTACACCCTAAAATATCCCTTACCACCCAAACACCCACACCCACCCTGAACCCTAAATATTCACTTGCCAATGAAAAAACTATACCCACCCTAAACCCTAAAAAAGCCCTTATCAGATAAAAACCTATACTTCCTCTAAACCCTAAAAATGTGCTTGCCGCACAAAAACCCACACCAACCCTAAACCCTAAAAATCCCCTTGTGACTCAATAACCCATACACATCATAAACCCTACAAAATCCCTCGCCACCAAAAATTGAACGCTAAAAATACCGTTGGAAGCTATAAAACCCATTCCCTCTATACCCTAAAAATCCCTTACCACTCAAATACCTAAACCCCAAAAATTCACATCCCAACCAAAAACCCACACCCACTACAAAAAATCTCTTGTGACCCACATACCCATACAAACAGTGAACCTTGAATGCCTCATTACCACGTAAAAAACCCATATCAGCCCTAACCCCTAATTGTTCCCTTGCCACCCAAAACGCAAGCCCACCCTAAATCCTAAAAAATCCATTTCAACCCAAATACCAACACCACACCCTAAACCTTAACGAATCAATCATTTATAGAGCACACTACTCACCCGTGAGGGTTTAAGGTGCTGAGGGTGAAGGGGGGGGGGGGGGTGCTGCTACTGCACGAACAGCCAGGTCTTGAGGTGTCTCCTGAAGGTGAGAAGGTCTTGGGTCAGTCGGAGGCGGCTGGGGAGGGAGTTCCAGGTCTTGGCGGCGAGGTACGAGAAAGATCTGCCGCCTGTTGTTCTTCTGGTGCGTGGTACAGTGGCGAGGGCGAGGCTGCCTGAGCGGAGTTGGCGAGTCGGGGTGTAGAACGAGAGGCGTTTGTTGAGGTATTCGGGTCCGGCATTGTGGAGCGCTTTGTGTGCGTGGGTGAGGAGCATGAACGTGATCCTCTTATTAACGGGGAGCCAGTGCAGGTCTCTCTGGTGGGTGGTGATGTGGCTGTGGTGGGGGATGTCCAGGATGAGGCGTGCGGAGGAATTCTGTATACGTTGTATTCTTTTCTGTAGCTCGGCCATTGTCCCTGCATGTAGTACGTTGCCATAGTCGAGCCGGCTTGTGACGAGGGCTTTGGTGACAGTCCTTGTTTCCGTGGGGATCCATTTGAAGATTTTTCGTAGCATGCGGAGGGTGTTGAAGTAGGAGGAGGAGATGGCGTTCACTTGCTTGGTCATAGTGAGCGATGAGTCCAGGACGAACCCAAGGTTGCGTGCGTGGTCGGTGGGAGTCGGTGCTGTGCCCAGGGCGGCGTGCCACCAGGAGCAGTTCCAGGCGGAGGGGGATGGTCCAAGGATGAGGACCTCCGTCTTGTCTGTGTTCAGTTTCAGGCGGCTGATCTTCATCCATTCGGCGATGGCCCTCATTCCTTCTGAGTGATGAGCCTTGGGGTACGCTGATCTTGGTGGCCTCTGAGTGGATCGGGGGTAGGCAAACTCTCTGGGTTCTGTCAGTGAGGAAGGAGGAGATCCAGTCCAGGGCCTTTCCCTGGATCCCTGTGTTGTGGAGACGTGTTTTTAGGGTGCGGTGGCAGACCGTGTCGAAGTCAGCTCAGAGATCTAGGAGGATGAGGGCTGCGGTTTCTCCTTTGTCGAGCAGGGTTCTGATATTGTCGGTGGCGGCGAGGAGGGCGGTCTTGGTGCTGTGGTTGCGGCGGAAGCCAGACTGGGACGGGTCGAGGGAGCCGTTGGTTTCAAGGAAGTTGGTCAGTTGCTTGTTGACTGCTTTCTCGGTGACCTTTGCTGGGAAGGGGAGCAGGGAGATGGGCTGAAAATTCTTGAGGTCCTTGGGGTCTGCTGTCGGCTTCTTAAGGAGGGCGTTAATTTCAGCATATTTCCGACTCTCAGGGAAGGTGGCAGATTTGAAGAAGCTGTTGATGATGTCTCGGAGGTGGGGTGCGATGATGGTGTCTGCTTTGTTGAAGATGTGGTGAGGGCAGGGGTCGGATGGAGAGCCGGAGTGGATGGTGTTCATGATCAGGGTGACGTCTTCGGTGTTGACGGGGGTCCAGCGACTGAGGAGGGCGGTGGAGGGGCGTTGGTTCTGCAGCTGGTGGAGGAGTCTGGTTTGCGAAGCTGTCATGTATGTCACGATCTTGCGGTGGAAGAAGGCTGCAAGGGGGTCGCAGAGGTCCTGTGAGGGGGGATGTCGTTGGAGTTGGAGCTTGGGTTGGAGAGTTCCTTCACGATGCTGAAGAGCTCCTTGCTGTTGTGTGCGTTGTTGTCTATGCGCTCTCTGAAGGCCATTCTCTTGGCGATGCGGGTGAGCTGGTGGTGTCTGCGTGTGGCGGTCGTAAGGGCCTTTAGGTTTTCCGCAGTCCGTTCTTGGCTCCAGGCTTTCTCTAGAGTTCAGTAGATTTTTTGGAGTCCTTGAGGTCTGTGGTGAACCAGGTGGTTTTCCTGCTCTTGTGCTTGTTCGGAGGGTTCTTGATAGGGGCGAGGGTGTCGGCGCAGTTGCTGATCCACTGTGTGAGGTTTCAGGCGGCAGTGTTGGTGTACGAGGCGTTGGCCGGGGGGCCCTGGGTGGGGGAGGCAGTCAGCTGGTCAGTGGTGACTTTGCTCCAGCATCTTCAGGGGATCTGCGGCGGTTGGATGTGTGCGGTGAGTTTCTTGTAGGAGAAGTGGATGCATCGGTGGTCGGTCCAGTGGAGAGTGGTGGTGTGGCTGACCGTGACGTTGATGCAGGCGGAGAAGATGGGGTCCAGCATGTGGCCTGCGTGGTGAGTCGGGGTGTTCACTAGTTGCTTCAGTCCGAAGTTGGAGAGGTTGTCGAGCAGGGTGTTGGTGTTGTTGTCGCTCTCGTTCGCCAGGTGGAAGTTCAGGTCCCCCAGGAGGATGTAGTCTGTGGTGGCGAGGGCGTGCGTGCTGACTCGGCGATGGATTCACTGATTTGTTGGTGTGGACCCGGTGGTCTGTAGATGAGTGTTCCTCTGAGGGGGGTCTGGGGGTCCGTGTGGATCTGGAAGTGTAGGTGCTCGGCGGTGCTGAGATTTTCTTCGGTGCTGGATGTGACTCTGAGGGTGTTCCTGTGGACGATGGCGATTCCTCCTCCGGGCTTGTTGGTACGGTCCCTATGGATGATTTTGTAGCTGTCCGGGATGGCAATGGCAATGTCAGGGGCCGAGGAGGCGTTCATCCAGATTTCCGTCAGGAACGCGACGTCCGGGGCTGTTGAGTCGAGGAGGTCCCAGAGTTCGATGGCGTGCTTGTGTACGGAGCGGGTGTTGAGTAGGATGCACTTGAGGTCATTGTTTTTTCCTGGGCTGGTGTGGGAGGCGGTGGTTCGGGTCCTGGTGTAGCAGCAGTTTCGGCAGGAGAATGGTCCGTGAGTGCGCTTCGGGGTGGCTTGGTAGCAGGCAGTCATGTGGCCGGTGTTGAGTGCGAGGAGGGTGGCGGCGTCGAAGGTCCGTCGTGCGTGGTGGGCCTGTCGGGGGCCAGAGGTTCTGGAGCTTGGCCCGGACCAGGCACAGACGGACGCAGGCGGGCTTGCCTCTGGCGCGCCAGCGGCATGGCCGCACAGCGGCCTGCATGAAGAAGGAGTGGAGGAGCAGCTTGGAGGTGGGTAGCGGGAGCCAATGGGAGGGAGGGGGCAGGGCCGCAGGGGATGCAGTGGCAGGAAAGAGCGGGAAGTGGGCGGTGGGGAAAGGAGAAAAGGACGGCGAAAAAAGCAAAAAAGACAAGGAGACAACTTTATTCACTCAGGGGGGAGGCAGAGGGGAGCAGAGGCAGCACAACGGGGATCACGAATAACGGAAAGAAAAGCGAGGTAGACAGGGACACAACACAATCAGATGGACTGAAAAACCAGCATAGATGAGCAGAGAGAATGCATTCGGATGGACAAAGCAAGCACAAATGAGCAAAAAGAGAGAAAGCAGACAGAAACAGGCAGAACAATACTTACAATACATATAGCCCACCAGGGATGAGGCGCAGGCGGGAGCCTGCAGGTGGAGGAGGGCCTCGAACTTCCAACAGTAGCAGCAGTAGCGAGGGGCAGGGACACGGCACCAGCAGGGTGTGCTGATGCGGTGGGGGAGGGGCCTGGCCTTAAACAGGGTCAAGGGCTGCTCCCTCGCCGCGCAGCGGCCTGCATTAGGAAGGGGTGGAGGGAGGGAGGAGCAGTTAGGAGGTGGTAGCAGGAGCCAATGGGAGGGAGGGGGGTGGGGCCGATGGGGACGCAGCGGCAGGAAAGAGCGGGAAGCGGGTGGTGGGGAAAGGAGACAATTACCTTGCGACCCAAAAACCCATAAACACTGTAAAATCTACAATATTCCTTGCCACCAAAAATCTCACACTCCCCCTAAACCGTAAAAAATCTCTTACCACTATAAAACCTACACCCACCCTAAACGCTAAAAATTCACTTGCCTCCCAAAAACCCATACCCACCCTTTCAAATCCCTTGTAACCCCAAAACCCATACAAACACTACACCTAAATGATTCATTACCACCCACAAAACCCATACCCAGCCTAAACACAAATAAAATCCTTACCATCCAAAAACCCATACCCACCCTAAACCATAACATTTCCCTTGCCCCCAAAAATCCACATTCAACGAATCTTAAAAATTCTCTTGCCACCCAAAAAAACCATACCCACCCTAAACAATCCCTTGCCAATCAGAAACCCATACCCACAAAGGAAATAAAAAATCCCTTGCCACCCTAAACCTTCACAAATCCTTTGCCACCCAAAAACCCATACCCACCCTAAGCCCTAAACATTCCCTTACCACTGAAAAAAAAAAAGCTAAACGGTAAAAATTTCTTGCGACCCTAACCCCCAAAAATCCCTTACCACCCAAAAACCCATACCTACCCTAAACTTAAAAAAAATCTTCACCTGTCAAATACCCTTACTCACCCTAACCCCATAAAAGTTCACTGCCCACCCAAAAAACTAAGCCCAACCTAAACGCGCAAAAGTACCTACCCATCCAAAAACACATATCCACTCTAATCCCTAAAAATTCCTTTATCATTCAAAAACCCATACCCACCCAAAACCATAAATTTCCCTTGCCCCCGCAAAAATATATACACATTTTAAACCTGAAAAATTCCTTTGCCACTTAAAAACCCACACCCACCCTAAACTCTGAAAAATACCTTACCACTCAAATCCACCCTAAACCCTAAAAATGTGCTTGCCTCCCAAAAACCCATACCCACCGTGAGAAATCCCTTGCCATACAAAAACCCATACAAACACTAAACCTAAACGATTCATTACTAACCAAAAAACCCATACCCAGCCTAAACCTTAAAAAATCCCTTACCACCCAAAAACCCATACCCAGCTATCTATCAGGCAACATGTGTGAGCATTTCTACATTTGGTGCGGATGTGTTCTATGATTCACATCCCATTCAGTCTGTTGAGAATGCCCTCTTAAAGTTTATTTTAGCAGTACCCGGCAGTACCTCTGTTTACAACTGTCACAGTGAGTTGGGCATTCCATATATTGCTGATGTTATCAAAGCACAGCCAGTGTTACTTTGGCACAGGATTTGGACCTCTAGTAGCACAGGTCTGATCAAGAAATAATTAAAGATTGAATGAAGCTGGACCATGCTGCCAGGATTTCCTGGCTGACATATAAAAAACTTTATAAATGATCTCGGCACCCTGAATATTATAGCCAACTTGAGTCAATTAATTCTATCTCTAGGAAGGAGTTTAAGAAAACCTGTATGAGTCATCTGGAGGCAATAAGATTTACCCTGGAGGTAAACAAACCAACAGTGGTACAGCATCAATTGATTTTAACAACATGGGACATTCAGCCTTATCTTCTATGTCGTTTAAGTGGATACGACAGATATGTTTTAACCCGTTTTATATCTGGAAACTTTTATCGATTAATTAGTTATCCAGAAGTGAATAACTGGTCTTGAGAATTATGTTGCTGTCCCTGTGATGACATATCTCCACAATCATCAATACACGTGGTGCTTTTCTGTAAATTTTATACAAAGGAGAGGTCAAGATGGATTTTGCATCCACTATGGTGAGGGGGATGGAGGCAATGCCGACCAGCTTTTTTGTACTATCAGTTTTTAGGCAGCATAAGCTATATTGGATCTATAGCTAGTTTTTTAAAAGGTGTACTCGACCAGAAAAGGTATAAATGCTGAACCATTGTTAAGACCTGGAAATAACCAAAACATTAAAGTTTTAATTGTTTGTGCTATATTTTCTGCATAATAATCTTTTTTTTTTTACTTTTTGAGCTATGTGCATTTCTTTAAAAAAAAATGTTGACTTTTTGGATATACTGTACGTTTTTATCTGATAATGCTTGTACTAATATTTTGGTTTTTCTGTCATCTCTGCTTTTGTAATTTTATATGACTAAAATTGAATAAAGCTTGTTCAGATTCTGATTTACTGGCCACCCAAAAAACCATACCCAACCTAAACCTGAAAAAGTACTTTTCCTCCACTCTAATCCCTAAAAAATCCATTATCAACCAAAAACCCATACCCACTCAAAACCATAAATTTCCCTTGCCCCCCAAAAATCCACACCCACTCTTAACCTTAAAATTCCTTTGCCTCTTAAAAACCCACACCCATCCTAAATGCTGAAAATTCCCTTGCCACCCAAAAACGTATACCCACAATAAACCCTAAAAATTCCCTTGCACCTAAAAACTTATACCCACCCTAAGCCCTAAAATTGACTTTGCCACCCAAAAACCCATACCTACCCTAAACCCTACAAAATCCCTTACCACCTAAAAACCTATACTCGCCCTAAAAAATTCCCTTGCCACCCAGAAACCCATACCCACCATAAACTCTCAATATTCCCTTGCCACCCAAAACACATACCTACCCTAAACCCTAAGGCAAACCTTACAACCCATAACCACCCTGCAGCCTTAAATTCCTTATCACCCAAAAACTCGCATTCACTCTAAACCATAAGATTTCCCTTGCCCCAGAAAAACCCACTTGAACCCTAAACCTTAAACATTCCCTTACGACTCAAAAACCCATGCACACCATAAACCCTACAAAATCCCTTGCCACCAAAAATACCACACCTATCCTAAACACTAAAAGTTCCATTTAACCCATAAAACCCATACACACCCTAAACCCTAAAAATCCCTTACCACTCAAAAATCTACACCCACCCTAAACCACAAAAATTCACTCGCCACCCAGAAAAGCC
This sequence comes from Lissotriton helveticus, assembly GCF_964261635.1. Taxonomy (NCBI): domain Eukaryota; kingdom Metazoa; phylum Chordata; class Amphibia; order Caudata; family Salamandridae; genus Lissotriton; species Lissotriton helveticus. The sequence goes on along the minus strand of NC_136061.1, from coordinate 222,880,562 downwards.
ATACCCACAATAAAACATCCCTTGCCACCCAAAACCCATACAAACTCTAAACCTTAAAGATTCATTACCACCCAAAAAACCCATACCACCTGTAACCCCTAAATGTTCCGTTGCCACACAAAACCCAAGCCCACCCTTAACCCTAAAACATGCCCATACCCGCCATAAAATTTTAACAATTACCTTGTGACCCAAGAACCCATACACAGTGTAAAATCTACAAAATCCCTTGCCCCCCAAAAATCCACACCCACGCTAAACCCAAAAAATTCCATTGCCACCCAAAAACCCATACCCACCCTAAACCCTAAAAATTCCATTTTCAACCAAAATCCTATACCCAACCTAAACCCTAAAAAATCTCTTGCCACCCAAAAACCCACACCAACCCTAAACCATAAAAATTCCCTTGCCACCCAAAAACCCATACCATCTAGTTCTGGGCCCTTGGAGGGGAATTTAGTGCTGCAATCACGAAACCAATGTATCAACTCCTAGCGTCTGTTTGGAATTGGTGCATTCCTGCAATATTCAATGCATTGCTGCTGCCGCACCGATGCTGTGATCACCACTCACTAAGGGCACGACACACTAACCATGACTACTTGTCCATCTAATTTATCCTTATGCTTCCATACAGCTGTAAATCTTTTAGTAGCCCACATCTTTTTTGCATACGCTTCCTCAAATGTTTTTGTTAGAATAATTTTATTTTGCCAATTTCGATAAACTGGTATTTTGTTGTCCTCCAATCATGAAGAATCAAGGAATGTGCCATTAGAGAGGATTTTGCTATAAATGCTTCCTCTCCTTTAGAAATTGGGAAATCTTGCCCTCTGCCTTACTAAACCAAAAAGTGCAGTTTTCCTCCTCTGTTTCTAGTTTTCTTTGTAGGCCATAACTAAGGGCGGAGAAAACTTTTTCTCAAAACTGGGCTAACTCCGGGCAGGTAAGAAAGGCATGAAGCCAGACACCCTGTCCCAATTGATGGCAGTGCAAGCATCTATCCTCTATTCCTGGATGCATTTTATGTAACGCTCTGGGAGAACAAAATGCCATCCAGCATGATAAAAATGTCATTCTTTTAAAATGTGCTGCTCTTAATGTCTTATTACCATAATGCAAAAACATCTGCCACTCGCACTCAATTTAGCACAACATTTCATGCACAGTGGCCGCCTCGGGCTCCCATGTTCCTTCACCACTTTCCCAGTCAGTGTCTGAGGGAGAAGTTGACATCTTGTCTCCTTTATATTCCGAGACATTCATGGCCAGTAGAAGTGGGTAACTAACCTGCTCCAGTTGTTGGTCTGGCCAAAATGCCCAGCTGGGATAATGTCTTGGGCCGATGTTACGAGCAACTCCCGAAACATCTAAGTCACTATCACTCTTCTAGTGACTCTAATTGAGGGGTCTCTGGCCTTAGTGCATAGGAGTCCCTCCTCCAAATAGGTCTTGTGAAAATCACTGACACTTGCCTTTTCCTGATCAGCAACTTTTGCTTCGGTCTTTCAAGAGTGGGACAGGTTCTCTGGCCCTAGTTCACATCTTACCAAGAAGGTCCTCCTGGGCCCAAAAGCTCTGCAGTGTAAGGCCGGAGCTCCTGGGGCTCAGTTCCCTCTGGGGCTGACCAGTCTTCTCCCTGAAGGAAGGGAACTTGATTAGGGGTCTCTCTGATCAGAAGTTGGTTACCAAAACTTCTTGCCTTTTCTCTTGGAAAGTTGGACCATAATTTCAGGCTCCAACACTTCTGTTTCACCCTGGGTTCTGATCTGTGCTTTTGTTTTTACACACACCCATTCAAGTATTTCCCAATATCGCTACATGGGTTTTCCTTTCTGCCTTTTTCTTTATGCAGAGGTCCCCAAATCATTGCCAAGCAGAAACTTAACAGGAATTGCACAAGATGCCACCACCTTTTTGTGGCCAGTAACCTTTCTATATTCTAAGGACTCAAATATCAATGGTGCACCTTAACCGGATTGTCAGAATTGAGGACTGTATAAGTCTCTCCAAGCAAGTGCTGATCTGAGTACACCATTTGCTCAGTCACAATAGTGACACTGGCACCAGTATCTCGCCAAGCTTCAACTTGAACCCCATATATATGTCACTGTTGTCTGTCTTTTTCCAGGTTACTGGGCCCGACAGCCAAGATTGCTATAACCACTCTACCCTATGTGACTAGTGTTGCCTCAGCAGGCTCTCTGATGTAGTCAGGGACCACCTGTGATCCCATCTGAAGGCTTGCCAATGCATTTTCTGCAGGTGTGCTAGAGGCATTCTTTTTGTTTCTACAGCTAGGGTCTCCAGTTCAGTGTTGCTTTGCATGACATTCATGACACCAAGCCTATTTGGATCCCAGGTTTCATCCTGGTACCCACCTCTGGGGTTTCAAGAGTTTCTGGGCCCTACCCCCTGAACAGTTTTTTCGGGACCTTTAAAATAACTATTTTTGTTGTTATCTTTTTGGTCAACAATTTTTCCTTTGGGGGGGTCATTTTGACCTCTTTCTTTTGGTCACCCCCTTCAGTGGTTGTCTTGGTTACCCTTGTCTTGACCCAGTAGTCTGCCTTCTTCCCCAACTGTTGAGGACAAAGTGGACCTAGTTCTACCAGATGCTGTTATCAATTCTCACAATAACAATTACTTAAAAGATACCCAATTTATAATTAAATTGCATAGACCTTCATAGCCATGAACATTGTTACCTGTTAACCAACCACCTTGTGTTTTCACTGAATAGTCTGAAAATTCAACCCAGGACTGACCTTTGGGTTTTTCAAGTCTCCCCAAATATCACCCTGTATTCTTCAGTGGTGAGTCGAAAGCCCTCAATCAGGGTACCCTTCGTGAGGTTATGAGACTCAACCTTTTTCATCCAATGTCAGGAGTCTCTCTGTGCATTTTCCTCAGAATAGTTCCCAAAAGATAGAGAGTCTCAGATATTTTGGCTAATTTCCTGGCTATGCAGACTCTCTCAAAAGCAGTGATCCATTTGTCATCACCATCTGCATATTTAGTGACAATCCCTCTAGGGAATTTACAGTCATACAAATCTTCTCTCTCCTTAGTTATAAAATTACTTCCACCAGGCCAATTCTTTTTTTTATTTCTGTGTCCAGGAGTTGAGCTTCTACGTTTAATCTCCTGGCCAACCTTTATAAAAGGAGGTTATCCTTTGTGGACCCTTCCTCTGTTTCTGAGTGGGTGGACTTTACCACCTCCTCAGAATTATCTTCATTACTGTGCAGATCTTCACATTCAGATTCAGGTGCTAACTCTGGGTCATCTCTCTCAAACTGTGTAAATATTAATCTAAGGTTTTCATTGTTAGCATGTTTGCTAGTTTTGATAGCATAACTTTTACAGAAGTCCATGAGACTGGTGTAGGCCAGGTCCATGTAAGGGGCTAGGTTGAGTTCCTGAGCCTGGTTGTTGGCATCACCCATTATTTGTACTGAAGTTGGTACCTTTTTGGATTTAGAAAACAAATCAAAATACAAATGATTTGCCTAACTACAGTAAAAACTTTTACATTTTACCACTCAGTTTCAGAAACTTTTTGCCAAGGCCCTATCAGTTAATTTGAGAAATTTAGAAAATTAGACCACTGAAAAAAGTACAACCAAACTAGAGAGCATTTTTTTATTTACTCATGTGGTCACTTATTGAGTGCTATCAGCAAATGCAAAGCCTTACATCCCGCCACTGATCCACCAATGTAGGAACCTGGCATCCTTATATGGTGTACAAAAATGAAGTGACAAATTGTTGAGCTGCCCCACTGGGAAGCGTCCCTCGGGGGCATTGCTAATTTCCAATTGGAAAAATCTAATCTGATTCCAAATCAACTGCAGTATTCAAATGTAACTTTTTATTATTCAATATATTTATTTCTCAATTTCATGAATTGTCCACATCATTCATGTGAAAACATTGTGTGCATCAATGGTAAAGCGTCAAACAAGGTGCTAATCATCCCCAATGCATTTCGGGCATATCAATGCCCTTCGTCAGGGTGTATGTTCCTAAAAAGCATTTAAACAAGGCAAAAATGAAACGACTGTACAGTGTGCGGGCTGTCCACTTTTCCCGGTGTTCAATCTTAAGTGTCATGGTGATAGAATTATCCAAATGTGATCTCAATAAACATCCAAACAACTCAGGCACTGGGTGGGTGATAAATGTCCAAACTCTTGAAAACAGAGGTTTCAAAATGAGTGGTGAGTTGTAAAACAACATGCCCTGACACTCTGAATTTCTCCAATGAGCCACATTCACAGAAAAATATGCTTCGTTGTTTAACCATCCAGTGGGAGTCAGACTCTTATTTACAAATTAGCCACGAAATTAAGATGGTAAGATTTCGTCCTCATTTGCAATGCACGAATGAATGAGTTATAGCGTGGCTTGTGGTGTAACAGGTTACTGTGCTGTAACTCAAACTTGAATTCACATTAAAAAAAATAGTGCATGCACTGACCATCTGCCCAGAAAAAGTCATCCTGACTAAAAAGATATTGAGCTCAATTCACTGAGCTTTTTGTTAGAGAACCCAATTTGCTGTCATAGGAATAAACGTTGTTGGTTGATGGAGTGTGCGCCGTTTTCAAGCAACAGCCACAACTCTGGTCAGGGTAAACCATAAAAGCCACTGAAGTAACCTGTTCTTAACCCTCTGGTACAAAACCAGGCAGGCTTAATCTAGAGGAAATGTGTAAAGTATTATGCAACACTTAAACAATAACAAAGTGAAAAACCAACACCAGAAAAACCCCACACCACTTTCGAAAAACTGAGTAAAATTCAATACATTATTTGAGACCAAAACAACAAAAGTCTAATGTAAAAATGTATTTGAGACCAAAACAACAAAAGTCTAATCAGTAGAACCAGAGATATGCAACTTCAAAGGTTTCAGCACGCATTGCGGCTAAAAGCCCAAAGAATCACTTCTGGTCATCTACTCATGATAGACCAGAGGAAAGTCGCAAGTTCAGGCTGACCACAATGGAGTGCAGGCTGGATACAGGGTTCAGGTTAGTACTGCTGAAAAAGTTAGCTTCTCAAAGGACGACGCATAGAGTTCAGTTCGCTGTGGAGGATGCGGCAAGAAGATAGGAGAGTGTCACAGACTGGGTGTTGTGGATGGTCATCACTGTAACAAAATGGTCCTGTTGGGCGTCACGGGTGGTTGATCCCGAATGAAGTGCAAATCTCACGTTGCCAATCGTTGCAGGTGGTCTCTGTCATGTGAAGAGTAGAGTTCACCAGAGCTTTGTGTTGCCGGTCATTGCGGGTGACAACATTTCAGCACAAACTGGCCCATTCACAGCCGCAAAGAGCCCAAAACCTCATGATTTCGCCTTTGTCTTCTGAGGAGTGCAATCTGATGGCAACTGAGGACCCAGGACCCGGTGAGGTGCCCCTTGGGGACCAGGGACTCACTCTAGCAGAGGCCAACAGGTCTCAGGCAAGCACAGTTGCAGCCAGTCAGGTGAGCAGTTGGCAAGGGACCTCAGAGGCATCTTGTGTCTCAGTAGCTCAGACAACTGACCCTTGAAGTCACTCGGGTAGCCTATGGTGAATGGAGTAGGTCCAGCCTTCCTTCTTAGAGTGCAGGGTAGGTCTTCACCAGCAGTTGAGTCCTCTGGCGCAGGGCAGTCCGTATCTGTAGTGTCCACAGGTCCAGGAGTGTACTGATGAGTTGGTCTCAGGGTTACATGTGTATACCTCGTGTCAGCTTTGAAGGGGAGACACCTCTAGACTTCCCTCACATCTGTTCCAGGGTTTTTCCTTCTGTTCCCTGCCCTGGCTCCAAAGGTTCTGAGGTGACAATAGGCTAGTGTGAAGTTTTTTGTGAGTAGGATGAGGCAGCCCTTTTTATGTGCATATGTGGTACGAGACAACTACATCCCCACCTATCCTGCCAGGACGATCAATCCTGCCCACAACTAGTCCCTCTTTGTAATACTGGCTGGGAGGAATACATAAAGGCCAGCTACCAGCCAACTACACCTAGCCATGTGACAGCTGCAGGCATCATGTGGAGAGAACAAGAGAATGCCTTTCTAAAATTAGCAATTATTCAAAATTGTGCCTTAAAATCCGACTTTACCATTAAAGAGGATTTTAAATTACAATTTGTTTGAGATTAAACATGAAATTTCAATCTGTTCTCAATCAAAAATTAGCATATATTAAAAGTAATAAGATAACCCAATGTAATCCTATGGGAGTGGTAGACCTTGAAGTAATGAAAATGGAATTTAAGAGTTTTTCACAACCAAGACATGTAAAACCTAAAAGTACATGTCCAACTTTTTACATACACTGCACCCTGCCCAAAGGGCTGTTTGGGGCATACCTTTAAGCCGGAAACATGTTTTAGGGGCTACCTAAGTGGGTGGAACAACAAATGCTGTAGGCCCATTAGGAGCATTTAGTTTACAGGCCCTGGGTACATCTATTACTATTTCACTAAGGAATGACAAGTAAAATAAATGTGCCAGTTGAGTGTAAGCCAATTTTACCATGCTTAAAGGAATAAGCACAGGCATTTTAGCCCTGGTTAGAAAGGGTAAAGTGCACAGAGTCCTAAAACCCCCAAAACATGGGTTCAGGAAACACAGGGAGATTCTCAGCAAGCTGGAATATTCTACGCTTGTAAAATGTAATTCAAACGTGCATCAGCACGTTTGTCTCCAAGGAAGCAATTTTTATTTCTGAATAAACCATTATGCCTGCATCATCAATAAATATCAGAATGTTCCCTTCAAATCACTATTCAGGATATACTTTTGATCTTGTCTTTAACAAATTAAAATGTGTTAAACTTAGAACCAAATAAATACAAGTGGTAGGTGAATAACCACATATGTAGTGATCACCTACATTGTCATAGTTCCTCATCAGAAGCAAACAATCCACTATTCCAACCCAAACTCTGAACTTGCAAATGCAGCAAATCCATCCACCATACAGATGAGTTCTCCCGAGTTATAGCGGGCACAGCCGCGATGCTGCTTCTTCTAAGAATCCTACCTAGAGTTGAGGCTCCGGTCAGACTACCATTTCTCCAGAGGTCAGCATATTCCACACTTCTCTCCTTAGCAATAAATATTTACAGACCCATCAGAGCAGTATCTGTTTTACAGTATCCTTATATATCTAAACACACTATATTTCTCCATTACTCAACATGTTACCAAATCTTGTTCTTTACACTACATGCACCTCCCCTTAACCACATTATATCCTGAAAGCCAGTACTCACTTTCAAAAGCTTCAGTTTACAGCCTGACAAACCTCACCACAGCTCCAGGTTGTTTTCAATACCTTCTTAACCATATCTCCTTAACCCTCCACAGCTCTCTCATAACCTTCATAGATTTACAGCCCTACCATATTTCCATTGCTCATTTACGCTGTAATATCTTCACAGTTTTCCACAAGTGTAGCATCTCTTGACAGACACCATCACTCAACTAAGGCAATACTTGAGAACAACAATCAATGACAACGCCAGTATATCTTGTCTCTAGGGCCTACTGGCTTTGCCAATTGCTTTTAGCAGTTCTGTACACCATTGGGATGCTGTGCCGCATCATCAAAATAAAAAATAAAGAAAGACACATTAGGGGTAACATCTTTTCACAGATGCATACATGCATCAGAAAGCATGTGCTCACCAGTGGAAGTACACAGCTGACATTTATTTTATGAGCAGATCCAAGATGAAAGATGTCATTTGGCTCAGTAAATACAAAAAATATGTTTTTTAGTATAAAAGTGGCAATTAAAAAGGACTGCAGGTTTTGGTGGTGGAGGTGCCTGGTAATGCAGGAGCGGGGGAAGGGGAAAAGCAGTGCATGGTAGGGGGGAAGCACAAGAGACAGAGAACATCACAGAAGTACACAGGTGATAGAGCGTGTGTGGAGTGCAGGGATGGAAGCATGCTTATGAGAGATGGCAGCATGGGGAGAGAAGCACACGAGGGAGACAGCTAGAAAACACAGACATGTGTGGAGTGCTTAAACAAAACAAAACACAAGTTAGCAGTAAGGAGTGAGAAAAGCAGACAGGAGAGAAAGAACAACAAGAAAAAGGAGAAGTAGAGACGCACACAAACAAGACAGCTGGACAACACATGCACTCTTGTAGACTGCTTAAGGAAAACACCAAATTAGTTCCCTTAAAGTGAGGAGTGTAAGGACACAACTAAAGAGGTTATTCTCCTCAGGAGGGACAAACATAAGATAAGACAAGCAATCTAAACAGAAGTAGGCAAATGAGAAAGAAAATAAAGCCATAAAAAGGCAAGCAATGGTTGGGCTTTTATCCCAATGTAAGATCTTGATAAGCTGATAATCCAGGCCCCATTTACAAAGTTTTGGCACAGGGCAGAGTTGCAAGGCTTCTTGCTGCACTCACCTGCATCACAAGAAAAGGGCAGGAATGCACAGTATCTCTGAGATTTGGTGCATTCTTGTCCTCTTTCACAACAGTGGCACAAAAATGGCTTCCATGTGCCAATGCAGGCAGCCTTACACCATGGTGCAAGGATGTCTGCGTAGAAAACAGGTTGTTTTTGTGGGGGAAGGGCATTCTTTCTTCACAGAACCAACCCTTATGCCACCTCTGGGGAGGTAGAGGATTTTGATGCATTCCCAGATTTATGCTTTGTTGTAAATCTGGGAATGTGTCAAAAACCAGAGGCTTTGAGTGGGAACACCTACAGCAAAACACATGGTACGTCTCCCCGAGGCAGTGTGAGGCAACGCCGTATCTACGAGGCCATGAAAAGCCATGCATGGTAGCTTTCTATGGCCTTATGGATATTATTCAGAGGCCTGCGGCAACAGAGCATTAATAAAATTGAAGCAGCGCAGGCCTCTTGTAAATTAGATGCTTGGTCTATGCAAACAGGCAGCTTGCTCTGTCATGGAGCTTCCATCTAAAATTGCTTGCTCACAACAAGAACAACTGAAGTATACAGCGAAGTGAAGGAAGATAAGCTCTAATTAATCTCAGCAGCTGGTAAATACTCAACGTCCCATCCTGGTCCATTGTTATTTTGTATACCATCCCATCTAAGTTTGGATCCATGTATTGCAAATCAGTCTGGACCCTGTTTCAATGGGAACAGCCCAGACTGAACTGCTAGAACAGGTCCACCATGTACTCGAACACAAGCAACCCAGGATGGGTGTTGCCCTATTAGGACTCCTCAGCTGGATATAACTTGGTTCCAGCGGCTCAGTGGGCACAGGTCCCACGTCTGAGCATATCCATTCCTTTTACATCACACTGAGTTATGCAAAAAAATTATGGTGGAATGCTTGAACTAATACCAGCCACTGGCAATTACTCTGGCCACATCCTAGCCCATTGCTATTTTGCACACCATGCTACCTCAATTTGGACCCAGCCATTTGCAAATTAGTCTGACCCTGCTTCAAGGGGAACAGTCCAGCCCAAACTGCCAGACCAGGTCCTCCCTGAACCGGAATACAAGGAATCCAAGACTGGTTTTGAAAGTTTTAGAGCTCTTTAGTCTGGCATAGCTTGGTTCCAGTGAAACTCGAAAGGACCTGCCTTGGCAGTACAGGCTGGACGTTTCCCACTGGAGCAGGGTCATGGTTTCACTCATTGGTAGTCATACCTCACTTTTGTGCTATTGCATGAAGTTTAGCCTCTGGCTAAAATGACTTTTTAGCACAAATGTGTGAGGACGTCCGTGTTTGACTCCTTCTGCATATGGTACTGCATACTTTTTTGCCATTCACTCAATGCAGTACTGCTGATTATTGCACAGCTTTGCTATGCATGACCTTTTATGAATCTGGTCCATACTTCTCTTCTTAAGAAATAAGGTGGCGCCCTTTCTTATTTTGTTGAAATATTACAAGAAAGAGAAAAAATCTACCAAAACTGCAAATGTAAAAACTGTACCTTCAAACTAGTAATTCAGCCTAAGCCTTATCTTTTCATTAGAAGATCAGCTCTTCATATATCACAAACCAACAGGCTGTGCTCAGCATGGTTGTTTTCCTTATGAGGACAAGTATGAGGATTCCACATGAATTCTAATGCACTTTTCATATGTTTGGTACCATTTCCAGCATTGTGCATTACATTTCTAACATAGCACATTCTGCTGTTTTAGTTGTACATGACATAACATCAAAATAGTTAGCCTGACTGCCCTGCTTAATTTTGGCTGCTGAGAACGTCTTAAGCCACCAAGACACATTATTTTTGCTCTCCATGCGTGAGGGCACTTGAATTATGTAATTTTACAGCCATGGCATTTTCAGTATAGTTATGCTTTTGCCACATAATAGATCATGTGCTGCATAACGTGCAGATTTTAACAAAAAATATGTTTCTACTTTAAATGGACAAAAACGACTAAACCCGAAGGGACACACTTTGCCCAGCAGTCGAATGCCCTTGGCAAAGGTTCTCTGGTCTTCTTTTCTGTTGCATATTGCTGCATTTGGGGTTTAAACTGGTACTAATGAGATGAAACATTTGCCCAAACAGTGTTAACCTGTTTGAAAAGCATGACAAAATGAGGAAGTAAACTATCACAAGTGTGCCCGCGTTATGCAGTTTAATTTGCCTTTTCTCATCAACCCTCCCATATTATGTGATACAATGTGATAGAAATGATTTTGAAATGTTCAAAGAAAAATAAAATGGAGATGCCCAAAATGTAAATCTAAAAGATTTTTTCTTTATCAAATGTAGGAAATGTTGCCATTAAACTTTCTACATTTGTGCAGGCGAATTTGGTGTGCCGCTAGAATAGATATCTATGCTTAGGGTGCGGTGCACCATTAAACTCTGTTGATACCCTGGCCTTTCTCTTTTTTTCTTTACAATATTTGTCAGTAATACATAGGAATAAATGTCCCACTGCATGGGTTTCTCTTGAAAAGCACCTTGTTACGTTGTGTATTTTTTAATTATTGGAAGCGCAAAAGCAGATAAACAGTGCAGGTGCTCAGTCTCATTCGGAGTGGTGCTGCTGAAGTTTCAGGCCAAGCAAACCTAATGCTTTTTGCTGGTGTCTCTGCTCGCCTAACATTGTGTTTGAAATCTATTGCAACTGTGCCCAATCCCTGGTCTGCAACAGTCACTGACATGAGGTGTCTCAGCTCTGCTAGTTAACTGTCCCTTTGTTATGCACGGAAGTGCATTTGCACATCTGTGGCTGACCTTGGCAACGCCGTGGCTACCTTTACTTCTCTGCATGAAAACAAACTGCGGAGAATACTTGCATTCTTGTAACAAGACTCTAAAGAAACAGTTCATTTTAAATTAAACCACCTGCACATCTAAGAAATGAAATAGTAAATGTTTTATGAAAAGAACATAGGCAATAAGTATACCGCACAACAAAGTTCATTTTATGGCCAAATGCTGCTCAAATGTATATGTTGGCATTAGATGATAAAAGAGAAAATAAAGCTAGAACGGATGCAATTAGATTGTTTGCATTTTCAGAGCTCTGGCAGTTGGATAGTTGAAGCATTTCTTTTTTAAATATAAAATGACATTTTCTGCTTACCGTTTAGCTTCACTGTGTCAGGTACAAACACGACTGGGCTCAGTAAATATTTTTTTGAATTAAAAAAAGGATCTATTCACAATAGATATGTATAATGTTTGCTATCTCTATGCTTCACAGTCGAAGTAATTATCTGGTTTCAGAGATTTACTTTTTCTTTCTATACCATAGAATTGTACAAGTTCGCTCCTATAATTTAAATTTCACCCAGGCCTACTCGGAAGTTTAACAGAGAGAAGCCATATGCACTTTGCTTTAGGAAATAAATAGTCCACATAATTCACCTACCTGTTACCGTGTTTACTGATGCTATTTCCTGAAGGAACCCTTGTGTATGAAATACATAAGGCATTTCTAATGGGCAGTACACGACCTACTAACAGGTTAAGGACAAGCAATAAAATAACCCCAAGTGTTTCAGTTTGGAAGGCCTTGATTTCTGTAATTGAGCTCAAACTTCGATAATCTGCAGACTGCTTACAAAGAACACATTGCATCATTATTAAGTAATTTTTCAAGGATGTGTCATCATCTTGAACTCGAAAATGATGCATTTTGCATTTTAATAGCATGCGTGAAATCAACAGCAGCTTTTGCTCGCTCAGGCACCTGACTCCCTTCTTGGCTGCTGTCAGTCCCATGCTGAACTACAACTCTGTTTGAAGGTGCGTTGGCAGCAGCGCCCACCCCCAACTCGGACAGATTAATCAACTCCAAGAGCTTTCAGCACCCTGATCTGCAGTCGTGCTAATGTGTTTTTTGTCAGGCATAAGTGTGCGTTTACATGTCTGCGACTGCCCATTCTAAAGTACTGTTTTGAGTTTCCTCTTAAGGCAGATTCCGACATCTACAACTAATGCAATGCAACACAGGATTTTCTTTTCTTGCAGCAAAACACATTGCAGCAAATTCGAATGTGATTCAAACAGGGTGTTGCGTGATTTCATATTTTGGTACAACATTCTTTTATGTTAATAGGCTTTCATTTATATATCACATGCACTACCAGCAAATCAGGGGCTGCTTAAAATATTGTGCTGTAAACACAGTCATTATTTCAATAGGGTGCTTGGAATTTAGACGGATCCTAACATATACTTTTAAAAACTGATGATTTTAATGCCAAAGTATATATAAAAGAGGAATTCTGGTTAAGGATGAAAGAAAATGACCATACTTTACCCCCTTTTTGGACATTGGTATGCCTTTTTTTAAAAAATATTTGTATTATTGTTACATCCATGAGTACTGATAAGATGATGAAGTGCACCATTTCTTAAATAGGGATTCTGTCATGTGTTGGAAATGTAAAGCAATAGTATTCAATTAAATGTGCATTTCTTAGCTTTTCAAAGAAAATAGCTACAAAAAAATAAAAGTGCAAAGTCAGTAACCTCAGTTGATCAATGTTTTGCTTCTAAAAAAAGGTTCCATAAAATAAAAAAGGCCATTATATTCAGGTATTATGTTTTCTGATGGGTATGCCCCTTTAAAATCACTATCCTCTGTTGCTAGATGGGATTCAATCACTGAAGTGTGTTTAATATGCTAAGTGTGTTTAAGGCTGCAGTACCACCACCTGTCTACGGGGGCAGAGCGAGCAAAAAATTAAACACACACGGTGAAACACAGGTCCCCACAAGGCAGTTTTTTAAAAAGTTGTAAAAATTGGCACAGATGCTCCTGAAGTCATTTCCAATCATTTAGAAGACTTTACCTTGTGGGGACTTGGGTTCAGGTCCCCACAGTGCAATCAAGTCCCCACAAGGATAGTCAGACACAGACACACAGACACACAGACACACAGACACACACACACACAGACACACAGACACACACACACACAGACACACACACACACAGACACACACACACACAGACACCACACACACACACACACACACACACACACACACACACACACACACACACACACACACACACACACACACACACACACACACACACACACACACACACACACACACACACACACACACACACACACACACACACACACACACACACACACACACACACACACACACACACACACACACACACACACACACACACACACACACACACACACACACCACCCCCCCCCCCCCCCCCGGCGCCGCTCGTTACTCTCCCTAAAGAGCCATGGGGGACCTGATAGGCAGAGATCCCCGTTTAAACCTCGCTGTAGGGTGCAGCGCTCTCGTGACAGATCTTGCTGTATCCCCTCTTCTATAATGCTGTGTTATTTTTGCTAAACTTCAAGTGCAGCAGAGAGTTGCCGTTCATGTGTGTAGTGGATCTTGCAGTCATTTCTTATGTGAAGCATACAGGGGTTTGTCCCAGTGTGGAGCGTCTGTCCATATGTGTAGCACAGTTTTGTATTTGCCCCCACGTGCAGCAGAGCGGGCCAGTTCGTGCGCGCCCGTGCATCGATGCTATGTGTAGACCCTGCGCGCGACAGTCTGTGACTGGTAATCATCTGTGGGCACAGCAGACCTTGCATGTAGTGACGCTATCTGTACCGTGGCTTAAACGTATTTGTCTGTATATCACGGTATTTTTCTACTGATTACCGGAGCTGCAGGGATGCGTACATATGTGTAGCATCGCTTTGAGGTATTTCTCCGTGTCGAGCTGATTTGTCCCTATGCGTTGCAGATATTGCATATATGTATCCAAGCTGCTTCTATTTGTCCGTCTGTGCAGCTGGTTCCGGGGACCTGTCAGTATATTCAGTAGGGGTTGCATGTGATTTTTTTTCTCGTGTGAGCGGCAGAAATTACGGTTTCTCTCGTGTGTGCAGCGGGGCGGCACATGTTCGCCGTCCTGCCGTGTCCCACGCAACAGAGATGATCTTGTAATATCCCAGGGGGACCCGATAGGCAGAGATCCCCGTTTAAACCTCGCTGTAGGGTGCAGCGCTCTCGTGACAGATCTTGCTGTATCCCCTCTTCTATAATGCAGTGCATATATGTATCCAAGCTGCTTCTACTTGTCCGTCCGTGCAGCTGGTTCCGGGGACCTGTCAGTATATCGGGGAGAAGAGACTTTAGTGAAGGTGACACGTTCGTAGAAACAGTTGTGCTGTGGGAAGCACAGGTTACCGTGAGTGCGCATCCACCACCGAGCTAGATGGTTGTAAGCGCTGCGGATCCAATGCTAAGCACTGCCCCTTACAGACCCCCATCCCAGCCATATCCCAGGAGTGCTCGGCGGGAGTTGGTTTCTAAAGCTTTTCTGATGGGGAGCAGGCTCCAATCTTACTCTGCAGACTCCTTGTGGGGGCGGGGGAGCAGCCCAGGGCCCTGTCCCCTTCGAGTCTGCTCCACCTTTGTGATGCGGAGCAGTCCCGGGCTCACTGGAGACACATTGTCCGGAGGGGGGCCGTGTCCTCCCCTCACCCGAGTCTGCACCACCTTTGTCATGGGGAGCAGCCCCAGCTTGCTGGAGACGCTCTGGCCGGGAGGGCTCTAGCATCCCCCCGCCCTGTCTGCGCCCCCTTTGTGATGGGCAGCAGGCCACGGGCCTCTGATCTCTTTGAGGGCGTGGGCCGAGAGAGCCGGCACTAAATGACAGCCACCCCACAGAGGCTCTTCCTACCCCTCCCTCCCTCCACGGACCAGCATACCTCACGCCCAGCTCGTGCTCCACCCCGAACTTGTTATTTTGCGCTCGGCCAGTGTTTCATAACACTCCACACACGCCCAACTTGTTTTAGGTAATACCAGGTTTCTATTCACCTGTTTCCTTGACATCAGAAAGTTTGCAAATTAAGGACGGGTAATTTGCAAAAGTCATCATTCAGCCCTTGGGGCTGAAGCCCGGTTGTTCTTTGTATGTGTAAAGTTACCCCTTGTTAATACAATTTGTTTCAAACGGCGTTTTTAAAAAAGTGTGGCAGCCACAGGTCAAAATACATGAAAACGACATTGAAAAAAATGACAACAGATCACTCTGACACTTTAGTCAACTAGAATCCCAGAGCAAAACAAGGAAGTCACTGTTACTCACGAGCCCAGCATTATTTTCTACGCAGCCTCACCGGAAGTCAGGCAAAGTCGCCTGTGACGGGGGCGGGGCTGCGCCTGGACCGGAAAAGACGGCAGGCAGAGGGAAAGCGTCTCGCGACGCCAGAAGGAGAGCGGAGTCCCTCTAAATTGAACTGGTAAGTTGAAAAGGGGGGCGGGGGGGCTCGGTGCACTCGTGTGTGTATGCATGTGTGCGACGGCGGGGGAGGGGGGGCACTCGTGTGTGTGCGCGCGTGTGTGTGTATGTGTGCGGGGGGGTGGGTGTCTCTGTATGTATGTGCGTGCGTGCGTGTCTGTGTGTGTATGCGCATGCGTGTGTGGTGTTTTGAGCTTCCTAGGAGACAGCGCCTGGCCACAGCGCTCGTTCGCGTGCGCGTGTCAGTTTGAAATCGCCTCAAAGGCGATGCGCGCGGCCAGGATTGTCTCCTGGGAAGCTCACACGCCGACAAAAGGTTCTCGGCGGAGACGCGCTTCGCGCGGCTAGCCGAGACCTAAAAATGAAGGAGTCCATGAAAATAATATTTCATTAAATCAGCATCACAGCTGAAATAGATTGTTTTACAACTTACACAATAACCTATTGACCAGCACAGTGCTATTCCTTTACGTAAAGGAAAGCACTTTAATCTTACAACAAAATTAAATACTTCACAGTTGAATAAGAATGCAACACAGGGTTGTAACATAAGTATAGTTTATCAGTGAGGCGTTACACCCCCTTTTCAGTACTCTCTACCCACCATGGCCAGGATTACAGTACCCAATACACTACAAGCATAGGCATTGATGAGGCACTGGTATGATGGTGTGGAATGCTCTCATCGGTCAGTTGTACAACTCAGTTAAATGTCTTCTACCATTTGCGATTGCTCAACGAATGTCTCAAACCTACGCAACAGACTTGTCTGCACATGTTAGCCTTTTGTCCCAGTTGCAGGCTGATCCATCCATTTACTTGCTGGTTATCCTTACTGTCCTAGCAGTGCAGATTGTGCTCCAGACCTCTTGGCAGGGACTCATCTTCTGCAGGGACATATTGTCAGTCTTATGAGAGATCACTGCATTCAGTCAGTGGGGCAGGCATGCACAGCAGCACTGGTAGTTGTAGTCACGTGCTCAGATTCATCAATTGCGACCTGAGCCCAAGTCACTCATTGTGGAGTGTCTTCAGCAGCTGCAGTCTCCGACCCTATCAGGGCTTCTGAAGCAGAGTGACTTTACTTCGCTCTTTGTGTGTCTGCTTTCTGTTGGTGTTCAACATGACAAGAACACACGAGGCTTCTCCTCCTGGACAGACTTCCCTTCTGCAATAACAGGGATGCTCTTCTCACAGCAGGCAGGGAGGCTTCTAGGCGCTCGTTGCAGACCCTTAGCTTCTCCAGCAAAAAGGACAGACATTACACAATGTCCCCTCACCTCAACTTGGAACAACAGGCCACATGTATGAAACTTTGAAATATAGAGTTTATAATTGCGATTGCCTGTATGAAACTCCTCTGAGTTTCCTTTACGATTCCCAGTGGGATGCAAATAGACCTACATCATGAAAACTAACTAGGTAGGTCTCGGTTTGCGACTCACTGGGAATAGCTAAAATCACTTGGATGGTAGCCTGCTACGGTCAGCAGATCAACATGTCTGTAACTGCTTTTAAATAAAGCAATTGATTTTTTTTTATTGCAGCCCATTATCATTAAATTTGAAAATTGGCTGATATATTATGAATGTTTTGCAACTTCATTTCGGTCACAATGCATTCACACATGCCACTGCAATTCGGTATTAGGAAGGGATGCCCTTAGCACGCCGCTTCCCAATACTGTACCGCCAATCTAATTTGCAATTCGGTAATAGGTTACTGAATTGCAAATAGGGCTTTCTACATCCCAAAAAGCTTTTTGGCATTCACAAACTGTCTGTTTGCGACCAGCAAAAACATTTGTGCATGTGGGCCAAATTGAGGTTGTGTGAATCCCACTTTTATACACATATTTTCCAGAGTGTGTATTTACAGACTGTGGATCAACTACCCAAGGATTTAGGAACCAGTTTGGGTTGGTTCTCTTTCAAATGCCATTTGTCTCCATCTGGATAATTGGGGCGCTATACCATGGTTGAAATACATTGATAACCTTTCAAGTGCTGAAGTTGTCTCAATTGTTCTAGTCTCTGATTAGATTATAGAAAGGAGACAAATCTAGGATAAAAAGTCTCTTTTTGAGACGTTGTGCTGAGGTCTAGGTCTAGGCCTCTGTGCACCCGCTAGATTTGCCCGACACCAGGGCCAAGATAAAAGTCAGGATACCAGTTTTCCTTGCAGTCACATACTCAAGGCAGGGGTACGTACACACATGTTCACCAAGCAGGGGACATTAGAGTTCCAACAGCTACTAAATAAAAAACTGAATTACTACCAGAAAATCAGAGATGACCAGAAGTCATACAAACAAAAGACTTACAGGATCAAGGGTTTATCTTCTTAGTAATACCCTAGAGGCAGAACCTAACCAGTTTCCTCATGTACTAATATATTGATGTCTACTAAAAGTGAGACAGATGTGAGTATCCTATTTACCAAATTCAGTAAACACCACTACCCCGGATTGAGGTACTTACCAGGTCTGGTAAATACATCCTTTTTCTAAGTTTTTTTACTTGGAATTTAGGCAGAATATGCAGACTCAGAGTTAAAAACACCAAGTTCAGCATGTTTTGCCTCAGCATGTTTTGCCTACATTTCTTGGCCCTTTCCCCTGATAAATTTCAGCAGGTATGACCAGCAAAGATCTGTAAGGGTTCAACATTTGTGGAGCGATAATTAACTGCATTACTTTGAATTCTGATCCCTAGGCACACTCCTATTTGCTACGGGATTGCAATTTAACACCCTGCTTATAATCATAGCCTACGTCTTCAAGAACGAAGTACCAGATCCAGCAATTGAGGGTATGGCTAAAGCACAAGATCATCATTTGTGGCCTTGAGTCAGGAGCAGGATAGGACCGGTTTCAGATCATTTTAGAAGGTCCAAAAACTAAAATCTGGTTATGTAGAGAGATGCCACCAGGATCAGGGAGTCAGAAAGAAATCACTAGGAACACCTGACATCTTTGCTTGCAAATCCTCTTCATTACAAAAGGAAGAGGACGTTCAGATTCCCTATCCACAACCCAGAACAATCACATTTCCTATTGGTACGGCGTCTTGTCCCAGTAATTACACAAACAGGCTGCATCGTCTATGTTCCACCGTTAGTGGTTAGAACATTCTGAGAAGTTATTAGATTGTTTAGCTGCCATTCCTTGCAGAACGTAAGTCGGGTTGCTGAATACTTATGGCAGCAAATCCCACCGCAAGCAGAATAAGAAACATATATCAACATTAGACCACTGTAATCCAGCGAAACCAGTGCAAAAACACATTCTTTGATGACAAATGGCATTCAGACAAATATGGTTGATTTTGTAGAACATAATAGTTTTGAAAGTTAAAGAGGGACCTGAGCTGACTGGGGATCCTTCTCCTGTCAATCACGAGGAATCCATGAGGCACCACCTGAACACAGAAAGCCAGGGGAAATTGGGTACTCCTAAACCAGCATACTGTTGCAAGAGGGAGAGATCATACATTTTAAGCAAGATGTAAAGGTATGGTGCTATTTGGGTGGAGAGGACACGTGGCTGCTGTGTCTAGAATGACTCCTGATTTATGCTGTGCTTAGGCCACTAAAGACCAGAGTAAGAACTGGCTCCAGACACTATTGTTATAAGGAATAGAGGAACGAGCACGTAGAACCTGAAAGTAGCTTGTTCAAGAGGAGACAATTACCTGGTCAGTAAGCAGTCTTGACAGTGACCATTGTACTTATCCTGAAGCTATCAAAAGGCTGTGTCTGTGATTGTGTTCTTGGTAAACATTCTGGATGGTTGTTCTACCGCCAACACCAAAGCCGAACTCTGCATATTGCCAGCACATAGCATATGTAACACACCTAAAATGCATCACATGAAAATAAAAATTAAATATAAAAGTAACAATCCTCCAGGCCAGTGGCACTCAAAAACATCCATATTTGGAGGGCAAAAGAATAGATGAGCCACGGTGAACCTAATAAATGATTTGTTAACAAGGAATTTGGTGAAAAAAATGGAAAAATTTAGTAGTATTCAGTTTTCATCTTTGGACACTAAACGACCCACCTGGTATGCTCCTGCTGCTGCTGCTAATAAAGTCTAGAAAGGGAAACGTCCGTTTGTATGAAGCCAGAATCACGCTGTGCGAATACAGCGCCGGCAATAGAACAAAAGTAGCATTAGCACACATTCGTTCAGCACGCAAGTCGTAACAACAACTTGCTTTTAGAGGGGTGCATTGGTGGAATGGTGTTGGAGTTAAAGCTGCGGAGTTCCAGGTGAACGGGTTCCATCCCCAGTGAGGGAGTAGTCTTGACAAAGGTCTGACTATAGGCATCCCTTCTTCCCCGTGTTGAACTCATACGGCTGACTAGGGTCACATATATCATTTTGACACTGTGAAAACAGACTTATTTGGTGGTGGGTATTACTATTTCCTAGTTACATATTGTACATCATTACCTTTAGCTAATAATGAAATAAGTATAGGAGTGGCATCATTCCCTTATGGTCCTGAAGAAAAGCCTTTGGGGTACGGCTTGAAACTAGTCGACCAGAGTAGAGAAACTAAGGGTCAAATACCCTAGCGGTTTCCCATCATCCCCAATTTTTAACCATATCAGCCGGGGAAACAAATAAAATTATCTTTCTTCCACTAGCTGGGTATGTTTGTCTTCTTTGTATATATTACTTAACCCACTCCATTAATGATCTCTATCAGCATAGGTGTATAGGTACATTACTAATTTAGTGCTCCTGTGTAGTCACAGGCCACAGAACGCTCCTCTCCTTATCAGGGCAGGGATGGACCCTATGATAAAGCATGCCACCAAGGGGAAACCCTGGTGGGAGAGGGTTACTTAAAAAGGAAAACTTTCCTTTTATGACAAGTTTGGCGTCTTTTTTCGCTAGTATTGTTGATTTTTTTCTTCCTTTTGGAGGGACTCCTTTTGGTTGCATCTACTTAGTCTGGAGAACGAGTCCTCTCTTTTCACCTCTACCTCCCCCCCTTTGTTTATGATATGGACTTAAAGTCCAACACTTTCTCTACTGTTGCGCTGACTGGAGTTAGAATAATAAATTAAACTATTCCAACATCCAGCACCCGCTAAGGCAAGTCATTATAACGACTTGCGTGCTGAACAGATGTGTCCTAAAGAAGCGTTCGAATAAAAAACTGCGTTCGGAACGCATGTATCCTAAACTCACACGGAATACAAACATACATTAGTATAGAAAATCATGAAGAGATTTAGATGTGGTGCCTCTCAAAGTGGTGCGCTCTGGAAACAGTTTAAAAAAAGTCATAGTAGAAGTGACTGCCAAGAATTTATCATCATGACATTTTATTTGCAACTGATTAGTTGTTCATCAATGGAGGTTGTGAAAACCTCTCTATTTCTCACCAAACAAGGTTTAGTATCTTCAGCACCCTAGAAGAATCGCAACAAGAGCACATCCAATTATGTCTGTGCACAGACATGCAAATAAACCTATTTATTGCAGCTGTGTCGATACGATCAAGTGCTGAGCTTTGCAAAAACAGATAGTCTATTTGTCCCGCCGTGATAATGAGACTTAGCAGGGGCTGCAAATAGATGCACATTATCTCACCTGGAAGAGATCTGTATTTTGCATATAGCATTCTACTGACCTCCGGGATGGAATAAGGCATTTTCAGATTTATGAAACAAGCCTTCAAAGGATTAGACTTTATTGTATTGTCCCTCCTTTCAGAGCAAAAAAGGTAAAGGTATTCATTCAAAAACCAAATTCAGACCATCAATTTTTCTAGAAGAATGTGAAAGAAATTTGCACTGTATGAATAGGCCCCCCTGCTTCATATATGTACAGTTCTCAGTCTTTGACACTCTACTGTGTGGTCCTAAAGGGAGAGCACGTTGCTCATGAAGACCCAGACGGAAGTAGGCGGTTTAAGTTCTGATGGCTGAAGTAGAACCTATGCAGGAGCAGGCAACATATGTTACAGAGGATGGGCCCTTTTAATGAGGTCCCTAAAGCTATCCTTCACGACATTTTAAATTACAAACTTGGAGGAGTGTGGGAGGGATGAGCGGAAATAGAAGCTAGGAGGCTTTAGGTGTTGTCAATTGTTCTGGTTTTAATTGTAATTTATAGGAAAAAGAATCCTGAGTTCTTCTGGAGTTGATGTCCTGGTGGGTGGTTGGAGATCCTCTTCTGTTGTATTTTGTGGTTTCC
Organism: Lissotriton helveticus; assembly: GCF_964261635.1. Taxonomy (NCBI): domain Eukaryota; kingdom Metazoa; phylum Chordata; class Amphibia; order Caudata; family Salamandridae; genus Lissotriton; species Lissotriton helveticus. Next base: position 222,858,597 of record NC_136061.1, on the reverse strand, counting down.
TAGTGATTCCCTTCAGCTGTCCGTCCCCCAGTTTGCTCGAGAGGAAAAGAACAAAACTGGACGTGAGACTCGGGTACCTAGGAACATTCCTAGTTCATGAGATGGGATAGGGTCTGTCACTACACCACGTTGTGAATGAAGAGGGGGTCGATGCCTAGTTAACGTGGCCCCGGCCTTAACAATCCATTCCAACCCCTCCCTCTCCTTCAGTGGCAAAAACCCAATTCGAGACACTTAAGAGATCAGGAAGAGTGTCACCAGTGACGAGTAATGCACCCCAAGACATTGGTAAACGGTAAAGAAAAAAAATGGTAGAAACCAAAAAATATCCTCACAAAAGAAATGACAACAGGCGGCTTACTTTGGTGCAGTACATTCACCCCTGAACTTCCTCCCTGTACCTTTAATAAACCCTCCCCTTCTAGTTTGGTACCCTCACTTCGCCCGGTTCACTCACCGTCCTAGCCGCAGCTCTCCTGAGCTACGGTGGCGTTTTTGCACCTCCTGGGTGAGGGGGAATCCACCACTCCTCACTCCACTCCTCTCCTCTCCGTCGTCCTGGTTCTCGATTCCTTCTTCATCCCATTTTTCCTGTGTTTCTTCCCGCTTCTCTTCTCCGGCATCCTGCGAGCCCCCTCAATGTGTCCTCTTGCCTCCTCCTGGTTGGTTCCCACAGCATCTTCTGTCTCCACCTTTTCCTCCTAGGTTCCCCTTCCTAATTTGTCCTTCTCCTTAAAGCCACCTGCTTCTTCCTGCAAGGGAGAGGTCAGGAGTAACGGGTTCACCCTCTCCGTCCCCTGGCTTTCAATGTCCGTGGTATCTTTAGTTTCCAGTACGGGTAACGGGGGATCAGGGTCCTACTCTCGGGGTCCTCCTCACATCCCCCTTCCGTAACTTTCTTGTTTATAAGAAAAGGGTCCAGGGGCTACCTAGAGTGATAATTTTGTGTAGGGGAGCTTTTAGGCTCCATACATACTCAGGGAGGGGTTTTGCTCCCTCTTCTTCCCATTCTTCTTTTACCATGTCTGGGTTGTCTCCCATACAGAAGTTCGAAAGGAGAATATCCCGTACTCTTTTGTTGCTTACACCGAATGGCAAAAAGGGCTAGGGGCATCATGTCTTCCCACTTACAGCTCTCTAGATCTAGCAATTTTTTAAAGGTGGTTTTCAGAGTGGCGTTATATCTTTCTACCAGACCATCTGTTTGAGAGTGGTAGGCAGCGGTGCGCATTTGCTTTATTTTCAATTACACACAAAAGGAATCCTCTGATCGGTTATAATCTCTCTTGGGAAACCTACCCTCGCTATTTGGGTAGTCTCAAGGCGACTGCTTCAGGAAATCGGGTTGCATAATCGACCATTACTAAAACGTAACGGTATCCTCTCCGAGAGGTAAGGAGTGGGCCGATTAGGTCCATTCCTACATGATAAAGGGGTTCTTCTATGAGTGGAAGAGGGTGTAAAGGCACTTTGGGGGGGGAATATAACTGCTATTTTGTTGGCAGATCAGACATTCCCTGCAGTATTTACGGACTTGATGATAGATGCTGGGCCAATAGAACTCTTCTAAAATGTCTGACCAATTCCCCCCTTCTGGCACAACAAACTCTTTTTCCTAAAGAATTGGGGACCTACTTGTTAGGGATCTTCATCGTCTGGCGCTCTCCTCTAGGCCTCCTGGAGAGTAGGATCCTTCCGTTGTGCTGCGTGAAAGCTTCAATCTGTTTCCTATATGGAGGCCCCATTATTATGAGTTACTGCCACACAAATCCAATCCCTGTGTAGGTCTCGCCTGTGCAGTGCGCATGCACTTCATTGGAGACCTTTAGCAGTCGTGCAGCTTTTTCCAAGCACATACTCGTGGCGGCATACGCCTTGCGGGAGTGCGCAGCGGCGCGCCACAAGCATGAGTATGTGCTTGGAAAAAGAGCAGACTGCTCTCTCCAGCGCACGTCAAGACGCTCTGACGCATGGAAGGAAGCCCCCGCTGTGATGCCAGCGCGTGCATGTGATGGGAGGCCTGGCTTCCATCGTCATAGTTATCCCGCTTGTAGGACCCCCACCACTTATACCGTTTGAGTTTTTTGGGAGAGGCATGGTCCCAGAATATTCTGTGCTTTTCCTCTTGCCTCATATCCATCTCTTGTCATGCTGTCACTGGGTCCAGCCTCTGGCCTCTATGCACTCTTTTTGTCTGTAAGATTTAAAGGGACACAGATCAGTTATCCAGGAGTCGCAGATAATCATGTGATGCTAATCTTGCTATCTCTCCGTAAAAAAAGGCACATTTTTGTGTCAAGGGCCGCACACTCTCTAATCTGCTGTCATCTCTCTGCCTCCGTCTCTCAACAGCCTCATTCCCTTGTCTTCTCCTGCACTCTCCCCATTCTGGAGACATTTTTAGGTCTCCCTTTTATTCTCTAGCTGTACCCACAATGTGCCTCTTAATTTCTCCCTGATCTGCCTTCTCCATGTGACCGTCCTGAAGTCTGCTGAAGCGGTCGCTCCCCACGCAGCTCCCCGCACTGCTGTGGTATCGTAGCGCTTTACCCATTGCTGCCTGTTTTACCATTAAGTCATTTATCGTAGCGCTTAAATTGTATAACGCGCATTAGTGCCTGTCTGCTGCTCTCTCTAAATATTTATCGCAGCGCTACATCTCGAAAGCGCACACTCATTAGCATTGTATTGTGCTTGCCTGCCTTGGCTGAATAATTTCAGTTGTGCATAGCGTTAATTCAGCGTAAATTTAAAGTTGTATCTTGATTTGTGCCTTTGCGTTTATTTAAGGTTTTGCTCCTATCCAGTTTCGCTTTTGGCCTGCAGCCATTTTGTTGTTTGTTGTCGTGCCTCCCTGCCCGGACCTCCACCCCGCTACCGCCTCCCAGCTGCTCCTCCCTCCCACTGATACTGTAGGCTTTAACTTCCTGCAGTTAAGCTGTGACCGTCCTGAAGTCTGCTGAAGCGGTCGCTCCCCACGCAGCTCCCCGCACTGCTGTGGTATCGTAGCGCTTTACCCATTGCTGCCTGTTTTACCATTTTGTCATTTATCGTAGCGCTTAAATTGTATAACGCGCATTAGTGCCTGTCTGCTGCTCTCTCTAAATATTTATCGCAGCGCTACATCTCGAAAGCGCACACTCATTAGCATTGTATTGTGCTTGCCTGCCTTGGCTGAAGAATTTCAGTTGTGCATAGCGTTAATTCAGCGTTAATTTAAAGTTGTATCTTGATTTGTGCCTTTGCGTTTATTTAAGGTTTTGCTCCTATCCAATTTCGCTTTTGGCCTGCAGCCATTTTGTTGTTTGTTGTCGTGCCTCCCTGCCCGGACCTCTGGACCTCCACCCCGCTACCGCCTCCCAGCTGCTCCTCCCTCGCCCCTCCCCCTCCACCATCCGCATATGACAGATGCCTTTGCGCGCAGCGGTCGCGCCCTATGCGCGCCGAAGGTGCGCCAAAGGTAAGCCCGTCTACGCCCATCCGCGCCTGGACCGCGCCCAGCGCCAGGCCCCCTGGCCCCCGCAAAGTCCACTCCGCCCGCATAACGTACGATTCCGCTACCCTCTCAGCCCTTAACCCCGGGCGCCCATCTAACTGCTTCCAAGCCACCCCAGGACACACCCATGGACCCTTCACCTGCCACTCCTGCAAATACGATAGCATCAGGACACACAGCAAATCCAGCAACGCCAAACAGAACTCCGACAAAAACCACCTAAATTGCATCCTGCTCAACACCCGCTCGGTCCACAGACACGCCATTGAACTCTGGAACCTACTCGACACCACATCGCCGGATATCGCCTTCCTTACAGAAACCTGGATGAACGCCTACTCAGCGCCCGACATCGCCATAGCTATCCCGGACGGCTACAAGATCATTCGAAAGGACCGCATCAACCAAACTGGAGGAGGCATAGCCATCGTCCATAAGAACACCATCCGCATCACGACCAATTCTGACGATACTCTCGCAGCCGCCGAACACCTTCACTTCCAGATCCACACCGACCCTAAGACCACACTCAGAGGCACCCTCATCTACAGGCCACCAGGACCCCGCACACAATTCAGCGAAGACATCACTGACTTCATCAGCCCACACGCCCTCCCCTCCGAGGACTACATTCTACTGGGAGACCTCAACTTCCACCTGGAAAAGAACAACGACAGCAACACCATCACCCTTCTGGACAACCTCGCCAATCTCGGACTCAAACAACTTGTCAACTCCCCCACCCACCTCGCCGGACACACGCTCGACCCAATCTTCACCTCCAGCAAACACATCTCCTTCAATCACACAACAGCTCTCCACTGGACGGACCACAGCTGCGTTCACTTCAACTACAAAAAGATCACGACCCACAACCCCCCACAACGTATTCCCCGAAGAAATTGGAACAAAATCACCACCACCCAGCTCTTCTCATCGCTTCACCTTAACCCTCCTGCCAAATCATCGGACCCAAACCAAGCAGCCACCAACCTCACACAATGGATCACCCACAGCGCTGACGAATTAGCACCCCTGAAAAAACATCAAATCAAGCAAGGTAGCAAAAAAGCCCCCTGGTTCAACAATGACCTTAAGAAATCCAAGAAGTTCTGTCGCACCCTCGAGAAAGCCTGGAGAAAAAACCCAACCACTGACAACCTGGCCACCTTCAAGAACGCCACCCGCAAACACCACCAACTGATCCGAACCACCAAAAAATCAGCACTCAAAGATCGACTTGACAACAACGCCCAAAACAGCAAGGAACTATTCAACATCGTAAAAGAATTTACCAACCCCACCGCCGGCACCAACGACATCACTCCCTCCCAAGACCTCTGCGACTCTTTATCTTCATTCTTCCACAACAAAATCGCCGACATACATAACAGCTTTGAAAACCAGCCCGAAGACCAGTCCACACCACCCATCTCCGAACAAAAAGAGCACTCTAGCAACCTTCGCGCCTGGAACCCAATCACTACTGAAGACACCATCCGCCTAATGAACTCCATCCACTCGACCCCTTTCCCCACCACATTTTCAACAAAGCAGACGTCATCATCGCACCCCATCTCCGCGATGTCATCAACTGTTCCCTCAAATCCGCCACCTTCCCAGAAAACTGGAAACATGCCGAACTCAGCGCCCTTCTGAAGAAACCCACAGCAGACCCATCGGAACTTAAGAACTACCGCCCCATCTCGCTCTCCCATTCCCTGCCAAAGTCATTGAGAAAGCCGTCAACAGTCAGCTCACCGCCTTCCTTGAATCCAACAAATCCCTCAACACCTCACAGTCCGGCTTCCGAGCCAAACACAGCACCGAGACCGCCCTCATCGCAGCAACAGACGACATCCGAACTCTACTGGACAACGGAGAAACAGCTGCCCTCATACTACTTGACCTCTCCGCCGCCTTCGACACAGTCTGTCACAACACCCTTAAACAACGCCTCAGCAACTTCGGAATACAGGGAAAAGCATTGGACTGGATCATCTCGTTCCTCGCCGGTAGAACCCAGAAAGTTCGCCTCCCCCATTCAAATCAGAGGCCACTGAAGTCATCTGTGGCGTACCTCAAGGATCATCACTCAGTCCCACCCTCTTCAACGTTTACATGAGTCCCCTCGCATCTATCGCACGCCAACACAACCTCAACATCATCTCCTACGCAGAAGACACTCAGCTAATCCTCTCCCTCACCAAAGACCCAAACATCGCCAAAACCAACTTTCACGAAGGAATGAAAGAGGTAGACGAGTGGATGAAGAACAGCCGCTTAAAACTGAACTCGGACAAAACGGAAGTCCTCATCTTAGGTTCATCCCCCTCCGCCTGGGATGACTCATGGTGGCCACCGGCCTTGGGAAATGCACCCACACCTACGGATCACGCACGTAACCTGGGCTTCATCCTGGACTCCTCCCTCTCTATGACCAGACAAGTAAACGCCGTCTCATCATCATGCTTCAACATCCTACGTATGCTCAAAAAATCTTCAGTTGGATCCCCACCGAAACAAGAAAGACGGTCACCCACGCACTGGTCACAAGCCGACTGGATTACGAAAACACCCTTTACGCCGGAACCACAGCCAAACTACAGAAAAAACTCCAACGCATCCAAAACGCCTCAGCCAGGCTCATACTAGACATCCCCAGTCAAGCTCACATTTCCGCTCACCTGAGAGACCTCCACTGGCTCCCTGTCAACAAGAGGATAACGTTCCATCTCCTCACCCACGCACACAAGGCCCTCTACGACCTAGGACCCGAATGCCTCAGCACGCGACTGTCCTTCTACACCCCCACCCGCCAACTACGATCATCCAATCAAGCCCTCGCCGCTATTCCGCGCATCCATAGATCCACCATGGGGGGAAGATCCTTCTCCTACTTAGCGGCCAAAACTTGGAATTCCCTCCCCACCCACCTCCGCCTTACACAGAACCACCTCTCCTTCAGAAAGCAACTAAAAACCTGGATATTCGATAAGTAAATCACGCGCCCTCCCTCAAGCGCCTTGAGACCCTCTGGGTGAGTAGTGCGCTATATAAATTTCTGAACTTGAACATGTCATCATTCTTTTTATTGCACTCCCATCGCTCCTCCCGGTATCTCTGGCCCCTCTTTCTTTCTCTTGTCGCCTCCTCACCCCCCTCTTTCTCTCTCTCGTTGCCTCCCCCCTCCAACACCTCTCTCTCACTCGCTCTCTCTCACACACTGTAGCACTGGCTTGTCATATCGTGCACAAAGCTGGAGTCAAGTTACAGATTGTCTCTATTGGTGGACCACAGATACTTAAGCTGTCTTTGCACACTAGGTCTGACGTCACATCGTGTGACAAGCTTTACAAGCTCGATCAGCATCCAGCGGCTCAATTCTGTTCAGGCAAAGATGGAATGGCAACTTTTTTCAGCCTTTCTCATACATCGGCGTCAGACAACTTAGGGGAGTCCAACCAGGGAGAATGTTTTTAATATGATGCCCCCACAGTGGTTCAAAAAGGACGGTTCCCCTGTAGAAGTCGCTACTAGATGTCACATTATTATGAGCAATATCAGACCACAGTTTCCATCGCAGTGAGCTATGCTGCACGGCTCCATCTGCAGGGTTGCCTCTCACAGCCCCAAGAGAGCTCCAGGAGGGATTCCCTGGAGCATGGCATACGTTCACCGGGTGATGCGTCCACTGTCCTTTTAATTGGGAGCTCTGGACTGGTGTCCTCGGGTGTCACCACCGTGTCGTTAGTAACTCAAAGAAGCGAACCGTCCGCATAGCTGTGGAAGGAATTCCTACTCAAACCTCTAGATGGCGATCTTATCATGAGTAAGCATGGGCGTAAAATCCGCTCCGCTCGCGGATTTTTCGGATTTTCGGCAAATCCGCAATCCGCGAACGCTCGCGAATTTGTCGAAAATCCGTGAATCCGCTCGCGGCGGATTTTTTGCTTGGTTGCGGCGCGCGGCGTGGTGCACGGCGTTCACTTTCCGTCATTTTAGCGTTTGCCGAGTTGTTTTTCTTTGCGAGTGACGCGCCATTTTAGATCTTGCTGCGTGTTCCCGCGGGAGTTTGTCGCCCGCGAATACGTACTCGCGGCTTGCCACCTTGCACAGCACACCTCGCGAGAGTTCGCAATTGCGAACACGTAGTTGCGGCGGAAAGGAACAATCTCGCACTTGCGAAATAGAGATTTTGCAATTTCGCACAAGAAAATCACCAGCAAACAGGATAAACCTTCAGAAAATTATGATTTTTATCAGAATCACTCCTCAGGTTGACATTTGCATGGCTTTTTTTTTTGCAAGGAGTCCATTTTGGGGGGGGGGAGGAAGGAAGTGCCCCACAGTCTCCAACTTCCTGTTCCTGTCCAGCAGGCTCCTCCCAGTGCTTTGTCCATCTCCTGGTCACTTTCATTTGGATCTGGAGCTGGAAGGATTACTTTTTGTGGGTGCTGCTGGATATTTGGATTTGAGGCCTTTTTGACTGTCTTTGGATCACTTTTGGATTAGAAATCAACTTTCACAAGTAAGTTTGTTTGGGGCATTACAGTTGCTGCAAGTAAAATTTTGGAACTTTTTCAGAACATTAAATAAATTATATTGTGGGTAGCCACAGTATCCAGTAGGACCAGGGTTGGTTAGGGGTGCATGATACAACTGTTTTGTTGAATTTAAACACCATTTAGGCCATGGATGGGCTGGGATTGTGCTGATTTTTGTCTTTTTTTTGGGACTGCTGGTGGGGCCCTTTGCCCAGGGGTGGTGAGTGTTGCATGGGCCTAGTCTTTCTGTGGGGTGTCTTCTTAAATTTAAACATAATTGAGGCCATGGATGGGCTGGGATTGTGCTTATTTTATTGTTTTTTGTCGTTTTTGGGGGGCTGCTGGTGTGGCCTTTTGCCCAGGGGTGGTGGGTGGTGCATGGACTGAGTGTGCCTGTGGTGTGGTCTCACTCTCTTTAATGTAAACATCATGGATGGCATTGGATTGTGGTGATTTCTGGCTGTTTTTCTGTTTTTTGGGGGTGTACTGTTGATGTGGACTGGCCATGTGGGTGGTGGTGGTGGCCATCTTGAGTGCTGGCTGCTACAGGCAACATGTGCTTGGGGTATAAGGGGCCATTTTGAGGAGAGGCAGTGTCTGAGGCCTGCACTTATTTTGCCTACTTTTCATCCATTATGCCCAGGGGTAGTGAGTGTTGCATGGGCCTAGTGTGTTTTTGAGGGGTGTCTTCTTGAATTTAAACACCATTGAGGCCATGGATGGGCTGGGATTGTGCTGATTTTATTGTTTTTTGTCGTTTTTTTGGGCTTGCTGGTGGGGCCCTTTGCCCAGGGGTGGTGAGTGTTGCATGGGCCTAGTCTTTCTGTGGGGTGTCTTCTTGAATTTAAACATAATAGAGGCCATGGATGGGCTGGGATTGTGCTTATTTTATTGTTTTTTGTCGTTTTTGGGGGGCTGCTGGTGTGGCCTTTTGCCCAGGGGTGGTGGTGCATGGACTGAGTGTGCCTGTGGTGTGGTCTCACTCTCTTTAATGTAAACATCATGGATGGCATTGGATTGTGGTGATTTCTGGCTGTTTTTCTGTTTTTTGGGGGTGTACTGTTGATGTGGACTGGTCATGTGGGTGGTGGTGGTGGCCATCTTGAGTGCTGGCTGGTACAGGCAACATGTGCCTGGGGTGTAAGGGGCCATTTTGAGGAGAGGCAGTGTCTGAGGCCTGCACTTATTTTGCCTACTTTTCATCCATTATGCCCAGGGGTAGTGAGTGTTGCATGGGCCTAGTGTTTCTGAGGGGTGTCTTCTTGAATTTAAACACCATTGAGGCCATGGATGGGCTGGGATTGTGCTGATTTTATTGTTTTTTGTCGTTTTTTTGGGCCTGCTGGTGGGGCCCTTTGCCCAGGGGTGGTGAGTGTTGCATGGGCCTAGTCTTTCTGTGGGGTGTCTTCTTGAATTTAAACATAATTGAGGCCATGGATGGGCTGGGATTGTGCTTATTTTATTGTTTTTTGTCGTTTTTGGGGGGCTGCTGGTGTGGCCTTTTGCCCAGGGGTGGTGGGTGGTGCATGGACTGAGTGTGCCTGTGGTGTGGTCTCACTCTCTTTAATGTAAACATCATGGATGGCGTTGGATTGTGGTGATTTCTGGCTGTTTTTCTGTTTTTTGGGGGTGTACTGTTGATGTGGACTGGCCATGTGGGTGGTGGTGGTGGCCATCTTGAGTGCTGGCTGGTACAGGCAACATGTGCCTGGGGTGTAAGGGGCCATTTTGAGGAGGGGCAGTGTCTGAGGCCTGCACTTATTTTGCCTACTTTTCATCCATTATGCCCAGGGGTAGTGAGTGTTGCATACTTGCATGTCCGTAGTCTTTCTGTGGGGTGTCTTCAATGTAAACATCAAGGATGGCATGGGATTGTGCTCATTTTTCTGTGTTTTGTCGAATTTTTGTGGTGTATAACTGAACTGATGTTCCTCTGTCTTCCATTGCTTTTAGGTGCACAAGAAGACTCAAGAGAACCACCAGTGCCAGGAAGAAGTCCTGCAGCGGTGTGTGCAGCATAACGTCACGCGACGTCACGTCTGGACACAGAACCCTCTGCAACTCGTGCAACTGCTGCCTGCTGACCTGCTCTGAAGAGGATGGCCCCAAAAAAAGTAACCCGTAGCTCCTCTAGCAAGAAAGGTGCCAGTAAGGAGCAGAAGAAGCAAGTTACCAAGGAGACTGGTGTGCCGCCCGCCCCTTTTTTTGGGAGTAAAAAAAAAAGTATGCCTGCAGCAGCAGCAGCGGGATCTGCTGGGGACCAAGCTGGCAGCACCCCACCCCCGCTCCATTGGGCTCAGTGCCACCACCACCACCACGCCAACTTAAGTCCAAGCCCTTGAGTGCTGCAGAGGCAGCCAGTATAGTTCTTCAATCACCATCGACCAGTGATGTTGGCTCATCGCAAGAAAGCAGCAGCAATGTCCCTCAATCAACACAGGTTGTTGTAGCTCATCTGACGAGTGTTGAACAACCACAGCCGCAACAACAATCACATGTGCAAGTACAAGCCCAAGTACATGTGGAAGGAGAGGCAGCGCAAGGAGATGCGCAAGCAGAGGTGCATGGAGGGTCACAAGTGCCCACAATAGTTGTTCCTCCCGAAGTAGGGGCACATCAGGAAATCGACAATCAAGGCGAGGTATCATTTGAGGAAGCCACTCCTCCTGCTGATCCTTCATTGTCTTCCACAACCCTAGCAAGGAAGAGATCAAGGGTGGTGTCTACATCCTCTTCAAGCACACCTCCTTCTGATGATACGGATCAAACTTGGGAACCAGCACCACAGCCGTCTGAGAGTGAGGCACACCATGATCCAACAAAGGTACTTAAGCGTAAAAGGAAGCTCGTCCAAAGTCTCAGACTTATGGAGTGTGATGAGGCTCAACAAGAAGTGGCGGATACTGCTGCTGATGAAGACTCTGCCAACGACGACCCAGTCATCATAAAGGTCACTGCAGCCCCAGCGGGCATGCAGCAAACAGACATTTTGACCCTAGCCCGAAGAGCTGCTGCGCGTGATGATGATGATGATGATGTTGTCGATGAGGAGGCAGTGGAAACACCACAATCATTGGAGTTAAGTAGTACACCAACTCGTCCCGCTTCCATATTTCTTTCTGGCAAGAAGAGACCTGCGTCAACCTCGACCTTAATTAGTGGCGGTGAAAGTGGAAAACGTACAAAAGTTGGCCAATCCAGATCCTCCACTTCATCTGGCATTAGCTTCATGACCACCACCACCAGTATCGCCGCCTCCTCCAGGTCCCACAGACACTTCAAGTCCCCAGTTTGGGACTTCTTTACTGTTTGTCCCAAAAATCCAAAGTTTGCCATTTGTACCCTTTGTAAGCTTGCAGTTAGTCGTGGTAAGTCAGGTAGCAACTATGGTACCGGCGGCCAGAGTGGTCATCTTGAGAGAAAGCACGCTGTCCAATGGTTTGCGCACCTAGCTGCGATCAAGAAAGGCCAAAATCAAGGAAACGTTGATGTTTCATCTGATGTTGACGAGCAGGAAGAAGACGTGTCAAACACTTCCCTTACACCCAGTACCCCTGTCAGCAGCACACCCAATGTGAGGCACACTAAGAGTGTTGGAGCGAGTGAGACACCAACGCACAAAAGTTCACCAGCGAGCAAAATTGGGTCAACGAAGTCATTATCAGCCCGTAAATGCTTGGTCCAGGGCAACATTAGAACAATGCTTACTTCAGACGTGCCATATGAACGCAACCACCCACTGACGCGTCTGTATAACACTAAGCTGGCTAAAATGCTAGCTGTGGACCTTCTACCTTTTTCTTTTGTAGAAGCGGTAGGTTTTCTTGAATTAGTTGCAACGCTCTGCCCTAAATGGAAGGTTCCGAGCCGGTTCTATTTTGCCAGAGTTGCGGTTCCAGCACTACATGAAGATGTGCTGCAGGCGATTGGGGCAGCTTTGCAGAAGAGTGCTGTTCACACAATACATCTGACAACAGACATGTGGACCAGTGGCCCAGGCGATGATTACATGTGCATCACTGCACACTGGGTCTCTTTTTCAGGTGTTATAGCAAAGCTAAACGCAGGTGTTGACCCGGACCAAGTTTTCAAAGCTGCTCGGAAACATGCAACACTAGCCATGTTTGGCTTGGAGAAAAGTCACACAGCAGAAAACCTTTTGGAAGAGTTTGACAAAAAGGTCTTGACAATGCTATCCCCCCTAAAACGCAAGATTGGTTATGTTTCCACGGATAATGGCGCCAATGTAGTTAAGGCCATGTTGAAGGGTGACCATGTTAGAGTGCCGTGTTTGGCGCACTGTATCAACCTGGTAGTTCAAAAATTCTTGAGTGATAAAGAGAGTCCAGCGTTCGAGGTAATGGCCACCTGCCGCAAAATGTGCAACCATTTCAGCCATTCTTTTAAGGCCCGGAAGCATCTGCGGAGACTGCTACTTGAACGTGGAATGCCAGTGAAAGCACTCATCCAGGAGGTGGCAACACGTTGGAACTCAACCTTCTACATGCTTGAGCGTCTGTATGAGCAGTATACGGTACTCGATCACTATTTCTTGACAGAGGCTACATCTCAGAAGGAGGACCTGCGGATGAGTAAGGCGCAATGGGCCATAGTTAAAAGCCTGACAGACATGCTTCGTCCTTTTGAGTTCTTCACGCGTGCAGTCAGCCAGGAGGACTGTAATTTGGGAAAAGCTATCCCATTGTTGTGCATACTGGAGCACCAACTGATGGCGGTTTCTTCTGAGTTTCAAAAAGATGAAAAAAAAAAAAAAACATTTCATTTTGTCTGAGAAATTATTACATCGCCTACGTGGTGATGAACGTCTTAAAAACATCAACTCAGATCAGCATTACATTTGTGCTACTATTCTGGATCCACGCTACAAAAAGGCGCTGGCAGACAACGCATTCTTTCCTTTCGCTGATGCAGATGTTCAAAAGTACAAACATTGGTTAGCCTGGTCAGCCAAGAGGTTTGAAAAAGAACGGCAGGTTATTGAAGGAGAAGCCAGTACATCAGCATCAGCATCAGCAGGCCATCCGCAGTCACAAGAATCCACTTCTGCACCTGTGGCTGGGGCACAAGTGACCTCTCAGCCGTTAAAGACACCGGCAACTGGATCATCTGCACCACACACAATGACAACACTAACAGTGGCTGGGGAGGAGGATTGGCTAAGTTTGATGGGGTATGGTTCTCGAAAAAATGTCACAGGCACAGCAAAAAGTAAGCAAAGTGGAGGAACAGTTGATGACCTTGAGTCGATGGTGCAGGACTATCTGAATGACTCAACAGAGGTCTTCCTTAATGATGAGCCATTGCAGTATTGGCATGGCAAAAAACAATTGTGGCCACAGCTCTTCAACCTGGCTATAAACTATTTGTCTTGCCCACTCGCAAGTGTGTCTTCTGAACGTGTTTTCAGTGCTGCTGGTGGCATTGTAACTCCCAAACGGAGCCGCCTCTCGCCCAAAAATGTGGAGCGGCTGACAATGATCAAGATGAATCAGCACCTCATACCACCAGATTACAAAGTACGAGAAAGCACGCCGCATGAAGACGAGGAGGACAGCAACGTAGATGAGGGGATTTTTTCTCTGTTCGGTGCCACTGACCTCATCCAGCCTGAATTCGCAGAGTTTGATGACGAAATCTTGTTCTTATTCCCTGACACCGAGCCCTGAAAATGAGACAATCAATCAAGAACTTTCTTTTTCGTCCTTATTCACTTTTATTCCTGTGTGCTTTGTGTCTCTCTTTCTTTGTTTTGCACAGTTAATTTAATTCAAACTTTAATCACCTAATCCCAAAAACAAGACCATCATCAGAACTGTCTTCACTTGTTTGCTTATTGATTTGAAGGTGCCGCAGTCTACATTCCTCAGGTTCACAAGTTCTGAAGAACATGCTTCTCTATCCTCCTCCTCCAGACTGCGATTTCCCTCCAAGCAGAGTGCTGGATTACGCACAATGAAGAAAGACTCAGCACTTGTGGGGGTGTTGTACTTCTTTGCGGGTGAGTTGACGGTTTTGGGCCCATTGCTGTGAAGCTCTAATAATGGACAAAAGTGTTTTGGACCAAATATGAGGTGGAAATTTCTTGCCGTTTTTGCTGACTTGCTTGCCTTTGAGGTGCTCTTTGGCGGGGTTCCGGGGGTTTGTGTGTAATTTTTGGTGTCTGTCGAAGCACTGCTGCGACAGTCTAATCTTGATTGCATTTGCTTTTCAGGAAATCCGTGGTGGAAAACAGGAGTTATGATGATTGATGATGATGACGACCTAGCTGCACAGCGCCGCGTTTGGACCGAAGGCCGAGAGACATTGTAAGTATGAGATTTAGCTTTTTCGCTGTTTGGGGGTGTTGTGTCGGGTGTTTTTTTGCGGGTGGGTTGGCGGGTCTTGCCTGGGGCATTCCTGGGAAGGTCTAATACCGGATACAAGTGTTTTGGACAAAATCCATAAGGAACAGCCTTTTTTTTGCCATTTCTTCAGACATCTTGCTCAATGTAGCGTTTTGGGGGGCTTCCTGCTGTTCGTGGGTGGGTTGCGGCCGGGGTCTCTGTCGAAGCACTGCTGCGACAGTCTAATCTTGATTGCATTTGCTTTTCAGGAAATCCGTGGTGGAAAACAGGAGTTATGATGATTGATGATGACCTAGCTGCACAGCGCGTTACTTTGGACCGAAGGCCGAGAGATATTGTAAGTATGAGATTTAGCTTTTTCGCTGTTTGGGGGTGTTGTCGCGTGTTTTTTTGCGGGTGGGTTGGCGGGTCTTGGCTGGGGCATTCCTGGGAAGGTCTAATGCCGGATAGAAGTGTTTTGGACAAAATCCTTAAGGAAAAGCCTTTTTTTTGCCATTTCTTCAGACATCTTGCTCAATGTAGCGTTTTGGGGGGCTTCCTGCTGTTCGTGGGTGGGTTGCGGCCGGGGTCTCTGTCGAAGCACTGCTGCGACAGTCTAATCTTGATTGCATTTGCTTTTCAGGAAATCCGTGGTGGAAAACAGGAGTTATGATGATTGATGATGATGACGACCTAGCTGCACAGCGCCGCGTTTGGACCGAAGGCCGAGAGACATTGTAAGTATGAGATTTAGCTTTTTCGCTGTTTGGTGGTGTTGTGTCGGGTGTTTTTTTGCGGGTGGGTTGGCGGGTCTTGCCTGGGGCATTCCTGGGAAGGTCTAATACCGGCTAGAAGTTTGTTGGACAAAATCCATAAGGAAACACCAGTTTTGGCACTTTTTGTAAGTTAGGGTTCGTTAGGGTTAGCCCTAGCAGCAGGATTGCATGTGTTTAGGGGGGTTCTATTGCAACGCGGTTCTGTTGTTGTAGAGCACTGTTGGAGCGATGCTGGCTATGTATACTTTTGCTTGCAGGCAAGTGGTTTGAATACAATCCACGGTCTGTATTTGGGTCTACTGTTACTTTCAAAGTACGTTTTGTAACCATTTTTCTGCTAGGCATCGTTTTTGGAGATATGATTGGGTTCTTCTACATTTTTGCGACTGGCTTTAGTAAGGGTCTTGGTGGGAGCATTGCTGGGAAGGTCAAATTTTGTTCTAAAACACAGTAGTACACCCACCTTGAGGGGAAAGATCCGCTATAATATTTTGGCCATACTTATTGATCCTTAAAAAGGTGACTCAGACAGAGCACGCAATTTCAAAAATATTGTACTGTCTATTAGGGAAATCAAAGTGTCACTTTTTGAACCACACAGCGTACATACCTTTTATTTATTTATCAGTGGTATTGTAATAGCACTTCCTGTTTTCCGTTCAATAATTACAGGCCGGGTTTCAGTCAACATCCGCCAGGCAGGCAGTGGACAGGGTGTCTCTTCTGTCAGTGGTCACCACCACATTGATGGACGAAGCGTCAGCTGGAATGGAGGAGTGCCGCCAATAAGAGGAATTGTTTGCTGCATGCAACTTACTTACCAATTTCAACAGGACAACTCCAACAACATACGCAATACAGATACAGTATCCATTGTTGTCTTTTATTCTATGAGTGTGACTGCATGTGCTTACCTTTAGTTTGTAACCAAAGATTGTCTGTAAACTCTGTATCTTCAATTATTGTTTGTCCATGCTCTGCTTTTTTTTTCTTCTCTCAACAAAACCTACCCAAAAAGAAACCCCCATTCCCATCCATTTTACAAACCCTAACCCTCTTCCCCCGGGCTGTGTTGTTTTGCTTGATGTCTGACTAAAATGACATCAATAATTCCACACACTTGCTGGGGAGGATAAGGTGATAGCAGCAACAGGCTGGTGAAGGAATACGAGGATATCTTCTAGACTTACTCAGCTTCAGTACTATATCTTCTAGTAGTAGTAGCCAATGTCAAATAAATTCAACGCAAGTACTAGTTATACTTGCAATACTTTACCATTTGTTAGGCTACATTATGGCACTGTTCTAGTGTACTGTCACCTGCTATTTTCTCGATCGTACCGTAACCGTTGTAATGCTACAGTAAGGAGTACAAACAAGGTTTCGTTTTCTTTTTTTCCATAGGCATGCAACTGCCACTGTGTCACACCACTAGTACCACCGCAATGAGGAAATGTCACCCGCCCAGGAATGACAACGTTAATCCCCATTTCACCTGGAGCCAGCCCTGGGCCTAGCCCTAATTTCTAACACAAATTACAGGTAAGATAAGCGTTTGGTGGGAGGTAGTATAATGGAGTATTATTTCGGAGTAGACAAGAGATTGACGGTTGTACTACTAAAGTCCTACGACTGTTCAGGAAAACAAAGTTACTGTTACACCCCCGCCCCCCACCCACCAGACTGAAAAGCAGTAAAAAACAGGTATGGTCAGATAAAGTTGAAAAATATATTTATTTATCCCTAACAAAATAATCTCCCTCACCCACCCTAACCCCAACGATTGTCTCTGAAACGTCCCAAAACGATCCCAACTCCCAAATCCCACCCCCCAAAAGTCTATAAAAAAAGGGCAAGGGACACTCCACTACTGGAGGGTGCTGGTGCTGGTGCATGATGCGGCATGGGCATCATACTCCTTGCGGAGGGTGGCAAGCTCGGAGCGGAGGCCCTTAACCAAGGTCTTATACCTCAGGACCTCCTGCTCCAGGTTGGACATGCGGACTCGTAGGCGGCGTTGGCGTTCCTTGCAGCTCCTGTGGGGGGCAGCTGGTATTTCGGTTGCTTGGCGGTGGCGGTCGGCTTTCTTAGCCCGGCTCGGTCCCGCTGGCTTAGTCACGGAGGAGGATGCAGTGGTCACAGTCGAAGATGTTGCCCCGCTCGACTGCGTGTCCTCCTCCTCCTCCAGGGCCACCAGCCGCCGATACTCGGCGACTGTGGCCTCCAGCCTCCGTTGCCGGGCCAATCTAGCCTGCTCCCTCCTTGTTGTTGATTTGGAAGGAGCAACTATATGAAGAAAGAAAGACATAGTCTGTAACCAATGCTCCTTATTAATAACACAAAGTGATTGAGCCGAAAGTTGGGTCACAGAGTACAAGTAGCAAATTGAAAGCACAGTACATAACTATTGAGGACAGTATCTATGTAACCTCCCACTTCTGCATCCTTGCTCTAACAGTAGTGGTAGTTTAATGAACTAATTCTACGACCACTATGGACTTCCATTACAGTCGACTATGACAGTACACCAGTCTTATTCTTCTTCTTCTCTCTTGTTTAGGGAAATGGGTACGTTATCTTATGCAAGCCGGCAGAATGACATGGACACAGCACAGTGAAGTTGCACCCGAGAAAAAAAGTTGCACACCATGATGATGGAGACAGACTTGCGTTACTGTACCGGTCCAGTACATGCAGGTGGTGAAGCTATTACTTTTCTATTACGGGTGGCACTGAGAATACTCTGTTACAAGGGCTACTGCTTAATTAATTTACCTTTCACCCTACAGTGCAAATGAGTACTAGAAAAGGAAACTGAAGAAGCTAACTAATTTGATTATCTATCACTTCACATGGGACGTATTTAATGACAGATGAGATGACTTTAGGTGCTTTGCTTAATATTGAGTGAACAGTGATACACCCACACATGAATGACGTACTACAAGTAAACTAAAGTTATTAAGAGAGGTACGGAGTGTCCACCGTAATAACCAGATATATGCTGTGAATGCAAACGCAATACAAAGTACTGCTACTATTCATGGTAGTATTGGACACATTTACAATTTCTTTTCCTTGCCTTCCCTGCACTGGGACGGACGTGCGGGTGCGGTGGTACATGCTCTTCAAGGTAACACTTACTTCACCTGGCGACCACCTACTCTCTCTAGATACACATGTGCTATGTAAGAGTCAGAGAATACCATGCTCCAGGCATCCATTCAGTCAAAGTATACGCACACATACAGTTTCTGTTTCACCCACCCAGGCTGCTGTCCTTCCACCCATCCTTGCTTCATCATTGACCCAGCCATGCACCATACCATATTCTTTCCTTCCCAGCCACCTCTGGGTCCAAGCAAACACATATCGTTCTTCTTTGCCAGCCATCATACAAGTTCGCGTCCCACTTACTTACACCCTTCTTTCGCTTTTCGTTCATCCCATCCATCACGTTCGTCTAAGAACTTATTGGGATTCTTCTCACCAAAAACTTCACAGCTAAGTCGAAGTACATTTCGAGGAGGCTACTACCTGGTTGATTTGTAATTGTAATACACCCGTGCAGAAAGCACACTATGCAGTCTTCAATCTCAATAAGTAAGGAATATATAGCTTACCTGTTTCCGCCACCACCGTTTGATCCCCCACAGGAACGGCCACCAGCTCTTCTAACGCCGCCTCCTCCCCAGAGGCCTCCGAGTCCAAGTCCAACACAGCCACCTCCGCGCTGGCCCCGTCACCAGATGTTACACCTACAAAGTACATTTAAGAATGTTAGAATTCACCACTCACTACTATATAATATTTGGTCTAGGAGAAATGTTAAAAAAACAGAATACAATGTAATAATTTGTGACTGTCTACTCCATAGTAAAAATGTCCCATTTTCCAGGGAAGGCTGTTGTCTTGCTGCACTTTTATGCACAACTGATGAATGCTTGCTTTTGATTTTTAACACGCACCACTTTTTCTCCTAACAGACAGAAGCTTGACTCCTGAGTCCTAAGAACACGACCAGGATCAAGTTCAAACTAGGTGAGAGTTCGGCTCGACCACAAGAAATGTGTCCAATTAATCGTCAGCACTAACCACTTTTCCGTTTACAGTTAAATAGTTTTATGACAAAGTAGATTTTAATAAATGTGTTTACTTTTAATAAAGCTTTTACACTTAAATAGACTCTGTGGTTTTTGTTCCTCTAGACTAGAGTGGATGAGCTAAAGGTTTTGGAATTTTTGCAAGCATGAGTGCCTCTGACACTTCTTGACTGTGCTGTGACTCCGTACTACTCTCTTGTCCTGCGTACGATAATCTAGAGATCATTGGGGATCTATAATCGGTGACTTCGGGAGCTGAATGACTCTGCCACACTATCTAGTCAGTAAGGAGACAGTGCATAGAGGTATTGCTGAATATAATGGGAGTCCAATGGAATTGCCAAATGTCCAATCTTAGTTAGCTACACAGACAGACTAATAAGAATAGTCTAGTAATACCACAGGGAGTCATATTCGAGGCAGGATAAGAATTTATATCCAGTCTACAAGAAGATCAAAGACGATTTAGAGGAACGCTAGGAAAAAATATGTACTGTTTATTAAAATGTAAACTTACTGGGGCCAGCAAAGGAGCCCTCGCCTGCCCGATCCTGGCCTGCATCCTCAGCACCCTCCTCCTGTGTCCTCTTGCCCTTGGGGGGAGCTGATGTACAACATGAAAGAAAGAAAAACCAGAAAACATGGATGAGATTTTTCAACCAAATCAAACATTTCAAAAGAACAATAACAACATATTTTGGAAAAATAGCAAATAGATAGACAACTATTCCACGGGATCTATCTCATGTGGTATACTACGTTATTCGTATTGCCTGATTTGCGGAACGTTGACTTAGAAAGTTCCTATGTAACTCAATAAACAGACTACTAAAGAGGTTTGCCTAGGCCTGGCACTGCAGGCAGCAGTGCGCAACACGTGACAGACAAAGTCCATCCTGCTTGCAGATCAGTGAATACTCAAACTATCAATCCACCCGCCACCACCGCCACTATTTCTTCTGATAGCCATGTGACTGTCTAAAGGAAGGACTGGACTTCAGTCTGTTGGGGCTGATTTATAAGTCCCTTGCGGAAGTTGCGGCTGATTTTCCTCCATTGTTGCGTGCCTTTTCTGACGCAGCGGCAGAACAAAAGACTCGCCATGGTGTTGGTGCGGCGTATATATTAAAAAAAAAACCACATATGGGCATATGGGCGATGCATCACGTTGTAAAGCCCTGCGCCATCAGGGGGCGTTCCGGCGCAAGGGAGGGCGTACCTGCGCAGGAACGAATCCTAAAAGTGGCTGAGGGAAATCTACAAGATGTCAATCAGTCACTTTTAGGACAATGATGCATGACTCAAACCCTGCGCGCTTGAAGCCGACGTACGGCTTGATGCAGCATTGGGGAGATAGGGTACCCCAGAGCATTGCTGGAGCTGCGCCATCGTTGGCACGCAACTCCAGCAATGCGCTGCCTTTACGGCACAGATGCGTAAGGCTTCTGTGACGTTTTGGGCCAATGGGTGGTGGTGGCATGGCACACAATTACTGCCGCATCCCTGCTACTTTGCAGGGATGCGCCGGTAATTGAAAATATGACCCTTACTGTCTAGCATTACGCAGTTCTTTTCTTTACAGTACACTCATACATAATTTCTCAGGCCAATGAAATGCTTCTGAACACAACATACAAAACAAAGAAGCATAGTAGCAAGCAAGGCTACTGAGAAGGAGAGCAGTGCACCTGAAAATGAAATGCATAGAAGATTTTGAAATATAATTTACCTCAATGTAATCGGCAGCATTATTGCTCTTGGTAAAGAACAAAGATTTGCAAATAACAGAGCAGGATAAAACAGAGTAGTAAATGTACTACTACTACTACTCACCAAGCCCGGGGACCTCTACGCCGAGCGCGTCCAGCAAGTCCCGCTCCCGGTCCATGACATCGGTCCAGCGGTGGGTGGCCTGGTTATATGTGCGCCGGACCCCAGAGATCTTGTACATGGCCCGGCACACCTTCTCCCACCGCTGGCGGCGCTCCCGGATGCCATAGCCGGTCGCGATCTTGCCGCCTCCCAGGATCGTCTTGGGGAGGCGGCGCTGGACGTGGAAGATCAGTGCCGCCACTTCCTCCGCGCTGAAGATCTCCCTCGGGACCACTTGCTCCCCCCTTAAACGCCCGCACGGGAGCCGGGCACGGGGTGCGGGACCCTTCCCCTTCTCAGGGTGCTTCCCGGCTCCCTTTACCATGGTCTGGGCAGAAATAAACTTAAATGATAAAGAAGAAATAGAATAGTGAAGAAGAAAAGAAAAGAGTTTAAAAAAGTAGTTTAAAAGTAACTAAAAGCTGCAGAAAACACAAAAATATAGAGCTAGAAAAATAGAGGGTTAGATAATAAGTAAAATTAGATCAAAAAAACTTCAAACAAGCAAAGAATGGCAGAGATTGAGAGAGGATAGAGAAAGCATGCCCAGAACCATAGCAATGAATGAGAAACAAGATGGCCGCGCCCGTTCACGACCGCGTGGGTAAGTTCGCGCGAGATTTTCCTTGCGAGTACGCGCGAAATTGTACTAGCGAGCAGCACACTTTGCGAGATTACACATAGCGGGCGGAAACGGAATTACGTCACGCCAACAAGATGGCCGCGCCCGTGTACGACCGATAGGGTAACTTGGCAAACGAATAGCTAGAAGCGCCTCGCGAACACGCGCAAGATCACGCGAACATACACGTCGCAACAAAAACAATTTTGTATTCGCACGTATTCGGGGCTTCCGAAATCGATCTCGCACGGATTCGCGCCCCAAAAAACGCGCGAAATTGCAGAAAAAAGGATTTTAGCTAAAATGAAAGCAATGAGCAGGTGCAAAAGTTCAAACTTAACATTAGTAACATTCAAGGTAGTGCTTCCTGATGGGCCCCTCCAGAGTTTGCAACTATTCTATGACCCTGCTATGACCCAAACAGCAGGCTCATAGAATAGCACCATAAAGGTCCTGTGAAAAAAAAATTTCACTGCAACAAAAAGCAAATTACAGATAAGGAAGGAAGCAGGTGCCAGCCAGACTGGAACTTTCAAAATTACTGACACATTAATGAAACACAAATTAATTGATGGCAGTTGAAGAAGGGCAGGTGTGCTTGCTTTTTTCAACCACCATAATCTACAGTGATAAATAAACCTAATAGGTGCCAGTGAGGATGTACTA
Organism: Lissotriton helveticus; assembly: GCF_964261635.1. Classification (NCBI taxonomy): domain Eukaryota; kingdom Metazoa; phylum Chordata; class Amphibia; order Caudata; family Salamandridae; genus Lissotriton; species Lissotriton helveticus. Next base: position 222,836,171 of record NC_136061.1, on the reverse strand, counting down.
GAGGGTGGCATGGGTGTCCCAGAGGGTGGCAGTGGTGAAACAGAGGGTGCTGTGAACCTGTGATGATAAACCAGACGTAGAAACAACATAGTCGCGGCCGTTGCAAGCCGAAAAGTAAGTTCGCAATTGCGAACTTGTCCCAAAATCGGCGCGAACACGCGCCAACACAAAAAACGGAAAAATCCGCAAATCCGCTAGAGTTCGCGGATCTTCGCGGATTGCGAATCCGTAAATACGCAAGTTCGCGGATTGCCAATCCGCAAAATCCGCCCATGCTTAATCATGAGGCGGTATGCAATGCTTTTTTGGAGGATTCCTCCATTGCCTCAAGACCTTGTTCTGGTGTGATGCGTGCAGTGAAAGCTCAGCACGGATGGGACCTGAGCTGTTCAAATGTGACATCCTGCCGTGTGGTTAGCAGAGGCTCTTCATACCACAAGTTTTCCTTGTTTTCCTCGTGGGGCAGGTAATGACCCTGCCCCACGTAACCTTACTGCAAACAGCCCTGTGAGTGCCTTTTTATGTCTGAGTTTTACTACAATCTCTGTTGGTATCTTTGAACATTATGGCTGTCTGGACACTTGGTCTGCTCCTGGGGCTGCTCCATTGCTGGCACAGGTACTTTACGATTTGAAATGTTCTACAGCGTTCCAACTTGGTAGCTCCAGAGAAGGTTTGGATCCTCTGAGAAGCATTTAAAATGAAATAAAATTACAGAACATTTATCATTGTGAATGAAACCACACAATTTAAGTGGAAATGAATAGTAAATAAGGAATTGATAAAATGAAGGATGTCACTTCCTTCTATGCTGTGGGACCACTGTGAAGACAGACACCTGCACCAAGCATTGGCATAGCCAATAGGTCTCGCCTTTGGGACCTTATAAGTATTTAGTTATGCACACCTCCGCCTCTCTTTCCCGCTGCAGCGCGAGGTTTTTACACTAGAATTTTGTCCACTCCAGTGGCGACCTTGGCGAACACCTGGCTCGAAATCTGTACAGGCCGCCCAGGCAGTCTAACTTCGTTGCCTTTCTTTTTCTGCTCACACACTTTCCTTTTCTGACCGTATTTGTCTTTTCTTCTTCCTTTCATCTCTCTTCCACCTTGATTTTCGCTTGTTGTTTCACTCTCTGTCCCTTCTCTTTGTTTCTGACCCTTTTGTCCTTGCCTTTTTCTGGTTTCTCCCTCTGACCCATTTATTGATATTCTAACCGCTTATTTCTCTGCCTTTCCTTTTGTAACCCTTCCTTCTCGATCCACGTCTTTTTATTTTCTCTTGTGCTCTGCCCCGCGTTCACATTTCTCTCTTCTCCTGTCTATCACCCTCCCTCTCTTCCCTTCTCTGCACCTCCTTCACTCATTCCCCTACTCTTTATACTTTCTTACCTCTCTGGCGCATCTATTCTTACACTCTCTTTTCTAGCCCGCTCTTCCTCTCTCTCATCGAAATGCGGACCCCCACCCCCCACCTCAACACTGCTCTCTCTGTCTTTTCCCTTACTTCCGTAATGTCTTATTTTCATGGTAATGGGGTTTCAATGGCAGCCACAGCAATACGGTTTCTCTTCATACTTCTTACCAGTGAGGGTCTTGCTGTTTTGTTTCTTCAGCAACATCCAGAGGTCCTAGAGTAGTATTAGTGTACTGAAAGCAAGGTTTGTGGCTATATGCATAATAGCTTAAATGTTGACACTGACTGATCAATGGTCGGCTTTTGGGAGAGGCATTAGGGAGCGCAATATAGGTATCAATTTGACACAGACCATTTGTAATATTAGCCTAGACTAAGTGATAGTGTTGCCTATCTATAGGGCAGCGAAGCACCTGCTCTGTTCTTCTAGGTGTCTTTTAAGGACTCTATGTACAACGTGCTTTTAGTACACAGAGATTGCTTTGCCGTATCCTTACACCCTCCTACCACAACATGCTTGAAAGAGTGGGGCTTGCAAAACTGGTGGATTACCGGTCTCTTCACATTTTTATAAAATGCTGCATGCCACAAGCATTTCCTCACAGCATTGTTTCTACTTGTACAAGGTCCTCGTAACGGCCCCTGCACTGCACTTTTGGGTCTTTGTCCTTTTATTGCTACGGTGGCTGAATAAGCTGCACCCATCCCACTAACTGTGATTTAAATCCATGAAAGGCTCCACTCTGTCATGGCCTACCCTACATCAAAATCGAGAGACAATTGCCAACTGATAACAAGCCTGCTGGCAGTGACACAGGCTTTTGGTGCATACAAATAACCTGCAGACAGTAAGGGTTAAAAACCGAGGCATACGTTTTAACCGATGTGTGCACATTTTGTTCAGCCAGCTTCTGGTTGCAGCAGTTGATGTTGGTTGTTGTTTAATTATGTCATTATTATTTCCTAGTGCCCTCAGGTAACCCAGATACACCTTTCTTTCAGACACAAATGCCTATTTTCATTGTTCATATTGCAGCACAAGTCTGAAATCCTTTCATTTTCCAGGTCCGAAAATAACTTTATCCTCCCCGGATGGAGTCCAGATGTTCATACAACATTTGGAAGTAGGCTTTCCTCTAGGTGGTTATATTCTGCAACTACAGTGGTTATTGCTCAGAGTTTAGTTTTTGCTTGCCTCTCGTTTGTTTTCCATTGTTTATTTTAGCTTCTCGTCCTATTTTTGTTTCAAAGGGCAACATTTAGAGTAGAATTCAGTTAAAGACAGCTTATATTTTTATACCTTTAAAGTTTTCTGTTTCTTCGGCTCCAACTAGTTGCTCTACAACATACATTAAACACATTGGCAAAGCCAATAGCTCTAGCCAAAAACTTATAAGGTCCCAAAGGCGAGACCTATTGGCTATGCCAATGCTTGTTCTCTTTTTTTCTCTGTCCCTTACTCTTCTTAGGATTGGCTAATGGCCACTCTTGATCTTCAATCTGGGAAAAGGGGGCTGTTTCTCTCCAATAGTCTTCTTCAGACTGGTTTGTTCTTATCAACTCGTCAATATAAGGGTAGTCATTACCTAGCAGTAGGGCTTCTGGTAACTTCGGAATAAGCCCAACATTAAGGGTTACAGGTTTAGTGGTAGGCTCTTGTTGAACGCTTACTTTCCTGGTGGGGTAAGACTTATTGACTCCATGTACACCTTGTATGTTTACAAGACCCGAAGTGTTGTGTACATCGCCTGGGGACGCATTACGCTTTGGAGACACCTGGTGTCTATCAGGGCTTCCGGGGATTCCCCATTAACCGTTATTTGGCGATGATATGGGGGCGCTCGATGCCCTCCTGGAGTAGAAATAAAAGTTTTAGTTACCCCGACTTCCATGGGTTCTTCCTTTTGTGGGCATATCTGTGCGATGTGGCCAAACATTTCACAGTGAAAACACTGTGGTCCTGGATTAGGAGCGTGCCACGGAATCACGGGTACGGGACCCAGTAGGAGAGTTACAGTCTCTACTTGCCATGGGGGGTGGTCTAAGGTTTCTGGGGTTGATCCCTCTTTCTTGCTGCTTCCAGGGGGTTTCCTCGCACCCCTTTTGTATGTCCTTAACTTTGCTAAATGCACTGGTGATCTCCACAACCCTTTCCAGGGTTAACTGCGTGTGTTGTCTAACCCATTTTTGAATGGGTGGGAGTATGGATGTCAGATACTGTTCTAAGTACACTTTCTCCATGATTTCTTCTTTGGTCAACGTGATGGGCTTCAACCACCTGTCCGTCAGATCTCTCACCATGTAATAAAGCGCTCTCTGGGTTTCTTGATGTCCTTCTTGTATCTGTCTCAGCCGGATCCGGTAGGTTTCTTCATCTACCCCCAAGCGTTCCAGTATACTCCTTTTTACTTCATCATAGTGGGTTAGCCCAAGGGGATTCGCCGTCTGGTATGCCGCTTGTAGATCCCCTGAGAGGAGGGGTCCCAAATATTGGCCCCATTTGTCTATGGGCCAGGCTGCGGCTCTTGTCATTCTCTCAAAATTTGAGAAAAAGAAATCCGGGTCTTCTCCGCTAACATATTTCTGCATAACTGCAGAAGGAAGGGTGGTATGAGCCCGTTGTTGGCCGAGAATGTCAGCTAATTTCCCAATTACAGTCTCTTGAGTTTGTCCTTGTTCTAGAAGAGTCCTATGCATTTTTTCTCAATCTTCCTCGCTACGGCCAGGTATTTCTCCATTATCTTTCCCAGTTTTTCCTGGTTTTCTGCCATGTTATGTACGACTACCTCCATTTCCTTATATCCCACTTCTGACACCACCTGTGGGAGTGATAGGCGGAAATAGAAACTAGGAGGCTTTAGGTGTTTGTCAATTGTACTGGTTTATTTGTAATTTATAGAAAAATAAATCAAGAGTACTTCTGGAGTTGATGTCCTCGTGGGTGGTTGGAGGTCCTCTTCTGTTGTATTTTACAGTTTCCTAGTGATTCCCTTCGGCCTTCCGTCCCCCAGTTTGCTTGAGAGGAAAAGAACAAAACAGGATGGTGAGACTCTGGTTCCTGGGAAAATTCCTAGTCCCTGAGATGGGATAGGGTCCGTCGCCACGCCACGTTGTGCATGAAGAGGGTGTCGATGCCTAGTTAACGTGGCCCCCGGCTTAACTATTCCTTCCATACCACCCCCTCCTTCTGTGGGGAAAACCTAATTCGAAGTTAATCAGTCATTGCACACCCTATTTTTAAAGAAAATCTGTAACTTCAATCTATTGTTTAACTAAGAAACGTGCAGCTCAGTTGTAAGGCAGCCAGCCTATGAAATACACAATGTATCTGGAGAACCATCACCAGTATGCCGAGCGCACAGCATAAATTAAAGTATATGAACTTTACAATGCTCTCTCAAATTTAAGCAAAACGTACTCAAATGTTCAAAAATGAATTTACTTTTCAATTTGTTAACTCATTGAGATGCCAAATGTACTCATGCAAACACAAACATTTCTACAATGTATAAGCTTGAACATAAGATCAACAAGCATTTGCAATGCAATAGGTCTCGCATTACTGAAAGTATGGGCTATTGGCATTGCATTATCATTTGCATCACCAATAGCTTAAACTTCCACTCACTAAGATACCTACTGTGCTTCGATTATACACAGCAGCTTGTTATGCCCTTTACATTGGTGCGCATGGAGTTAATTCTAGTCCCCCTTGCTGCTTTTGCACCCTGCTGGACGCACTTGCAGGGTATGACGTGCTTTACAAAACCAACACACTGAGGTAAATAGGAAACAAATATATTGTGTGGGTTTATAAATTAAAAATGCCAAAAGATAACTGTGTCATAATGGGAAATTCCAAAATAACTACAATCCTCCGATATATAAGACAACAGACACTACCAGCGTCCCATGCCCACACTACTCCAATGGGCAAACCCTTTAGTGATCTAAACGCTGTACATTAGTAGGCCTTATGCTAAGAACAGGTGACATTTTAGTAACGAGGTGTAGGCTGGTGAACTAAATTCAAACAGGAACAAGGGTGTGGTGTGCAAAGAACCAGATTACCTTGCATGAGGAAAGAACCTCCATAAAGGAGGTCCACTGAAGTTATACTGCGGAGAACAACCACACGTTGCCGTCAGCCTTCGTGAAGGTCCACCTCCACTCCTATAAATGTATCGGGAGTCCCACTAACATTTGTTGCATGCTTTACTACCAAAAGTTTTCACGAGTGGGCTCACCCACTCTTTCAGATCCACGGCATGCAGGGGTGAGTTGCCGGTGAAGAAACAGCAGGGAAAGGCCTGTCAGCCCGATAATATCAGTGAAGTTGCCGGCTTAGGGACAGACACATGCATTGCTGTAAAGTAAAGAAGAGCTTCTTCTACAGCTACAAATGTGGATTATGAGTTATTATTTCTACTCACCGTGTACTCAGAAAGACACACAAAATAAACACAGTCTTAAAACGGAAGACAAGGAGTGAAAAACAAGCTGCAGAGCACTCGTAGCCCTACCTTAAAGTTTCCGGGATGATGTCAGTTTTTAAGAAACATGCACCTCTGCAGAGCCGTAATTTGTTGATTGGTTGGCATGCCTGTAATGAAGCTCATGGTTTCATAATTAGCAGCTCCAATTGACTTAGTTTCGAAACTCATACGTTGTTGTACAGAGATTGTCAGCTGCCATTACGCACCACAAATAGATGCTGCGAGGTATCCCGAGTTCTGTCAGAGTCTGCTCGTTACCATTTTGAAATCTGCCTACAATAAGCACGCCATGAATCATTGTGTTTCATTATGTGGCTATAAACTTCAGGGCTTTGCATATCTATTCTCGCTGATTTCAAATTAAAAAATTTGCTTGATACCATTATTTTAAAACTAAGATATTTTCAGGGGATGATGTAGTTGTCTGAAAGATTACATAAAATATTTTGTGCGCACAGCTTTCACCTGGCGACATGCATGAAGTGGCCCTTGAATAAGACGCAATATTTGAAAAGAATTCCCAATTTCATGCCTGAATGGCTTTTCCAATACCTGATGGTTATTGCAGCCTCAAGTGGGCGGGCTGGGGTTTGACTGCCAGGGCTTCCACGAGTAAATTGTGGGTCAGTTTAGGGGCACTCCTGTGGGCAGCTGTAAGTGGAGCTCCATTAAGAAAAAAAATGTGCAACGCTGTGTTGTAGTTAATTTTTTTAATTAACAAAATGCAAATAATGTGGAGAGATTTCAAGTGATTCAGGAATGGGCGCCCTTGTAAAGAGAAAGTACGCCGGCCTGGGCAGTGATAGGGGAGGAGGGAGGAGAAATGCGAGTCACGGCAGCAGCAGCCTTTGATGTGCCTGCCGGCCGGCCGTGAATAATTAGGGGGTGAGAAATGCCCTCGGAGGGCTGCCTTTGATGTGGTAATGCGAGGCAGGCAGGCAGGCGGCTGGTGGCATTGTGCACGCGCTTTTTAGGGCTTGCGCAAGCGCAATGACCTAAAAAGCACATGCACTTGAAGGAATCGCCAGTGGAATCGCCAGTGGTGGATAAACACTGGATAAGCCCCTATAGAGCTTCGCCAGCTATGCGCTGAAGCGCATCAGCAGGCGAGCCCTAAAAATGAAGATAATGCAGAATTTTATGAAATCAATACACAGTTCAATGAACAGCATATTGATTTTTGTCTTTTTTTTTTATAGAGGCCCCTGAAAAAGGGATTTGTTTATGATCCCGAAATGCATTGGGCATGGATATAAATATGCATAAAATTCTGCATTATCTTCATTTTTGATCTTATGTTCAAGCTTATACATTGTAGAAATGTTTGTGTTTGCATGAGTACATTTGGCATCTCAGTATCTTCGGTTTCCAGGCAGGGTAACGAGGGTTCCTCTCGGGGTCCTCCTCACAAGGAGGTACCCCTTATCTGAAGCCATCATGCTGCCTATGGCAGAAACTGTTAATGCGTACAGCGCAGAGGCTGATGGCGAACGCCAAAAGTAATCTTAGAGGCGAAAATGGAGAGGGTGCCTATGAGGATGGCTAACCTCATGTGTACATAGATTGTCACAAGACCAGAGTAAATGGTAGCTTGAAATGCAGGTAGTCTGGAATATTTGGAAATTTTGCATTATAAAAAGAGGTTATATAAGGGTCCAGGTTGCTAGGTTTAATACCTAGTTTTATTTACTTTTTTCAAGAGGCCGGGAACTTTTCCCACTACTTGATGTGGCATGACTTGAAGACATAAACCCCAGATCTTTGGTGGTCCACGCTCAGTGGTGCTGAACTTGTGAAGAGGGCTGAAAACAGTTGTATTGTCCCATGAATAAGAATGAACTGCTTAGTCGCCGGATGGCATAGATAGTCTTGCAATCTATGGTTTGATGTACTGAGGGAATCAAAAAGGGAGTCCCTACCCAGACCTTTTTTTTTTTATTCTGAGACTGCAGATGTTACACATACCGGATAGCCAGATGATTTTCCTTTTCAATTATGCTCTCCCTCCCCGCACCCCCACCCCCAACCAGTATGCTCACTGCGAGCATCCCTGGTGTGAGTTTTTTAAAGATGCTAATCCACATCAGATAGAAAAAGAAGGAACTTGTTTGTAGCATTTGCAAGAGCAGGCAATGTGAACAGATAGCTGGCACTTCTTCCGTATTGTTTCAAGAGACTTGCACAATTTGTGGTAGCACAGGTATGTGCAGCGCCTTATTTTGACTTTTTGGCAGAATTAGTGATGAAAAGTACTTTGCTTATGTGGTCAGATTTAGGCCATGACGTACATTGCAACATGCTCTACTGCTATTCTACTAAATCACATGGCAAAAGCAAAGTGCATTTTAACAGTCCCTCCAAGAGCACACTCAACGCCCAAAATGGGGGCATCCATGGCTTTCCTAGGAAATATTCCCTTAGAAGACATATGTAGGGCAGCTACAGGGTCTACCATACACACTTTCACTAAACACTACTGTGTTGACGTGCAAGCTAAGCAACAAGCTGCTGTAGGCCAGGCTGTCCTTAAAACTCTTTTTCAAACCACTGCAGCTGGTACAGTTAACCACCGCTAGAGGAAAAACTGCTATACAGTCTATGCTAAGATATGAATTCAGCAGCCAACATGCCTCGAACGGAAAATGCTACTTACCAGTATGCATCTGTTCTTGGCATGTAGGGTTGCTGACATTCATATCGCCCACTCTCCTCCCCAGTGCCTGTCACAGCTGCAGGGTTACCTTCTTAACATATATTTACATGGTCATCTCTTACTGTTCTATACTCCATCTTTGCCACAATGGCGAAAAACAATCTGAAGATGGAGAAGATGCCCATGCGCACTGTAGTCCAGGGGAGGAGCCACCTATCTCGTGATACTTCGAAGACTCTTCCAAGACAACAAGGTGCAAACATCCGGACCCAACACTAGGCGGCGATCTATGCTAAGATATGAATTCAGCAGCCCACATGCCTCGAACATATGGTTTCCTGCTAGGTCACAAGTCTGGAGGAATGGCAACTGGAAATAGGAATAAATAACGCATCAAAATAATTGTGCACACGTACGTGCTACAGACACAAACAAGTACAAACACAAAGGACATGTACAAAGGTTTGTGCCTGTGGACTGGTACACACACTGATCAAAACATATTATTATATGTGCATGTACAGTCACAAGAGCATAGACATACCATAAAGTATACACCAAGAACCATCAGGAAACAAGCTTACATTAGGAACAGATGAGGCTTAATACATTTGTGGTCATGCACACGAGGGTGCAAGCAGCCAACTATGTAAACACTGGCAAGCAGAACCTTCTAAAGAGAAAACACTCACACAACAATGATGCGTGCAGCTCCACATACGGATACACAAATCACTGGTTCATGTACACTCAGTAACTTATGGATCTGTTTTCTGATGGCTCCACTGCCTTTATTGCAACTTCAATGAGGGTGGAGGGGGTGAATGGGTTTGGTTTAACAGTTGCATCCTGTTACTTTGAGAAGCTTCCTGCGAAGGCCAGATTGTCTGCCTAGCAGGCTTTAGACAAGATTATGTTACACCACACGTTTCCTGAATGGCCCACACTACAAAATTAGAACAATGGCACAAAGGTTATGTTAGTGAGGAATGCATTTTGTTTTTACAATGTTGTTACTGGGTGCTTAAAGCAGAGCTGTGGCTTTCGGATTTTGTAGAAATATAATACATCTAGCTGTAACCTATTCTAGTTTATGAATGAATATGTACGTTTTTTTTCAGAACACAAACAGATAACAGAGGGAGGCTCTAAACTAAGTATGTTTTCCTAAGTGCAACAGGATTCGGGCAAGACAAGGTGGGAGTCATATGTAGTTGCTGGAGTTTATAAAAACAGGTTTCTGTTGTAGCTGTAAATAGTTGTTAAGGGTGGTGGTCAAGTACGCTTAGAATGGCTTTCTTCTCACGTTAGCTTTTCTGTCTGCATTGTGTCCTTGTGGTTGGTTGGCAGGCCATTGGGGCAGTTTCCTTCCTCAGTTGGGTGAGATCAATGGAAAATGAATTCTGCATGCCTGGGCATTTCTGGGTTATATACATGTAGTCTGTCGTGTGGCACAGAGAATTGGCCTTTGACTCAGTGGAGGGTAGCCAGGGAGATCTAATGAGTAGGAATGATGAAGAGAAGATGGCATCAGGCATTATGCCCGTGTGACCAGAAGATGTTGAAGTTAAGCACTGTACTGATCTACTAAGGCAACATCATGAAAGGGACCACTTTTGAGACAGGAGAGTGAGCTCTCTGGCTTGTGCACCCACAAACACTGGATAGTGGAACAGAGGGCTCTGCACTTGATGAATCGACGTAGATAAAAGTGTGCACCCCAATTTTAACAACAGACTGGCGCAGGAGAAGAAGGAAGGAGTTGATTAAGAAGGGAAACATCATTTACTACGAAGTCATTACCACGCGTTACGTTTACTATGGGTAACTTACCACGCAAACGTCTTTTCAACGCGGGTGCATTCCACGATCGTCTTTACCACGCAACGATTAATCCTTCCAGTCTTCCTTCGTCCTGCGTGTTCATCATTTAGTAAAAGGAAAAATATAAAAAAGGAGGCTTGGGGGGACTGGGGGGGTCTCCCCCCCAAAATGAACAAGCGGAATGTAAAAAAAAAGAAGAAAACTTAGAAAAAAACGATAATAAGTGTCTCTGACGATCAAGGAAAGAGCCGACCTAGCTACGTGGCGTGTACTTCATTATAGAAGTCCTATCTCTATTTTTAAAGACGTGTTACTTTTGACGCTCGTTTCCGTGAAGGGCTGCTGGTGAAAGGCGTGGAGAGGTGAGATAAGGATCAAAAGTTAAAACTTAAAAAATAATTTAAGCGCATTGTAAATTAAAACAAATTTAAAATGTAAGGTAATATGTAGTATTGGTTGGATATAAACAACAATATTTTACTTTGTTCAGCAGTTTTGAAAATGTTTTTGTAGCCTATCAGCGTCATTATGTAAATTTAGAAGGGACGTAAGAAGTTAGTTAACGTAAAATTTGCGGAGTAGAATCCTGCGTTATCAATTGCTGCGTGGTAAAGACACATGCGAAGTAAAATTCGCGTGGTAAAGCCATGCGTGGTACAGGTAAGCGTTGTATAATCATATATTCGATTAAGAAAGAGGACGTTTTCAGACCAAGACTACAAGATACAGCCTGAAATGAGAGGGGACAATTAAGCATTCTCCTCATGGGAAGCTATACATTTATTAGAAAAAACTAGAGGGGGGCGATAGACACGGCAGAGGAGAGTAAACTGATAGATCTAGCTGAAGCAGAAATCAAGAGCACACAGAGAGCGGGAACATCCGGTAATAACTATATTTGAGCTGATGGTCAAGCAAATGTCTTAATACCTTGAAAACCGACATCATGGGAGAGACTAAACTATCAAACATAAGGCAAAGGGATGGGCCCTCTAGCCTTATGACAGAGCTGCTCACGGTAGAAAGAGTGAAGAAATAGCGGTCCTCAAAACAGCTCTTTTGAAAGAGTGAATCAAGTCAAAGGTTGCTGGTCAGCAAATGAAGCAAAGCTGAGGCAAGTGGCAGGCCATCAGAAACAATAGTTAACTGTAAGTGGTATCATGTACAGTTCATCATGCTGCCCTCAATTACATCACTGTTTGGGGTCCTTCCATCTTTCCTGGTGTCACTCTCAGAAATGGAGCAACAACTAAACATGTGATCAGACTGTGGTTATTTTCGTCTCCATACCATTTCCAAAAATGTATGCATATTTCTGCATGCATTACATGTTTGATTTAAAATTGGTTTTTTTTTCTGTTTGTAGGTCAATAAGTGAGCATCTAAATGTCAATAAAATTAATTCTCACCTGTCCCCTGCCGGAACTGCATCATGCTCGGGATGTCGATGCTGTAGGGTGTAAGCTGCGGGTCTGCTTGGCCCAGAGAGATGCAGGTGGAGGCATTGCCAGATGCCCCCTTATGTTGCTGCTGGAACTGCAGGCACTGCTCTATGTAGTTGCACACTCCCCCACTGTACGGCCTCCAGTTTCCAAACTCATCCTGCCATTCCCACACAGCTACATCAATGGGAACAGACTGCCAGGGCATATAGTAAGAGGAACTGGGTGTGCCAGGGGTGCCGGCTGTGCCAGCTCCAGTGGAAGCAGAGCCTGCAGCCATCTTCCAAGAGCCTTGTTAGATTTCCTTTTGGGTTATACAGCCATTTATTCTAAAGTCGTATTGGACAACGCGTTCTCTTTGTCAAGACATTTTCGAAGGCTGGAAGTCAAAAAGAAAATAGTTTTTTGGGTTATTTTTCTTTCAATTGCATTTTGGTAATCTATATAACATCAGGCATCTATGATTGTCAGGTGATCATTACCCTGCATAACAAATACTTCATTAATAGCAGATCACCATCTTACAATCACAAAACAGGTCATTCATTTCTCTAAAAGCTGTCCAGTCCTCCATATCTATGGGGCGCGCCACTGGATGGCAGGCGATGGCAGTCTAATATTTACCTGGTTCATAAGAGACCCAACCTGCAAATCTAGATTTGCCAGAATACCTATTATCAGAAGGTTAAAAGGAGCTCTTGGGAGCACTTTTTACCAGTAATAGTGGAAGGGCAAATAAGAAAGATATAAGCTAGTCACTGAAAATGAATAGTGTGATTAGCAGATCTAGTCTAACCGTTGTTACTGAAGCTGGACACAGAAGAAAACATGTATCAAACCTGGCAACTAGTGACCAATATCTCTGCTTTATTAGATGTTCTGCAATCCATTAACATTCTGGGCTGAGATTTACAATCGTAACCATGCTTCTCTTTTGGGATTTACGGAAGGTATGCAGCCTTCCATATTGACCAAGACTCACAAATCATCTGAGAATGTAAATACATATCTTACTCCAAAATAGTGTAATTTTTTTCTAGAATTTAGAAGCATAAACCCTGTAAAGTCCTCGGCATAAATCATGTGCCTTCAAAAACATGCCACATTACATGCACATTTTTTTTATGTTTTGGTACGTTAATTACAACAGGAAATATAGAGGTATGCATGGCTGCATAATTAAAACATATCCAATTAAAATGTTACATTCCTCCAATACTGAGATTTACAAAATATATAAGTGAAATTAAAAAAAATGCAAGTTACAAAATGTAAATTATAAATGCATCCGGAAAGATTGAATTCTTTTGTAGGTCTATAACTGAGGTTCCCATACTTTTCAGAGCTACAACCGCTTTTTAGAACGACAAACATTCGCGAACCATCTGCCTTTGATGGATATGAGGAGGAGCGAGTTTAGAAAGTAACTAAAGCATCATGCGGTAGCCCACTATCATTTACAAACAGCTAATTTTCAATTGAAATGGGCACTAACTTTACACAGACATACAGTTTTAGCAATAAAACTATATAGCACTCAAATTATATTGTGTGAACATCGGGTTTCTGTGAATATTTATCATTTGTGCATCACCAAGTAAAGTGTCTTGATTTGTTTTGATCCTATTAAAGTCTTTGTTTCCAGTACACTACAGAATCACATAAAATGTGCTTCCTTTTTGCTTGCCTAACTACTGAATGCATACAGTTAATGATCAGGTATTTATATTTTGTGTGTTGCAGAGAAACTCATCCTACAGCCTTTCCTTTCACACTCCCTGTACTCCATCGAGCAAGATTGTCACGTAATTCACTTCTCGCGTTGCAGTCAGAGAAAGAAAAGTAAATACCAATTCCAGGTTAAAAGAAGAAGGAGCAATTTGTCATAAGATATAGCCTGACATTTGACTGGCTTTGAAGCACCACAAATGTGAGAAAATAAACACAATTTTAAGGCATCTTTATTTATTGCTTGGACTTTCCTGACCCACCAAAAATCAGGTAGCACACACATTTTTTAGAAACACTTGTTTAGAACACAAAATCACTCAATCATGGTTTGCTGCATATAGACTTCAGAACGACAAATATAGTGCTTACACACTTTGGCATATAACGGAATTAACGCGGGTCTTCACATGTAAGGTCATACTGATTAGATTGTTGGGGCATGATGTGAGGTTTACCATAAGAGTTGTCTTCAGATCAGGGGTACCCTACATACGCCTAGGAGGCTAGATACAGTTCAGATTTTCAGGCTAACCATTTAGATTAATTGTATGTAAATTCCTTTTATATGGTAACCTGAAAGTTTGGTATAGATCTGGCCTATCGTGGACATTCTCTAGGGCATAAGACTATCCTTCTTTGTGGTTTAAATGTTTCATTAGCATTTTGTAATAAAATAACATAACACAGCAAAATGGGTCGGAGCACTTTTCTTACATAGAAAGTGTTATGCCATCCTATAGACAAAACAAAAAAGGAAACAAATGCAAACTCCTCCCCTTCCCACCTCCCTCCCCCATACCTCTTCTGTGTCATATACCGTTCTACTGCAATTACTATCCGATTAAAGCTTACTTAATGTCGTGTCAGATGGTGCACTTGTGAGTCACAAAACCCGTAGGTAGCGAGGGCATGTCAACTCCCGGAACTCTCGAGACAAAAGGGCTATGATAGGCTGCCACAGATCTTGGAAAGATTTCCCCCCTGCATTAGAGGCGGCTGAGAGATTTTCCATCCCTAGCACAAACCAAAGGGGATGGAGCCAGCCTAAGTGGCCAGGAATGCGTGTAGTGCCCCAATGAGATAGAACGTTCTGCAAGGCGGCCCCCAGGGCAATGCCCATTTGCCTGCCCTTCAGCGATTTCAAGGGATACTTCAGAGGGTTAGGCAAACCAAGTAGAATGTAAGCAGGGAATCTTGGAAGCTCTGTGTCGAAATGTTGGTCGACCTTGTCTAGGACTTGAGACCAGTAGGTGTTAATTAATGGACAGTCCCATAGTAGATGGACCAGCGAGCCAGTTTCTGGCAGCCCCTACAGCAGTTGGGACTCTTAGATGGGTTCATCTTGTGTAGACATTCTGGGATGAGGTACCAGTACGAAGAAATCTTCGTAAGTGCTTTGGTTAAGGCGACATGTGTTGCTGTGTGATGGGATCTATTGTAGATATTTTCCCATTCCTTTGAAGTCAAGGACCTTCTCAGTTCACCCTCCATCAAGCTTGGTTAGTTTTATGAGCGTGGGCTGTGCGCTGTATCAAAAGGGAGTAAAGTGTTGAGATCAGACCTTTCTTAGAAGTATTTGTGACCAGCCATCTCTCTTATGTTGTGAGAAATCCTTGTGTGTTCGTGCTGTTAGAAGGGTGGGACAGCCAATGTCTGAGCTGTAAATATTGTAGTCATTCTGACTCGCCCAGATTAAAGTCAGATTGTATCTGCGAGAACGGCATCATCCCATCACTGTCATCGAGCGACAGCTGGAAAGCCTCCATTTGGGAAACACTACTGGTGGCATCCCGGGCGTGAAATGAGGGTTATTGAAGAGGGGGGGTCATATGGGGTGGGAACGAGGTGAGACAATGAAGGACTCCGCAAGAGTACCTTGCGGTCATAATGGTTTAGTGATCGGGGACAGATATAGACTCTTGGGTCGATGCGCTTTCCTCAGGAAAGGAATCTTCCATAACAAGGTGCCAGCCACTGCCCTATCCTGGAATATCCATCCGTCGCTCAGACTCCGCCCTATTCCATTCACTTAAAATTCTAATTGGGATGGCTTGAAAATAAAGGCGAAAATTTGGAATTCCAAGACCTCCCAGGGAGGTGGGTAGGTAGCTCTGTTCTTTCCCTATCCGTGGTTTCTTCCCAGCCCACATGAAGCGATGAGTTTCAGTTTGTATTTTGTGTATCGTTCTCGCCGGAGGGGCCAGTGGGAGAGCTTGGAAAACATACAATATCTGATGCAATATAGTCATTTTGATGGCCGTAACTCTCCCCAACCAGGAGATAGGGTGATGCAACCACTGCCCCAGTTCCGATTTGATTTGTTTAAGTAAAACGTCGTAGTTTATAAGGGCGGTCTTTTGCAAGGAAGGTGCAATCTGCACTCCAAGATAAAGTAGCGCCTCCCATTCCCAGACAATTGGGAATTGTTTTGCCAAGGTGGCGATGAGGTCCGAGGGTAGCGATAAGCTCAGGGCCTGCGTCTTGGATAAGTTGATTTTAAAGCCGGACACCGCACCGAATGTATCCACCTCAGCTAAGAATGCGGGGTGAGAATGCAGGGGTTGACCAGGGATGCCAAAATGTCATCTACATAGAGGTTAATTTCATGTTCTTCCACTCCGAAGGTTATCCCTCGTGTATCCACAGAGTCACGGACCCTTCGAGCAAATGGCTCCATGAACAGAGCAAATAGAAGTTGGGACATTGGGCAGCCCTGCCGGGTCCCTCTACAAATAGGGAATGGTGAGGACGAAATACCATTTACCCTCACTGATGCCGAGGGGAAGAGGCATCAACTCAGAGAAGCATGTAATGGTTAGGAATCCTCTAAGTCTTCTTGACGAGATGCAACACCCATTTCGTATTGTCGCTGGCTTGGCGCTGGGGGATAAAGCCGGTCTGGTCCGGCCTAATCATGAGGCCAATATACTAGTGAATAGCTTGAGATCAACGTTGTGTAGCGAATGGGGTGGTACGAACCGCAAAGCTGCTGGTCCTTGCCCGGTTTGGGAATAACAGAAATGGTGGCAGAGAGCATATTGGGAGGGATTCCGCCAGTGGATGAGAAGCAACTGAATAGCTGAGTTAAGATGGGGGCTTATTTCGTGCAGAATGTCAGTTCCCTAACCCGTTCCCCCAGTTGCTCCCTCTTTTCCGAGTGCATTTTATTCCGCAGCGATAGCAATAAACTCACTGCGGATAACAGTTTTGAGAGCCTCCCATGGTGTGGAGGTAGCAACTTCGTGGTGTCATTAAGTGACAGATACTCCGCAATAGAATGATCTATTTGTTGGCCTGTATCTGCGCGCGAGAGTAATGTGTCCTGTAGCCACCACATGCGTCTAGGGGCAGGAACAGGGGGGATGTCGAGAGACAGCTGGACTGCTGAATGGTCTGATAATGAGGCAGGGAGAATATTGATTGAAGATATATGGTGCAACACATCGGCGGAGCCTAAAAAAAAGATCTAATCTGGCATAAATTTTATGTGCATGCGAATAATAAGAGTAAGCCCGCTGCTGGGGGTGCCGACTTCTCCAGATGTCGCAGAGTCCCAGAGCCCTACAGCCCCCATGGGAAAGAAAACCCAAGTGCCCGAATCTGGAGGTGGATCTATCTAGCTCGTTATTGAGTACCAAGTTAAAATCACCCCCAATGAGGACATTTCGGTCTTGTGTGAATAACGTTTCGGCAAAGGCACTGTGGAAGAATAACTCCTGGCCCTCATTTGGTGCGTTAAAAAGAAGCTACCACCCACGAACATGTTCCCATCAATACCCTGAAAGCCAACAAACACCCCTTTATTTCAGCTATTTTGTCCCCTATGA
Organism: Lissotriton helveticus; assembly: GCF_964261635.1. Lineage (NCBI taxonomy): Eukaryota > Metazoa > Chordata > Amphibia > Caudata > Salamandridae > Lissotriton > Lissotriton helveticus. The sequence goes on along the minus strand of NC_136061.1, from coordinate 222,818,782 downwards.
AACCTGTGCAGGAGCGAGAGGCTAGAAATGTTACCCCAGCTGTTTAGAGCAAAGGGACGAGAAATGTTGTATAGGGAAGAATCGGGATTTTAATCTATGATAATCTTGTGGTAGGACATGAGTCTCTTGCAATAGGCATATGTCAGCACCAGTGCTCTTCAGGTATGACAGGTCAGCTCTCGGGGTTATTAAGGCCCTTAACGTTTGAAGTGACAATTTTAAAGCGGTTGTCAGTGGCTGTCGATCGCGGGATCAAAGTGCTCAGACCCCCACTCCCCTGTGCAGGCTCGTGGATAAAAGAACGTTTTGACGGCAATGTGAGGTATGTACCCTGCAAAATTCAAACAAACAATTTTCCAATATGAAAACGATTAAACTAAAAAGGATATAAAGTCCATAGCTGTTGGTTGGATGGATCATCTTGGGGTGTCTGCCTGGCCACACTCCCCGCTTCCCCCCTGCCGACCCGGACTTCGCCCAGGAGGCGATCAAAGCGATACACCCAAATGCATCAAGAAGGGTCCGACTGCGTTAGAACTTTGGGTAGAGAGTCCATCGCGTCCTGTTGGCCCTTGGCTATGGTGTCCAGATCTGGCTAGGTGGTTTTAGTTTTAGGGACCCTGGAGTGCCAGTACACTTGTTCTGTGGCAGTGCGTCTAGAGATCTGTTCCATGCACTCGCCCTCTGTCGGGTCCAAACCGAGGACCTTGCACGTCTCCTCATAGGAAGCCAGTTGCAGCAGGCGTCCGTCCCAATGAAAAATTTGTCTAAACGGGTGGCCCCAGGAATAAGCTATGTTATCACTGCGTAGAAGGAATATGCTACTTACCAGTATGCATCTGTTCTTGGCATGTAGGGCTGCTGACATTTATATCTGTGCATAGATCGCCGCCTAGTGTTGGGTCCGGATGATTGCACATTGTTGTCCTGGAAGAGTCTTCGAAGTATCACGAGATAGGTGGCTCCTCCCCTGGACTAAAGTGCGCATGGGTATCCACTCCATCCTCAGATTGTTTTTCGCCATTGTGGCAGAGATGGAGTATGATACAGTAAGTGATGACCATGCAGGAGAATAATTCTGAGTGCTACAGCTGCGACAGGCACCGGGGAGGAGGGCGGGCGATATAAATGTCAGCAGCCCTACATGCCAAGAACAGATGCATACTGGTAAGTAGCATATTCCGTTCGAGGCATGTGGGCTGCTGAATTTATATCTGTGCATAGAATAAATAGCAGTATCCTCCTTAGCGGCGGTTGCCCGTGCCAGCTGCAGCAGTCTGAAAAAGAGTTCTGAGAACAGCCTGACCTATAGCAGCTTGCTGTTTGGAGTGTACATCCACGCAGTAGTGTTTGGTGAATGTGTGTATGGTGGTCCATGTGGCTGCTCTACATATATCCTCTAGAGGAATGTTACCTAGGAAAGCCATGGATGCCCCTAACTTGCGTGTGGAATGCGCTCGTGGGAGAACTGTTAATGTGCGTTTAGCCTTTTGATAACAGATTTGTATGCACTTAACAATCCATCTGGCTATACCTGATTTTGAAATTGGGTTGCCTTTGTGCTGTGGAGAGAAGGCAACAAACAGTTGCTTAGTTTTCCTGAAATATTTAGTCCTGTTTATGTAATACAGGAGAGCTCATTTAACATCTAGTGTGTGCAGCGCCCTGTCTGCCACCGAATCAGGATTTGTGAAGAATACTGGCAGTTCAATTGTTTGGTTAATGTGGAATTGTGACACCACTTTAGGCATAAATTTAGGGTTGGTACGCAGCACTACCCTATTAGCATGAATCTGAATGAAAGGCTCCTGAATAGTGCGGGCTTGCAGCTCACTAACCCTTCGCAGCGATGTGATCGCTACTAAAAAAGCCACTTTCCATGTCAGAAATTGTATTTCGCAAGAGTGAAGAGGTTCAAAGGGTGGACCCATTAGGCTGGTGAGAACTATGTTTAGATTCCAGACAGGCGAAGGTGGGTGCCGTGGAGGAATTTCCCTTTTGAGTCCCTCCATAAAAGCTTTAATGGCAGGCACTTTGAAAAGCGAAAGGTGCTGCCTGTTCTGAAGGTAAGCTGCCATTGCAGCCAAATGTATCCTGATGGAACTGTAGGCTAGATTGCATCTGTATAGGTGCAATAAATAACATATGATGTTTTGCGTTGAGGCATCCAGTGGATTTATGTTATTGTTGGAACAATAAATGACAAAACGTTTCCATTTTGCCGCATAGCACGCCCTGGTTGTAGGCCGCCTAGCCTCCTTGATGATGTCCATACAGTCAGGGGGCAGGTTGAGGTAGCCAAACTCTATGACCTCAGGAGCCATATTGCAAGGCTCAACTGTTGCGGATCTGGGTGCTGAATGTCTCCATGGCTCTGAGTGAGGAGACTGGGTGTGAGACGCAGTCGCTGGTGGGGCACCACTGAAAGTTCTAGGAACGTGGTGTACCATGCTTGCCTCGCCCACGTTGGAGCAACTAGGATGAGTGTCATGGAGTGCTGCCGTAGTTTGCGCGCTACCAGCGGTATGAGCGGGGCTGGAGGAAAAGCGTACGCAAATCTGTTTGACCAGTTCATCCATATCGCATTGCCCTGAGACTGCGGGTGTGGGAACCTGGCGGCGAAGGTTTGCCATTTTGCGTTTTCTTGTGTGGCGAATAGGTCTATCTCTGGATGACCCCACTGCTGGAAATACGGTTGTAGCACTGAGGGGTGGATCTCCCACTCGTGCATCTGATGGCTGTGCCTGCTGAGCAGGTCCGCCATCTGGTTGTCCTCGCCTGGGAGGTGTTCCGCCATGAGGAACATGTTCCTTTGAATGGCCCACTTCCACATGCTCTGTGCTAGGTGTGATAATTTTGGAGAGTGTGTCCCTCCCTGCTTCTGGATGTAATACATTGCAGTCATGTTGTCCGTCCGGATCAGCACGACTTTGTTGCACAAATGCAATTTGAACGCCCTCATTGCCATGAAGATTGCCATTAGTTCCAGTAGGTTGATGTGCATCTTTTGCTGATGTGTCGTCCATAGGCCCTACACTGTGTAATGGAGGACATGCGCTCCCCAGCCCTGGAGAGATGCGTCCGCGGTCAGCACTATTTGGGGCACAGGCTCTTGGAACGGTCGTCCCCTGCTAAGATCTTGTGTGTTCCACCAATGCAGAGAGTTGTATGCACGACCGGTCACCAACACAAGGTCTTTCAGTTGTCCTTGCGCCTGGTTCCACTGTTGCGCCAAGCACTCCTGAAGCGCACGCATGTGCAGCCGCGCGTGTGGGACTATAAAGATGCAGGAGGCCATCATGCCTATTAGCTGCATAAACACTTGCGCTGGGAGTGAGTGTTGGGGCTTGAATTTTTGAATCAGCACCTGCATGCTGCTGACACTCGCTGAGTTTGGCCGTGCTGTTGCTGTCAGAGTGTTTATCTGGGCGCCTAAGTACTGTTGGACATGTGCGGGTTGAAGATGAGGTTTCTGGTAGTTTAGTGAAAATCCCAGACAGTGGAGGAGGTGAATTGTGCGTGACATGTGGCTGGCACATTGCCGGGCCGACTTTGCTTGGATAAGCCAGTCGTCCAGATACGGATAGACATGTATGTGTTGTCTCCGAAGGTGCGCAGCTACTGTTGCTAAGCACTTGGTAAACACTCTGGGGGCTGTGGTGACCCCGAAAGGCAGGACCTTGAACTGGTAATGCTGGTCATTGATGGTGAACCTGAGATATTTCCTGTGACTAGGGTGAATGGGAATGTGGAAATATGCATCCTTCAGGTCTAGGGTCGCCAGGAAATCCCCCTCACTGAGCAATGGTAGAACTTGCTGCAAAGTGGGCATGTGAAAATGTTCTGACAGGATGTATTGATTCAAGGGTCTGTACCCTGTTGTTCGAAAGGCACTAGTTCTATGGCCCCTTTTTGCAGTATGGAGATGACTTCTTGCTGCAATAAGTGCATGTGCTCTGCGGACATAGGACGGTGCCTTGGGGGTATGTTGGGTGGAGTGGATGTTAGTTCTAGACAATATCCGTATTGTATAAGCTGTCTCACCCACCTGTCTGTGGTAATGTCTTCCCAGACTGGCAGGAACTGCTGAAGTCTTCCCCCGACCGGTGTTATATGGTCCGGGGGCAGTGACAAGACGTCACTGTTTATTGGTGGCGGAGGATCTGGTATTATTATTTCCCCGTCCTCTGCCTTTGGTGCTGTTCCCACGGTATCCACCCTTATTGCTTTTGTATTGGGCTTGCTGTGATGCTTGTCCCCTAGAAGCTCCCCTGTTACCGGAGCGACGAAAGGAACCGCACCTGAACTGTTGTGACTGTAGAGCTCCCATGGACTTGGCAGTTTCCGTGTCTTTTTAAATTTTTTCTAGGGTTGTGTCTACATCAGGACCAAACAGAAAGTCAGGGTTAACAGGCTGATTAAGCAGAGTAGTTTGGATCTCTGACTTGAAACCGGATATGCGGAGCCAGGCATGTCTTCTGAGCATCACACTAGTGTTGATGGCCCTAGCTGCCGTGTCAGCCGCATCTAACGCACATTTAATGGATGCGTTTGAGATTAGCTTCCCCTCCTGTATTAGCATTTCAGCTCCTTCCTTATAATCATCAGGCAGGTGTTGTAGCAGCTGCTCTAATGTGTCGTAATGAGCCCTATCATATCTGGCTAATAATGCTTGTGTATTTGAGACTCTCCAAATATTAGCCGCTTGAGCCGCTACACGTTTGCCAGAAGCTTCCAAGATCTTGGATTCTTTGTCCGGAGGAGGAGCATCACCACTTGTCCGAGAGTTTGCTCTCTTACGAGCATTAGCCACCACCAAGGAGTCCAACGGGAGCTGGCCTTTGATATACGTAGGGTCCACAGGCGCAGGCCGGTACTTCTTCTCAATCCTGGGATTTACAACCCGTGCCTTCGTTGGTTCTTTGAAAATGTCACCAGCGTGTTTGAGCACACCTTTGAGCATAGGCAACGTCTTCACTGATCGTTCTGAAGTTGAGAAGGTATCGAACAGAAAGTCTTCCTCCACTGGGTCAGCGTGCATATCCACATCATGGTTAAGGGCTGCCCTCTCAATTAAGGCGTTAAACGCAGCAGTATCCTCATTAGGTGATGTTTTGACTGCATAGGACTGAGTGTGAGTCACGGTGTCTGGCACATCAGGGTCAACAGGGTCAGTCCATGGTTGGGACTCCTCTTAATCCGTGTCAACAGGATAATTAAACTGGTCTTCATTGTACCCTTCCTGTACATCCTCTGTAGCATGTGTGGGAGAATAGGTACATTCCTGTTGGTATGACTGTATAGGTTCAAAAAGAGTAGGTGATGTGGCAGAGTCCCTCTTCTTTTTGAGTGGTATTTTGTACGACTCCATAGGAGTTTCCGGTCTGATTTTTCTTTTATAAATCGTGAGCCTTCCTGATTCGGAGTCGATGAATAGTTTCGACTGATCATCATAGGTGGGCGCCTGGAACAGAACGTCCTGCTCTATGGGTCGAGTGGTAGAGGGTACCGATAAAGACTTGGATGTGCCGGTGCCGGTTTGGATCTGGGCCGCCTTAGGACGTGCGGTCGGGGGCAGTCCGTACTTTATCGGCGCCGTAGGCATCGAAGACGGACTGACGTGTCTCGAGGGAGGCATGGTTTTCGATCCGACCGACTTCGACTGTTCAGCCTGTTGTATATGGCCATGCGTAGACTCGAGCTGTTGTTGAACAGCAGGTACGCTCTTTTGTTTGGATTGGATATGTTCTTTGGGGTCGAGTGTCGTTTTCGACTCGAAGGCCTTGACAATTACTGGCTTCCGAAGCTTTGGTTCGAGGGTCTTTTGAGTCTTGAGTCCTTCGGTAGTGTCGCCAGTTTTGGACCCGGACGTCGACGACGGTAGCGTGACGCCCTTGACTTTAGAGACGGGCTCACTCGCTCCGATCTTTGGGTCAACACCCCCGTGTGATCCCGTCGGGTCGATGACAGCTTTCGCCTTGATCGGTGCCGAAGGCGTCGAGCCGATGACTGTCTTGATCAGTTTCGGTTTCGATTTAGTGTCTTTAGGTTTTGGTTTCGATTTCTCCACAGATTGTGGTCAATCGACCGACCGATGGCTCTTTTGAAATGTTCTTAGCCGGGCCTGGAAGCGGGGCTAGAGAACGTGGATGAAGATCTTGGCTAAGGCCTACCGGCGATGCCTCGACCTGAGCCGTGGAAAGTATAGAGTCTGTATAGGGCCCCTCTACTCCGGTTTGGCTTGGCTCATCGCTTGAGTCGTCGTCGACTGCTCCGATGGCTAGTGCGTCGTCTCCTACCTCGACGAGGTCTTCATCCTGGACGGAGATTTCCTCTTCGTCCTCATCATAGTTAGAGTTCTGGTCCGACGCGGGATCCGACTGTCGATCAGGATCCTCTTCTTCTGAACCCCCTTCGTCGTCAGCCCCGAAGATGTTCTCTGGGTCGGGAGCCGACTCTCGTGCCGACTGTCGTGCGGCGCGTCGAAGCCTAAGAGTTTTCTTCGACCTGAATCGAGAGCAGGCCATACAGCTGGCCTCGTCGTGGTCCGGTGATAGACATTTATTGCACACCGGGTGCACATCGATGTGAGGGTATTTGGAGTTGCAAAGGGACATCGTTTGAACGGACTCTGCTCCATCGTCGATCGTGGATGGGGCCTCTGGTGTCGAAAAGGCAAGCGGCCGTCGACGTCCGGCTCGAAGAGCAGGAACAAGTACGAGGCACCGAACGAAAGACAATACCGACGCCCCGAAGGCCTTTTGGCCTTGTGAAAAAGTTTTTATAGTTATTCCGAACGTGAGTTAAGAAAGTACATACGAACCCAATGGCGGAAAAAAACAATCTGAGGATGGAGTGGATGCCCATGCGCACTGTAGTCCAGGGGAGGAGCCACCTATCTTGTGATACTTCGAAGACTCTTCCAGGACAACAATGTGCAATCATCCGGACCCAACACTAGGCGGCGATCTATGCACAGATATAAATTCAGCAGCCCACATGCCTCGAACACACAGTCGCTGGCCGGAAGGTGCGCCTTTTCTGAAGCTTAGAAGCAGCCAGGTCCTGATAGAGCGTCATAGACTGATTCTGAAAACCAATAGGGTATTTCTCCCTCGCTTTCCTCAGGATGTCTTCCTTCAGTTCGTAGTCTTGGAGGTAGGCCATTATGTCTGCTGGGTGGGGGGGAGGGACACTGCACGATCGCTGGCATTTTGATTTCAAGGGACGAGTAGACATCTAGAATGAAGCAGAATAGGCTAATGAGGAAGTTTTGATATCAGAGCCCTTGGCTTTACATTGCACACCTCGGATGCAGATGTTATTGCGGCAGGATCTGTTCTCAAGGTCCTCGGTGTGCGCCTGCAAGTCCACCTGTTGGTCCGGGAGCCGGAGGATTTCTTGTTGGAGCATTTCCACTTCTTCAATGTGGCTACCACCCTGTTACTCCATTGTGGCGAGACTATCCCCTAGATCATCCACGTCCTTCCGTAGGACTCAAATATTGCTAGACAACTCTCTTTTGACCTCCTGCAGGTCCTCACGGAGGGATGCAAATAGCCACTCAAGAAAGGCCCGAGTCACCGGCTCTTCAGTCTCGCCATCTTCTGGATTCTGGTGAGTGGCTTGCGTACTAGAACCTTGGGTCCCGCTGATTTGTTTAGTGAGCAGGTCTCTGAGATATCTATCCTTTTTTGGCCTAGAGGAAGTCATCTTGGCCACCCTGGAGAGAATTCAAACAGTTATCTCAGGCTAGGTATCGGAGGGGATCGATGGCAGCCCGTCACTCCCTCGGACTGGAGAAAGGCAGCCACAGCCCCACGGGGGCCCCAGCCGTAAAACAACCCGCCTCTGCATCATGCGTTGTTACACCACCTACGGCTGGGATCCCGTGGGTAGGGAAGGTAATGAGGCTCGCCCTGGGGCCAGGCACAACAGAGATCCTGTCAGTGAGTAAAGAGAAGGAAGGCAACTCCCCCGGACCACAGGGACTGATCTATGAGTCTCTCCTCAGACTGCACCATGGCCCAACCAGGGGTGTCCAGCTATTATAAGATCCGGCGCCAAGCAGCCCCAGCTGCCGCTTCTGGAGCCAACCCCTCACCTTCTCTTGTTAGGTGGTTGTTCCTGGGCTCCTGCTTGAAATAGTCCCCAGGCACGCCAGAAGTACACCAGCAGTACTGTACGCAGTGCTCCGCCGTGAGGGGGGGGCCTCTTCCTCGGTGCCGAGATTAGCACTGACCTGCTTACTCTGCTGTAGGTCTCATGGGCCCTTTCCGCACATCATCAGGTGGAGAGGCCTCAATCTCCAGTCCAGTGCCTGTCCTGTTGTTCTAACAGAGAGCCGGGCCCCGTTTTCCATATGCCGGCTGACGCAGGCCACACCGTAGGGCAGGCTGCTCCGCCATCCTCAGAGAGGCCAAACCTGGCCAGGGCGCTTATCTAAGCCCAGTCAGCCCCGTGCCCTTGCAGTCAGGGGGCTCCAACATGCACTGGCACAGAACCGCCTAGGGTCAGGGTCGAGTAAGGGACCACGGGACTCAGGGGAGCCACTTTCCGTCTGCTTGCTGTTGCAGTACGTCCGGGCTCCTCCTCTGATACTGTCTGGTGCAGTTACTCCAGCCAAGCCACGCCTCTGCCTCAGCTCCAGCTTGTCCATGGGGAATCCATTGGATTCCAGCTGTCCTCCGTGGGGTGCCGCCAGCGCCCCTGAGTTCTGGCACGGTTCAGGCGTTTCTTGGGGGTGAGAGGAGGGTGTATCAAGCCTGGGTGTCAGCAGGCTGGGAAGCGGTAAGGGAGAGCGTGAAGGAGAGATGTCTCACTCGCCACGCCCCCCCCCCCTTCCTCACCCCCCAAATATCCCTTTTTGACAGGGGAAGTGGTGAGTTGGATGGGACTGACCTCTTTGAGACCACCCAGGGTTAATACTGACTTTGGTAGTCCAGTGCTCAGGTGCTATTACTCGTGTTGTTGCAGTGGATAGATGTAGGTATTTTTCACTTGATTATGTTCGATATATATGCATGGACTGCAATCATTAGAACTGTAACTGTCTTTCTCAAATGTGGTGTCAATGTTTTTAAGCGGCGCTAAAACAATAAAGCATCTAAACACAAATAAAATAAAATGAACACAGCAAGAGCAGCAATTCTTTCCCACCATTTTATTTTGAGAAATGTGCAGTAGCGATGAGAGCGGTCTCCTACAGGACAATCACGAGCAACCAGTAGTTCTCAGTCTACTTCTGCGTACGTGGCACATGATAATTACCTGTCAATTGGTTTGCCAATATGCAGCTACCCAAATGCTAAAGCAGCACTTTAAAAACAGTACACTGCTTTCTGTGGGGCCTAGGAAGCTGACATGTAGCCCACAATCTTCAGAAAAAGTATTTTTCTTTTCATTCCTTCTTTCTTTCTTTCCTTCGTTCACAGGACTGCCCACATATGGGCTGAATCCTGTAATGGGTACATGGTATTTTTCCACATTTATCATGCATATGTGTGCATCCGACACGCAGTCAAAATGCACACACAGGCATCAACATATTTGAGAACAATAATCACCACCACTGCAGGATCCCCACCTCCACACTGCCGGCCCCATGGTCAACTCGTAATACAGCGGTCTTTGGACCACCAGAGCCGTGGGCTGGGGGGCGGCGGCAGTCCTACAGCGTTCAGATCGCCAAATCGCAATAACGCCCTTAGTGGTTTATGGAGGACTACAATGCACGTTAATGGAATACAACACTATAAAGAATTGAAATACCACTCTCTGACATTGGTGGCTAGCCTTTAGGTTTTGTCAATGCATGTCTTGCATTGACATGGTTTTTGTAAAACCTTATTGGTGTGGGAGTTGCAAGGCCCTCACCATTATAACAAAACATTGGCAAAAACCAATATTATTTGGTCTGAACAATCACAATACATAGGGGAGAGCGGAGAGGAGAGGAGAGAGCGGAGAGGAGAGGAGAGAGAGGAGAGAGAGGAGAGAGAGGAGAGAGAGGAGAGAGAGGAGAGAGAGGAGAGAGAGGAGAGAGAGGAGAGAGAGGAGAGAGGGAGAGAGAGAGGTTTAATAAAAATAAAAGGTCTTGGTTAACTTAAGACCTAATTAGGGGCCAAATTCTTAAAGTTACAAAAGTGCACAGATGCAATATGCCCTTGATTAGTGCAGAATTACAGCTTTCATGAATTCATCATAACCTACAGATGTAGGGCAGGAAATTGTACTCCTAGAAAATATTTGTGAATTGCAATTTAGCACGAGCAAATACGCATGGCTAGATTCTGCTCATGCAAAAATCTGTTGTGCGTTTACAAGTTCACTTTCCCTCCAACCACTTTTATCACAACCGTGGAAGAAGTTTTATTTCTGTTCTTGTCAGGAGTAAATTCCCAACCTCTCTCAGAGATTAGAGAAGAGAAGAGATTAGAGAAAAGCTGGTGAAAACCCCAAAAACATGCAAGTCAGTAGATTTGCACAGACTCCAAAGTGCATTCCAAACCTGGAACTATTTCTGAACGGTACCTCTAGCATGTAATTCTGTGAAAAAGTGGCAAAATGCAGGAATTGCTAGAAGTCAAACCCTACTATACTATGCGCCCTGGCATATTCAGAGAGGCTATTATCAGTGTTCTCATATAATGAGAGTGCTGCGATAATTTTTTGCCGCACTGCGTGGCACCAAAGAGACAAGTGGATTTTTTTACAGGACAAGTACATTTATGAACCAACCAGTCCCATTCACAAGTAGATATTATACTAAATTCCACACCCCTGCACTACAATAACAATTTGTAATACGCATCTCAGAAAAAGATGGTTTAATAAAACAGACAAGAAACCCTTTTCTTAAAGCCACAACTAGTGCCATCTTATGAACTTTTGGAGCCATGACTAGACCTATTGTGGAGCCCTTGTTCATAACAACTTTAAACATAGTATCCAGTTTCCACCTCAAGCCCTCATGATACCAAACAATGCTGAATTATAGTTTACATTTTCAGAAATTGGACAAACAAAAGAGCAGAATGATCAAGCTGCACCACATCTTCTAGCCAAATAATAATAAAAAAAGCTTGATGAAAGACATTTTGTTCACTTGTATCTACATTTTTTGGCCTGGCAACATCCATGTTAGATGTGGAAATATGTGTCTAACCATCCTGTTTCTGCTATTATGAAAAAGGTGCAGTAATGTTGGTAGATGTTTAGTGGGATAGTGGATAATATTTGGATGAAACATTTACTAATAGCGTTTTAAATTGTAGTTTAAATTGCCAGATGTTCGTAATAAGAAATAAATCCCATTGGGGCATGGTCAAGATGGCGACCAGAGCAAAAGCGAATCTCTGAGCGGCCCGCTACACTATCCTGCAATATCCTAGCTGTGAATGAATCCATTCACAAACTAAAATCACCAACATATGCTGTGAAAGTGTACTAAACTAGTTACACTATTGAGCCGGAACGAAGTTCAAGCCTCAGCAATCAGTAGACAGATGATCTGAGTAGATGCCGGAAACAACACCTACCCCTGGAGCAATCATGGCCCAACAGTAGGAGACGCAGAGCAGAGGTACCGGAGTGACGTGGAGACAGAGAGGGCCCAGTGACCAGCGAACAAGGAGGGTCTGCAAGATGAGAGTAGGATTGCACGGATGCCATGGCCAGGTTGGATGTGGCCAACTCGGATCCAACTCACTGGGCCAAAGCGAGACACCAGACTGCCTGCATAAAAGGTAAGGGAGGGACCACAGCAACCTGAACTTCACTTATAGGGAGAAAAGGGGGGGCGCTAGGTGGCTCACTTGTGAATGGAAGCCTCTTTGTAAGGCTCCCACATCCTGGCGACGATTATCCGATAATCGATCCTGATATCGGCGACTGATTGGGCTGAAATCGCCCTCACCTACTCAGGGAACCACGCGGCAGCTCCGGTGAAAATATGGTGCTGATCGACTGCTGTATGAGGCCGGGGGAGGCATTCCTGTGCTTAACGACGCTTACTGCCGGAGGCTTCAGCACGCCCGGCCGGCCTGCCTGCGGACGCGAGGTCGGGGATCTGCAGACGCTAACTGGGCCCTGAAAGGCGCGGAATCCTCAGAGGGCCGCAGAAAACAGGCGGCGAAGGACAGCGGACCCGCTCTTCATCTCACAGGAGAGCACTGCCTGCGGAGAAGGGGATATCCTGGCCCTACTATTCCCCGAGGTACTTTTCATGCTTTGTTCGCCCCCCTGCTGGCCCGCCTCAGCCTGACTCTGCGGAACACGTCCACTGCCCTGCTTTCTCCCCACCGAGAGCGACGGCCATTTCGGGGGAGGGGCCCTGCTGCCATTGGACCCTTCGGACACCCCGCTCTCCTTACCTTCGGAGCCTAGGCCACCCTGCTGGACACACACATTGCACGAGAGTGGAGAATAACAGAGGCATTACCACCGGCAGGGAGGCCCGCTGAGCAGTCCATTAAACCTCATCCTGCGCCTACTTGTGTGCATTGGAGGGCGAGGGCTGCTGACTGGGGGCCGGGGGCTGCAGGCAATTGTAGTAGCATAACCCTCCCAGCCTGTCATCGCGTGGGATATACGCACACACCACTATTCACTAAAGGGATATTGGCCTGCGTCATCCTTTGGGGCGAGTGTGCCTGGGGGGTGCCTAGACGCATCACGTAACTGCGGGGCCTGCTCCCTCAGACCTGGAGACCCTGCGCTCATATATATACATTACGTCTGGAGAATCTGCCTCACACCTCTGCCTGGCATACGCCCCTGCGCGGCGAACATCTGCCCTACGACAGCTGAAACTTTGGTGGAGTGCTCATAAGAGTTGTACAGAGGGCCGGCTGTACCGTTGCACTCCCGGGAGACTGCCAGGTCTAACACCGAGGGAAGAGCTGACACCAGGGACGACGACAAACGCCCGCCCGTGCCTGCTACCTGCTCCCCCCCCCCCACCCCCCCTATTTTCGCAAGTGCCGCTCTATACCGGAATACGACTGGAAGAAGAGGACTCCTCGGTCAGCCTTGCTGGACAGTGGGATTACACAGGCGCAACGACACTTGCTATCCTCCATTTCACAATCTGGTACACCCGCCACTACTATACTGCGAAGATGGGTCGGCCCGACACGCGGCAACCAAAGCTCACGTTCGACGCCGCAAAGAAGACGAATCGCACTAGCCCGGAAACTCAGAGACAGATAGAGGCTAACAATCCCCCAGATACCCAGGCGACTACCTCCACGGATACCCAGGAACTCCTTCTTGAGATGCGCCAGGGATTCGCGACTATCGCGGACAAGGTGGACAGAATGTCGTCCCGTATGGATGCTGTAGTCCACAAATTGGAGGTCCATGAGGGTAGGTTGACGGAGGTGGAACAGCGGGTGTCGGACGTCGAGGACACCTCAGGACAGCATACAACACGACTTGCACGAATGGATAACTTATTGCGAACCATAGCGGCTAAGAATGAGGATTTGGAAGCTAGGAGCCGGCGTAATAACATACGCATAGTGGGAATTCCGGAGTCCACCAACGTGGGTAAAATGGAGGAATATGTGGAACGACTATTGATGACTGCAGTGGGATCGGAAGCGTTCTCCCCCCAGTTTATAGTGGAGAGGGCACACAGGTCCCTGGGACCGGTACCCAAACCGGGCATGAAGCCGAGGCCTATCATAGCCAGTCTGTTAAACTATAGGGATAGAGACGCGGCGTTGCGGGCAGCTCGCTCCTCCCAAAAACTCGTCTGTGATGGTAACGAATTCACAATCTATCCTGACTTCACGCCCATGGTGCAGGAAGAGCGGCGCAAGTTTTTGGATGTTAAAGCAAAGCTTCGAACCCTGCAAATTGACTACGCATTACTGTATCCGGCTAGACTGCAAATTACTTATCATGCGCGCCAAAAGTTTTTCACGAACCCGCAACAAGTTGAGGACTTCATTAAGCAACTGAAGCGCTCAGCGCATCAGCATCGAGAAGAGGCGGATGAACTTGATCGCAGAAACGAACAACTAGAAGTTGATGAACAATGACCCCACTGATATTGCACCATTGATCATCACTGTGGCTCCTGTATGTGAGTACTGATGTGGGATTCACAGGGCAGTGGGGGCTGTGGTCGCGGCCCTCCATTTTTCCCCTTACCTACAAGATGAACGAGGACTAAGACCTGAGAATCGCTGAAGCTGAACTGCGTCGCCAGGTACCCCCCTCTCTCCTTCTAACTAGGGGAGGTCAGCCACTGGCAGCTGAGGGAGAAAGGGGGTTGTTGTGTCGCCACCTAGAATGGTCCCTAACGGGTATTACCCATGCTGTTGTTGTTGTTGTAGTAGGGAGTGTTATCATCCCTGTTTGTCGAGGGAATCGGGGTGGGGAAGGGAGGGAGAGGGCACTGGCATGTTGGGGTTGCCTCTGTGGGAGGAGGGGGGAGATTGGGGGAATGTTTGGTTGGTACGTGAACTGTATGCAGGTGCGATACACGAGGAAAATGCCATAGTTATATACTTGAGGAACGTGAGATGGTTTATTGCTCGAGATACATTGCAGTGGTGGAGGGCGCACCGCTTTTATTTAAAGCGAAGCCGAACATACCGATACCGGTGCGGGAACTGTTAACCGATGTAATTTCCTATCCTGGAATGTGCGAGGGCTGAAAGATGCACGTAAGCGTAGACAATTGTTGGCGTATTGGGATAGACATGATGTGCAGGTGGTCATGCTACAGGAGACTCATACTCCCCCTTCATCTGATTCTACATTTGGCGCGAGATGGGCAGGCGTGAGGGTTTTTTCAAACTACTCCTCATATGCTAGGGGCACCGCCATTCTTGTACATAGAGCTCTCCCATTCACGCTGCAGGGGCAACGAACTGATAAAGAGGGAAGATATGTCATTATCTGGGGGAGATTGGGCGGGGAGACGATTACCATTGCCAATTGTTACGCTCCTAATGTTGATGACCCCCAGTTCTTCACCCGGCTCTGGGGAGGTATAATGGATGTGGGCTCCAGGTATCTGATCTGGGGTGGGGGCTTTAATGTAGCCATACACCCTAGCTTGGACAGAGCAGATGGATGCTCAACATACCACATGAAGGCGAGAGATTCCCTCGAGGGGATAGTTGATGAGGGTGGATTGATTGATAGCTGGAGACATTTACATCCTGGCTTGCTGGAGGGCACACACTTTACATCCTACACGGGCACATGGGCTAGAATTGACTACATCTTTGTATCCCTGAATCTGGCCCCGAACATTCTACTTTCGCAACATTTACCTAGAACACATTCCGATCACTGCCCTGTTCTCATGTCTTTAGATATGCCTGGTTTTCACAAACCACGCCCGCCTTGGCGACTACACCCCAGCATCCTGATCGATACTGTCTTCTGCGAAGAACTCAGGACCGACATAGAAGAATACTTTCCCCGAAACAAGGATACGGTGGATAGCGTAGAAACAGTGTGGGAGGCATTTACGGTTACGGTGCGGGGTGGTGTATTGCTAAAAGCTCTGGGGTATTAAGGGATATACAGCGAACACTGTGCAGATTGGAGGAAGAACTGAAGGCTTTAGAGAACTGCATGTCACGGGGGATTGATGGGGAGGCGCAGAGCGCATTCAGGACCAAGCTGTCGGAATACGAAGCGGAGGCGCAGAGAGAGGTACGATTCAAAGGGAAATACTGGCAAGCCCGTGCTTATAATGAGGGAGGGAGACCGGGTAGAGCGCTATCCATGGCAGTGAAGATGGCACGAGGTTCGAACACTATTTTGGAGCTCACCACAGCAGATGGGGAGGTACACAGAGATAATGCTGGTATTCTCAATACACTCCAGGCACATTATGCACAATTGTATACATCGAGAACGGCTGGGGAGTTTGACCTGGATAGCTATATGGGGGATATAGCACTTTGCTGGATAAGCGATGTCCACAGACGGTTCCTGCGGGCACCACTGGAGCTGGACGAGGTGCAGGATGCAATTATGTCCTTGAGTAATGGGAAAGCGCCGGGTCATGATGGTCTCCCCGCGGAGTTTTATAAATGCTACGTGGAGATCATGGCACCGGTGCTAAGGGAGGTATTTACTGATGCAATGGAAGTGGGAATACTCCCGAGGTCTATGCGAGAGGTAATCATCACCATTACTTAAACCTGGGAAAAATGCCGCACAATGTGACTCGTATCGCCCACTGTCGCTATTGAATTGCGACGCAAAAATTCTGGCGAAAGTGCTCGCGACCAGACTCTCCTTACTTATGACCACGATTATCTTACCAGATCAATCTGGTTTTGTCCCCACGAGATCAACCTCACACAACCTCCGCACAGTCTTCTCCCTGATACAAACGGTTCACCCTGAGATCCCCCTTGCCGGAGTCTTTTTGGACGCCTCAAAAGCATTTGATTCTGTGGAGTGGGGATTCCTCTTCGCGGTCTTGCAGAGGATGGGGTTCCCCCCCTATCTTTGTGGATTGGGTACGGCTACTCTACACGTCTCCAACTGCAAGAGTGCTTGTGAATGGTCAACTGACTACCGCTTTCGCGATAACGAGGGGGACCCAGCAGGGTTGTCCCCTCTCCCCATTACTGTTCGCGGTGGCGATAGAACCGCTGGCCTGTCTAATTCGCCAACTCCACAAACCCAGCGCCTTTAATTGCCATCAACGACAACTCTCGATCTCGTTGTACGCCGACGATGTTACTCTTTACGTTAAGGATCCCCAATCTAATCTAAATGCGCTCCTGCGGGAGTTCGTTGCTTTTGGGGGCCTTTCCGGTGTCTCTATTAACTGGAGCAAATCCCAGCTGTTCCCTCTGACGCCGGCTGTCTCCGAATTCTACATTTGGCGCGAGATGGGCAGGCGTGAGGGTTTTTTCAAACTACTCCTCATATGCTAGGGGCACCGCCATTCTTGTACATAGAGCTCTCCCATTTACGCTGCAGGGGCAACGAACTGATAAAGAGGGAAGATATGTCATTATCTGGGGGAGATTGGGCGGGGAGACGATTACCATTGCCAATTGTTACGCTCCTAATGTTGATGACCCCCAGTTCTTCACCCGGCTCTGGGGAGGTATAATGGATGTGGGCTCCAGGTATCTGATCTGGGGTGGGGACTTTAATGTAGCCATACACCCTAGCTTGGACAGAGCAGATGGATGCTCAACATACCACATTAAGGCGAGAGATTCCCTCGAGGGGATAGTTGATGAGGGTGGATTGATTGATAGCTGGAGACATTTACATCCTGGCTTGCTGGAGGGCACACACTTTACATCCTACACGGGCACATGGGCTAGAATTGACTACATCTTTGTATCCCTGAATCTGGCCCCTAACATTCTACTTTCGCAACATTTACCTAGAACACATTCCGATCACTGCCCTGTTCTCATGTCTTTAGATATGCCTGGTTTTCACAAACCACGCCCGCCTTGGCGACTACACCCCAGCATCCTGATCGATACTGTCTTCTGCGAAGAACTCAGGACCGCCATAGAAGAATACTTTCCCCGAAACAAGGATACGGTGGATAGCGTAGAAACAGTGTGGGAGGCATTTAAGGTTACGGTGCGGGGGTGGTGTATTGCTAAAAGCTCTGGGGTATTAAGGGATATACAGCGAACACTGTGCAGATTGGAGGAAGAACTGAAGGCTTTAGAGAACTGCATGTCACGGGGGATTGATGGGGAGGCGCAGAGCGCATTCAGGACCAAGCTGTCGGAATACGAAGCGGAGGCGCAGAGAGAGGTACGATTCAAAGGGAAATACTGGCGAGCCCGTGCTTATAATGAGGGAGGGAGACCGGGTAGAGCGCTATCCATGGCAGTGAAGATGGCACGAGGTTCGAACACTATTTTGGAGCTCACCACAGCAGATGGGGAGGTACACAGAGATAATGCTGGTATTCTCAATACACTCCAGGCACATTATGCACAATTGTATACATCGAGAACGGCTTGGGAGTTTGACCTGGATAGCTATATGGGGGATATAGCACTTTGCTGGATAAGCGATGTCCACAGACGGTTCCTGCGGGCTCCACTGGAGCTGGACGAGGTGCAGGATGCAATTATGTCCTTGAGTAATGGGAAAGCGCCGGGTCATGATGGTCTCCCCGCGGAGTTTTATAAATGCTACGTGGAGATCATGGCACCGGTGCTAAGGGAGGTATTTACTGATGCAATGGAAGTGGGAATACTCCCGAGGTCTATGCGAGAGGTAATCATCACATCATTACTTAAACCTGGGAAAAATGCCGCACAATGTGACTCGTATCGCCCACTGTCGCTATTGAATTGCGACGCAAAAATTCTGGCGAAAGTGCTCGCGACCAGACTCTCCTTACTTATGACCACGATTATCTTACCAGATCAATCTGGTTTTGTCCCCACGAGATCAACCTCACACAACCTCCGCACAGTCTTCTCCCTGATACAAACGGTTCACCCTGAGATCCCCCTTGCCGGAGTCTTTTTGGACGCCTCAAAAGCATTTGATTCTGTGGAGTGGGGATTCCTCTTCGCGGTCTTGCAGAGGATGGGGTTCCCCCCTATCTTTGTGGATTGGGTACGGCTACTCTACACGTCTCCAACTGCAAGAGTGCTTGTGAATGGTCAACTGACTACCACTTTCGCGATAACGAGGGGGACCCGGCAGGGTTGTCCCCTCTCCCCATTACTGTTCGCGGTGGCGATAGAACCG
The DNA here is from genome assembly GCF_964261635.1 of Lissotriton helveticus. NCBI lineage: Eukaryota > Metazoa > Chordata > Amphibia > Caudata > Salamandridae > Lissotriton > Lissotriton helveticus. The sequence continues at coordinate 222,800,053 of NC_136061.1, read as the reverse complement.
CTGGCCTGTCGAATTCGCCAACTCCACAAACACAGCGCCTTTAATTGCCATCAACGACAACTCTCGATCTCGTTGTACGCCGACGATGTTACTCTTTACGTTAAGGATCCCCGATCTAATCTAAATGCGCTCCTGCGGGAGTTCGTTGCTTTTGGGGGCCTTTCCGGTGTCTCTATTAACTGGAGCAAATCCCAGCTGTTCCCTCTGACGCCGGCTGTCTCCGAATTCCCATTAGATTACCCGCTTGAGTGGTGTACCTCGGAACTACGCTATCTGGGGATACAAATATCGAGAGACAAAGGAGACACATTGCGGATGAACTACGGAGTAGCCATCACCAAGTTGACGGACTCGGTGACGCGCTGGATCAAACTACCCCTGTCTATGGCGGCGAGAATTTCCCTCATAAAAATGGTGGTCTTGCCGCGCTTCCTGTACCTGTTCCTCAATATTCCCTATCACCCAGGTGCATTCTTTTTTAAAACCTTACGCTCTGAACTTATTCGTCTGGTGTGGGGGGGAAAGCAGGCAAGGCTCCGATTGGCGGTAATGATACAGCCCTACCGGGTGGGTGGCTTCGATGTCCCAGACTTCGAGGTATACTATCTGAGTGCTCAGGCACACTACCTCTATCATTGGTTACGGCCTACTGCTTTCATGCCACAGGTGGCAGCGGAGGATTGGATAGCACACCCGCTGCCACTGGTTGGAGTGTTGCATGCCCCCACTACCGCACTGGAGATGCACTCAAACACAGTGTCCTGTACGATGGAGGTATGGCATAAAATAGGGAAACGACTACAAACCCCGTTATTATATACGGCACGTATGCCACTATCCTATCATCCACAGATGACGCTCCTTCAAGAGGTAGGATTCCAACGAATGTGCAGAAGGTTAAAAATAGGGGTGTGGGGGGATCTGTTCCGCGATGGAAAATTCCGATCTCGAGATGACTTCTTCGGAGACTGCGCACATAACCCTCTAGAGCTATTTTATTACCTACGGCTCAGAGAAGGCCTGAGAACCTTATTACCTGATTATCCTCATGAACCCCCTAGTGTAGCCCCGCTTACCATAGTGTTGAACAGCTCTGATGGAGCACATCTGGTATCCAAATTATATAAATGCATACGAGAGGAGCTGCCGGTAGCGGAGAGCACGGCTAGGGCGCACTGGACATCGGACTTTGGTAGTGATATCACAGAGGCACAATGGGAGTACTGTTGCGATTTGTCGGGAGAGGTAATGTCTAGCTGTCGCCTTAAAATGATACATTACAAGTTCCTCCATAGGTTGTACTACACTCCTGCCAGGAAGTTTCGATTCGGTCTGGCCGAGTCGGACAGGTGTGAGCGATGTGGACAGGAAGGGGCGGACTTCTTCCATTTAGCATGGACTTGCTCGCAAGTACAGGATTATTGGTCGCGGGTCTGCGAGGGTATCTCCCACATGATAGGTGCTGCGTTGACCCTAGATCCGATGGTGTTCCTACTAGGCTATACTGCACAGATAGCGCGGACGGTTAGGAAGTATACTAATGTGGCACTGCTATTGGCGAGAAGACACCTGGCATGTAGGTGGGGAAGGGGCCGAGCTCCTAAATTTAAAGATTGGTTGCATGACATGTTATATTGTCAGGAACAGTATGGAGTGTTTTCGGAACTGTTGCCTCTAAACTCGAGACCGGCGGATATATGGGGTCCTCTACAGAATTACCTTCTCGCCACAGCATCGCAAGGGGAGGGAGACACTGACACTGGAGACACACCACAGACGATTTAGCTGGCTTGCTCTCATATACCATTTCTTGAACTGGGATAGAAGGGATGGAATGAGGGATACTTGTACTGTTAGTGGCAGGTCAGATGGGGGGACTACGTTCTGGAAACTGCGTATTGATTGAATGACCATATAACTCCGATGGTGTGCTGACAGCCTAAATCTCTGCTCATTAAGAAATGCCCAGTGCCAGACCGTACACCTTGGCCACCCTAATGTATCATATCCTTGTCACCTCTCCCCGGATAGGAGTTCCTCACGGGTTATATGGTGTATCTTGGCACTCCTCCCCTGATTTCCATTATGCTGCTATGATCTGTCAATTACGCTATGCCATGTGACGTCTTATCATCAACGAATCCTCCTATGCTGACCCCCACAACTAAGACATGATATAAATGTATTGCTACTGTATTACATCTCTGATGGTGGACCCTGTTTACACTCTCTGGATCCGAGACTCCTGTACCTCCAAATACAACGATATATGTGTATCGCTGCCGGCCACATATGGTTGTAGGCACACTGCTGTGTATGACTGCTTGAATGTTAATAAAAGTTTATAACCCAAAAAAAAAAAATAGGGAGAAAAGGTAGTAGAGAACAGCTGCTTTGCTGCACCGCTTGCGGTGAAAGCAAACCTCCAGAACCCTGTTGCTCCCGATAAAGGGCAACACATGCCCAAAAGCCAGGAGCAGTAAATAACTGCGACAAATAGGGCATGCCATTTGCCAATGACACATGGGGCCATCACTGTAACCACAAACTAGGAGCGGTCCTCTCACAATTCCAAACCTAACCCATGGGCGAAAGAACTGCATAGTGGATGACGGCCCATGCCATGCAAGTGCACTAAACAAGGGCAATCAGTGCCCCCCTACCCCCACCCTCCCAAGCGGATAGGGTCATTCATAGTAAATAAAGGAAACCAGCCCAAAGAGATTATGGGCAGGTGGCGGCCCAACAACTATAAACATGAGTGGCGTCCTCCCCCTATTACCTCCTCACCGAGTCCTCCCTGGAACACACTGATTCAACGTACAACCGGGAATCCATAACCGCAGCAGATACACCCACGAGGTAAGGACAGACCGGTATTGGGAGGTAAACCATCAGAAGCTGCTAACTACTCATAACTATGCACCAATGCGCAATAATGGTGAAACCTAAACAGGGAAAATTGTCCAATACCACAAACAAGGGCATCATGGAGCTCCTTCGAGATACCTACCCGGGCAGCAAGTGGCCCTCTGAGTCACGTGGAATCCACACTTGAAAAACACACTGGACAATTCGAAAATATCTTGCAATTAGTCCTGGATACCAAGGCCTCACTAGAATCTATGATAGATGATATAATAGATGTGAATCTACTCCCAACAGATCACAAAAAGCTAATAGAACGAGTGGATGAGGCTGAATAGACTCAACTCAATGCGGTCCACACTAAAAGAAATGCAGTCCTAGCTTAGATTCCTGTGAACAGAAGTGACGCAGTTACAGTTTTGTGCGGTAGACATAGAAGGCTGCTCAAGACTTAACAACATCCGCCTCTTGGGTATACCTGAACAATTCAAGGGTCCGAACACGGAGCTATTCCTTGAAAAATGGCTGCCAGAAACGATACTAGAGGGTCGCCTCACTAAGTTCTTCTCCACTGAATGGGCACATCGAATCCCAGGATGCCCACCACTACCTGGATCAAATTATTGACCAGTAATTGCCAGACTGCTAAACTATAGAGCCTGGGATCTCATTCTACAGATCTTCAGAACTAAAATGCTATGGTTCTGTGAGAGTGCCACCATCACAGCCTACTCATACTACACAGTGGAAGCACAACAGCACTGCAAATTCTACATGGCAGTAAAGAGACAATTGCACCTGCTGGACCTGAAATATGCCCTCCTCTTCCTGGGTCAAAAGAGGAGGAGAAACAACTCACTTCTTCCAATCCCATGACATGGCAATGACCTGGCTGCAACAGAAAGGGGTAGCGCTGCCCACAGAGGGTGAAACAAAATCGACCTGCAGATGGGAATGCAACTGCCAGCAGAAAAGGAAGAATCAACTCCCTGGGAGTCTCCCAACCTCCAAGCAAGCAGCAATTGAAAGTGCACAAGTAGTGGCAGAGGTGATAAAACACAGCTGTAATTTCTTTGACGTCCTGCATTCAGATCATGGATCACAAATGGACACTAGAACTAATACACTGGATGCCTCGCAACAAGCAGGTCCGGCCCTTAATTCCAGACTGGTGGATTATATATTCTGATAAATGAAGAGTGGTGAGTAACCCCCCACTAACATTTTTGAGCTGCAACTGCCACAACCACAGATATCGCATGACAATTAGGACTCAGGTGTGGTGGCACCCACAATGACCTCTGAACAAACTACGGCAGCGCCCCTACACACCGAAAGGGACGCAATAGACTCCCTCAGAAAGGTCAACTTTTACACGTCTTTCTATTATTCAAATGGAATGAGTGACCTACATGACATGTCAGGGAAGGGGTAATTGGAAAGTTGGTTACTAAAGTTTGCCAAGGTTACAGTGTGACATACGTCGAATTACTCACAAACACCACTCCACCTAGATATCACAATGGAACATGGATCCCCCAACCATCAGCACTCACAAAATTCAGACAAAAAAGGGTAGCACAGCATGACCTGAGACTCGAGGAGACATCCCCCCCCCACACACGACAGCACCAAAGGACGGCACTCAGACTTGCAGCAGAGACACAATGCCAGATACCACAACACCAACAAAATACAACATCCTGACTTCGAGCATACGTGGCATGGCCACACCCCGCAAACGGCATGAGGTATATACATATTTCAAATAACGACACATACAAATTGGATGCCTTCAAGAGACACACCTCAACCAACACAGAACTTTGTGACAAGTGGAGGGGACAGGTATACAACATATGCAAGGGGCCATTAATGTGGATAGCACCAGGGGTCCCATTGCTGGTAGTCTCAAGTAAGGTGGATCCGGAGGGCAGATAAGTCATTCTAGAGGGGCAGCTAGACGGAAACCCTCTAAATATAGTATCACTATAGGCACCTAACACAGACCACTACGGCTCCCTGGGGCGAACAGCCCAGGTGTTACTACATGAACCACTGACGCGGTGTATATGGTGAGGTGACTTTAATTGTGTTCTTGACACAAACATGGACCAATAGACACAGCCATTACACAGTCACCTGCACCACAACAACGCGTTCCTACAGTGGGTAGAGAACATGCAGATGTGGGATATGTGGAAGGTAAGAAACCCAACCCATACAGTGTACTACTTCTACACTCCCGTACACGGACTACACACAAGGTTGAGCCAGTTCCTCTGTACTGCCACACTGCATGAGACAATAGGTGACAAGGAATACCTATACAACACTATTTCAGACCACAATCCACTAGAAATGGTGGAGCAATTGAATACAAACCGAGCCAAGAAGCAGACTTGGAGGCTTCATTCTGAGTCGATCCAAGAAATGCCCTCCTAGAACACAATAGGCACTCACATCTTTGACTTTTTCAGAGAAAATGAGGGCTCAATCCAATCCAGGGAAACAGAGTGGGAGGCCTTCTAGGTGGGGAAATTGCGACATAGCCACAACATAGGGGGGGTAAAACGCATAGATAGATATGAACACAGCCATTCGCAACAACTACACCACCATATACATAGAGGGCCCAGCACTGACCACAAACCAACTACTTAAATACATCTGAGACACCGTAACCCCGCTGCAATGCAGTGAACTAGACGAACCAATCCAGATTGAGGAGATAATTACTACTACAGCACAGATAGCACAAAATAAAATGCCAAGGACAGATGTCCTCCCATTGAATTTTATTCCCCCTATGGCACTCATTGATCCACAAAACTGCTCCAGGTGTACACTGAAGCTCAGGCAAAGGCATTTTTGCCAGAATCCCTACGGGAGGCATTCATTGTGGTACTTCCTGAACCTGGCCGGGATACCACAGACATGAAATCAATTTGACCCTTTTTCTTACTAAAACTTGACTACAAAAAAATAGGGAAAGTTCTTACGGACAGAATGCTGCCAATGGTGGGGTCCTTGATCCATTCTGACCAAAACTGATTTATTCCTGCTAGGAACACACTCAAATATAAAAGGGACTACTAAGTCTCATGAGGGACAATGCAACTGTCAATACGGATTGCCTGAAAGTATCTCTTGATATAGAAAAGGCATACGATACACTGGGTTGGCCTTATCCCCTAATAGTACTTGAGAGAACTGGCATAAGCTCAATGCTAATGGGGTGGATTTGTACTCACTACAGTCAACAGTCGGCCAGTTAAGACGGGAAGGACCATATCAGATGTCCTCACAATTGGCAGGGATGTCCGCTCTCCTGATTGGTATTTGCATTAGCCATGGAACCATTAGCGTGCTTACTTTGTACAAAGGCAGCCAAGTGGTGGAATACGTGTGACTAGACGATGGCACATCATCTCGTTCTATGCAGATGACGCTCTGACTAACCTACACAACAACGCCCGTTAGACGCTTCCACAACTTGAGGAAATACTGGAAACCTTTGGGAAGTTTTCAGGGCTTAAAATTAACTGAGCCAAGTCCTGCCTCTTCCCTCTGAGATTTATACTAATAGGTCAAAGGCTGACAGCCCCCTACCTGACTTGAACGGAGGTTTGATGCTTTCAAATATCTAAGAGCACACATATACCAAAAACCCCAGACTTCATAGAGGCTAATCTGTAAATCAATCCGACGCTACATGCCGTTCTGAATCTCCCTCCCACTCTCACCAGTAGGGAGAGTGGCGATAGCTAAAATGCTAATAGTGCCTAGACTATTATACTTCGTTATGGCCTTGCTGGTGATCCCCTCCACAATCTTTTTTCCAGATAATACATGGTCTTCTTTTCAACCTCATATGGTACTGTGGTAGGAAAGAGTGGCGCTGCATGAGGCAAGGCGGCCTAGGGGCTCCCAATTATGAGCTATGCTATGCAGCAGCACAACTACAATGGCCAAGGAAATGACTGGGAGAAGGCTCGAACATAGGACGGCAGGAAGTGATGGAACTTTTCGGTGACACATTATCTTGACCTGGCTCATTTCACCTGGCCGGAGACTGGATTTCAGGAACTGAACTGATGAGGACAGCCAAATCATAATGATGCAAATACATACATACAAACAGAGGTCCATGTTCCTATGCCCCCAAACAGGACCTCTGGCCACTTACGGGGGGGCCCAGGAATTTAAAGCATGGAAAGAAGCGGGAGTGACAGAGGTGGGTGACTTGTTTGCAGACAGTAAACTAAACATATTCTAGGACATGGTCGACACATACGGAATAAACGAAGGGCCAGTTTCTAACATAGAACACACTTAACCATGTCATACACACACAATAGGGTGCTGGGCAACCTGAACCAACCACCTCTTCACTCCTAGTGGGTTTTGTCGCCCATGGCACGGGCAGGAATGAGGTGACAACACTGTACACCCTATTGCGGACACAATCTCACAACTCGGACCTCAGTAACAAAATCAAATGAGAAGCTGATCTGGAAAAAGAGTTTTCACCTACACAATAGGGGAAGATCACGGCACATGTTAGATTAGTCTCTCAGAACCTGCGATTCCGCTATACTCACTTTAACTATTAACACCAAACATACCTCACATAGCATAAATCGTATGTTTGAGGCGCCCAAAGACTGTTGACAGACAGAAACAGGATTTTATCACATTGTATGTGTGAGAAGTCGGCCTGGTATATGATGTCCACTAATGAAAGTGGGCACCTTGCACCAGTCCAAACAAACCTTATGGTGATTTAAGAGGTCAAAGATAACCTTAGAAAGCTATCTCAGTGGTAGCTGTGGAGAGCAGTCTTCAAGCTTAGTCTTGAAGCCAAGTTAAGCAGCTTGTTTTACCAGAATGCAACCTTATAGTATTGGTTAAATGAAAGGGGAAACCACACAGTTGTTAAATAGTGGTATAAGAACCACGACTCGAGTCCAGACAGTGTCTAGTACACGTATAATCACTGGGACCCCAAGGAACCACCCAAGGTGAGTAAGTAGGGACCCCATGGAGGACGAGTGCAGTGTGAGAACACAACCACGTGCTACGTACAATTCAGTGGGAGAGTCGCAGTTGCAGTTTGTGATTACGGACCTTTCCCAGTGGATTACGAAGAAACCCTTTAGAACATAAAAGGTTGGAGAGCCACGCCACCCGTGGATACCGAAGTACCAGAGTTACCTATCCCAGGGAAGCCGGGTGCATAGAGCTGAAGTGGCATCGAAAACAGTTGCCGATCTCAATGGGAGTCTTCAAAGAAATTTCACTGCTAGAAAGAAGAAAAGTGTCCAGTGGAACCCACGGCTGGATTCTTGATGGAAGGAACCTGAAAGCAGAGGGTGACTAGGGGCTCGGTAGACGAATGCCAACCGATGTCGGGTGCTTCAGGTGTGAAGAGGGAGACCTTGACTCTGCAGCCACAGGGACCATAAGATGTCGAGGACGACCAGGAGCCGGATACAAGCTGTCCCACGAAAGATGTCGAGTGCGGAGTGGTCGGTGTCCGGCGGGAGCACCAACAAGCCTTGGCAGCGGTAACCCACAAAGAAAGTCGAGTAAGGTTACGGTCTGGCCCAGCATGGACCAGGAGACTCAGCACAGAAAGGGGAGTCAGGGCAGGCCTGGAGCAACCAGTGGAGCCCAAGAAAAGCAGTGTTGTCCCTCAAATGGACCAACAGGCTGGAGGCACAGGAGTCGCGAGGGGACCTCTAGTAGTTTCACAAAGTAACAGCTTGCAGGGCACAGTGTGAGGAGGCCGAAGTCCTTTGTACTAAATGTGCGCAGAAGTTGGGGCTATAAATAGCCCAATGCACTTGTTCAGGAAACGCCAACAAGCATAAGCACTTGCAAAAGTACGCGGTGCACAGGGGTTCGGGTTATGCGGTCCCCAAGAGGAATACTGACCTCGAACTTGGTTCAAGGGCAGCTTGTCCTCAAGGAGCGTAGTGTTGCTGGAGCCTTCGGAGTCTGTAGGAACTCAGGATCAGCAGTCCGGTCAGTTGCGTTACGGTGCCTGGGAATGCAGGGGAGTGACTCCTTCACCCCAAGGGAGATAACTTCAGTTGTCCTTGATGCTCCACAGATCCTGCATGGAGCCTGTACTATGCACGGGCACTGATGGTGCTTTGGACGGAGAGAGAGATGAAGTTGGGCCCAGTCGAATTCCAGAGGGTTGAAGATCAGTGGTTTCTTGTTCAGAATCTTGTCCATGTCCAATCTGGGGTCCTACAACCAGGTAACCCCTTATGTACCCACGGGAGAGGGTTGGACATATTCAGGGGACCCTCCCAGGGGAGGGTCTGGACAGTGGGGTAGGATACTCACATGGCCTTTGTCCAGTTTCGAGCCAGAGCAGGAGCCAATGGCTCCCAGGACTTTGTTGAACTGGACTATACACAGGGACACCAAGTGTGCCCTAGATGCAGACGTTCAGGCACTTTTGAAGTGCACCCACCCAGCCCCAATACACTAAATCCTGACTGGGAGGTGGTCACTCCTCCCAGTGACAGGATGCCTATTGTTCTGCCTTCCCCTGCTCGAGCTTGGCTCAGCAGCAGGAGGGCAGAAATGTGTCTCTGGTTGGCAGCAACCATTTTGTGCTGCCCAGGTTGAGAAGGCTGGTACCGGGAAGACAAGGGACCCCACGAAGCACACTCAAGAAGGGTGGAAACATACCTCCCACACCGGTTAACGGTGTGGAGGTATGATTCCAAGGTGTTTGATACCAAACACAACATGTTTTGTTGCAGCCGTATGAGATAGCATTTTACGCGAGCACATAATGCACCTCTACCTATATGACTTGCTGCATCACTGACAACCTGGGAAAATGGTCTCCGGAGACTGGAGGGGTGTCCTGCTCATGCAGGGGCTTTCTCTCACGTAAAACCCAGCACTCTGCCTTTAGTTTTGTTAAGGCCTGCTAGAGGGGTGACTGATAGGTTTTAAGTGTAGTGATCTATAGATATAGGAAACCTATATCTTAATATCTTTCGTAAGTGGTGAAAGCATCAGCTTACACAGGCTGCACTGGCAGGCCTGTAGTTCTATTTTGCATGGCCTCTCATTGGTGGCATAATACATGCTTCAGCCCGTGGGAGGCCTCTGGGGTACCTATGCCCTAGAAAGCAGATAGACTGGGGTCCCGATTAGCAGGATCCCAGTCAGACTAGTCAAAAACAGTGTAACATCAAGCAAAAAGTGGGAGTAACCATAAGAAGTAGCTCCTGGTACGGCAACCCATATAGACAACAGTAATTACAGAGTCAGAGCTAGTGGATCACCAGATATTGTGCACACCTGAACTCTGCCTTGTAGGGTTCCTGCCACAGTAAAAAAATGACAAACTGTTTTTCAGATTTATAGACCTGGCGCTAATGCTATGTAAAAGATGTATAGCAATGGCTTGGAAAACAAGTGCAGCTCCGGACGTGGGACTGTTGAAAAGGACAAAGGCAGAAGCTGATTCACTAACACTACTTGGACTGACAGAGGTACGTGGACCCATAGGTCTAATGTGGGATGTATGTCAACCCTTTCGCTGCGGTGGCAATTCCGCTGCAGCGCTAAGGGGCGGGGGCGGGGGGGGGGGGGGGGGGGGGGGGCGGCGCTCCGACGCTTATGACGGAACCGCTCCGTCACGCCCCTCGGGTGGGCTGTGCTTGTGACAGAGCGGTTCAGTCACGGCCCCGCCCGCTCAATAGAACGCGCCGCGCAGGCGCATCGATCGGGCTGTGATGGAACCGCTCCACCACCAGCACAGCCCACCCGAGGGGCGTGACGGAGCGGTTCCGTCATAAGCGTGGAAGGGGTTAAAAAACTAGAAGCAAAGAATGATGTCCGGTTGCCCTAAACACATGACGAAACTGCACCACTAACGACGCACAGCAAACTGAAGGTATACCCCAAGAATGGAATGCTACCACAGCTGAGCCGGGTGGAAGATGAATGACAAACTAGCACTGCGTACGTATTCCCATCCAGAGCACTACAAGGGCATTGTACTGGCACCCCTTAGAGCATGGACCCGTTAAAAGGGTCAGTCGATTGACTGGGAGACAGCACGCCATACTGGGAGGACTGAAAGCCATGACCCACCGTCTGATTACCTGAGATTAATAAGAAAGAAGCTCTCGACAAAAAATATGACTCATTCGCACCCTTGTTACATTGTTAACATGGAATAAAGACATTTTAAATAAGTAAAAACAAATGTATCCCATTGCACAACTGACTTTCGTGCTACTACAGGGAAAATCAAAACAGTGTCAAGAATTTTCACCATTGCAGCTGGTGACATTTTATAAAGTACTCTTCAATTGTCTTCCCACGCCTTGTGCCTCATCTCCTATCTGTGTACACTTATATAGCTAAACAATGCCCCCAGCTCAGCTGAGTATGAGTAATGGCAAGATCAGGAGAGGTAAAAAGAATGGTATAGTCAGAGGTAAAAACAGAGGGAGAAAGGAATAGAGATAGAGGGGAGGTAGAGAGATGGGTGAGGTAGGTACACATGCAAGATTAAGAAAGAAAGGAGAGGTAACCTGAAAGAAAGTTAAAGAGGGGTAGGTAGAGAAAGATAGTCAGAGAGAGAGGTAGTGAACTAGAGACGCAGAAAAAGACATTTAGAGCGAGTGATAGGGGTGTGGTTTGCTGCAAGGTGAGTTACAGAGTGGTAGATGCATAGGTGAGGAAGTGAGAGACACTGAGAAATGTAATGTAGAGAAATGGTGATGTATTAGAGAGAAAGACTAAATGAGAAGTGAGATATTGAAAGACGACCAGCTTGATAGCAATGAGCCAGTGAGAAAGGAGTAAAGGGAGAAAGGAGAACTGAGTGTTAAGAGAAAAGGAGTACAGTAGACAGACAAGTAAGATAAGGATAACAGTGGCAGAGAGAGGGGGTTGGCGCTGGACAGCTGTACAGAAAGAGAGGGCAAAAGTGGTAATGATGCAAAAAAGGGGTAGAGAAAGGGAAGTAGTAATAAAGAAGCAAGGTTTGAGAAATGTGAGGTAGAGGGAACAAATGTAAAAGCAGATGAGAGCGGAGGTGGAGAAGTGAGGTAGTAAATTAATGGTGACATTAATGTTATAGATATTTCTAGGGCGCATGAATACCTGGAGGTGTCTTGGCGCTATCTCTGCTACAGCAGGTTGAGGAACAGCTCACAGATTGCCAAACGGCCATATTTTTTTAATGCTTTTCTGAAAGAGAGCAGACTAGTCATAGATTTAACATGCAGGAGTATGGTACTCCATGCTTTGATTGTGAAGAGTACAACACATATTCCACCCAGGAGGAGCGTTTGAATTTGGGAACTAGGGCATTTTTGGCCCCAGAAGACCCTAATGTCCTAACAGGACAGTACCATTTGAAACTCCTTTTCAAATAGTCTTTGCCGGATTGGTAGCCAGTGAAGTTTTCAAATCGCTTGAGAGGCTGATTGAAATTTCAGGATCCTTTACAGCAATTGCGTTGCAGCATTTTGCAATATTTGCAGTTTAATCACGAATTGCTGTTGCATGTTTATGTATAGACCATTTTAGTGAGCACCAAAGATGCAACTACCGGATTCTGTGAGTCAGGACAGATGTAAGGAATGATGTGATTTATTATCCTTAATATATACAAGGCAAAGGAAATGCATGCATTGACATGGTTACCATATGGTAGCTAACACTTCTAGATTTTGAGCCTTTCTGACTGGAGTTGAGAGAGCACCCAGCTCTTGCAGGCACAAGGGCAGGGACCAAACTGATACCCGATTGCCGAATAGGACGACCTCCGTCTTATCAGAATTTAATTATAGGCAGTTGTTATTCATCCATTAACTTACTGCCCGCATATAATTGAGGAGTCTCATTCAATTACTGCTGGGAAGGGAAAGAACAATCTGCATGTCATCAGCGTAAGATGTAAGCGAGAACCCGACGGATCTAAATGTATTGGCTAAAGTGATGACGTACACATTAAACAGTGTTGTATTTAGCTAGGGCCCGGAGGAACACTGCAGGGCAGTGAGAAGGATTCAGAAACAAAACCCCAGAACACGGCCTATCCCTGCTGACGAGGGGTGATACCCCGAAACACGTGTCCAGGGATGGCGAAGACAGCAGAGAATCGAAAGAAGATGCATCGCGGAACACGTAACTACATTAACCATAGTCCTTAGGGGCGATACCGCCGGTGTGTGAGTAGTGTGCGACCCCACCCCCATTTGTAATGTTAAAGCTTCCTTGAGCAGTTGGCTGACGAGCCTGGGACCTGCACCTGCGCGCCTGAGTGGTACTAAACCTGGCAGATATTTGGCAGCCACCGGCAACCCCAGAACACGGCCTATCCCTGCTGACGAGGGGTGATACCCCGAAACACGTGTCCAGGGATGGCGAAGACAGCGAAGATAGCAGAGAATCGAAAGAAGATGCATCGCGGAACACGTAACTACATTAACCATAGTCCTTAGGGGCGATACCGCCGGTGTGTGAGTAGTGTGCGACCCAACCCCCATTTGTAATGTTAAAGCTCCCTTGAGCAGTTGGCTGACGAGCCTGGGACCCCGCACCTGCACGCCTGAGGGGTACTAAACCTGGCAGATATTTGGCAGCCACCGGCAACCCCAGAACGCGGCCTATCCCTGCTGACGAGGGGTGATACCCCGAAACACGTGTCCAGGGATGGCGAAGACAGCGAAGATAGCAGAGAATCGAAAGAAGATGCATCGCGGAACACGTAACTACATTAACCATAGTCCTTAGGGGCGATACCGCCGGTGTGTGAGTAGTGTGCGACCCCACCCCCATTTGTAATGTTAAAGCTCCCTTGAGCAGTTGGCTGACGAGCCTGGGACCCCGCACCTGCACGCCTGAGTGGTAATAAACCTGGCAGATATTTGGCAGCCACCGGCAACCCCAGAACACGGCCTATCCCTGCTGACGAGGGGTGATACCCCGAAACACATGTCCAGGGATGGCGAAGACAGCGAAGATAGAGAATCGAAAGAAGATGCATCGCGGAACACGTAACTACATTAACCATAGTCCTTAGGGGCGATACCGCCAGTGTGTGAGTAGTGTGCGACCCCACCCCATTTGTAATGTTAAAGCTCCCTTGAGCAGTTGGCTGACGAGCCTGGGACCCCGCACCTGCGCGCCTGAGTGGTACTAAACCTGGCAGATATTTGGCAGCCACCGGCAACCCCAGAACGCGGCCTATCCCTGCTGACGAGGGGTGATACCCCGAAACACGTGTCCAGGGATGGCGAAGACAGCGAAGTTAGCAGAGAATCGAAAGAAGATGCATCGCGGAACATGTAACTACATTAACCATAGTCCTTAGGGGCGATACCGCCGGTGTGTGAGTAGTGTGTGACCCCACCCCCATTTGTAATGTTAAAGCTCCCTTGAGCAGTTGGCTGACGAGCCTGGGACCCCGCACCTGCGCGCCTGAGTGGTACTAAACCTGGCAGATATTTGGCAGCCACCAGCAACCCCAGAACACGGCCTATCCCTGCTGACGAGGGGTGATACCCCGAAACACGTGTCCAGGGATGGCGAAGACAGCAAAGATAGCAGAGAATCGAAAGAATATGCATCGCGGAACATGTAACTACATTAACCATAGTCCTTAGGGGCGATACCGCCAGTGTGTGAGTAGTGTGCGACCCCACCCCCATTTGTAATGGTAATGAGAGCTGTGAGGTGAGGAGAGATGAAGCAGTGAGGTGTTTAGCAAAGAGAAATGTGGTAAAATTATAGTAGTGAGGTAAATGAGGGAAGGGCGATGAGGATAAGGGCTAAAGAGACAGAGATAGAGAGGCAAGTAAAAGAACAAGCATTGGCATTGCCAATAGGTCTCGCTTGTGGGACCTTATAAGTATTTAGTTTTGCAGCACAATATCCTTGGTGTAACAAGGATATTGTGCTGCAAAACTAAATACTTATAAGGTCCCACAAGCGAGACCTATTGGCTATGCCAATGCTTGTTTTTATTTGCCTCCCCAAGAACTGGATTCTGTGTTATTACTTATTGGTCATAATCAATTAGGGAAGTTTTTAGCTGTGGCAGCCTTACATAAATACACTGGCAAAGTTCAGCTCCTATGATTTCTGACAATTAAATTGTTCTGTCACTCCGGGAGCCTCATAAATCTCAACTTGTCACCCTTGTTTATGCAGGTTATAATAGGCTGTGTGTGTGAGTGAAACGAGATGCTAAAAGCCCTCGGCTCTTTAACTTCTTTGATGAAAGTAAAACTGAAATATTTTCTTGAAAGGGTGAGGTTGAGGTTTATGTCTGCGCGAATGCTTCCCTGGAAAAAAAAGGCCTTTCCCCTTAATTGCTCTGCATTTTGGCGGCGAGGTTCTCAGGCTCGCACTCCTTAATGGGATGAACATTTAAGGGAAGATGCAGGGGAAATATGAGAGCCTGGGACGAACAGGAGCGAAATCAGCTAAGAACAAAGGCACGCCGAGGCCAAGCATCGAGCAGCGCGCCGAGCAAAGCCAGCCCTAGTGCTTGAGATGCGCGCGCCCCACGTTGGCGCTCGGCTTTTGTGTATTTAAAGTACAAACTCTTGCTCTGAACAAAACGGAACCGCTGCTTACGATTCAGAAGACGTGATAAAAAATGCTTCGGTGGTTAACACAATCAGAATGTGTAGTAGCAGCCAGAGAGTGAGGTAACGCAGTCGCTAATCAAAAGGCTGAAGAGGTAATGCGGTTGCAAAACAAACAAACCTTGCCACGGTAAAGAATCACCTCAGGAATTTCTGGTAGTTGACTGCGTCCTGAGAGTAGTAACCCAACTTGGTTAGCCTTTTACCAGGCGTGTGCGAGCGCAAGCATGAGCAGCTCTTGAACTGCTATTTTTTATTTACATATATTTTGTATGTGTTTACATGGCGTATTTCACCCTGGTGTGTTTAAAGCGCTTTATATAATAAAAGAAACAACGTTGTGGTTAAACAGCTTAGTTTTGTTTGTTTGATTGATGCGATGTGATCCAGTTTTCGCCTTTGCAGTTTTGTGCAGCGCTTGTGACAGAATAAATACTCCAGCCAAATAAATAAACAATAACGGTCCAACCATAAATTCACTAAGTCGTGTGATTGGTGGGATTAGGGGGACAAGGAAAGAGAGACGCGGTACGTCACATCAGCACAGTTAAGAGGTGTTTATCGGAAAGAGAACAAATGGAAGCAAATGGTGGGGGCCTGAAGGAGGAGGGGGTGCGAGGGATGAGGGAACACGGCCTGGGGGAAGCTGGCTGGGGAGGGGGAGGAGAAATGCAAGGAAGGCTGTGTGCTGGCCGGCCATCCAAGAATAATTAGGGGAGGAGAAGCCGAGAAGCCGCAGAGCGCACGCTGGGTGAAGCCCTTTGATGTGCTGTGCGGCAAATGCAATTAGGAGGGAGGGAGGCTGATGCGCGTTCGTGTTTGATCACGTGGTTCACGTGAACTTCATGAAAACCGCCAGCAAAAAGCTGGTGGTTTCACGAGGATTTTGGCCACTTGAATTCAAGCTCCGCTCGATGCGCTTGCGCGCATCGATAGGTAGCGAGACCTAAAAATTAGGTTGAGCAGGAAGTGAAGTGCATGGAGGACAAATACAGTGCGGTGACATGGAAACAGAGCAGAGAGGTGATAGACAGAGGTAAAGAACAGATATTAGAAGATAGAGAGAATTTGGGGAAGATACACTGGAGATGGAGAAATGTTAAAG
Organism: Lissotriton helveticus; assembly: GCF_964261635.1. NCBI lineage: Eukaryota > Metazoa > Chordata > Amphibia > Caudata > Salamandridae > Lissotriton > Lissotriton helveticus. The sequence goes on along the minus strand of NC_136061.1, from coordinate 222,783,430 downwards.
ACTAGCCATTTTAAAGTCATGTGCTGGTCAAAAACAATTTAACAATGGGTTCACTGAAACGAACCATTCTGTGCACAGTGTCCCATCTGCTTCAATTTCGTGGGTATGGCCTCTGTGGCCAGGCAGCGTCAGGTCCGTAGGTATGTACAAGCTGGCAGCACAGTGCCACGTTAGCGAGATTAACGAGGTGCAACTGCTGTGTCAGGTCCATGAGTATGACGGTAGTAGCTTCCAGGGCTAGGTCTGTTTGTCTGCACATCGTGGCTCCACAACATTAATTCTACAGTGCCAGGTTTGTATGTATGCACAAGGTGGCCCTGCAGTGTGATGGTTGCAAAGATGCACAAGGTGACACAGTTGTCAGGTTCGTAGTAGGCTGTGGCTCCATATTGCCAGGCTTTTTATACGTTGGCCAGCATTAAATAATGACTAGGCTGTCCGGGATTCGGTTAAAACCGAGTCTGCACGAGAATACCCCACTGGTGTGAAAATCAGCTGACCCGGTTTAACCAGAGTGTCACTGATTTTCATTGCTATTGCACCATTTGCAGACATCAGACCCCACGACGACGAGACGACAGAGGTGTCAGAGCGCTTTAAATGAGCACCAGAGTGCAGGGGGCAAAGACTGACAAACAAGAGAATGGGGAGCCGAGGTGTGAAAGGCCAAAGGCGAGAGCAACACCAGGCCATGGGGGCGGGGGAGCTATTGTGTTCTGGCATTTGTCTAACTGCAGCCGCACCTAAGTACTTCACAGGTACTTAACAAGGCTATCTTGTTTTTCACCCCTTCTTAGAGTGGGGAGCTTAGTGCCACCGGACAGTCATATTTGCACAGTCAAATCTTTCCATTATGTAAATTACAGCGCTTCTGCAGGCCTCACCTCCTCGTTTTTTAAAATGTTTTATTTTTATGGGTTCAGCAGCTGAGCGCTGAGCATGCCAAACCACGCGCTGATGCAGCAGTCACCAGCACCACACCAGAGAGTCCCCAAGTAGGCCTCCGAGCACCAGGCAGAGCCCTGCGGCCCATGCGAGTCCCCACTGCCAGCTCACCTTCCACAAGCATTGGTGAGCAGGACCCCGCATGCCGCCTCAGATCCAGTACTGTAGATCAGTGCGACCTGTAGTCAGTTGTGCTAGTCCGGAATCTACTTGCTGCCCCGCACACCTGCCCAAGTGAGAGCGAACAGTCAGCCAGCAGTCAGTGGCGGATTATTATACATTTTTAGGGAATTTTTATATAGCGCACACTAAACCCGGAGGTATCAGAGCGCTTTACATGAGCGTCAGAGTACAGGGGGCGAAGACAGACAAGAGAATGACAAACAGCCTCTGCCTTTGTTGCCTTCACATACACGCATGTTTTAAGTACTGACTTACGCTGCTTATGGGACAGTGCTGAGAATAATAAAGAGCAAGGCATGGGTGTATCAGCTGCTGCTCCACAATTCTAGCATTAAACAGAAGAATTCTGCAGTGAGCGCATTAACCCACTGAGTTTTCTTTGAAACATATCAAGTGCACCACTGTGTGTGTGTGTGTTTATTGTGCAGCCCTAACAACAAGAGAAGTTGCCTTTTCATAAGATCATAGGCGTCGTGAGTTCCAGAGCGAGGTCTGAAGTGGAGTACTGCACACAACTCCAGGGGTACCGACAGGAGAGCCATGACAAGTTCTGGGGGTGGCCCGGGGCACAATGGCGAGTCTAGAAGCGTTTTTAGGGGGAAGGGTTTTATATAGCGCACACAAAACCCGGAGGTATCAGAGCACTTTACATGAGCGCCAGAGTGCAGGGGGGCGAAGACAGACAAGAGAATGACAAACAGCCTCTGCCTTTGTTGCTTTCACATACACGCATGTTTTAAGTGCTGACTTGCGCTGCTTACGGGAAAGTGCTGAGAATAACAAAGAGCAAGGCATGGGTGTATCAGCTGCTGCTCCACAATTCTAGCATTAAACAGAAGAATTCTGCAGCGAGTGCATTAACCCACTGAGTTTTCTTTGACCAGAGATACAACTCACGAGTGATTCCTCTGTCCAAAGCTGCCCTACAGTGGAATGTCGTTCCTGAAGCCTCTCTAAGACCTGATATTGTTATTGTAATATCTTGTCTGTGAATGGTCTTTGCCGTAGGAAGAGAAGGTCTGTGGTGGATCGAAAACGTACATCAGTTTCTGTCTTGCTTTTTAATATCCCTGAGGCAGTGTGTGGTCATCTTCTTGTTGAGTTCTCACTACATGGCAAGGTGTTTACCTTCAGTGGGAGTTCTCACTGCATGGCTAGGTGTTGCCCTTCTGTCTGTCCACATGCATTACAGAGATGGATAGAGCAACAAAATTCTTCTCAACTCCTGAGTGAAACAGATCTTCCTGGCTGCCACTTTTAGAGATAGTGACAAATTAGGGATCAGTGTTCCGCTTGTGTTTTAATAGACCTTTGAATAACAAAACATCCTATTTTTAAGCGTTTGCTTACTGTTTGTCTTTGACTAAGTCTTTCGATGGGGTGTTTTATATTCTTTTTGCAAGTGTGCTCGATCTTGTGCCACTCTAAGTGTGTTCCTATGATCCACAGAGCAAGGGACCTCCTTTCGCTCCACCTCTGGTTCCCCCTCTTCCTTTGGGTGGAGTTGTACAAGGTACATTCTTGAGGCAAATTATTGGGGTCAGCTATCGGAAACAGCTGGTTCACAGTGCATTAGATCCATACACAACTAGTTGCAGATGGTCCGGGTCATTCATATTCCTGAGACAGGATTTGACCCAGTGCAAGTGATGGAAGGGATGGAGCCTGGGCAATAAACTTCTCCATTAGTTTTTGACTTGCACCAACATTGCAAGCTAGAAGTCGCCAGCCATCCATGGACTTTGTGTGTCACCCCCTCAACCCGTCTTCATCAGCTGGCCCTCATACAGTGAAAGATGTCTGAAATTGTTCCATCGTTCGTTTTGCAAATTACAATTTGAATTTAGTGTATTGCACATTGGGAATTCATCTGTGCCAAGCTTGCCACTTTTAAACATGCAATTTTTGTTGTTACATCTGGCTTTTACCTGCCTCTGAGGCCTACTTTCTCAAAGATATGAGCTCTTGATGTTTGATTCTGCTGATCCAGAGCATCTTTCCTATGCTGTTTGTGGCGAGTGCCTAGTTTCAGCAGTTAAGTAAGGTTATTTACGACTGCAAAGTGTCTTGACCTTGTTCATACAAAGCAAGTGCTTAATGCAAAGTACATACTTAAATCAAAAGTATATCGTTTAGGGAAACTTTAAGATTGAATTAAAGACCTATTGGTGTGAGACCGAGTCAGTCGGATACCAGGCTCCTGCCTTGCATGCAACTAACAATTTACCATCCGTCCACATTTTTCAGAATCACTGAAGTGGTCGAGCATGGTCGTTGTTTACCTCACTGGCCATTAAAGAACGTTCTGACATTGTTTAGTGCAACACAGAGTGCAGGGGGCAAAGACAGACAAGAGAATGGGGAGCCGAGGTGTCTAACTGCAGCCGCACCTAAGTACTTCACAGGTCTGTATACGACCATTTTACTTAACAAGGCTATCTTGTTTTTCACTCCTTCTTAGAGTGGGGAGCTTAGTGCCACCGGACAGAGTCAGTTTTGCACAGTTAAAACTTGCAATGATGTAAGAATTTTATTGAAGGTTAGAAAGCACTTCACTCCTTTGCCATTACACTGGTTGGATGTATCATGTACGTTGACAGGAGATACTAGGCCTAGGGTGACCTGGTTTCAGTGCAATTTGTTAATGGGCGTGAGAACGTCGAGCACTTTCTGCAAGAGTCTTGGTGGCCAGAGTTGGCAAATTGTGTATTGTTTGTTTTGGCGTTGCCAGTCTCAAGTGCCAATGTCGAGAGGGCCTTTTCACAAATAAAAGGGTATATGGGAAAGAAAGAGAGAGCGCGAATGACCAAATATTCACTGAAGAAATATTGTATGGTGTACTACAATAAATTTGACTTGTAAAAATTTATTTGGACATCATATACACTGTACATAGACTGGCTATATACCATGCACCAATTAAGAAAGCAAGCAATAATAAAAGCAAAGCGTACCATAAACACCGGTAAAACACCGTTTCAGTTGTTTTTTATGTCGCGAAAATGAGTAACCACTGAAAAGCACTGTTTTTTCGAGGTATTGAAATCACTGGAAAACACTGAAAAAACACCACCAGAATTTACCAAAAATAGAAACTGAAAAGAGGAAAGCCTAATAATGACCCTGAACCAGCTTGCAAATGCTTGTTATACAAGTGGCAACCCTATAGGCAACTGGAAAGTAAATCTCAAAGCAACACTTTCACAATCCAGCTAAGAGACATCTGGCTGGAAGGACGGTCAAGTATTTAGGTTACCTATTGGGAGAAGGATATATCAGACCACAGGAAGAAAAGGTAGCAGCCATATTCCAGTTGCCCTTTCCCCTTACAAAAAAGGATCTAAGAGCCTTTCTCGGTATTTTAGGATACTACAGAAGGTTTATTCCCTCTTTTTCACAGACAGCAGCACCCCTCACTGACCTCCTTAGAAAGGACAGGAAAACAGAGATAGAACTGCAGAACCCTTCAGCAAAGATGCAACAAGCATTTCAGAGCTTAAAACAAGCTCTGATAACTAAGCCTGTACTGCTCAGTCCTGATTACACTAAACCCTTTGTGCTACAGACGGAAGCATCTGAATATGGGCTGGGAGCAGTGTTATCCCAACAGGATGCATTGGGACAAGAGAGACCAGTCATGTACATAAGCCGAAAACTATATCCCCGAGAAAGAAACTATGCTGTGATTGAAAAAGAAGCACTAGAAATCAAATGGGCTATCGAATCCTTAAAATACTACCTAGAAGGACGAGAATTCATTCTGTATACAGATCATGCACCCCTGGAGTGGCTTGCACATAATTAGGGCCACAATGACCGGATCCTAAGGTGGTTCCTCACCATACAACCCTACAGATTCAGCACCTTTCATCGAAAGGGGCAGGTACAAACCAATGCTGACTTTTTATCTAGATATCCAATTGAACCCTTTCTTGTAAACAAGAAACTAAGGGAAAGGGGATGTCTGACGGGACCGATCGAACATGAGGCAAACACGGGACCCCTACTGATACCCACCGCGGGACTCACCTGGGACAGAGAGTCACCATTTCAAAACCCGGGTAACTCTTGGTCCGGGTCTCTATTGCAGGAAGCCGGAGGCGGGACCAGGGAAGGCAACTAATCCGGACGCATCCAGCAGGAGGAAAAGGCAGGACAGGACGAAGAATGCGTCGTCGTAGAACCCGGAAGAGAAGAGTAAGGAGGAGCAGCGTAAGGACGCGAACAGACGGGACCAGAGGAAAAGCGAGAGAGAGACTGGGAACCGGAGAACCTCACTGACGACAGCGGGTAAGCCGAAGAGTGGATCGAGGAGTGGTGGATAACATCCTCCCCCCAGGAGGGCACGACCGCCGCCGTAACTCAGGAGAGTTACAGCCCGGACGGTGAGTGGCATTGTACACGGGGCATTGAGTAAATTAGCCTGGGGAGGCGGGAGGACCAAGCGAGAGTGGGGAGGACGGGAGGGGAGTGGGGCACTAAACTAGCGCCGCAAAGCACTATCTCCCTCGAGTGTCTGTTCCCTTCATTGGTTATTAATCCGCCTCTTCCCTACGTCGATACCCTTTTAAAAACTCCAATGTTAGCCCTCACATTAAATAGGTCACCAGAGCACTACCAACGATATTGACCCGGATATTCCCCCTGACAACCAGTCTGACCAGTGTTCAACTACACCGGGTATGGTGGAGGTTTTCCCTTTCTTGTAAATAGTACCTATTCAAGAGTCCAAACACTTACCGTCCTCTTTGTTTTTCTTCTGCGCATCCTGGGGGTTGAAGGACGTACCAGATAACATCAGCTCCAAAGAAGACGCCAAGGACTCTACATACCACCTGTATCAATAACCGGATATTCCAGTTCTGAAATAAACCGCACAATTGATAAACCACTAAAGCCTCCTAGTTTCTATTTCCGCCCATCCCTCCCACACGCCAGTAAGACGCCACTTATTTCCTCTCCCGACAGTGGGTAAAAGAAAATACAAATAAAGCCGGATTCGAAGCGAACGCTGATAAAGCACACTTCTATTTTTCAAGTGCTTGTTAGTAATTAACACAAAGGCCAAATTTAAAACGCACTTAGAAGTTTTGCTCTGTGCACGCCTTGCTTATGAAAGCTATGGCACTACCAAGGCGTGACTTATTTACTTTGCTGTAACTTAGCAATATAAAATAAAGTTGCATTTTAAGCGCAGTTTGTGAAAGGACACTTCCATTTCTTGTATGGTATTACTCTGTGCAGGCCTTGCTATTGAAGCTCTTATTTACTCCTTTCCCAATTTCGCATGCAACAATTTGCACAAATATAGTGACTGAGGACCTTTCTTAAAATGCTGGTTGTGCTGTTTATGCAATGTGTGAGTAGTTTGTGTAAAACTGTAAAATGCAGTTGTGCTCTTTTTCTGCAACATGTATGAGGCAATCTTTACACAGTACGCTAATAAAGCATAGTAATTTGCATGTTAAAGTTTTTTTTGCATTTGTCGCTTTGTTTTATTGCAGCTAGGAGAATTAAGAGCAATATGGTATTGACAGAGATGATGATGGCCACAAAGGTGGGAAAATTAGAGTGCGCTTATGCTTTTAAGAGAGGTGGGTGGAGGGGTTTTAATAGTACACATGGCAAAGAGGAAGTGGAGAGAAGAATTGTGTGCAACGGACAAAAAGGGAACTTAAATAATTACTGGACATTGCGTATAACCGGGTAGACTGCGTATGACGAATTGTAGATGCTGCTATGAAAGTTACAGAAAAAGAAAAGCTGATTAAGCACACTTTTTTATAGCACACTTCCATTCCTTGAATGGTATTGCTCCGTGCGCGTGTATTTTACTGAAGGCACGGCGCCAGAAAGACACCACTTATTTCCTCTCCGGACAGTCGGTAAAAGAAAACACCAATAAAGCCGGATTTGCAGTGAAAGCACGCCTTCCAGAGCACATTCACACGCGTTCACACTTTTGACCGCAGCCTAATTAACGCGTTTGTAATATAATCTAAGAATCAATGGCAAAAGGAGCTTTCCAGGACATGGCGCCAGAGAGTCGGCCGCTCATGCTCTCACAACTAAGGTGGGAGGGAAAAAGGCAATTATCTCGGCATTCCGCCAGGCACACCACCCGCTGCAGAACGCACGCCTTCCAGAGCACGTTCAAACTTTTGACTGCAGCCTAATTAACGAGGACCAGCTGTACACAGTTTAGAAGCAAGCGCGTCCACAGACCCCAATCGCCAAAGCCCTGCGCGTGCCCTGGTCTGTACCACTTGAGAGACAAGGGGATAACAATAGGTCTCGCTGGCGACAGCGCTTCGCGCTGCAACTCCAGGCGAGACCTAATGACACTGCAACACACCAGAGGATCAAGATGATGGTCTGTAACCCCCTATAAATAAGATTATACATATAATGTTATTATTTCAAAGGGTCTTGGTTAACGGCTGAGCTAAATATAGACATTTGAAAGCACCCATCGCACAACCTGTCTCAGGACACCCCCGCGACGCACGGCCACCAGCTGCTGCGTGTGCTCCTCGCCCCACTGCCGCTCGCAGAGCCTGCCTCGCTAACCTCGCTGATCCCGACCCTCGCCGCAACTGCGTGTGCTGTACCTATTTTTTACCTTTTGTGCCGTTTTTCATCACTTTGTCTGCATTCTCACCATCTGTGCCGTATAATTACTGTTTTTTTCCCTTTACTGCTGTTTAATCGTTTCGTCCCCTTCTGGTTATTCCCTTTTGCATTCTGTACCCCCAGTGCCGTGTTTGTACTGTGTCCGCCCGCCCCTCTCCCCCTTCCCGCCGCCGTGCTAGTGGCCACGCCCCTTTTCCTTCTGTGCCCTCCCCGCTCCCGCCTCCCAGCTGCTCCTCCCTCCCTCCCACTTGGCCATAAATGGCGCCCGCGCGTACGCGCAGTGGTCACGCGCAGCGGGTGCGCCGAAGGCGCGCCAAAGGTAAGCCCGTCCGTGCCTGGACCGCGCCCAGCGCCAGAACCCCTGGCCCCCACCGACGCAAGACGACCCGACTGACCCACAACGCCGCCGCCCTCAACGCACTGAATGCCGGCCGAAACCCCGCCTGCTGCCGAGCCGCCCCGAAACGCTTCCACGGACCCTTCACCTGCACAACCTGCAAGTTCACCTGCCTCCGAACATGCACCACACCAGCAAGGCCAAACCCCAGCAGCGATCTCAAGTGCATCCTGCTCAACACCCGCTCCGTCCACAGACACGCCGTCGAGCTCTGGAACCTGCTCGACACAACATCACCAGACGTCGCGTTCCTCACCGAAACCTGGATGAACGCCTCCTCATCCCCCGACATCGCCATCCCAGACGGGTACAAGATCATCAGGAGGGACCGCGTCAACCAGACCGGAGGAGGCATCGCCATCATCCACAAGAACACCATCCGCATCACGACCGACGCCGACGACACCTTCACCGCCGCTGAACACCTCCACTTCCAGATTCACACCGACCCAAAGACGACCCTCAGAGGCACCCTCATCTACAGACCCCCGGGACCACGCACACAATTCAGCGAAGACATCACGGACTTCATCAGCCCACACGCCCTCCCCTCCGCCGACTACATCCTCCTAGGGGACTTCAACTTCCACCTGGAGAACAACAAGGACCGCAACACCGCCGCCCTGCTGGACAACCTCGCAAACCTCGGACTCAAGCAACTGGTCAACACCCCCACCCACTACGCCGGCCACACGCTTGACCCCGTCTTCTCGTCCAGCAAGCACATCGCCTTCAGCCACTCCACCGGACTTCACTGGACCGACCACAGCTGCGTCCACTTCAGCTTCAGAAAAACCACTACCCACCACCACCCACAACAGGTTACTCACAGAAGCTGGAGCAAGATCACCGCCGACCAGCTCACCACCTCCCTCAGCCAGAACCCACCTGCCAGCACACCGGACCCCAACGAAGCAGCCCGCAACTTCACGCAGTAGCTGACAGCCTGCGCTGACGACCTCGCACCACTGAAGAACCCCCCCAGCAAACCGAGAAGCAAGAAGGCCCCCTGGTTCACCGACGAACTCAAGGACTCCAAGAAAACCTGCCGCACCCTCGAGAAAGCCTGGCTCATCGACCGGACCACTGACAACATGACCGCCCTCAAACACGCGACCCGCAAGCACCACCAGCTCATCCGCACCACCAAGAAGAGATCACTGAAGGATCGACTGGACAACAACGCCCACGACAGCAAGGAACTCTTCAGCATCGTCAAGGAGTTCTCCAACCCCAGCACCGGCAACAACGACATCACCCCTTCACAAGATCTCTGCGACTCCCTCACCTCGTTCTTCCACCGCAAGATTGCCGACATCCACAACAGCTTCGGCACACCATCCTCGCACCCTACCGCCGAACCAACGCACCCCGCCACGACCCTCCGCACCTGGACCGCAGTGACCACCGAGGACACAGCCCGCACGATGAACACCATCCACTCCGAATCCCCGACCGACCCCTGTCCCCACCACGTCTTCAACAAGGCCGACTCCACCATCGCACCCCAACTCCGAGACGTCATCAACACCTTCTTCGACACCGCCACCTTCCCGGAGAGCTGGAAGCACGCCGAGCTCAGCGCCCTCCTGAAGAAACCAACAGCGGACCCCACCGACCTCAAAAACTTCCGCCCCATCTCACTCCTCCCGTTTCCTGCCAAAGTCATCGAGAAGATCGCCAACAGACAGCTTGCCGCCTTCCTCGAGACAAATGGATCCCTCGACCCCTCGCAGTCCGGTTTCAGAGCCAACCACAGCACCGAGACCGCCCTCATCGCAGCCACCGACGACATCCGAGCCCTTCTCGACAACGGGGAAACAGCGGCACTCATCTTCCTGGACCTCTCCGCCGCGTTCGACACTGTCTGCCACCGCACCCTAGTCCAACGCCTCAGCAACACCGGCATCCAAGAGAAGGCATTGAAATGGATCATCTCGTTCCTGGCTGGAAGAACACAGAGAGTCCGCCTCCCCCCGTTTCGTTCCGAGGCCACCGAAGTCATCTGCGGCGTCCCGCAAGGATCATCACTCAGCCCCACCCTCTTCAACGTCTACATGAGACCTCTCGCAGCCATCGCACGCCAACACAACCTCAACATCATCTCCTACGCCGACGACCCAGCTGATCCTCTCCCTCACCAGAGACCCGGACACCGCCAGAACCAGCCTCCACGAAGGGATGAAAGACATCGCCGAGTGGATGAAGAACAGCCGCTTGAAACTGAACTCAGACAAGACGGAAGTCCTCATCCTTGGACCATCACCCACCGCCTGGGACGACTCCTGGTGGCCCCCAGCCCTGGGCACCGCCCCCAAGCCGACAGACCACGCACGCAACCTGGGCTTCATCCTGGACTCCTCTCTCTCAATGACCAGACAAGTCAACGCAGTCTCCTCTTCTTGCTTTCACACACTCTGCAAGATCTTCAGATGGATCCCGATCGAAACCAGGAAGACGGTCACCCAGGCCCTCGTCACCAGCCGGCTGGACTACGAAAACACCCTCTACGCCGGAACCACAGCCAAGCTACAGAAAAGACTACAACGCATCCAGAACGCCTCAGCCCGACTCATCCTGGACATCCCTTGACTCCAGCCACCTGAGGAACCTACACTGGCTCCCCGTCAACAAGAGGATCACCTTCAGGCTCCTCACCCACGCACACAAGTCTCTCCACAACCTAGGCCCTAAGTACCTCAATGACCGCCTGACCTTCCACACGCCCACCCGACAGCTACGGTCCGCCAGCCTCGCCCTCGCCGCCGTACCACGCATCCGAAGAGCCACCGCCAGAGGCAGATCCATCTCCTACCTGGCTACCAAGACATGGAACTCCCTCCCCATCCACCTTCGGCTAACCCAGGACCACCTCGCCTTCAGGAGACAACTCAAGACCTGGCTGTTCGAGCAGTAGCGGCCCCCTTCCCCCAAGCGCCTTGAGACCCTTCCGGGTGAGTAGCGCGCTATACAAGTGTTTTGATTGATTGATTGATTGAACCTGCTCAGAAAACGTTTTGGGAGGAAAAATAAACAATGTTTCATTTTGTTATTCTGATTTAGTAACATAGCGTATTTGAAAAGCCCCAAATTTCAGCGAAAGGCCGATTATGGGAATTAAATCAAGCAAACTCACAAAAAGAAACCGGTTGCTTTCTTGCATTTAAAATGAGTGCCCCAAAACACCTTATGAAATCCCTTAAGCATGCTAAATACTTGCTGCACACCGTTAGTGTAAAACCCGCCACAGGCTAAAAAGGCACTCTCTGGATATAGTTTACAGACAGAGGTCGACTGTTTGCTTCTGGAAACCTATACTTAGCAAAATGGAGCTCGGCTACAGGTCCCAAATCAACAGTGGTGAGGCCTGCGGTTCAAAAACTCGAAAGCCCTACACTGCATTAAATTAATAGAAACATAGGCGCTGCTGAGAAATTGAGGTGACAAAGTGACAAAACAGGTGCACTTCTACCTTTAAACCTTAAACCTCGCCTGCACGGTGGATCATCCACTAAGCAAAAAAAAAAAGGAATTGGCAATGCAAAGTGGCTCTTGCGCAGTGAAAAACTGTTCATTTTGAGATTGAGTTTGGAGAAGAAATTGGTATCATAGAGCAAGCCAGCACAACTATTTGAGCTTTTAAATAATTTTGTTCAGAGAAAAAAATAACTGAAGTTTGCGGTGAACAAGTTGGCATTTTTAAGTAGCAACTAATGTGCTAATATATTTAATTCACTTTTCCGACTCAGGGTGTCTTCTCCTTCTGTTAAAAACTGTTGCAGGTCATTCGGCTGAGGCAAGCGGTCCTATTTTTTGCCATTTCTGGACCACGATGAGTCACTATATTCAGAGCCACTTTGGCTGTTTTTTTCCCCTCCGAAAACTCATCGCTGCACACCATTTGAATAGTCCTTTTGGGAGTTAGACAGGCCTTCAACATACCTGCAGCAGATCAACTAGAAGGAGAAGGACTCCTCCACTGGAGATGATAAACATCTAAAATAACACTAACTTCTTTGGATGCAAGGACAAGCCTCTGGCATGCTTCCATTTAATCTCTGCTAAGGAAGACGCATGGGGGGTTCCCTCGACAGGAACTTTAATAATCAAAACAATGTAGAGCAGTGGTGTGGATACAGAAATGCCAGCCATAGGCCACAAGAAGAGCTCTGTCCAAACCCTACAAGGGGAACAGTTTTTACCCTTTGAATTACATCGCCTATTAACTCAAAACAACTCTTGCTCTGGAGTTGTATCCTGTCTCAGTGCTTGTGTGGTTGTCAGAGGGAGACAAAAAGAACAGGGTCACTAGATTCTAATCCCAAATAAAATACATTTATGAGAGAGTCTGGAAAGATGCAGAACACTGAGGAAATACAGAAGCCTCAGCAAGAATGACCAGCAACAGCGTATCATAAAACTCTGTCAAGACCAGAAGAGCCTTGTTCTCTACAAAAGAAATACTGCATCAAAAGACAGAATCTGGAAAGCATTTAGAAAGTGGCTAACAAAATGAGAAAAAAAATCTTAAGGGGGTGGGGTTGAAAGGGTAATCAACAGAAAATTAACATTTCAGTAAATAAATGCACTCCTACGTCTTGGAAGGTGTGAATACAACTCAGTGTTCCTTCCTTCCTTGAGGGCAACACATACAACTTCCTTCCAATATGTGTATTGTTTTTGATATAAAGTATCGAAAACAGCAACCCAGCATATAGTTTGAGGAAAGTTGTTGTCGTATTTAAAAGGGAGGCATTTGTAGTACTTATTTATGGATCCTGGAAAAGATCTTCAGTGGCTTTAGTCCCAGAGACTAAGCATTCCTGACACTAGTGCCAAGAAAAGAGGGTCCCATCGGACGCCAGCTCCCAAACTGCATGCCCAGTTGTTCAAAGGAGACATGTACACGCAAATGATTTCTTGCTGAATCATAGACAATGGCTCTCAGGAAAGAGATGGCGTGGTTCTTCTCAAATATGGCAGCAGGTCCTCACCATCATATTTCACGGATTGGTTCCATTGGGAATCCGGTGAGAAGAGGGCCTGCAAAGTTCCAGATGTACGATGGCTTGCTATAGTGCAGGACTCTATGCAGGCCGCAGTTACTTCAATGAGGTCTGCCTCTCTTTAGAACCTCCAGACATCAAAGCACCACACACTCATCCCAGTCACACTTTTGTCATAGATGAAACAGTGACAGAGATCCAACACCACAGACACCAGACTGGGTTTAAAACCGTACACAATCAAATATACATTTCTTTTAATTTAACGGCAAAATACTTTGTAATGGTGGAGAGGGCACCCGTCGGAATTTGTTCTCTGGTAAGCACCAAGAACCAGTGAGGACCTTATGTAACATTGCTTAACTTGCATCTGATGAAACTGAGGTATCCCAAAAGATACCCAAAAGAACAGTCAGACAGCACATGGAACGAAATGCAGAGTTGAATTATCAAACTTATTTACGACTGGCCTGGGAAAAGGTAAAATAAAAAGCACATGCATGTTTGCAGATGAAGGACAACACAAACCAGAATTCTCCATGATGGTTCCATGAATGGTACAAGAGATCTGGATTCCTAAAGTCTGTGTGCAGGCTTGGTTAAGTGGGGAATAAGTCTCTTCTTTCTTATATGTGTTGGCCATTCTTTAGCATAGAGTCTCCCTGGAATGACAAAAGCGCTCTAGCGACAAGTGCGCTTGCTCTTGCACAACTGCGGCTCCTCCAAATCTTGTCCTTATTCACCAGAGGCTACGCTGAAAGAGACAGGGCAAAGCACCCAGGAAAGTCTCAGGAACAGAGAGCAGGTTGAGTCTGCACTCCAAAACGTCACATCCTTCACCAGATTTGGATCATTTAAAATCCATGCATGGAAGCTACCTTTCCTAGCCACACAGAAGAAAGCACACCTTAAAAAATAGTTCTGGTGTAACAAAAATATGCTTACAGGTGTACTCCATTAATTGTTAGCTGAGCAGCCTTGGGTCAATGCCATGTTTCAAAATCATGCCTGTGGCACAGCAGTAAGAGTTATTTCCTACAGCCCCACGCTCCCTACTCTTACTCCCCCAGTAACAATGGAGCCCAATGCAAAAGCTCAGACTCCACATTTCATCGATCAAGTGAAAGGAAACCTTGGACAACCCCTAGTTCTGGATATATGAGGTTTATGGAAAAAGACTCATCAGGGAGGAGAGACATTGATAATAAGAGCCATTTGCAGGTGATTGAATCCTACACCATGCCCGCTGTATCAGTCAGCAACCCACACTGGGCATACACAGATCGCGATTTGCATGGCTGCATTTAATTAAAACAAGTACATGCGGATGCTTCCAGGCACTATTGGTGAATATTGTGTTTTGTGTGCTTTCCACGCAGATCTCACACATCTTGTGTTTTGAAAAAAACAGACAACGCAGCCTCAGGCGGTGACAGCACAGGCAAAACAGAGATCTGCTCAGAGGAAACATCGCCTCACCAGGTTTTGAGAAAAGAAAGGCAGGTTCATGACAACAGCAGAGTAACCAAGAGCAAAGAGAGCCCTTAAATGAAAGCGCAGCTGCAATTACCAGGTGAAAGCGCCGGTCTCAATTGAGATGAACTCACAGGTGTCTGGCCTGGGCGGTGCAGATTACAAAAAGACCAGCCCTGTTCCCTCAGCCAAGGCAAACAACAACTAGACTGCAAAACGCACGGAGCAGGCAAGGCACGGGTCCCAGGCCCACTGCTTCCCCCACTGGTTGGACACAGCCTTCCCTTGGACTTTTATTATGAATCCTCAGCGGATAGAAATTCTTCACAAATGCTCAGCTTAGTTCTCTTTGAGCCCCATCGTGTTTTTGAAGCGTTCTTTCTATGACATTTTAAAGCCACAGCTGTAAATAACCAGACTGTCATTTACACAACAAATAAGTGAAAGCTGCCCTGGCGCAGTGGGCACAATGTCTTACAAGGAACCTCACAGGACACGGCACACACAAGCAGTTCCCAACTTAAGAAAGAGAAAATAAATAAATAAATAAATAAATAAAGGAGCTACTGCTCCAAGGCTCCTCGCTTTTTCCTGTTTTTCAAACACATAGGCTGCACAAGCAGAAAAAGGGAGATACAACTCGCTATAATGAAAATAACCTCGAACATGACTTCACTTAAGTATTGGCCATGGTGCATTGAGAAGCATTTATTTCTAAAAAATAAAAATCAAGATCCAAAAGGTTATTTTTTTAAATCCTACAACCTGTTTTTGAAATGAAACGTAAGGTTACCTATTTACAACAGTTTCCTCATGAAATCAGAAAGTTTCCGTCACTAATGGCGGGCTGTGCGTCACATTCCAGCACTCGTATGCCTCCCACAGCATTTCACAGCCTCCCCTGGGGCAGGACTTCCGCCATCTGCGGGAAGCCCGCGCCCACAAAGTGACTGGACGAGAAGGGCAGAAGGCGGAAGTCCCGCCCCAGGGGAGGCTGTGAAACGCTGTAGGCACGTAGGAGGAGCAGAGGCCGCCGAGGCAAGTGAGGGAAGCCCTGCGTGACGGAGCCTGTAGCCAGGTAAGTGGGGCGGTAGGGCTTAGTTGTAGGGGGGTGGGTGTGTGTGTGTGTGTGCCTGCGTGTGTGCCTGCGTGTGTGTGTGCCTGCGTGTGTGTGTCTGCGTGTGTGTGTCTGCGTGTGTGTGCCTGCGTGTGTGTACCTGCGTGTGTGTACCTGCGTGTGTGTACCTGCGTGTGTGTACCTGCGTGTGTGTACCTGCGTGTGTGTACCTGTGTGTGTGTGTGTGGGTGTGTGTGTGTGTGTGTGTGTGGTGTGTGTGCGTGTGAAGGCATCACAACCACAATAGGTCTCGCTGGCGACAGCGCTTTCGCGCTGAAATGCCAGACGAGACCTAAAAAGTCCACAGGAAACTCTCTCAGCTCAAATGAGAAGACACCTGCGGCGGACCTGAGAGTACAGAAACCCAGAAAAAGGTACATTCCCACCAAAAATAGAAAGAGCTATTTAACCCCTTCTGTGCTGCCATCGGCAGCACTACCTACCCACTGCTGCCGTCGGCCAATGTCCGACGCGGTTCTGCCCGTTTTGCGGAAGTGCCGCACTGCCGCAAAATCGCAGCACCGGTAAACGGGTTAAAAGACATCCAAGGAATAATTAATAATTAAAAACTAGCAATCTCAGATGTCAACTATCCGAGCGCTGACCCGAGATCAGTAAAATATACAGTAAAGTATACAGAGTATACAGAGTACAGTCTAGAAGTGCAAGTTGCTGCAGCGCTTACTCACACAAGTCCAGGAGATATGAAGTAAAGAAAGGAAATGTATGTAGGTGGTATTTGTATTGTGCATACCTTGCCAAAAGGGTTAAAGGCAAGCACGCAGCCAACAAGCGATGGGAAGTTGGGTTCGGTGACCAGAAGTGTACTCTTTCTTCACTGTGCTGTAGTGCTCTTTAAAGAGGTGTGTTGTCAACTCTATCCTGAGCTGGAGCAGCAGTTGGGCAGTCTGTAGTATGGAATAATGAATGAAAATCCATTCGAAGTAGATAAAAGTAAAGTTAAGGTTTATTCCAAGAATAGGACCCACGACCGCCAGCCACAGCAGCAGAGCAATCAATTAATCAAGATTCCATAACTCCAGAACACTTACACAAATACATTCTAAATGTGACATCTTAAGATTTAAAGACACACTACTTACATTTTAAGTTTAACCCATATTACACAGTCCTAATCGTTACAGGGTATTGTGCCACGTCCTGGGTGAATACATGGTAAAGGCCTGCTGCCTTGTTTTTCTCTTTTTTTCACTTCTTAATCTTAGTCTGATGGTCTCCTGGTTATGGGTGTGCTGAGACCCACCTCAGATGGCGATCTTATCAGCAAGAGAAGACGGGTTGCTGGTCATGTAAGCTTTGTAAATCATGCAGCTGGTTTCGAAGATGCGAACCGGCAAGGGGAGCCAATGTAGTTACATCATGATAGGGATTCCAGCAACATATTTCTTCAGGCCCAGGATTAAACATGCTTCAGCGAGCAGGGTGCCTTGAGGTACAAAAGCAGACCAATTTGGAATCTGGGAGGCCATGGAAGTGGGGGTTACCACCCTCCAGCTGCTGGAGTACAAGGCCTTGATGCTGCTTGTTGTGACAAACAGATTCACTTTCTTTAGAAGAGAGAGCTAGTGCCAGGTTGTCTTTTTTTTGGCAACGTGTATGTTGAGGTTGAAGTTGGTGTCCAGGGTGAAGCCTAGTAACTTATCATGCGTTGAAAATTGTGGTTCTAAGCCAAGGTCCATGTCACTACGCCAAGTTTGTACAATTTGTTCTTGGCCAAAAACAGGAATTCTTTGGTGGGGTTGAGCCTCGAGTAAACACTGGACATCCAAGTCTGGAAGTTCGAGCAATGTTTAAGGCATTTGATGTCTCGACCAGAGTAGACTTTCAAGTGGAGATGTGATGTACAACTTTGGGGGAGAGCTACAGGGAGAAAGAAGCAAGGTAGGCATAGAGGTATGAGTAAGTTAGAGGGAAGAAGACAAATAGAATAGAGAGAGGGGTGTAGGTGTGAGCAAGGCAAAGAGATAATACAGCAAGGGATAAGTAAGGAAGGTAGAGAAAGAAGTAGATAGACAAGTGTTAGAACCTGGGGTAGCCTGGCCTAGGGCAAGACATACATTTCAGAGGCACAGTGTGAAGGTTGCAGACCACCCAAAAGTAAATCCACGCAATAGCACACAAAAACAACACTACACCAAGTTGTTAGGAAAATATTAGCTGTTTTATAAAAATAGGATTCTCTTTGATTTAACTCTTAGTATTCACACAGGAAAAATTTACATTTAGTTCAGGAGAAATTATAACACTGTTTGTCTGTAGAAAGAGAATTACAACTCAATACATGTAACTTGTAAATATGCTTAGTCTTTCACCATTACTAAATTGACCTCTTATGCAGATTCCCTTTTGGAGAGAAAGCACAATACCTATTAATCAGGAATTTAATATAATCTCTGCCAAGGTGCTAACTAGTCATCAACTTTACATCACTAAAGGTCCTAGCATTTAATTAAGCATAGTTTCTAAGTAGGTTCTATACTCTATAACTGGTCTCAGTAATTACAATAACACTTCTTATCTGTTATGCAAGTTCAATGAATTCCTGTAGTTCATTACGTTTAACAGGCACTATAACCATAACAGGCAGGTATCCTTTATGCCTTCTTAGGCCAGTTAAATATGTATGGTATTTGTCTTCTGCTCCTCAGAGCTTCTATTTCACTCAGGGGGGGGGGGGGGGGCAACTGTCATGCACTGTTAAGCCCTTGATTCTAGGAGGCCTGATACCTCCCTTGCCCCTGAAGTCAGTGCTGCCCTGTGGGGGAAGAAGACAGACGAACAGGAGGCCTAGGCAGCTCTCCCTCGCCACCCCTCACTCTTCCCAGCTTACTTGGTTGAGCAGGCAGCAGGCAAGTCCTCCGCTCTCCTGCCAGACCCTGAGGACGCTCCTTCCTCGGTGATCGGCTTCCCCGCCCCCTTTCTCAACAGAGCAGCAGCCCACCCAGGTGCAACCCGGGTCGCTGCTGTGAGGATCCGGTCACTCGAGCGGCGGCTCCACACCGGAATGGATCTGTCCCTCGACGCACAATGGAGACGCTTCTCCTCAGCAAGGCAGTCGTCGTTTTCCTCCACACGCGAAGCTTCTGCGCATGCGCGAGGGTGTAGTGTCCCCGCACTGGGCCTGCTCGGTCCTAAGCCCCTCCTGGGAGACTGAATACCACCAATTGAGCATGCGCGAAGGCGCCTTTGATTAGCGTCTCGCCCGGGCTTTCCTGTCAGACCCTGACTTTCCTCGGATAATCGGAACGCTCCTCAGCAACGCGGCAGAAGCGCGGAAGGCGCCCCTGGGGTCCCGCTCACAAGGGAAAGCCCTACCAGGCTTCCCAGGCTCAGTGGATCCCGGGGGGGGCGCTATCCCAGCGAAGCTGGCACCCTTCACCAGGGCTTCTCCGGACACAATCCTTCCCCAGCACCCAGGAAGGTAGGAACAGCGCTGGTTTGATTCTTCACCCAGTTCCCACTTCGCAAAGTCCTTTTTCCTATTAAAGTCTGGATGGTGATTGGGGTATAAGGATGAGGGTTATTCCTCCAGGGTCTCGTTCACTGGGCAGAGGACTGCGCTTCGCAGCGTCTCAGTCTCCTTCTCCTGTTCCCACCCCACTAACATCAAGCTAGGGATTAGTCAGGCGCCCAGGGTCTCCCTTAAACGTCCACAGCGGGGACAGGACAAGGATCCTAAAGGAGGAGTAGAGGAGTGGATTATTTAGGTTGCTTCCCCAGATCAGGAGATCACCCCTCACACTAGTCTCTCCCCTCCTTCCAAGATAGCCTCTCCTCCAGCTGACTCTCACAGGTAGACAAAATGGCTGCCCCGCATACCGCCTTTTATAGGCTGCCCTTCAATGGTCCAGCATGGACCAGAAGGTTCTGGAATGCCCTATGTTAAGCTATGGCCAAGTTCTGGGTGCGACAGTTGGGGCAGTTGGAAGCCACCATTTTGTGTGGTTCCAACTTTCCTGTCAGAACAGGCCTCTGGGCCTGAGGTAAAAGATTATGGGGGAAAAAGAACACCTATCCCCTTGACCAACACCTAAAAAAGTAGTAGACACAAAAAATATTAAGGGTATGAGGGGCAAAAAGGGGACAAAATAAAGAATAATGAGGAGGGACTGCGCAAAAAATCCAGACAGGTCTAACACGCGTCCCCCCCAGCTGAAAGTGGGGAGAACTACCCAACCCCTTGGGAGTCCTCTTCACTAAGGCGGAAATACCTGGAGAGACCGTCTGCATTGGCGTGGTCCACTCCAGGCCGATGTTCCACCCGGAAGTCCATTCCCTGTATGGAGATGGACCACCTCAACAGCTTGGGATTTTCCCCCTTCATTTGCATCAGCCAACGAAGGGGGCGGTGGTCAGTCTGAACCAGGAAGTGCGAGCCAAAGAGGTATGGCCGCAGCTTCTTCAGAGCCCACACCACCGCAAAAGCTTCCCTCTCAATTGCACTCCACCTCCGTTCCCGGGGAAGCAGTCTCCTGGATAGGAAGACTACAGGCTGATCCAGGCCCTCTTCATTTAGTTGCGATAACACTGCCCCAATGCCATGTTCGGATGCATCTGTTTGAACAATGAACTCCTTGGAGAAATCGGGAGCCTTCAGGACCGGTGCTTCGCACATTGCCTGCTTCAACTTTTCAAAGGCTTGCTGACAAGTCTTTGTCCAAACTACCCGTCGAGGTTGTTTCCTAGAGGTGAGCTCTGTGAGGGGCGCTACAATAGTGCCATACCCCTTCACAAAGCGACGGTAGTAACCTGTGAGGCCCAGGAAAGCTCGGACCTCAGTCTGTGTCTTGGGGGGTTCCCAGGCCATGATTGCCTCAATCTTCGCCTGCAGGGGCTGCACTGCCCCCCTCCCCACCAAGTGTCCAAGGTACACAACCGACCCCTGCCCAATCTGGCATTTGCTGGCTTTGATGGTCAATCCAGCTTGTTTCAGCGCCTGGAGAACTGCTTGCAAATGTTGCAAGTGGTCCTCCCAACTGCTACTGAAGACAGCAATGTCATCCAGGTAAGCAGCCGAGAAACCCTCCATTCCAGAGAGGACCTGGTTCACCAGTCGCTGAAATGTGGCAGGGGCGTTCTTGAGCCCAAAGGGCATCACACAGAACTGGAAGTGTCCCTCAGGCGTGGAGAAGGCTGACCTTTCCCTTGCTCCATCTGTCAAGGAGATCTGCCAGTACCCTGAAGTGAGGTCAAAGGTACTTAGATATTGGGCAGCTCCTAGCCGGTCAATTAACTCATCCGCCCTGGGGATTGGATGAGCATCAGTCTTGGTAACTGAGTTCAGTCCTCGGTAATCCACACAGAACCTCAGTTCTGGTGTGGTGCCCGGTGGGGCGGCTTTTGGGACTAGCACCACCGGACTGGACCAAGGGCTGCTGGACGGTTCTATCACTCCTAGCTCCAACATCTTGGCAACTTCGCCATGGATGCTAGCCTTCACCTTGTCCGACAGCCTATAGGTCTTGGATTTCACTGGGGGGCTGTCTCCTGTATCCACATCATGGGTACACAGGTGGGTTCTTCCCGGGACAAGGGAGAACAGCGAAGAGTACTGCCCCAATACCTGGCGGCAATCCTCTCGTTGCTCAGGAGTGAGAGACGGGGAGAGAATCACTCCCTCCACCGACCCATCCTTCTCTTGACATGAAAAGAGGTCTGGGAGAGGCTCGCTTTCTGCTTCCTCAGCACCATCAGTCACCAACATCAGGATGACCTCTGGCCTCTCATGGTGGGGTTTGAGGCGATTGGCATGCAGCACCCGTAGGGGCTGCCGCGGGGTCTTAAGATCCACCAAGTAAGTGGCCTTACCCTTCTTCTCCAACACCTCAAATGGGCCTGTCCAACGATCCTGAAGGGCACTTAGCTCTCCAGGTTCCATCACCCAAACTTTCTGGCCAGGCTCCAACTCCACCGGGTGAGCATTTTGGTCGTACCATTCCTTCATGACTGCCTGACTGGCCTCCAAGTTGTCAGCAGCCTGCTTCCACAACTTGGCCATCTGGCTTCTGAAGGCCAACATGTAGCTCACCACATCCTGGGGAGGTTTTCTGGGAGACTTCTCCCATCCTTCCTTCACCAGGCTGAGAGGCCCACGCACAGGGTGCCCATACAACAATTCAAAAGGGCTGAAGCCCACTCCTTTCTGCGGCACCTCTCTGTAGGAGAACAGCAAGCAAGGTAGGAGGACGTCCCACTTCCTCCGTAAGCTCTCCGGCAGACTTCTTATCATGCCCTTCAGGGTCTTATTAAACCTCTCAACCAGTCCATTGGACTGGGGGTGATAAGGAGTGGTGAACCGGTAGGTCACCCCACACTCCTTCCACATGGTCCGCATGTAAGCGGACAGGAAGTTAGTCCCCCTGTCAGACACAACCTCCTTCGGAAATCCTACACGAGTAAAGATTCCCATCAGGGCCCTAGCTACCACAGGTGCAGTAACAGTCCTCAGAGGGATGGCCTCTGGGTACCGTGTGGCATGATCCACCAGAACCAGGATGAACCTGTGACCAGCTGTTGTTGGTGGATCCAATGGCCCTACAATGTCGATGCCCACCCTTTCAAAGGGGGTGCTAACGACAGGAAGTGGTTCCAGGGGAGCCTTTAGCTTCACCCCTGTCTTCCCACTGGCCTGGCAGGATACACATGTCCTACAGTATGTGTTGGACGCCGCTTTCATCTGAGGCCAGTAAAAGTGGAGAACAAGCCGTGCAAAGGTCTTGTCCTGGCCTAAGTGTCCTGCCAGTGGTATCGCATGAGCCAATTCCAGCAGAAAGGCTCGGTATTGCTGCGGGACCACCAAGGCCCTTGATGAGCCAGGTAGAGGTACCTTAGGTTCACTGTAGAGGAGGCCATCCTCCCAGTAAATATGGTGGTGTCCCGTAGCATCACCTGCTGCCTGGGCTTCAGCCTGACGCCTCAGTCCCTCAAGGGTAGGGCACTCCCTCTGCCCCTTACAGAATTCCTCTCTGGTAGGACCTCCCTCCACATGCCATTCAGCAGGGATGGGTAAATCCTCCAGAGAGTCTACTCCCCCCTCCATGGACTCCTGGCCTACCACCGCAGGTGGCCGATCTGTCCCATGGGGCGTGGAAGCCGAAGCAGGCTGTCCCTGTCTCCGTTTCTGTCCCTTTTTGGCAGCGGGTTGGGCCATTGTTCCAGGCTCCAACCCAGGCGAACTCCCTCTCCGGGCAGTCGCAGACCGTGTGCTTACACAGGCCAAGTCAGGTGTACCCAGCATCGCAGAATGCGTCCGGTATTCCACCTCTCTCCAAGTGTTGTGCTCCATGTCATTCCCCAACAGACAATCAACTGGCACGGCAGGGCTTACGGCAACTCGAAGTGAACCTGCAACCCCTTCCCACTCAAAGGGAACCTCAGCCACTGGATAGTGGCCCATTCTGCCGTCAGCCATCGCGGCGGGGTGGAGTACATTAGGAACAACCTGCCCTGGAGACACCAGTTGACTTCTCACCATAGTCATACTGGCTCCTGTATCTCTCAGAGCCTCCCCTCTTTGGCCATTGATGGTAACCCATTGCCCATACTTTGTAGTATTTGGGGGCACCTGGATCTTTGGTACCATCTCCCGCTCTCCCAGGGACACTAAGGTGACACCCGCCCACTCACCCCCCTTATCTAAGGGCAACTCCTCCCCGAGCGCTACACTAGCTACTCCCGGTGACTTTCCTCCGGTGGGAGGGGGTGGTCTCTTTGGGCATTTGACATCTCCCTTATAATGTCCAACACCACCACATTCAAAACAGTGGAGAACCCTTGGCTGCTGGCTTTGGCCAGGATTAGGGTTTCTGGGCGGGTTTGCCCTAGGGGTGAAACCTGCTCCCTTACCTTGGAAATTATTTTGGGGACCTTTGGAGAACTCCTTCTTTTTATCTCCTCCCTCTTTCTTCTGGGGGGCGCCCTGTCCGGCTTTTTGAGAATCCCCTCCAGTCCCCTTGGAGGACACCCGGGTACTTGCCCAAGTGTCCGCCTCCTCTGCAAGCTTCCGGGGATCGGTCAGCTTGCTGTCCACCAGGTGTTGGCGCAACTCGGGAAAACATTTCTCGAGGAGGTGTTCTTTCAAAAATAGATTGTACAGCCCCTCATAGTCTTTTACCTCGCTGCCCTTGACCCAACCCTCCAAAGCTTTCTTGGCGTAGTCTAAAAAGTCTACCCAATTCTGGGTACTCATTTTGTGACTTCCCCTGAATTTCTGTCTGTACCTTTCAGGGGTAAGTCCAAACTTTTTCACCAGTGCCACCTTCATGGCAGGGTAGTGGGTTTGCTCATCCTGCTCCAGAGCCAACAAGGTGTCTCTGCCAGCAGGTGGCATGTATTTATACAGCCCACCTCCCCAGTGAGTTTCTAGGATCCCGTGAGCCCTTAAAGAAACCTCGTAGGCGGCCAACCATTTGGCAATGTCATCACCTGGGGTGTAGCTAGCAATGACATCTTTGGGTAAATAGGGTCTGGATTCCCTGGTGTTCACTTTATTTTCGCTGCCACCATTATCAGGATTGGGAGATCTTCTTAGGACGGCTTGTAGGTCCATCTCCTTGATGGTTCGCTCATGAGCTAACCTCCTTTCCTCCCTTTCCATATCCATCCTAGCTAATTCCAGCTTCATTCTCCTCTCCTCCCTCCTATCTTCCAGCTCGGCTTCAGTTAAACCCCTGTCTGAGACGCTGCTGCTTGCCCTTGAAGGTATCCTGGGACCTGTCAGCAGATTCCCACCTCCCACTTGGTTTAACAATGCAGCCTCAGTGACAGTGTCCCCGTCACCCTCTTCAGTTTCTGGTTCCTCCCTTAAATGAGCTTCCACCCATGCCCTTATGCTTGTCAGCAACTCTCCTTTCTTGGCACCTTTATTAAAAAATACCCCTTGATGCTGACACCAATCTCTGAGTTGGGCCACAGTATTGGCTTCCAGCTCTTTAAAATTCAACTCCATCTTTGCCATGGACTAAAATCACTCACAAGAGAAAACCACGAAGTGACCTGAGGTTAACCTCCACCCACCACCAGAAATAAATTTAGAAAAAACAAAATTTTAATTAGGAGGGCCGCAGGGAGAAAACTCCTGGTGTAGGTTAGTGTATTGCGTTGAATTACTAGTGAGTAGCTGCAACCAAGTCAGTAATCCCACCGCTAGGCACCAAATGTTAGAACCTGGGGTAGCCTGGCCTAGGGCAAGACATACATTTCAGAGGCACAGTGTGAAGGTTGCAGACCACCCAAAAGTAAATCCACGCAATAGCACACAAAAACAACACTACACCAAGTTGTTAGGAAAATATGAGCTGTTTTATAAAAATAGGATTCTCTTTGATTTAACTCTTAGTATTCACACAGGAAAAATTTACATTTAGTTCAGGAGAAATTATAACACTGTTTGTCTGTAGAAAGAGAATTACAACTCAATACATGTAACTTGTAAATATGCTTAGTCTTTCACCATTACTAAATTGACCTCTTATGCAGATTCCCTTTTGGAGAGAAAGCACAATACCTATTAATCAGGAATTTAATATAATCTCTGCCAAGGTGCTAACTAGTCATCAACTTTACATCACTAAAGGTCCTAGCATTTAATTAAGCATAGTTTCTAAGTAGGTTCTATACTCTATAACTGGTCTCAGTAATTACAATAACACTTCTTATCTGTTATGCAAGTTCAATGAATTCCTGTAGTTCATTACGTTTAACAGGCACTATAACCATAACAGGCAGGTATCCTTTATGCCTTCTTAGGCCAGTTAAATATGTATGGTATTTGTCTTCTGCTCCTCAGAGCTTCTATTTCACTCAGGGGGGGGGGGGGCAACTGTCATGCACTGTTAAGCCCTTGATTCTAGGAGGCCTGATACCTCCCTTGCCCCTGAAGTCAGTGCTGCCCTGTGGGGGAAGAAGACAGACGAACAGGAGGCCTAGGCAGCTCTCCCTCGCCACCCCTCACTCTTCCCAGCTTACTTGGTTGAGCAGGCAGCAGGCAAGTCCTCCGCTCTCCTGCCAGACCCTGAGGACGCTCCTTCCTCGGTGATCGGCTTCCCCGCCCCCTTTCTCAACAGAGCAGCAGCCCACCCAGGTGCAACCCGGGTCGCTGCTGTGAGGATCCGGTCACTCGAGCGGCGGCTCCACACCGGAATGGATCTGTCCCTCGACGCACAATGGAGACGCTTCTCCTCAGCAAGGCAGTCGTCGTTTTCCTCCACACGCGAAGCTTCTGCGCATGCGCGAGGGTGTAGTGTCCCCGCACTGGGCCTGCTCGGTCCTAAGCCCCTCCTGGGAGACTGAATACCACCAATTGAGCATGCGCGAAGGCGCCTTTGATTAGCGTCTCGCCCGGGCTTTCCTGTCAGACCCTGACTTTCCTCGGATAATCGGAACGCTCCTCAGCAACGCGGCAGAAGTGCGGAAGGCGCCCCTGGGGTCCCGCTCACAAGGGAAAGCCTTACCAGGCTTCCCAGGCTCAGTGGATCCCGGGGGGGGCGCTATCCCAGCGAAGCTGGCACCCTTCACCAGGGCTTCTCCGGACACAATCCTTCCCCAGCACCCAGGAAGGTAGGAACAGCGCTGGTTTGATTCTTCACCCAGTTCCCACTTCGCAAAGTCCTTTTTCCTATTAAAGTCTGGATGGTGATTGGGGTATAAGGATGAGGGTTATTCCTCCAGGGTCTCGTTCACTGGGCAGAGGACTGCGCTTCGCAGCGTCTCAGTCTCCTTCTCCTGTTCCCACCCCACTAACATCAAGCTAGGGATTAGTCAGGCGCCCAGGGTCTCCCTTAAACGTCCACAGCGGGGACAGGACAAGGATCCTAAAGGAGGAGTAGAGGAGTGGATTATTTAGGTTGCTTCCCCAGATCAGGAGATCACCCCTCACACTAGTCTCTCCCCACCTTCCAAGATAGCCTCTCCTCCAGCTGACTCTCACAGGTAGACAAAATGGCTGCCCCGCATTCCGCCTTTTATAGGCTGCCCTTCAATGGTCCAGCATGGACCAGAAGGTTTTGGAATGCCCTATGTTAAGCTATGGCCAAGTTCTGGGTGCGACAGTTGGGGCAGTTGGAAGCCACCATTTTGTGTGGTTCCAACTTTCCTGTCAGAACAGGCCTCTGGGCCTGAGGTAAAAGATTATGGGGGGAAAAAGAACACCTATCCCCTTGACCAACACCTAAAAAAGTAGTAGACACAAAAAATATTAAGGGTATGAGGGGCAAAAAGGGGACAAAATAAAGAATAATGAGGAGGGACTGCGCAAAAAATCCAGACAGGTCTAACAACAAGTATTGACATAGCCAATAGGTCTGCCCTTTGGGACCTTATAAGTGTTTAGCCATGCAACAGTTGATGTTGTTGCACCAAGGATATTGTGCTGCATAACTAAATACTTATAAGGTCCCAAAAGTGAGACCTATTGGCTATGCCAATGCTTGCTTTAAGAGTTACATCATCCAGCCAAAAAGCACGTCTAATATCCGAGTCACTAATCGCCAGAGCAAGCTTTTGTTTTTACTTTGGTTTTATCCTAATGTAAAACTAAATACAAAATACTTTAGAACTGGCCATATAAATGAATGCATTAGGAGCAACTGTATAAGAGAAAGAGATTTGAAACTGCTGCCCTAGGCGGAAATAGTTTAGAGTTGTGTTCTATTGTTAAAAGATGAACTTCCAGGGAAGGACTGCAGCAGTGAACATCCCTGCAGGGGAACGTAAAGTTACAATCAGCTGATTTTTTCCAAATCACGCTTTCCTTTCAAGTTGAAGATGATAGAACTGGGAGACAGAAGTGCGTAACCTTGACTTGCTTCTCTCAGAAAGAGTCAGGAGGTGTGGAATGCAATATTAGCTTCCCACAACTTGGACAGCTTCAAGCCAATTAACATACAGCGCCAGGAAGCCTTGTTTAAACGGTAGGCGCGGTTGTTTAAAGACCAGTACTGACGCATACAGGGCTCCTGCAGAGCCTGAGCTACAGCTACTTAACGTTTAGTGAATGCCCAAGAAATATGATAAAGCAAATAATAAAAGTAATTACAAAGTTCTGTATTGCCATGCCACAAAATTATAGAGCCCCTACAGCGCTGCAGCTACATGCGCTTTAAATGTGCCCAAAGTATCATAAAATAATAAGTCAAAATCAGAAAGACATAAACACATACCAATAAGTAAGTACTTTGTCATCGCTTTTTTTCCTTTTGAAAGGGCAACAGCATTTGTCTGCATTTCACTATGCCCACGCCTTAGAACTTATCTAACCACTTACTATATCTGATATTTGCTGCAGAATCATACCAGTGCAAAATAGTAAAATGTATCAGTAATTTTCAAACAGAATAAAAACACTAATTGATTTCACAGGTAGAATAAGATTTACAGACTGAAGGGCACTTTCTTTGTCTGTGATTATCATTCCATATCTTTAAAAAGTAGGTTGATTTGTTCCTTGAATAAGATCGACTAAGTAATATGGTAAGACAAAGAGGCCTATCCTCCTCAAAAACACCAGTTAACTGCCATATACTAGTTTTTTGTGTGTGTAGTTTTTATATAGCGCAAACTCGATACAAAGGTATTGGAGTGCTTTGAGAGAGTACAAGTTACACTACACAAAGACAGATCCATGTTTTTTTAGGGAAAGGGGGTTGAAGTGATTTGCGCAGAATCACAGGATGTTGCGGCGACACCAAGACTCAAACCGTGTTCCTATTTCCTAAGTCAGTAGCTCTAGCCCTAGCGCCACATCCTACTATACTCTCTCTCCTTTGCTCTTTTACATTGAAGCCATCATGAACCTCCTTAGGTTTCATCACTATGCTGAAGAAATGCCAACTTATTCACATTTCTCATTTGAAAAAGACCAATTCCTTGCTGTGGACAATGTCTTCTAGGTCACGGACACCTGAATGGGTCAGAACAGTAAAGCTGAATGGCTTAAAACTCTAATATTTTATATGCTCACCTGCCTTGTGCCGAGAGAAGGCCCACATGAGAACCAATGATTCCTAAAGGATGCAGACCTCTGCTCCAACACACAAGTAGGATCATAGTGAAGTCAGCATTCTTTCAACTCTATAGACTGCTACAGGGACCAGCACCTCAGTATCTCCAAAGCAAAATCAATTCATACTACCCCACCTGCCCACAGAGTAATGCCAGGATCATCCCCAAAATCAGATGCATGAGCAAATGTGGCAGACAATTTGAAGTAATTGAACCCCACCTTTAGAACAATTTACCCACTGGTATTCGCAACACACACAACCCTCATGGCCACGCTAAAAACCTGCCTCCCATCACAGAAACCCACAGGTCATGAAAAAAAAGTGGAACCACCATACAGAGCGCATTATGTAAAAAAAAAACAATTGTAATACCCGACTATTGGGACACCAATATCACTTCGCAAAAAGGAATACTGCAACAGCCTCCAACAATGTTGTAACATCGTGCCGTGGCTAAGAAGGATCAATGGAACAATGTCACTCAACCTCAGATGGAAGAATGCCTAATAGTGAGAATTCTATTACTAATATGTCACAAATGCAACATCTATGACAGGCCTCATGATGAAAATTCCATTATTGTCATGTCTGTGCTGGGGAAATCACTATCTATAGCTTCCCTTCAGAAGACAAAATGAGTTTTTCAATGAGTCCTTTACAAACAAAAAAACATAAAACACAGCTGTATATTAGGCCTTCCTAATTAGCGAGTCAATAATTCTAAAGAAGTCTTTCAGTTGCACTGCACACAGCACTGTCACATTATGTGCCCTAGGTTAGTCACATGTCTTTATAAGAACTCCTTGGGGTAGTGGTTCACATCAACAGGATACAGCCTCGCACAGCGTATCCTTGTACAAGCGCCTGGATACCCCGTTGGGTGATTAGACGCGCTTTATAAATCCTAATTGATTGATTGACTGATATATGGAAGGTTTCCTTGCACACTATCAGACAACAAATTATCTACTCTTGAAACTCGTCTTTCCTTCCTCTGCCCAGCAGCAGAGGTAGGCGGCGTAAAAAAAAAAAGAGGTGGGCAATGTGCAGATTGTGCAGTCTCCAAATTGTGGATGCGGACCACAGGCTGGGTTGATATTTTTAAGAACCATTTTCACATCCACAGAGAGCAAACTGATGGCAAATAACGATTTGAATCCCCAAAGTGGAAAGCAGATTGCTGCAGAATTCCCAGGGTCCATCACCCTCCCCAATGAAAAATGTCCTGGTTTCAATTCTATTAAACTCGGAGGCGAGGATTATGCTCATCTTTCTCCACTTTATTAACAGCAGCCATTTTAAAGTAAACAGAAAAACTACTATTCCCGTGAACCCTTGGGAGTATCACAATATCATAGAGTCCAACATATAGTGTACGCTGTAGGTACACCAGTCTGGATAGCCCAGCCTGTTCATAGTCCTTCATCCCTGGTTGTTCCTCCTCTTTCGTCGTACGAGATCAGCCGTCCTTGACCTCTCATGCATTGTGTTTAACCCTGAATAGGAAGAATACATGCAATAGCATCACAGGAACCCTACTTGCAGACAAGCAATATTCAAAGTCATATGAAATTGAACGTAGAATTTACTTACTCTAGAATGAGGGTGGGGAAAATCCAGCCCATTGCTGTACCCTGGGAGGGATAATCCTCGCCTCCGAGTCCTTAATAGAATTGAAACTTTCCGTTACGATAGCTAGGACATTTTTCGTTCTATGTCAGGACCGGAGGCGAGGATTATGCTCATTTAAAGCTTACTGACCACCAAGTGGGCCATCTGTAGAACCGGTTTGAAGTAAAACCATTTGAATGTAGAGTCGAGGACCAGTCCGCAGCGTTGAACATGTCCTCCAGACGAGCTCCTAGGGAAAAAGCTCTAGAGGCCATTGCCCCCTAGTATAAGTGAGCTACGAAGGTTCCGAGGTTTATCCACGCTTCCTGCATGACACACCTTACCCAGCAGGCGATCGTGGGTGAGTAGACCGCTCTATGTGGCTTCGGCAAAGTGATGAGAAGCTGTTGCTCCCCCGGCGGGTGGAAATCCTCCGACATTTCCTCATAGGCTTTGAGATACAACATCACACACAATTTGGGACAATGAGGGACGGCCGGGTACGAGATCGCCTTCGTCCCACATTTGGTTGTCGGCAAATTGTGAAAGTAACTCCGGAGGGGGAAAAGTCCTACCGGAGATGTCCAAGGCACGAACGTCTGACACCCTTCTGCAGGAGATCAAGCAGAGTAACATAGCTAACTTAACAGACAGCTCTTTCCTGGAAAGGACTTTGTTTGGTTGCCAGGAGAGGAAAAGGTTCAGCACCTGGTTCACGTCTTAGAGCGCCAAGTACCTGGGTTCTGGGGGAAGAGAGAGACGTATTCCCCGCATGAGGCGGCAAACAAAAGGGTGTTCTTCCACCGGGGCACGGTCCACTGCTGAGTGACCTGCAGAGATGGCCGAACGAAGTGTTAATCGTCCTGTATGCCAGGCCTTTCTCGGCCAAAGACGCTAGGAAAATTAGGACATGAGTCACATCTGCTGTCACGGGATCGAGATCCCGTCGCAAACACCAACGTGACCATTTCCTCCAGGTAGATCTTGACCATACTGACTGCCCATGCTTTTGACATAAACTTCTCAGCCGTGCCCGAAAGGCCTGGGACCGCGCATAGTCCCCGGTAATCCGCCACGCCATAAGAGTTAGAGACTCCTGCATTACTAGTGGGTGAGGTTGATGTGCTGGAATGAGAAGTAGCATTGGAAATCGGGGGAGGGATTGGAGAATACCAAGAAATTTCCAGAAGAACTGGAAACCAGGGTAGGGATCTCCAAATCGGTGTGACCACTACCACACTCGCTCCCTACCGCCAGACCTGAGCCGAGGCCATGGTTATCATGGCGAACGGGAAAAGGCGTAACCCTGCTCCCCTTGCCAGTCCTGTAGGAATGCATCTGTCTTCTCCGCTCATGGGTCCGGTTTCCAACTGAAAAACCTGGGCAGCTGATGGTCCAGGCGAGAGGCAAAAAGATCCACCGAGAAGGGTCCCCATTTTGCTCTTCAGGCTCCTGAACACCCCTGGATGGAGTTTCCACAGACTCACATCATGGAAGTGGCGTGACTGGTAATCTGCCGCTTGATTGTTCTGACCGGATAGGTACTCCACCGTGACCGAAATCTGACGGTTTAGGCAATATTGCCAAAAGTTTGCAGCCAGATCCGAGAGGGCTTGAACCGAGTTCCTCCGAGGTGGTTGATGTATCTGACCGCAGATATGTTGTCCATCTTGAGGAGTACGCAGGACTGAATGGAGTCCTTGGTCCAACACTGGATCACAAACGACCCCGCTAGGAGTTATAAACAATTTATATGTAGTCATTCTTGCGGCAACCATAGACCTCCAGTGGTAACCTCTCCACATCTCGCACCCCAGCCTGCCCTGCTGGCGTCGGACTCGATAACTAAATTTGGCGCTGAGCCAAATATCACTCTCTCATTCCAAGCTTCCATGTTGGCTAGCCACCAAATGAGCTTCGCCCTCCTGAGTTAGCGAGACCTGTTGGGAATACAACAGACCTCTGCGGAGGTGGCAGCTTTCAGGCGCTGGAGGCCCCAGTAGTGTAAGGGCCCTGGGAATAATCACTTCGATTGACGAGGACAGGAACCCCACAATGCAGGCCACCTGCCGGGGAGAGATGCGCGGTTTCGTTAGAGCCCGCCGAATCTCGTGGCGGATCTTTGTCACCTTCCTGGGTGGGAGACTGAGAGAAGCTTCGACGGAGCCTATTGAGAAACCCAGAAAAATCACCTTCTGAAAGGGGACCAGGGTGGGTTTGGTTTCATTGATCACGAACCCCAAGCCCTGCAGGAGGTTGACCGCAGTCTGCAGCTGCTGGGAAAGAGCTTGGGACCCTGAGCCATTAACAGGATGTCGTTGAGGTATACAATGAGCATGATGTCCAACGCCCGAAGGCGTTGCAGCACCGGTCTGAGGACCTTCGTGAAGCACAACGAAGCCGAGGATAGTACGAAGGGCAGAGTGGTGAACTCTTATGTCTGGTTCCCGAACAGAATTGCAAGGAACCTCCTGTGCGGGGGCAAAAATAGGAATCAAGAGGTAGGTGTCCTTGAGATCCAGTAGCGCCATTCAATCTCGTGGTCGTATTAAATCTTGGAGAAGGTGAATTCCCTCCATCTTGAAGTGGCGATATATGAGCCACTCGTTGAACCCGCAGAGGTTGATCACTGGGCGTTGCCCGCCGTGTCCACCAAGAAGAGGTTGCTAATAAAACCTCTGGGTTGAGGAAGGGTTTGGGCGATCGCCCCTTTGACTAGGAGGGACTGCACTTCCTGATCCACCAAAAAGGCATCTGCCGTGGAAAAGGTGATAGATCGTGGAGGAATGAGTTGTGAGGGGTTCCAGTAAATTCTATTTGAATACCCTGAATAGTTTTAAATACCCAGGCGTCTCCTATGATGGAAGTCCAAGCCTGGAAAAAATGCCATAGACAGCCCCCTATGCTTATTAGGGAAGATGATATGACACTCACCGGCAGTGTTGGAGGCGCCACCTGCACGGCCACCTCTGTGCTTGCCACGTCTCCCTCTGGTGGGATAAAAGTTGCAGAATCTGGCCTGATCTTGATATTGGCCTTGGTGGGAGCTTGGTCTTGAAGTGTAATGATTGGGTCGGCCGGACGAGCGGCCCCTACCTCGGCCTGCACCCCTGAAAACACGTGGATGAAATACCTTTTTGATCAAGGACTGTACCTTGTCCAATGAAGTGAAGGTATTAACAAACCTGCCTAGCACCTTTATGAAGGGCTCATTATCCGCCAGCTCTCCGAGTTTGGGGTCTCCCTTAATAAGCAGAGATCTGCGCCGCTCGGTGGACAGAGCGCAGTTGGCATTGCCAAGGAATACCACAGCGCGTTGCGCCCAAGATGACAAGGTGTCTGGGGAGATGAGGGACCCGGAAGACTTTGCCTCCTCCGCCATGTCAAGGATCTTTGTGAGCGGTCCCAAGGTGTCTAGTAACTTGTCTAACCCTTTTTTGGGATCTTTGATGAATATCTGGAGGAAGGTAGCCATGCGTGGGTTGATATCAGGCGTTGCCGCTACCTTGCCCTCCAGAGATGGGCGGAGGCACTCCGCCCTGAGGCAGTTGCGGGCCTCCTTCTCCAGGGGTCTCCGGATGAGGCTCGCCACATATTGTGCGACCTTGTCGGGTGGAGCCCAGTCTGAAGACCCCGGGTGAAGGATGTCATCTGGGTCAAGCAGGTCAGCACAGAGGTCCTGGTCAGGTTGGGCAGGTGGCTGATGGGAAGGGGAGCCTGGGCGTGAAGGGGCTGTGTCATAGTCCGTATCCCTATGGTCTCCGTCAGAAGGGTCAGGAGGGGGGCTGTCGGGGTGGCACTGTCCAGAAATGCCTGTTTTAGGTGGGCGAAAGAGTCCGGGTTTACTCCCGCCTCACGGGTGGGCTTCGCCGGAGTTGGTTGGGTATCAGGAGGGATGAAGATGAGGCACAGCCAGAGCCAATTTTCCGCATGCCTGCACAATTTGGCGGTAGAGGCGATTCTCCAGGGGTGTCATGGCCTCTGAGACCGCCTTGTGGATCGATGAGTCCACAGCATCATAGAAATCATCATCCCATTGTAAGGCAGTAAGGGGGTCCTCAGTGTAATGTTCTATATAAGAGGTAAGTAATCCCTGAGGTACCAACCTAATAAGTATTCATTTTTTTGGGGGTGTAAACCCACTCAGAGTGCAGACTCAAGAAAGGAGGGCAAGTATTAACCCAAATAATTAGCAGTCCAGGGCCAAGTGAGCCCAAATATGGGTGGCTTGGTGTTAGCCAATGATGTGGTGCACAGTACTTAAGGAGGCTCACGCCTGGTACCCTGTAGCCCTAAGTTCTGAGGACAATGAATGCTAGTAGGAGTCCCACAAACACAGGGATACAGTACAGACTAACATTATATGAATTACTGAGGAGTGTTATTGGCCTAGAAAAATACCGACCTAACATGCGTAATGTTGGACAGGCCCCATGAAGGGCTCGCTCCCTCCCCGCATGACAGGGCCCTGGTCCCGGCCTTCCAGGTCCTACCCGCAGAAGCAACCCCCAACCCGTCCCCCATGGGACGTCTGCTCCCGGGAATCCCTGTGTCCCTGGCCTGGGCCACCGTCAGCACCCTTGCCCGGACCAGCCGCCATCTTAGACACTGCGCCACGAGGCCGCGTGGCCTCAACTCAACCCCAACCCCGGGCCTGGCCAGGCCCCGACATCCCGGCACCACCATCCACCCAGGAGGTGAACGGACCACTTGGCAGGTCAATAGGAGTAAGGAGTGTCGATGGCTCTCTCCCGCCAGGTGCCGATCACCCCCAGCCTCCCCGGGCGCTGGCTCCACCCCCCTGCTGGGTGTCTGGACTCCCTCATCCCGGACCTCCCGACCTCCAAGAGCGAGGGTCCGGACATCAAAGAGCGCAAGACCTATAACTGAGGCAGCCCCAGAACAGGAAGGCAGTTGTATCCTGGCTGCCGCAGCCCTGCCTTGTGAACTATTGTCCTGCCTGCTGGCGCTGCCGCGGCCTTCTGCAACCTTCATCCTAGTGGGACCTGCTGGCGCTGCCGCGGCCCGTTGTAACCTCCATCCTCGAGGGACCTGCTGGCGCTGCCGCGGCCCGTTGTAACCTTCATCCTCGTGGGACCTGCTGGCGCTGCCGCGGCCCGTTGTAACCTCCATCCTCGAGGGACCTGCTGGCGCTGCCGCGGCCCGTTGTAACCCTCATCCTCGTTGGGACCTGCTGGCGCTGCCGCGGCCCGTTTCCACCTACAACCTCTTCGGGACCTGCTGGCGCTACCGCGGTCTGACCCGCCCGAACACCGAGCTCGAGGATTGTGAGCTATCACCATTTCACCTCCGTACCTACGGGTACCAAGACTGTCCCGCTACCCCCTTTCCCTAATAGAGACTAGAAGTGAGAGGATCATCGTGTCCTGATCTCATTGTACCGTACTACCTTACTTCAAGAACGGCCTATAAAAGGTGTTAATCTGATCTTCGTGTGGTGTCCATCTGTGGGGGGGAAGTTACTTGTCTGTACGATCGTTGGAGACGGCCCTCACCGGAGGCCTCTCCCCTTGTGCTCGGCCGACCCTCCAGGTCCCCGTCTAACATTGGTGGCCAGCGGCGCGATCCGAACCAACGCGTACCGTACAGACAGTAACTCACCCTACGACTAAAACCACAATGACGACCAAAGAGAGCGGATCGGCAGAGAAGTTCCAGATGGAAAAGCTGGAAGAATACAACCACCGAGAGCTCAAACAATTTTGCATGGACTTAGGCATTGCTACCACCGGGCTAAGCACAAAAGAAGACTTCAAAAACGCCCTAGAGGCCTGGACAGAGACGAATACCGCCACCCCCCGGGACCCCGAAGCCCCGGAAGTCAACACCACCCTGACGGAAGAACGGAGAACAAGCCCCTCCCGAGAGGAGATCCAGGAGCGGGAAAAAAATAGACTACACGAGTTAGACTTGGCACGGCTCAAATTAGACGGAGAATTGAAGCTGGCGGAACAAAAAATAAACTTAGAACACTTACGGCTCAGAGAAGAGCGAGAGGAAAAACAGAGACAGAGGGATCTCGAAGAAAAAAGACTGGCATACGAGCACGAGTGCAAACTAGCAGAGATAGAAATGCGCAAACTGAACAAAAACCTAGGGGTGCCCGAGTCACCGCGCTCCCCGGGTACTACCGAGCAGAAGGTCCACATCCCCAAGGATGTGGTCCGAGAATATCACCGAAACGACGACATACAGCAGTGGTTCAAGGCCTATGAGATCGCCATGACTGCCCACCGGGTCGCTCGAAGTGACTGGGGAGCCGGTCTATGGGGGAGATTCGTCAATGAGGGCCGTGATGCCCTGCTGCAGCTTCCGGACCATCAAATGACGTCCTATGACCACATGAAGGCCGCCCTCCTCAGTCGATATGGGCTTACGCCCGAAATGTACCGCCAGAGGTTCCGCAACTGCACCCGGATCCCAGGTACAACTTGGTTGGAATACGTGAACTATTTCAGCCGGGCCTTCGAGGGATGGATCAAGGGTAACAACGTAACCACTTACGAACAACTCTTCAATCTCATTGTGTGGGAGCACCTCTCCAACAACTGTTTCGTCGAGCTCAGGCAGCACCTCCTCGACAGTAAATTGACTGAACCACGGCAGCTCGCCACCGAGGCGGATCGGTGGGAGAGCACCCGAGTGGCCCGGAGTGGGCCGAACGAGCAGAACAGAACCAACCAAGGTCATCATCGTCCCCGGGGAGGAGGAGGAGGACAGGGCCGGGGCAGAGACGCTGTCCCAGTCGCTCCCGCTAACGCCACCCCGCCCCCAGCAGGCCGGGGAAACCCCCCGATGCGCCCGGGGTTCCGAACCCACGTTACGTGTCATCGATGCCAGCGAGTCGGCCACTATGCCAGTGACCCGACCTGCCCGAAGAACCAGGTTCCCGGGCCCCGCCAGGTGGCGGCGCCGCCCTAGGAAAAGAACAAGTCTCCGAAGACCCTGAAGCATACGAGTCGGAGCAGTTCGAGTGGGAACCCGCCGCCATGACCCTGGCCTGCCTAGGAGGAAGAGACATGGTCCCGCGGACTCCCCTGCCCGCCAACACTCGGAAGTACAGCCAATGGGTGAGCATAAATGGGCGCAAGGCCGAGGCACTGCGTGACACCGGGGCCAGTGTGACGGCCGTCCGTTGTCACCTGGTGACCCCAGAACAAATCCTGCCAAACGTGCTTTGCCCCGTCCGATCGGCAGACAATTCGGAGAGCCTGTGTCGGATGGCCTGCGTCCCCTTCGAATGGGGAGGAGTGTCCGGCATGCTGAAAGTAACTGTCCGTGACGATGCCCCCGTGGACTGCCTCCTGGGGAACGATCTCGAGAGCTCCCCGTGGGCAGCTGTTGAAAGAAGAGAGCATCTGGGGATGTTGGGTCTCCCGGACTGGGCGTGCGTGACCACCCGGTCCATGGCCACCCGCACCATCCCTAGACCCGAAGAACCGGAATGGTCAGCACCTCCGCCCTCGATCGCTCCAGAAGAAGACTTCATCCATACCGACCACCCGGAACCCACCACAGAGGGGTCCGCACAGCCCCCCGAACTTCCCGACCTGGCTCAGTGGCGTCAAGAAGGGGGGCCCACCCAAGAACAATTCCGGCAGGAGCAAAAGACCTGTCCCTCCCTCGAGGGACTGCGACAGCAAGCGCTCGCCCAGGGCCAAGGAGACACCACCGGGGCCCACTGGGTTTATTGGGACAATGATCTCTTGTACAGCGAGCAGAGAATCGCAGAGCTGGGGGCCGGTCGAGTGCTGGTGGTGCCCCTCCACTTCAGAGACTTCCTGTTGAACTTGGCCCATGATGTCCCCCTGGCTGGACACCTGGGGCAAGACAAGACCTACCACCGCCTGGTGACTCATTTTTTTTGGCCCAAAATGAGAAATGACGTCTCCAACCACTGCCGGTCCTGCCCGACCTGCCAGGCCAGCGGGAAGAGCGGCCGCAAACTCAAGGCACCCCTACAACCATTCCCCGTGGTGACCACCCTGTTCGAAAGGGTGGGAATAGACATTGTGGGGCCCCTGGACCCCCGAACAGCACAAGGGCATCGCTTCATCCTGGTCCTGGTGGACCACGCCACCCGCTATCCTGAGGCGGTCCCCCTTCGTACTATAACAGCCCCAGTAGTGGGTCGAGCCTTAATGGGGATCTTCTCTCGAGTGGGTTTCCCCCAGGAAGTCGTCAGCGACAGGGGTACGAACTTTATTTCAAAGTATATGAAATCCCTCTGGCAGCAGTGCGGGGTCACTTACCGATTCACAATCCCCTATCACCCCCAGGGAAACGGACTGGTCGAGCGGTTCAACCACACTCTCAAGGGGATGATCATGGGGCTAGAAGAACCCCTACGCCGCCAGTGGGACGTGCTACTACCGTGCCTCCTCTTCGCCTACCGAGAAGTCCCCCAGAAGTCCCTCGGCTTCAGCCCCTTCGAACTCCTGTACGGACACCCCGTTCGCGGGCCTCTCAGCCTAGTGAAGGAGGAATGGGAAATGGCCCCCCTAAAAACCCCTCCAGACGTCTACAAGTACCTCCTGACCCTCCGCAATCAGACCCGGAAATTCAGGGAGATCGCCAAAGCCAATCTTGAGGCCAGTCAAGAGGACATGAAGAAGTGGTACGATCAACATACCTCCTCCATCGAGTTTGAACCGGGTCAGCAGGTATGGGTGATGTCCCCCATCGAACCGTGTGCCTTGCAGGACAAATGGACAGGGCCCTTCAAGGTGATCGAGCGCAAGAGTCCCGTCACCTACCTCATCGACCTGGAGTCCCCCCGGAACCCCCTCCGGGTTCTCCACGCCAACAGACTCAAACCCCACTTCGTGCGCTCGGAGCTCAGCCTGCTGATGGCTACCGACAGTGGCGCAGAAGGAGACTCCGAGCCCCTCCCTGACCTACTGAGGACCCGTGAAAAAGATGGTTCGGTGGACGGGGTCCGACTCTCCGAGGCCCTGACCCCAGAGCAGCGTCAAGATTGTCGGGCCCTCCTGCTGCCGTTCGCAAACCTGTTCTCCCTAGCACCCGGAGTCACCTCCTGGTGCCTGCACGACGTGGACACTGGGGACAGTCCTCCTGTCCGACACCGGGCGTACCGAGTACCGGATCGGGTACGTACATGCATCCAAGAAGAAGTCTCCAAGATGCTCGCCCTCGGGGTCATCGAGCCTTCGGACAGTCCCTGGGCCAGCCCGGTCGTCCTGGTCCCCAAGGCCGCGGCCCCGGGCACCACACCGGAGCTCCGATTCTGCATTGACTATCGGGGCCTGAACGCGGTCACCCGAACCGACGCTCACCCTATCCCCCGAGCAGATGAACTAGTCGACCGCATGGGGGCAGCTCGCTACCTAAGCATCTTCGACCTGACAGCGGGATACTGGCAGATCGGCCTCACCCCCAGGGCCCAAGAACGTTCCGCTTTCTCCACCCCGGATGGGCACTACCATTTCAGAGTGATGCCCTTCGGCATGAAGAACGCTCCAGCCACTTTTCAAAGACTGGTGAACCAGGTATTGGCGGGCCTCGAAGAATTCAGCGCCGCCTACCTGGACGACATCGCGGTATACAGCCGCCACTGGACAGACCACCTCCACCACCTCCGAGAGGTCCTGCAGGCCCTCCAACAGGCCGGCCTCACCATAAAGGCCAGCAAGTGCCAAATCGGCCAGGGGTCCGTGACCTACCTCGGACACCAAGTGGGGAGCGGTCTGGTGGCCCCCCTCCAACTCAAGGTAGCTGCCATTCAGTCCTGGCAACCCCCCGAAACACAAACCGAGGTCCGAGCCTTCCTGGGGCTCACCGGATACTACCGGCGGTTCGTGAAGGACTATGGCAGCATTGTGGGCCCCCTCACGGAACTCACGTCTAAGAACCACCCAAAAAGAGTCAACTGGACTCCCAACTGTCAAGCGGCCTTCGAGAAGCTGAAGGCCGCCATGTGCACCGACCCTGTACTCCAGGCCCCCGACTACAGCCGCGAGTTCATCGTGCAGACCGATGCCTCCGACCATGGTATTGGGGCCGTCCTCTCCCAACTGAACCCCGAAGGAGTCGACCAACCAGTGGCCTTCATCAGCAGACGCCTACTGCCCCGAGAACAGCGCTGGAGCACCATTGAGCGAGAGGCCTTCGCAGTAGTATGGGCCCTCAAGAAGCTCCGGCCGTACCTCTTCGGAACCCATTTCCGGGTACAAACAGATCATCGGCCCCTGCAATGGCTCATGCAAATGCGGGGGGAGAACCCCAAACTATTGCGATGGTCCATCTCCCTGCAGGGGATGGACTTCACTGTAGAGCATCGCCCTGGTCAAGACCACGCCAACGCGGACGGCCTGTCCCGTTTTTTCCGCCTCGACGAGGAAAGTCCCCAAGAAGATGGGTGACTCTCCCCGCCTTCAGCTGGGGGGGACGCATGTTGGACAGGCCCCATGAAGGGCTCGCTCCCTCCCCGCATGACAGGGCCCTGGTCCCGGCCTTCCAGGTCCTACCCGCAGAAGCAACCCCCAACCCGTCCCCCATGGGACGTCTGCTCCCGGGAATCCCTGTGTCCCTGGCCTGGGCCACCGTCAGCACCCTTGCCCGGACCAGCCGCCATCTTAGACACTGCGCCACGAGGCCGCGTGGCCTCAACTCGACCCCAACCCCGGGCCTGGCCAGGCCCCGACATCCCGGCACCACCATCCACCCAGGAGGTGAACGGACCACTTGGCAGGTCAATAGGAGTAAGGAGTGTCGATGGCTCTCTCCCGCCAGGTGCCGATCACCCCCAGCCTCCCCGGGCGCTGGCTCCACCCCCCTGCTGGGTGTCTGGACTCCCTCATCCCGGACCTCCCGACCTCCAAGAGCGAGGGTCCGGACATCAAAGAGCGCCAGACCTATAACTGAGGCAGCCCCAGAACAGGAAGGCAGTTGTATCCTGGAGTCGGGAGACACCGCGACGAACTCATCCTTGACGGACTGCTGGCGCTGCCGCAGCCCTGCCTTGTGAACTATTGTCCTGCCTGCTGGCGCTGCCGCGGCCTTCTGCAACCTTCATCCTAGTGGGACCTGCTGGCGCTGCCGCGGCCCGTTGTAACCTCCATCCTCGAGGGACCTGCTGGCGCTGCCGCGGCCCGTTGTAACCTTCATCCTCGTGGGACCTGCTGGCGCTGCCGCGGCCCGTTGTAACCTCCATCCTCGAGGGACCTGCTGGCGCTGCCGCGGCCCGTTGTAACCCTCATCCTTGTTGGGACCTGCTGGCGCTGCCGCGGCCCGTTTCCACCTACGACCTCTTCGGGACCTGCTGGAGCTGCCGCGGTCTGACCCGCTCGAACACCGAGCTCGAGGATTGTGAGCTATCACCATTTCACCTCCGTACCTACGGGTACCAAGACTGTCCCGCTACCCAATTTCCCTAATAGAGACTAGAAGTGAGAGGATCATCGTGTCCTGATCTCATTGTACCGTACTACCTTACTTCAAGAACGGCCTATAAAAGGTGTTAATCTGATCTTCGTGTGGTGTCCATCTGTGGGGGGGAAGTTACTTGTCTGTACGATCGTTGGAGACGGCCCTCACCGGAGGCCTCTCCCCTTGTGCTCGGCCGACCCTCCAGGTCCCCGTCTAACACGTAAATAAAAGCTGCTTATGCAGCACGGCACAGACCACTGCTAATGCAGTGTACAGGCCCACAAAACTGTGGGCGTCTCTCTCCAGTGACAGCAAGGCTCCCCCGCGGCGCCAGCTCTGATTCCTGACAAGCGCGGAATGCGAAGCACACCGAGAATGCAACTTGCGCGCCCTCTATAGGTGGGAGGACTGCACCGCCGAGCCTGAGACGACACACAGAACTGCCGCGAAGGAGCAGAAGACGCTCCCCCGGTCAGACACAGATCGACCCGAGTAGCGGCCACCCCGTCGGGGGAAAAAAAGGGGATACATTTTATCAAAACAAAGGCAAATACCAGGCGCATAGAATATCCAATGCGCTCGAAACAGACCAGTGAATTAGTATAAGCTAACAAAATAAATACTATCAATGAACACCAGCAAATCGCATAGCAACAACTAAGGAATGTTAAGGCCACAATCAATTCTGAGAGAAAAGAGCAGCGAAGAAAGAGGAGGAATGACCAGGGATGAAGGACTATGAACAGGCTGGACTATCCGGACTGGTGGCGCTACATCGCACACTCTATATGTTGGACTCTATGATGTTGTGATATTCCCAAGGGTTCATGGGAATAGTAGTTTTTTCTGTTTATTTTAAAATGGCTGCTGTTAATAAAGTGGAAAAAGAGGAGCATAATCCTCGCCTCCGGTCCGGACATAGAATTTGCTAGTGTTGCTGTGAGCCTCAGAACATGTCACGTTATGATTCGTAATGCAGGCTTGGGTAGTGACATAGTCTTTCACCTACATTTACTGTACCATTGTACTATATGGTGCTGACCCGTTACCTAGTTATGTGCTGTATAAATGTTGTGTGGTTTTCTCCGAAAACTAGCCTCATTTATTATGCATGAGGATTCTCATAATCACAGCAGGACTACCATCTTCTGCATAATAACTATGTATGAGGGTCATCCCTTTTGTCATCCTCGGCTGACATAACACAGCAAGGTAGAAACCCTGAGGTACCTTTTGGGTATATAAACACCAGATCTTTGCTGCGGCGGGCAGAAGAGAAAGACTTTCATGCTGAAACACTGACGTGTGGCGTCGAGGTTCCTGCACGCAGACACTCCAGCATGCAGTGTTCTCACATCCCTCACGGGGTGACCATCTCAAGACCAAGACGGGGTCCTACAGTTTCTCACTTCCGGTAATGGGGTTGGCTTCATCCTAAGGGGATTCTTGGCTATACACCTACATACACACTAGGTACATTTAGGTACATCTAGTTAGGGTTAGCATCGTAGGGGTACATATTTTTCCTGTCATGTAGCTATATACCGGCATATACCTATTGTTTTAGCACTAAGGTAAAAACCTACCATTCATTACTCTGTTGGTGCTTATAATCGTTTATATCGGTTTCTGTCTCATGGTTGTTGCAGCACACCTATTTTACACTAGAATGACGCTGGTTCAATAAATGCTTATTGAAAAACGTCCCCATCGTTTATTCTGTGTATCGCTCTGAGACAAAGTGAGTATGAGTAACTAAGTGAAAAGTACAGTACTGTTTCCATGATCCCTGAGGGGTCAGGGTTGTCATTTTCGATAGTTGCCAGAAACTATTCTCTGCTTGGTAAGAGGGGTTCATAGTGACCCTGTGAGTTAGCTGGTATACAAGCGGGCATATCAGGTGGGGTGTCTGGAATCAGTTTGGACACCAGTCCCACAGTTTTTTTTTGTCTAAACGTGCAGATGAATGAAACAACCTGCAATCGATGGAGGGGTGGGTAGCCAGAATTAGCGTGCTTTCACACCTCAAAAGTCAATTTTTCCACCTCACATGAAAAATATGTTTTGCAGGAGAACCAAAAAACAGTGAATATGGTTGAATGCTACATTTTGTAAGATATTCTGCCAACTGTTAGCTGTCAAAGACAAGTTACCCAGCTTTCTTGTCTTTCAAAGTAAGGGAGGCATACTTTTATTTTCTCCAGACACAGGTATTTAATATATGTTTCTGCCTTTGAGACCTATTGCAACCCTACCTTGAGTAGCCTTCCCAATCCTGATGATAATCCATTCTACACATAATTACAATCACTTTCCTGAGACACCTTCTCTTATTACTACTTTCAACATACATTCAACAACTATTAAAGGGGCCATTCATTGTACAGGAAAAAGAAAACGTTCTCTTTCCCCAGTTATCCATGCCTACCATCACCAACAATAGGCATTTGAGAATGCTGTTTTGTTCGAGTATGTCTGCAGGGATTTGAGACTGATATTGTTCACCACATGTTCCCTTCAAATAATTTTCATACTCCAAATTAAAAAGATACAATTATTTGGTTGGCAAATAATACATCATTGGCTTTCTTCTATAGATTTCAAATAATGAATAGCGATGTATAATTATGAATATTAG
Organism: Lissotriton helveticus; assembly: GCF_964261635.1. NCBI lineage: Eukaryota > Metazoa > Chordata > Amphibia > Caudata > Salamandridae > Lissotriton > Lissotriton helveticus. The sequence goes on along the minus strand of NC_136061.1, from coordinate 222,738,996 downwards.
AACAATAGTTCTAATAGTTAATACTTTTTTTAATAAATAGTCTTTGAAAGTACTAAAATATTGATTAATAGGAAGGCTAGCACATCGTGCAAGAATTTGTTGGACTCATTTTAAAAAAAATTATTATAATGTTTATTCAGACAGCCGTATCCATGCACACTTTTCCAAATCATGGAAAATGAAGTAAAGAAGAACATTGTTTTGTTTGTTTTATGTTGGTTTTACTCATTTGTAGGGCGCAAAGAATCATCCCCGGGGGGATCTCTGGGCTCCTGGGAGAGGAACACCCAAATGCAGAAGGAACCATTTAAAATAGCCAGGTCTTAAGCAATTTTTTAAATAGAGGGAAATTGGTACAGGCGCAGATCTCATCAGGAAGGTTATTCCAATGAGTAGGGGCTAGATATGAAAACGCCCGGCCACTCATCTTGACCTTCCTGATTCTCCGTATGCTGAGCAAGTTACAGCTCCTGGTTCTCAGCAGTCGTGTGGGTTGATAACGTTCAATCTTCTTCATCAGGTAGGCTGGCCCCCTCCCTTGAAGGGATTCAAAGACCATGCATTACAGTTTAAAGATGGATCGTTTTCTGATGGGAAGCCACTGCAGTTGGCGCAGGATGGGTAAAGAGGGGGTCCGTGCAGGTTTTTTGAGGGCAAGGCGAGCCGCCGTATTTTGTACCACCTGTAATTTGGATACCAGGTCCTCCCTCGCTCCAACCAGCAGAGAGTTTCCATAGTCCAGTCGACTAACTAAGAGAGACTGGATGAGAGTCTTTCTGGCCATAAGCGAAATCCAAGGAAAGATCTTTCTGAGCATACGCATGGTTCCGAAGCAGGTGCCTGCCACAGAATTTACCTGTTCTTCCATAAATAATTTGTTATCAATTTTTATGCCCAGGTTCTTGGCCGATCCTCTAGGGGAGGGAGCTTCTCATAGCTCTGGTGGGCACCAATCTGGGGTCCACAGCTCCTCTGCTTTACCAAATAGCCCTATCTCAGTCTTAGAAGAGTTGAGCTGGAGGAAGTTCTTCTTCATCCAACTCGCTATGCTGGTCATACAGTGTGTGAACTTAAGTTTGGTTACCGCAGGGCTATTATCTATGGGGACAATCACCTGGGTGTTGTCAGCATAAGATATGGTATCACAGTTCCTGATGATTGAGGCTAGGGGGGTCACATATATATTAAACAAGGTAGGGCTCAGGATCGAGTCTTGAGGGACCCCCTTGTCCACCAGAGTAGTTTGGGAAACAAAGGACCCCAACTGGACACATTGTGTCTATCCGCAAGAAAGCTCTGAATCCATTTGGAGGCCACTCCTCTGACACCAATCACTCGCAACCAGTCCAAAAGGATATGATGGGAGATGGTGTCAAAGGCAGCTGACAGATCCAGCAACACTAACATGGCAGGGATGTCCTTATCCAGGGACATCCTTCGAGTGTCCGTGACCTCCAACAGTGTGGCCTCCGTGTTATGTGAGGCACAGAAACCCGACTGGGATGTGTCCAGTATGTTATTCTGCTCCAAATAGTGGGAGAGATGCTGATTCATTAATGACTCCATGATTTTTGCGCAACAAGGGAGAAGAGAAATCGGTCTAAAATTCTGAAAAATTTGTGAGGTCAGCTAATGCCTTTTTGAACATTAAAGATACAGTCACCTAAGATAATATACAAGTTCATGGCAAAGACATCCTTCGATAATACTGAAAGCGTCTTATTAATTTCATTAATAAACAGTGCAACAGCTATGGCATTATTTTCAGTCTCCAGAGTGAATAAAAAGAAAAAGCTGATTTTACAGTTACTTTCTTCAATGTCATCTTTGGATACTTGGATTATTGGACACCTTCCTAAAATAATTATAGAGAGAGATCCTGGAGGGCTGTTTAACCCCTTAGCTGTTGAGGCTTTTCCCGCCCCTGTGCGGAGCACTTTTTTTTTCAAATGTCTGGAGCACTTCACACTTGAAATTTCCTAACTTTTGTTTCACAAAAAGTAACCAAGCCAAATCTGTGTCCGGATTCCCCTTGAAAATGCGGCTAAACCCTTAAGTAAGCTGAGTTTGCCATGATGTATGAAGGTGAGCTTAACATTAAAAATAACTCCTAAATATTGCCAGAAGTTACTTACCTTTGGTAACTTCTTTTTTGTAGAGACTCTGACTGAAGACTCCTCACAGGAGCTGGAAAATTCTCAGCTGTTCTCCTGCATACACTGTATCAACATTGTTCCACATCAGAAGTGAAAGGACCTATATAGGCCCCACCGATACACCCCGACATCAGTTGCTCATGGACTCGCCACGGATTCAGAGCAAATGTCAGACTGGTTGAAACCAGTGTGCAGAAATCTAATTTGGGACCTTATTAGGTGGGAAACAGTCCAGTTCAAAGAACAGGGAGGATAGGGGGTTTAGTGATGAACCTGGTGTTAGATAGCGTGTCTACCAGAAAGAGTATGACTGAATGTAAGGAACTTGTTCTTTTGATAGAGACTGCTAACCACAGATTCCTCATCTTTGTATATATAACAAATCAGTACCCCCCAGTTGGTGAGTCTGAACTGGCTCAAACTAAAAAATACCGCAGGACAGAACGGGCAAAAAGCCTAGCCCAACGAACATGGCTGTCCTGACAGTAGTGCTTAATGAACGTATGGAGGGATGTCGACGTAGCCATCTGGCAAATGTCCAAAACACACATGCCAATTCAGTGACAGCTGTCTTGATGCTGGGTGACGGCGCCCACAAGCCTTCAGGAAGCCACTTCTTTGCCAGGCCATAGCAGATCTTAATGCAGAGAAAGAGCCAACAAAAAATGCTTGACTTCTGCAGAGCCTTGCCTTTCTGTGTTCCAATGAATCCGATAAAGAGCTGATCGTCCTGGTGTTCACTGATGTAATCAAAATGGAAGCCGACAGCCCCTTTTCGATATAGCAGGTGGAGTCTCTCCTCCTCTTTAGAGAGGTGAGGTGGAGAAAAGAACGCCAGAAGAGTGGTGTTCTGACCGACATGAAACAGAGACTCAACCTTTGGCATGAAGAAGCCCAGAGTCCGCAGAACCCGCTTGTAGGGGTAGAAGGTGGTGTAAAGCGGGCTGAAAGGCACAACCAGTAACTTGCTCATGCAAGTACCAGTGTTATGGAGATAAGAAAGAATGTCTTGAGGGTAGGGAACCTGACCGAACAGCTGTATAAAGGCTCAAGGGGCGCACACTTGTGGACTAAATCTAAGTTCCATTGGGGCATAACAAATAGAGAAAGGAGGAACATATATTGTAAACCCTTGAGGAAACTCATCACAACTGGTGTTCTGAACAACAAGGGTTGGGCCGGCAACCGTAAAAAGGCTGAATGGTACCCTTTAACAATGCCCAAAGCAAGGCGTTTGTGAGCTAGGGACAACACAAACAACAAGGCTTCAAGCAGCTTGGCATGGAGTGTGTCGATCTGTTTAGAAGCACACCAGGCCACAAACTTATCCCAATGACAGTTGTATTCAAATTTGGTTACGGGACTCCTGGCTGCCACAATGACATCAACTACTTTGGGAGGAAGGTCAAAAGTACTCAACTGTCGCCGCTCAATCTCCATGCATGGAGGTGTAGTTTGCACAGTTTCCGGTGTACCACACTGTCCTGCTGCTGTGACAGAAGATCCTCCCACGGGCAGCCTTAATGGAGGACGGACACTCACACCCAGGAGCATGGCATACGATTTTCTCCAAGCTCAATCCGGGCCACTCTGATGTCTTGAGTCTATTCGGCCTTGATCTTCTTCAGAACTTGAGGCTGGTGAGGTATCGGCGGTAAGGTATACAAAAGTCCGAAGTTCCACTAGACGCGAAATGGTTCTATAAGCGAGAGAAGCATTGAAAACTCCAACGCACAAAAGTGCTGACATTGTGCGTTCTCTGCAGTGGCGAAAAGATCGAAGCAGTGTCCTCCCTATTTGCAGAAATGATCCCACGCTACTTTTCGATTGATCTTATCTGCCATTCATGATCCCCAAGGCATGGACATCTCATTTTGCCTGCTCTAGCATTAAAGAAAGCTATCAAGTGGTATATCACGAGAAAAAGGCCTTGGCGGTCTAGCCACATTCAGGGACGCAAAGCTTCCTGGCACAGGGTCCCCTTGGTGAATGGTAGGAAGGCTTTCAATGGCAAACGGATGGCTCGCAGCTCCAGAAGGCTGATGTGGAGCCATGCTTTTGCCAGAGAACAGAGGCCTCTGATATCCACCTCTCTCAGGATGCAGGAGGCCATCGGTCTCAGAAGCCTCGGAGTCATCCTCACTGAGATCCAGGACAGAGGTTGAGACATCAGGACCATAACCTAAATATCCTGGACACTCTGCTCTTCGGGAAAGGCGCATGTCCATAAAGGCTCAAAGTCTACGAAGTAGTCAGGTGTGACTTCTGTACTTTGATAGTGAATCTCAACAATGTTAAGAGGTTTGCATAAGTTGGAAGTAGGCAAACCTGCCTTCAAAACCCAATCATCCAGGTAGAGGAAGATGGAGACCCCTAACCTTCGAAGGTGTGTTGCAACCACCACTATCACTTTCGTGAACACCCGAGGAGCGCTGGTGAAGCCAAAGGGAAGCACGCCAAACTGAAAATTGCCTGCATCACCGTGAACCACAGGTAGCACCTATGGGCCTGCAAGAGGGAGAAGTGGAGATAGGCGTCTTGCAGGTCCCATAATACAATCCAGTCTCCAGGGTCAACGGCAGACAAGACTAAAGCCAGGGTGAGAATCTTAAATGTGTCTTTCTACATGAATGTATAGAGAGGACGGAGATTTAAGATGGGACGCAAGCCTCCGTCCTTTTTGGGCACCAGGAGGTAGTGGGAATAACAACCATGACCCATTTTCAGGGTCGGCACCATTTCTATGGCTCTATGCTACAACGGGTTCAGGTGGTCCTCAATTAGCTGGTCTGAGGACGGTAAAAGGTTAGGAGGGGTTTGTAAAAATGGTAAGGTGCAACCCCACTGAACAAATTGCAGAAAAACCTTGTCCCAAGTTATTGCCTGGCCATTATGGCAGAAAATGTCAACATGGTGATTGTGTGCATTCAAGGGCATGCTAAAGAGCCTTGGGAACAGTGGCAGCTGGAGGGGCAGATGACTGGGACGCACACTGCTCCGGTTTTCCACATGCTTGATGGTAGCCACATTTGCAGTCACAAAAAGATTAGGGGAAGGATTGTTGCACTGGCTGGAACTGTTAGTAATGCTAAAAGCTTCTATCATTGCCATTGAGAGAGCAAAATTGTTCATAGGATTGCTTTGTAGGAGAAGAAAGGCCCAAGAAACGTGTTGTGGCCCTGTTGTCTTTAAAGTGGCCAAATCTGCTTTGTCCCCAAAAAGCCAGGAACCATCAAATATGATGTCCAAAACCCGGCCTGAATATCCCCCGAAAAGCCAGTGAACCACAACCAGTCATGCCAGCAAAAAGGCCACACTGGTCCCTGTGGCTCTACCAAGTGAGTCAGTGGTGTCCAGCCCACAATGGATAGTTAACCTGGTCGTATCACAACCAGCCGTCATAGCCTGAGAGAGCATAGCATGAGCATCTTCCAGAACCATGGGCAATAACTGGGCTACTGAGTCCTACAAGGCATGAGAGTAGCGACCTAGACGGCAGTTGGCATTAACAGAGCGAAGGGCCAAGCTTGCGGGTGAATGAAAAGACCCTTTGCCAGGGAAGAGTAGTCTGAAACAAATTGAGATTAACCTTACCAGCCAAAGCCTGTACTGCAATGCTCTCGGAAATAGGATGTTGGGTGAGAATGTTTGGGTCATCCAGAGCAGGGCGATGGTGCCTGGCAACATGCTGATTGACCTGGGGCCCTGAGCAGGGCTTAGCCCATGTTCCCATAGGCATATCTGTCAAAGCCTCATTCAGACCTTGTTCGGCTAGGTTGAAGCACCTCTGTCAAAACATTGGTCTTTAGAGTGAGTGGAGTGCTGCTGGCTTTAGAGTCATGGTCTGACTCCTGGCACAACGGACAAAACACGTGCTGTTCAAGGACAGACATTGGTTTATGACATTCCCCACACAGTTTGAAACATGTAGATTTGGGAGTTGACATTTTCCATTGTACACTGTAGAAAAATAACTGGAAAAAAGTGACCTCAAAGAGAAGAGGAGTAGCTCCAAATCAGCGTCCTCTGGCACGGAAAGAAAAGGAACTGACCAATCTCTGGATGCAGTCTGATGCCTGGAGGAGTACTCAAAAGGTGAGGAATTTGCAGTCAATCATTCAATAAATTAAACAATCAATCAGGAGTTTGTACAGCACAGCTACTCCCCCTAAGGGTTTCAAGTTGCTAAGGGGAGGAGTCGGGAGACTGCTGCTCCGTCTGTGTTCAGTCGGGTCTTGAGATCCTTCTTGAATTGGGTAATCGACAGGGATTGCCTGAGGTGGGGACACAGGGCTTTCTAGGTCTTGGCAGTGAGGTAGGAGAAGGATCTTCCTCCGGTACATGTCTTGTGGTCCGAGGTCCAGAGGCAAGGGCCAGTAGGGCAGAGCGGAGGTGTCGGACGGGTACGTGGATTGCGAGGAAGTTGTTCAGGTATGCTGGTCCAGCATCGTGGAGGGCTTTGTAGGCATGAGTGAGCTTGAAGGTGATTCTTTTGTTGACTGGGAGCCAGTGCAGTTCATGTACGTGTTCAGTAATGTGACTTCGGCGGGGGATGTTGAGGGTCAGTCTTGCTGCAGCCTTTTGAATGTCCTGTAGTTTCCGGAGGAGTTTCTGGGTGATGCTGGCATAGAGTGCATTGCTGTAGTTGAGCCTGCTGGTAAGTGACAGTCTTTCTTGCTTCAGTGGTGATCCATCTGAGGGTCTTCCGAAACAGGTGTAGAGAGTGGAAGCAAGAGGAGGATACGCTGTTGATATAGTGGTTCATTGTGAGCGAGGAGTCCAGTATGATGTCGATGTTGCGTGCGTGGCCTGTTGGGGGGTTCCCAGTGCGGCAGGCCACCAGGAGTCATCCTAGGCAGAGGGAGTGGCTCCCAGGATGAGTACTACTGTCTTGTCCCAGTTTAGTTTGAGGCAGCTGTCCTTCATCCAGGCGACAATGGCCTGCATCCCGCTGTGGAAGTTGATTGTGGCAGCCGAGGGTCCGATGGTGAGGGACAGAATCAGCTGGGTGTTGTCGGTGTAGGAAACTAATTTCACAAAAATTGGGTAGTAGCGTTCTCTAAAAAGAGAAAAGTCCGCACATTCGTTAACCTCACTGTAATGAATATTGTAGTTTAAACGTGGAAGTAGTAGAAAGAATAATCAAAATTAAAAGATGGGTGCTCAATTAGCCCTAATAACACCCACTACCCAGAGGTGTATGTAGCACACCAAGAGTGCATAAAGAAAAATTACAAAAGAAAGGGCCCGGCCAGCACACCTATAGTCACTAATAAGTCAATAAACCAGTGTGCAATCAATGGGTATTAATAGCACCAACTCCAACTCCATAAGACTGACATCAATAACAGTGATAATTATCAAAATACAAGGATCCAACGCATGTGGTAATTTTGATAATCTTTATTCCAAATAGTATTCTTAAAACTTCCCAGCATACGATTTACCGACACGTGTTTCTTCTAAAAGACTTTTTCAAGCCAGTATTGGCAGTACACTGATCTGTGGTTGGCGGCGGTTGTTACCCAATCTGGACTCCCATCCATATATAGCCCCCCTATGGGCACACATTATTGTAAATCAATCCCTTATAGGCCAATTGGGAATTATTCAATGGAGAGAATCGTAGTAGCATATAAGCTCCAGTCGTATTTTCAAACCAAATATAGTCACCACAAAATATTAAATGGTAAGTGAAAAACTCGCTATTTTGTAATGTACTGAAGAGGCCCTTGTGTTGCTGCTGTCCGACTAACCACAGCTGTTCCCAGGTGTCATCTAATACAAAAAATCTTCTCCTGAAAAGTCTACAGGGTCGTAGATAGATCCACCAATATGTATTGTTAGAGTCATGAGCCTTGATAAGTCACGACCAGCACGACGCTCGTATCCGTAGCTCCGATGCGCCCAAACAGAGAGGTGTAGGAAACTAGGATAAGTCTGTGGTTTCTTACAATTGCGACAAGAGGGGCCATGTAGACATTAAAGAGGGTGGGGCTCTTCGCAGCTGATCTGTGTAGGTTCAGAGCAGAATGGAGTTAGTCTGACTCTTTGAATTCGGCCGGAGAGGAAGGAGTGGATCCAGTCCAGCGCCGTAGAGTCTTGTGATTAGGGTGCAGTGTGAGACTGTATCAAAGACGGCCGAGAGGTCTAACAGGATCAAGGTTGCCGTTTCGCCCCGGTCTAGGTGGGTGCAGGTGTCGTCAGTGGCGGCAAGGTGTGCGATTTCGGTGCTGTGATTGCTTCGGAAGCCGGATTGGGAAATGTCCAGGATGTTGTTCATTTCGGTGAATTCGGAGAGTTGCACATTAATGGTCTTCTGTGCAACTTTTGTTGGGAAGGGGAACAAGGAGATGGGACGGATGTTTTTGGGGGCTGTCGGGTCGGCAGATGTTTTTTGGCAGCAGGGGATCAGAAGTCTCAGAAGAATCAGAAAAAATAGGTATTTTCTCTACCAAAACTTATTTTTTTTAAATCACTGTAAATCATCAATTTAATAGTTTTACAATAATGACTGAGGGTGTCTGTTGTCTCTGTAAGCCTCTTGGTGACAGATCTACAACTACTAAATCATCTGATTAAGGAAGCAAGTTTACATGGCTACCAATATCTCTTGGTAGATTGCCCTTGCTCTCTTTAGGCTGCTAGGGGATCCCTTAAAAATAATGGAAAGTCCGGGGAACCAGGATGCAACCTTGTTTCAACACATTATGCAGGCGATATATGCAGTCATTTCTCCCTAGAGATGTTATACAGACCAGCGTCCAGTTGTCAGAACGAAATGAAAACAGGAGTGGGATATGATCATTAGGGATTACCCTTTCCGTATGGTTCCACCATAGAAACTTTAATTCCACCAAATCAAAAATAGATTTAAAAATCACCAAACCATACACTTATACTATACATAGAAGTTAATGTACATAGAATGAAATCCAGTGCAAAATGTGGTGAAACATAGCTTGGTCAGGATCTAAAACTGGTCAATGGAGATTACTAGCTTATCCGTGGTCCATTCTTCAACAATAAGTGTGTAAATATTTTGGACAACACATCAATTAAAGAGAAGTCTGAAAGATGATGGATCGTCCAGCTTTCCCTTTCTACATATTGCTTTGTTAAGTGAACCCATCGAACTAGAGAGGGCTATTCATGTAATGGCCATTTGCTTTATATTATGGGATTAGCCCAAACCTCCTAATTCCTCTTACATACAAACTCTGATATAATTGTAATTGTAATTCTGAAGCTTATAGAGCGCATGGTTGCACTTACCAGTGTGTCCCCGCGCTGAATAAACTGCTGAGGAACCCGTCCTGGCCTTTTCCTGTGAGGCGCCCAACTCCTGGGCACCCCCCTGGTGAAGCCAGGCATCCTTAGCGATTAGGGCCGGTGTGGAGACTAAGCAAGCTATTGCCCAGAGTTGCAGCGTGGGACCCCATGATTAGAGTAGGCACCGTGCCGAGAATTATCGGGTCCACGGACATTTGAGCTCAAGACCCTGCCGCGACGGGAATTGAACCCTGGTCTCAGGCCAGACCTCTGCATCAGGGTCTGCCGCTCTAATCAGTGAGCCACACTCCTCCAGTCTGGGTCAACCATTAGCTACCTTTTAGATCATATTTCTCCAGCTGATGTATCCTCTATGCTGGCACTCTTAGTTAGAGTGACGTTGTTTTTTTTAGATGCTCAACGAAATGGCGAAGGTTGGTTTATGATCCTTCCTACAACCTTCTGACAAGACTCTCCAAAGGACTTTAAAATCCTTCCTCTTAAGAATGGAAACCACAGGAGCCCAAGATGTATCGATCCTCTCTCCTGTCTTCCTTTTGACCACTAACTTCAAATCTGTACATAACTCCCTAATTTTGTGAATAGGCAATAGCTTCTTCTACAGACGGGCCTGAAAGGCCCTTCTAATCTACGTATACCTGGCTTGCCATCCTGCATCAGACCAGTCATTGAGCAATAGATTTGAACCATCCCATTTCTTATGCACTTCAAAAGAAATGTTGTGCAGTATTATCTGATCTTTCTGCAGAACTCGGTCAACTGTTCTGAAAATAATATAGGACATCTTGTTTCAATTTGCAATCCTGTCCCCATGTATGTGAATATTCCTTTACTCTTTCACTTCAATGTGGATTTTACATTGTACACTCTAATATGCAAGTGGACGCTCCCATCCCAATCCGATCTAATACCTAAAGTTTTGTAACAAATCCTCAATGACTAATAAACATATAGTCAGGCGGATGATGAAAGGGAACCTCAATTAAAACTTTGTTTTCACAGTTGATCAGCAACAAGATAGTCATTCATTATTTTTAAGAACAGTGAATCAAAACTCTCCAACATACTTAAACTACTTTTCGTAATTAATTAATTTCTGTACAATGGTAAAGGTAGATAAAAACGTACTCATCTTGAAAATACTGTCCTGTATGTGTATAAGTTAGAGAATTGGCAATTACAAAACGCATGGAATGTGAATCTCAGTAGCACCTTGCTTCATCCACAGCTTTCCATCTCTAAACTTTTATTCGTCCTTCCAATCTAGTTTTAGCTCTTCCACTTTCTTTATAAAACAGTACACTTAGAAATAACTTCTCTGAAAAAACAGTCTAAAAGTTGCTCAACAACACTTATTCTCCTGATGCCATGTGTGCAACACCTATTTCCCCCAATTGCTTACTGGGGAGTTTTTTTGAAGACTGTCACATCATCCACTGCACAATATTATCCAGTCCTATACATAGACTCTAACCCAAACGACATCAGAACTGTCACTCATCCAGATACAATGCACGTCCATCACCTAAAACTTCTCAATCATCTGTGCACTGGAAATATAAAGAACTCCAACTCTGCGCTCAACTTTTCTGTCCGTTTAGTGTGGCGGTCAAGTAAATTATTATAACTTTTACTCCTACACGTTCACATCAGTGACTCTCCTGTGTGTCATGTATTTCAGGTCACCTTCCGGACCGAACTGTCAATGGAAGCCTTCTTCAAAATGAATTCCGTTACAACTCTCGTTTGCCAGTGACTTATTGCATACTTCTCTATGAAGCGCAAGCATCTTATTGAGCATTTTCCAGCCCCTTTCTCAAGTCTATTCTAACACCAGTTCAATCTACCAAGCCACTATCGCACTAATCATTCCACTAATAATATATAAACTGTTCAGATTGTTATTATACCCATCAGCGGATTCAGATACATTCTCACTGACAATTAGGGATTGTGCAAGTTACCACCTCGTGCCTCAACTTATTCTGGGATACCCCCTATATCTTACAATGCACGGCATTCACCTCCACCATGATTCAAACTATTCTACAGCTGGATTCAAGGGTTAGTTCTCCCATCCAACCCCATACAGCCACAATAGGCATATGCAGCATCTGTTAGCTAAGCCTACCCCACCAAGACAAAGGTAGACGCCTCAACTAGTGGATGACAAATTATGTATCTTTCTAGAAGCTTGTGTTCTTAGCCTTACACAAGCCATGAAAACCGAATAGACCTAATAGTCTACCCTACTAGCACATCTAGCTACAGCTCAATTAGTGGTTGACAAATGTAAGGCCACATTTGCTGCCCACACATCACTTGCCAAACATCTATACAAATAGTCTCTCACTCTTCTCACCGTCTACATTTAAGCAATACTCTTCTGATCAGCACTGGCCTCTAAACTCCTACTAGGTTGTGAAGAGTTTGAGGAAGGTTCTACTCCTATCCCGCTATTAGAAATCTAAAGTTTCCTTAGCTGTTCAAGTCCTACCCTCCACTCTCTGGCAAGATGTTTTTTCAGCGAAGACAACATCCACTTGACCATCAGACACCTCCCCTGACATAATCCAGTACAAAGAGAATCAATGCCAACAAGCCAATTCATATTCTATATATATTTTGTCCTCCTTCTCCCAAAACTCATCCCCCCCAATTGTCCTTCCATGGATGCTGCACAATCTTAGATCAGTAAATGCCCATCAGGTTGAGATTGCACATCCTATTACATCCTACAACTTTGACCTTCTTTGCCTCATAGAAACCTGGCTTAGTGACTATTTCTATTCCATTATAAAGTTCTCAATCCCACAAAATTACGTCCAAAGGAAAGGTAAATAATACAAACTAGGTGGGAAACTGCAATCATCCACAAAGATGCTTCCAAATGCTTCAAGGTTGCCATCTTTTTCTCCCCACCTATACTAGCTACTTGCAGATCATTTACACCGCCCCCTAATATTAAATATGCAGATTCACAAATGACTAATTACATCTCAATCAGCCAATCTCTCTCCAAACAATACCTATTTAAATAATTTCAACCCTGACTGGGAAAATGGGAAAGGCAGCGTTAAATGATCTCTGCCGCTCGTACACCTCCATGACTTATAGTAACACACTGCCTCACCCCACACTGCCTCACCCTCTCACAACAAATGTCAAATTATACACCTCCCTTCTGCCAACTTATTATTGATTCTCTGGTCAACATTCATTGGCATGACCACCTGACTACAGTTACAAAAACACAATCTCAGAAAGTATTGAAATGCTTCTTCAAGAAACGTAAACCATGAATGACTATAAACTCTATATTAGTCATACAATACTATAATCTCTTCAGCTGTGGATACTCTGCAGCCCCTTGAAACAGCATCGCCCAAAACCTTCCCAACCTTGGTTCTAAAAAAAAAAATAGAGGCAAACATAAGAGTGATCCAAAAACTTGAAATTGCTCAGAGACTATCACAAAATACTAACACCTAATCTCAACTTTCTTGAAATGCAAGTGGATCAGTCAACAAACACATCCACAGCAATGATCCATTTCATTCATTCAAACCTTTTACTACCACCTAATCTATTCCCAATAGCTCCAGAACAAATTCAGAGTTCCTAGCATACTTTAACAAAATGCTCCTTACCATCAGAAATAGCTACAACACCTCAAGCTTTAATACTAAACTATTAAAATGAAAAAGATTGAACACTTGGTAGCTTTTAAATTCCATCAGCATCAAGGAATAAATGTACAAATTAAACATTTATAATACTAGAAGGCATCTTGACGCTGATGAAGCAAGCTGATGAAAATGGCTCATATAAAGAGATTAGACTTTTACTTAAAAAAAAGGCAAGTTTTAATGATTTGTGAAACAAGCTGATTTGTGAAACAAGCTGTAGTTAAAAATGACAAGAAGAAACACGTAAACAGTTTACTTTACCATATAATTATAAACTCGCTCAGTTCAAGTCAGGGTAATAATCGAAGCCCAAACCTTACTAGCCGTACTGGCTGCTTGCTGTGTCTCTGCAGTAAGCCCTTTATTTTCACTGCATTTCTTATAAGTAATAGGAAATAAAGAACTAGAAGGCACTGTAGCGTCTGATTAATATTTCTGTGGTTGTTAGCGGCTGACTGACCTCTACGTTGATCCGTATAGAGTTAGAGAGCGAGTGTGTGTATTTAAAATAAAGTATGGCTTTGGTTTTGCAGAATGGTAACCCCACGAGTGATTTACCATTTCAGCCTGTTTTACTTGAAGGTCCATCCCAAAAAAGGGCAATGGTCCATGTGATGTATCCATTTGACTTAGTATGTATGTCTTTGCACGATTTCACGACCAGTACTGGCCTCTAAATGAAACAGTTAGTCTGAAAATGAATGCTAAAACTATTATTCAGATCTTAGGCTTACAATGCAAATCTGCGCACTTCTGCTCGACCAGCTTCAGTGTGCAACAACTGTACTACTGAGCTTCGGAAACAGACGGTGGACGGTCTCGAACCACGTCCAACAACGAACTTTAGAAGAATATATGATACAACTTTGGTTTTCCACAAGATCAGACTATTAAGGAAGTTCTTACCTTTTGTGATTCGGCTGCTGCAACTCCAGGCTGTGGGAGCCTGGATATTCTCCAGAGTTGCAGGTCAAGCAAAAGACGGCAGTTCAATTGGTTAGTCAGATATTGTACCCGAGACTCGTCATGGTGTGCACTGGCTTCTGGTGGCACAATAGATCCAATTTAAGGCACTATGATTAGCTCAAGGAGAGAGTTATGGACACAAACCTAGATGCATTGCTATGTCCAGCTACACTCATGATAATCAAGGTGCCCTTCCACTCATACTTCCAACCCTTGTCCAAATGTTAAGTAACACACATCTTGGAAGCATAGGCCTTCTCTATGCTGACACCACAGCTATGGAGTCAGTAGCTACTAGCTCCACATTAAATTGCTAAACATGGAAACGTCCGTAGGACCCTCCAATTTTATCTATTTTGCTGTGACTGATAAAAAAAGGCAAAATACCAGTGTAGTGGTTATTGTTGCCCATTCTGTTCGTTTTCTGGTCTCACTTTATTTCTCTTTTCAGACCATCCACCATGATGCCTTTGGGAAAATGTTGCGCTGACAAGGACCTCAATCACTCGCTAATCTCCAACATGAAGCATAACCTTTTATATAAAGTGTGTCGCATGTGCAAGACGATGGGTTGTGCTGCTATCCAAATTTTTCAGTCGGGATACTAGGTCAGGCGATTTCTGTAGAGAAAATTACATGGTCTGAGAAGAGAAAATAAGGGCTTATCTTATTTCTCTACATTCTATTATTTTACTGTTACAACTATTTAGAGGCAGGATTTTGATATGAGAAACAATGTCAAGAATATATACGTTAATGTAGGAGTTTGGGTTATCATTAAAATACCTTTTACCGTCAGAAAAGGAGAAACAAAATGTTCCCCTCCAGTTTGAATTGAAAAAAGTTGCACACTCTTCTGTATTGTTACGAGGTAGAGGATGGTGGAACAAGAGTAGTGTGGAACCGGACGCTGATAAACAAGCTGAGATCTATAACTGGACATTACAGAATTTTGAAAGTGATGATTCTATGTTCCGAGGTTCAAAACTTGGTGAACAGCTCTGCGCCAGTAGTACCAGATTGTTATGAACAACGAGAATTGTTAAGTTTAAAGACATATAAAAGCAAATGCAAATTTATAAGGAGACATTGTTATTTAATCACAATGTATGGACAAAAGAATTGTTATACAGAAAATCAAATCAACATTAACGCAATTGGTGCCCCAAAGGATTTTTCTTGATTGAAGCTCCAGACGTGACTGATTCGTACAGCCGTCAGATTCACAACCATCCGACTGCATTGCGGCGGCTTTGGTTTGCAATAATCATCCTGAGGACGGTGACTCTGCCCATCCTCCACTTACCCAATTGATGCCTTAGAATTAATGATGCCGGGTCTGCAGTTTTTAGATGCTCCGTGACTTCACTTGACGATTCACGACACTACGCCCCACCCCCGTCCTGAAGAAGACCCCTTAGTAAGGCACCACCATTGCCTACATATTCCGTGGGTCGAAACGTCGACAGTCTATCCATGTGACTAATGCCCCATGTATCAGCTTCCACCCTAAAAATGCTATTTATTGTAACGCCTGGAAGCATGACTTTTTTGATTTGCATTTGAAATTCATTTTTGTCTGCATCTGGCTTTCCTCACAAGTCAGACCTATTCAACTGTCTAATAAGGTCTTTTGACCGTTACTATGTCACTACCCTAAAACCTTGCACCATTTCCATCACTACCACCCGCTACCTCTCCCCTTCTGGGGCACCAATTGCGTTAATGTTGATTTGATTTTCTGTATAACAATTCTTTTGTCCATACATTGTGATTAAATAACAATGTCTCCTTATAAATTTGCATTTGCTTTTATATGTCTTTAAACTTAATTCTCGTTGTTCATAACAATACGTTCTGGGACCTCTCCTTCCTGTACTGTGCATTCACCCAGGTCCCAGTGACTACATTGGGTACACCCCCCTTTTTGTAAAGTAGTACCAGATTGTCTGGAGAATTAGGCACATGTGGGTGAACTTACTGAATTTATTCGAAGTAAGTGTTCTCAAAGTAATGAGTTGGAGAAAAAATGTCAGAATGCATAGTTCTTCTAATAACTAACAACTGCTACATTGCTGGATTTAACTGGACATGATTTTTGTTAACTGTGTTTTTTTTATTATTGTGAATGATGGGGATACCGTAGCATTGTCTTATCTTATATACAGTACTTCTCACATGTAATTGCATTGTTTATATTTGTATCTTTGATTCATTTACTAGAGAACTTGGTAGGTGTTCCAGAATATTTGGGCAATCTGCTAGTCAGTTGCTAGATGCCTGGAACCTGGCCAGTTTCTCTTGGTCCTGGGTCATTGTAGTGGATTAAACTTGTTCTATATTTAAAGCCACATGCCCACATCTCCCCTGCCTTGAAAGCCCTACATTGGTTACCGGTTGCCAGAAGATCCACATTCAAGCTGCTTTGTATCACCCACAAAGCGATACATGCAACAGGACCGTATACATTCAACAATGTAACCTCAACTCTAGATTGGCCCCTCACCTCAAAATCCCACCATACAAGAAAAAAACCCATAGCTGGTACATCCTTGTGATGTGGCCCCGCTATCTTCCCCGCCCGGATTGACTCCACCCAGAAACTTACCGCTATCGGACATAACTGCAAGCCCCTTCGGTCACTCTCCCGAAAACGAAACCCGTATCAGAACAACCCCCATGACGAGGAGACTCCCGCCCCTCTCTGTATTACAGGAGCCAATCGGAGGAAACCGCCGACAGGAAACACTACCTTCCGACCCCGGAAGTCCCACCCCGGAGGCAGCGACAGAACCAGTGAAAAACAGATGGGAAGCCCAGAACGCCGTCGGAGAATCGTGGCAGGACGCTCGGACTGGAGGAGAAGACGGAGACGAGGCGAAATTCGAAGAAGACGTGTGGTCAGAAGATTGGTGGAGTCCCTGAGGAGGTGGCTGAAGAGCGGCCGCAACTCAATCGGAGAGTTGCGGCGGACCGTGTGAGTACTAGTAACACCCCTGAGAGCACGCTAGGTGGTCATTGTATATATTGTGTACATTTCCCTCCCTCTCTTAGGCACGAACCACATAGTAACAACTCCCTATCTTGCACTGTATAGTACCTGTAAAGCACTCGCACTGTGTGGAGTCCCTCCCTTCACTCACGCCCTATCACTCTTGCTGTATATCCGTCCCTCATTCCTTCTCCCGACCCCTACCTTCCTCACGGACCTCTTCTTCCTCTCCTCACTGCCCGGTGTCGGTGAAAGGAAACTCACAGAGTTCCCTCCGGACTAACGGTACCTTCTTGTATCTTGTTGCCCTCCGAGGTGCCTCCCCTACGCCGGACCCGACCAGACGGAACCCCGGACCCAACCAGACGGAACCCAGGAACAGTTCAAGTCTCCCCCATCGGAGAAGAACCCGGAAGAGCCTTGGACATCATTATTACACCTCCTGTTCTTTTGACTCTTACAGCTAAATAAAAAACCGGCATAGCCCCCTACATCCGGCCTCCTTGCCTGCTTTTCCAGCCCGCTGCGCACCCACCATCACAATCCTTCTCTGTTCAAGCAGCTAAAGTATGGAACTCTTTACCCCCAAACATAAGAGCCACGGATAACTATCTTGTCAGAAGACTACTCAAGAGTTGGCTCTTCCCCACATAACCACCATACTCAAACATACATACACAGCATATCCCTCTGTATATCAGTATTTATTTAGACTATAGATGTGTCACTATATTGTATTGTATTGCAATTGCATTTATATATCGCTTACTACCCCTGCCGAGGCGTCAAAGCACTTTTTCAGCGAGTAGCACGCTTCTCCAGAACCCATAAAGGATTAGTGGTGAATTAGTATAGTGAAATATGAAAGTAATTGGAGTGGTGGATATTAGTCAGTTATTTAGATTGAGAAGGATAGCGGAGGGATAGAAGAGGGGAAAAGGTTTGTGTATATATATATATATATATATATATATATATATATATATATATATATATATCCGCTCTCTGCTCCCAAAGTGGAATCTCCTCCACAGGAATAAAGCACTCACGGGGGCCGTTTGAATTGTTTATTAAATCAAACTCAGCAACCTCTGCAAAACAGACGCGTTTCCGTCGTAACCTTTTTCTATGTTTACAGAAAGCGTCACTTCAAACCAATCATATACTCACTGGACATTGAAACAAACAAAGGACATGCAAACTCCAGATAAGAGTCCAACAACATAAGCGCCATATTGGCATGTTGTTCTTGATTGAGAAAACATAAACCCAAATGGGTCAACCCAATGTATGTGGCGCTTCAAAATAAATATACTAAAGCGGCACAAAATGACAAAGGTAACTCATAAAGCCCACAGATGGGCATGACCTTACAGGTCCGTTTCCAAGTACAATAAACTGCGGTGAAAAAATGTTGATATATACACAAAATACACAAATATATCAAGGATATCAGCAATAAATCATGAAAGGGAAAGAACAAAAGTTAGTGCAGGACACACAACACAAATCACAAATCACATCAGAAAAATCACAGAATGCATTGATCCCAATAGCATTCTAAAGGAGGTCCCCCCCACAACCTGAGATATCTAACAGGAAATACTCATTCCCCTAGATGGACTGCAAGTTCTTCATGCATGTTAAGGCCTCCTGGTGTCTTGGTCTGCAAGTCAATGATGTATCTTGACTCTAGACGTCTCAATCTAATGAGTCTGTCCCCTCCTCTAGGATTGTTAGGAATGCAGTCCAAACCAAAATACCCAAGAAGGTCCCTGTTGCGGTGGTGTACTTGGACCTATTTATCATCTGGAATGGAACCACTGAGTCTGCAAAAGCATATATTGATGTACTCAATCAAAATGATGTTAATTTGGAATTCACTGGAGAAGTGAGTGAGACATCTGTTAACTATCCTGATGTCAACGTCTATGTTGAGTCAGGCGAACTCAAAAGTAGGCTATTCCGCAAGGCCACTGCGGGTAATTCTGTATTGGTAGCATCCAGTTGTCACCCCTCTAACCTGGTACGGAGCATCCCCTATGGGGAGCTCCTGAGAATCAAGCGTAATTGTACGGATGAGAGGGAATTTCAAATGGCTGCTCAAGAAAGCGTTGAACGCTTTAAGGTCAGGGGATATAGTGATGATATTCTCGCCAATGCTTTGAAGAGAGTGAATGCCACAAAGTGCGAGAATTTGTTCAAAAAGAAAGAAGAAAAACAAAAGTCTGATAGAAATTCCAAAAACAAGTTCCGGTTTATAACCACATATTCCCGGAATGCCTCTTTTCTGAAGAAAACCCTGAGGAAAAGTTGGCATATTCTTCAGACCGATGAGAGTTTGGCTGCCGACCTCCCCACTAACCCTCTAATAACATTCAGGAAAGCAAGGTCCTTGAAAAATGAATTGGTTCAAAGTCACCTAGTGGACATTCCCAAATCACCCTTTGGGTCAATGAAAGGTTTTTTCCCCTGTGGGAAATGTAAGGCCTGGAAAGCGAGCAAAAGGGTCTTGACCTATGATATCCCAGGGGTGGATCTACAAAGAAGAATAAACAAATTCCTGACATGCACCACGCCCTTCAGTGTCTATTGTCTCTACTGTCCCTGTGGACTTAGATACATAGGGAGTACTGTCCATCCCATGAAAATCAGGATACTAGAGCACATGCGTGCTATTGCCAATTTTGACGAAGGGTACCCTGTAGCACGTCATTTTGACCAAGTACACCACCGCAACAGGGACCTTCTTGGGTATTTTGGTTTGGACTGCATTCCTAACAATCCTAGAGGAGGGGACAGACTCATTAGATTGAGACGTCTAGAGTCAAGATACATCATTGACTTGCAGACCAAGACACCAGGAGGCCTTAACATGCATGAAGAACTTGCAGTCCATCTAGGGGAATGAGTATTTCCTGTTAGATATCTCAGGTTGTGGGGGGGGACCTCCTTTAGAATGCTATTGGGATCAATGCATTCTGTGATTTTTCTGATGTGATTTGTGATTTGTGTTGTGTGTCCTGCACTAACTTTTGTTCTTTCCCTTTCATGATTTATAGCTGATATCCTTGATATATTTGTGTATTTTGTGTATATATCAACATTTTTTCACCGCAGTTTATTGTACTTGGAAACGGACCTGTAAGGTCATGCCCATCTGTGGGCTTTATGAGTTACCTTTGTCATTTTGTGCCGCTTTAGTATATTTATTTTGAAGCGCCACATACATTGGGTTGACCCATTTGGGTTTATGTTTTCTCAATCAAGAACAACATGCCAATATGGCGCTTATGTTGTTGGACTCTTATCTGGAGTTTGCATGTCCTTTGTTTGTTTCCATGTCCAGTGAGTATATGATTGGTTTGAAGTGACGCTTTCTGTAAACATAGAAAAAGGTTATGACCGAAACGCGTCTGTTTTGCAGAGGTTGCTGAGTTTGATTTAATAAACAATTCAAACGGCCCCCGTGAGTGCTTTATTCCTGTGGAGGAGATTCCACTTTGGGAGCAGAGAGCGGCAATAGACTTGCGAGAGCACCCTCGCATGTTAGCACCCGCCTGTGAGTGCCGCGCATATCGGTGCGAAAGGAGCTAATATATATATATATATATATATATATATATATATATATATATATATATATATATATATATATAGCACTTGTTGCCCTGATGGGGTGTTGTACCGCTTTTTTGGCGAATAGCACGCTACTCTGGAATCCATAAAGGATTAGTGGATATGTACATATGTATGTTGCTTGTATAAACATGTATAATAATTATGTTTTTAAATATATATATATATATAAATATTTGTTAGTTCTGCTAAACAAATGTACATATTACTTCTGTTTAACGTGTATAAGTTACTGCATAAATGAGTAAATCTTTTATCATAACCATTTACCTACAATTGCTTGTAGAAAGTGGAGAAGTGTGGCTCAGTGGTTAGAGGCGGCAGACCCGGAAGCTGAGATCAGCCGTGGACCAGGGTTCGATTCCCCGCCTCGGCGGGTCTCGGGCTCAAAAATTCCACGGACTCGACAATTCTCGCTCCGGTGCCTACTCGACTCACGGGGTCACACTCTGCGACTCTGGGCAATAGCTTGCTTAATCTCCACTACGGCCCCTCGCGGCGGGATGCCTGGCTTTCACCTTGTGAATACCCTGCCGGGGTATCTCTCACAGGGGAATACCAGGACGGGTTCCCTAAGCAAGCGCCTTGAGACCCCTGGGTGAAACGTGCGCTATATAAATCGAAATACATTTACATTTACATTCACTACTGAATTACAAATAAAAAAAAGATTTCAAGTACAGCAACACTAGAAAGTGAGTTCATTAAATACATCTTAAGTCTCGATATATTACCTTCCTTATACATCTATACCTTCCATATACTTTGCTATCCTTATATTTATTACTTCACTCCTAATTCAGCATCTTCAATGCACTACCCTACATCTCACCCTATACCTCTCTCAATACATCCTCTACCCCATTCTCTGACTCATTTCAAACCTCACTGTACTACTCTCTCAATGCACTACCCTATTTCTCACCCTATACCTCTCTCAGTACATCCTCTACGTCCACTCGGACTCATCGCTAACCCCATTCTACTCCTATGATCCATAACCCTCCTACACTGTTACCCTCTCTACCCCTCCTTGTTCGTCATAAACCTCTTTTACTATTCAGATCTCCCAATCAAGCCTTTCTAAACCCTTCCCTCCGACTCTTCCTCCTCCATCTCCCCTTTACTCATCCCAAACCTCCTAGTATTGCTAAGAGCTCCCCAAAAAAAAGTGCTAGACCCTTCCTTCCCTCTTATGTCACTCCACTATCCTTTTCAATCCAAATAACGGGCTACCGCTCAAATTAATTTCATATTCCCCCATACTAATTCCCACCAATACTGTTTGCGTCCTGGAGTAGTGTGCTACCTGCTGAAAAGCGCTTCAACACCTCATCAGGGGTAGCAAGCACTATATAAATGCAAACCCTTCCCTCTTCTCTCTCCACTACCCTTTTCAATACAAATAATGGACTAACATGTCTACCGCTCAAAACTAATTTCATATTTCCCTATACTAATGCACCACTAATCTTTTGAGGTTCAAAAGAAATGCGAGTGAGGTTTTTCCTGCGGAGTCTGAGCAGGCATGGCCGATGTCTGGTGGAGCCGGCCAGTTCAGCTACAGGGGAGTCTGATTCCGGCTTCCCGCCACGGCTGACACCTACCCAGCCGGGCATTGGGCACAGCTCCCCCTCTCATCTCCGCTGCCTGTTCTTCCTCCTTCCTCGCACTTTCTCCGCACTCCCTGGTGGCCAGCATTCGGCGGAACCGGTCTCAGTGCTGCCGATGCCTCTTTGGTTTCCACGTATAGCCGCAGAGGAGCCGGGCTGTGGTTCTCCCCTCCGGACTCCCCTCCGCCTCCAGATCCGACAGCCGCTGCTTTTCACCCCTACTGGCCCACCTGCCTCACCTCCCGCTAGACAACTGGAATGATTTGGGAGTTTAGTGGAGATAGGAATTGTGTCTCCACTTTGCTTGACACTTTCAGCCGGTCTTCTTCCAACCACGCCGGTGCGATCCCCCCTCCAGTTTCAGTTTTACTGCCTCCCGTTCTCTGGACTGCTGCCCTTATCTGCTGCCATGGACTGCTGTCCACTCCTTCCTTTGACCCGTGGAGTACGGATAGGACACTGTTGCCCCCGATGCCTCAGAACTTATGCACGCGGATGACACAGCTGTGCCTCGGGTGTTGCCTGCCGTCAATCCTCCTGACTCTCTTGCTCCTACCTCTCCTAGTTCCTCGCCGTGACTGTAGCTCTCCTGGTTTGCTTTCAGTTTTTTGGGGGTTTTTTTCCTTCTGAACTGGCCGCTTGTCTTGGACTTGTGTGCACCCCGTCATTTAGGGACAGTCTTCTCTGAACTATCCAGTCCTTGAGCCGCCATTTTGGCTACCTCCGTCCGTTCCTCCATCCCCGCCGTTCCCAAGCTGGTCGACTTTTTGACCTACTTCCCGTTTTTCAATTTCGGCTGATGCCCCTGGTGTCAAATACGTTTTTGTCCCCCGCTTGCTCTCCTCTCCTTATCTGCTTTCCTACCCTTTCCTCTCTATTCTTCAAACTTTTTCCCTTCCTTGTCCCTCTGGTTGATCTGGTTTCCGCTGGCTTTTACTTCTTTGTTCTCCACTGCTTTACTTTGCCTCATCATGTGTTCTTTTTTGCCATCTTCGAGTATTTCGCAAGTTCTTAACTCTTATTTATTATTGTTTAACACTGTGTATTGCTTTGTAACTTATTTAACTGGCTTCTCGCTGATACTCTGTAAAGCGCTCTGATACCTTCAGGTCTAGCCAGCGCTATATAAAACTCATTTAAAAAAAAGCTCTTTGTTCCACTATGATTTGTGAATCACAGATTACACAGGCAACACTGAGGCATAGGATGAGAGGGAGGCTGAGCAGCAAGCATCACTTACTTATGTGCGGTGCATGCAGTAACAAAACAGAATATATCTTATTGAAACATCACATTTTTAGGGCGACTTTCATGAAAAATTTACACATCTGCAAAAGGTCATAGGCTGCCTTATAAGAGTGAACAACAACTCAGCTAGCCAATACTTGAAGAAGGCTCGTGCAAACAATCAATATGGAGACAGGGGCGAACCAAAAGCCACTTTCTCTATGTAATACGTTTTGTGTGACTGCACGAGGTTATGATGTAAAGAAAGACAAAGTTAAGTTAAAACAAAACAAAGGGCATGAAGAAAAATATGAATTAACAAAAGGAAAAAGAAAGAACTGAAAAAGACAAAAGAAAGTAATACAGAGAAAAACCAAAGAAAACAAGGTTTAAAGGACAACAAAGGATTACATAAACAAGGAACATAAGGAAGAATGGCAGTGTGCAAAAGGAGGAAACAAAGTTCAGAGAAATGTGGAAAGGGGAAAAATGAAATGACGAATGGAATCACAGGCAAAAGGGAAAGAAAAAAGAAAGACCCAACAACTGAAATAGAACATATGAAATTAAAAAAGCAGTTATTTACAGAAGCATTGTAGATTTTCTAAAAAGGAGCAAAGTTTGCGTTTACCCAGTGGAGTAGTCCTTGAGTCACTTGGTGCCTGAAGGGCAGAGGAGGGATTTCAGAATTCATCGCGAAGGTTGTCAAACTTAGACTTCCTCATTTGTCGAATGACAAAGAATTCCATTATAGCGGTGTAGACAAACGTTATAAAACAGCCCTTTCCAAAATTGTGGTTTGGCCATAGAATGTTATTCAACTCCTAATCCATGAGGAATTTGTCTTTTTTAGGTCTCGCGCCTAGCGGTGCAGTGTGCAGCACTTCTCGTGCAGCACTTTTCGTGCAGCAAGAGACATTTTGTAGGGGGTTTAAAAATGCACCTAGGAATCGCACACGCTTGTGCATGTGCTTTTCCTTTTGGGGCAGGCTATTGGCTTTTGCGTGCGTCTTTTTATCAAAGACAGCACGCAATTGGCCAAAGCCGGGCGCATTGCTCCGCCCCAGGCCTATTGGTGTCTAGTACGCACACCGGCCGTCATGTGGTTTCAATTATCGTGCCCAGACATGGGCGCGATAATTGAAACCACATGGCTCGCTGTGGCGCACCACTCGCCGTATTGTTCTTTTTTTGATCCATTTCACTTGGAAGCAAGTAAATGAAAGAAGGAAAGAGAGGTTGTGAACCGTTTCTTCAAGTCACGCGGAACAGCTGTCGAGTGGCCCAGTGTCATGCCTCATACTTTAAAATAACCCTGTATTTTTTTTTAAGTCAATACCACTTTGTATTCATTTATATCAAATGGATCTAATTGGATTACAATCTTGGAATCCCGAATGCTGCCGTCTTAAAAGCCAGGACTCATTGGAGGCGTCTCACCTGCACGGGGACACTCAATTCAGGGGCCTAGCCAGTGAACCGGGCCCTTGTGCAACCTCTGGAAACCGGTGCCACTGCACCTGCTGCACCAAAGGAAGCTATGCGGGTTCCAGAGCGCCTTTTGCTTTGCATGCCTGCTGCCGTGGGTCGAGGGTGCCCGCTTTGCCAGTGAAATCCCTTCTGCGCGCTATTTGACTACGCAGACAGTGGGTGTAGCATAACGCAGCACATTATTTGATACAATTACTTCATTATTTAGAAATTTTTAAATTTGGTAATACTTTCTCGGCCAAAATACCAAAATATTTCACTTCATTTTTACCAGTTTAACAACTAAGTACTGAAAAAAGCAGCCGAAAGATGACCAGTTAAACTTTGTTTAGGGTCTTCCACTGCACGCTGTCTCACGTTGCCACATTTTTAGTACATTTTGATCAGTTTGTGCTAAAAGCTATTTTTTGGGTAAAAATGCAGATTTTGCAGCAGATAATAGATTATGTGGCGAATGCAGAAAATCCATCATTATGCGAGAAAAGGCATCAGAATTGCATAATTCCAGCGGCTCTGGCTGTGCTTTAGATTCCGGTCTCTCATGACATAACTCCTCAATGATAACCTGACAAATGTCTCAAATTTATGGATGAAGTAGTGCAATGCAGCCTTGGGTGGTGCTAGTAAGGCAGGTGTAGCAAGCAGCCCTGCGAAGTTTTTCAAAGTCGACGTGTGACTCTGTGCTGGTCCAGGTATTTTCTTAGTATTCTAGGACTTGTAGTCTTGTTTAGCCATTGGAAAACAATGACTACAAATCCCAGAATGCAAAGGAAAACCTTGTGTTGCTGTAGCTGGTCACATATTGACCTGTGATACGTAGCAGCTTTGACCAATTGGAACACAGGGATGTAGCTACCATTGGTGCAGCGGGTGCAGTGACACCAGGGTGCAGAGCCCATTTGAACCCAGATAACTGTTGTAATTGCTACCGCAAAGGCAGTCAACAGTGCATTTTTCCTTGCTTTCACCAGGGTCTATGGCATCCTTGCTGTGCTACTTGTGGAACACTATTCAACGCAAGTGCTGCACGGTGTAGGAAGTGGACATTCTATTCTCTGTATTCGTGAGTTTTAGTTGAGCATTGCATTCTGTGCTGTTATCAGTCTTTCTGTATCCAAAAGTTACCCCTTTATTTTCCCTTCTCTGCAAAGGTCAGCAGGCCGAATATGTAATGTTATAAAAATTATATATATATATATATATATATATATATATATATACACATAAAAAATAGGGTTATCAGGAAATTCAGAAAGTGTGCAGAGAGTGGTCTCCGTCTAGCAAAAAAATGGTCAGGGGTTCTGCCCATTTAACCCTCCCATACCTGAGCAGGAGACATCCTAAGATGAAAAAGTAGTAACAAAAGGTACCAAAGGGATTGATCCAAATTTAATTTTCAAACAAGAAACAGTTAGTTCTCTTGCGACATAGAAATCAAACATGCAAAAAATATTTTTCATATATAAATTCTTCAGCACACATATGAGCGGACATCAAGGGGAACACAAAACCAACAGTCTATCTACAAAATATCACATATACATATATACATTACATTTACAATATCACGTGGTCTCCGTGGCAGCTAAGATGCAAAGAAGAGGAGTGGACTGTCAGACGCTTTGGGTGATCACTGGAGGAGTACCAGCAGGTAGTGGTGGAGAGGGGCTGGCGCCCACCGCACAGAAGGGGATCTTGGTATGGTATTGCCCTACAACAGGTGCAAAGGATTTAACACAATTTGAGATGGGCCACTGCAGTTTCTACATTCAGTAACACTCCATTGATGAGTAGCCAAACTGGGGAATCCCCTGAACCGTCACCAGTTACTTGATTATTTCAAATTGATTTGACTAAAGCGTGTGGAGAGCTTAGGAAATGGTGGGCGGATAGTGAGAGCTATAATTTGCAGGAAAGATTTGGGAAGTTGTTTCGTGATGTATAAACCATCAATGGTAACATTGCTGGCAGGTAGGTGCTTGGCTTGACACATTCAAGTAGACCTGTTTTTTTTAGTTAACAAGGTTGATTCCTGGGACTTGTAGTTTAAGTGGTGATGTCGTACAAATGGGCTTAAACATTCCAGCAGCCAAAAATATTTTATCTAAGAAGCCAGGACAGGCTGGAAGTGTCAGACGGTATATGAGGACCCGTGGCAGCTCTACTTGTAGCGTGTCCTGTTAAAGATAGTTTAATCAAAACACTCAAAGACTTAATACCACAGTACTACAAGCACAGCACCAGTTATTTTATGAAGATATAGGACCAAAGAGTTCAAGTCTGAGTTGGCCCTGCTGGGATCAGTTGTTAGGTTTCAAAAAAACAAGGGAACCCTTAAGGTATAGTGTAGGGACCTTGGGCATTACATATTATAAAGAACAGTGGTCCCTATGTACAATTGGTATACAGTACAACATAATCATATACTTGATAGGTAATATGTCTTCTGCCCGTCCGGACAGGGTTTATTTAGTATTAGATGCAAAGATTAGGTATTTTCAGAGAAGATGTCAAGTGGGCACAGCCGTGACCCTCAACATACAAGACAGAACAACAAGAAAGCAATGTAAACAAGGCAAAAAGATTCAGTCTGCGTACTTGTACTTCAGTAAGGCAGGCATAAATTATAGAAAAACACTCCATTGCATTTTGTGAAATTTGACATAAGTAATTCGCATATGGGGTTTAAAAGTCGACGACGTTTCGATGCCTATAAGGGTGGAGGCATCATCATCAGGACAAGAATTGACACTATTGTTGTCTTGAACAAGAGCAATATATAATGCCTTTCATTAACATTTATTCTTAGGAAAGAATAGCTGGCCTTGAGGAAATTACTCCCCAGATTGCTCGATCAAAGGGTCTAACCGATGCGCGTTGGCTGAATCAGTGGGTCTGATATATCCGGTCAATCAATTAAACTGGAGTATAGAGAGAATTATGCCGGGACTCTGGTGCTACAATGGCGGAGGAGCGCGATGGCTACTCACGGAGTGCGGCGGCACTGTTGCGGGTGTGGCAATCTGGTCAGACCAGTATGGTCTTCAGTTGTCCAAACTAGAAAAACACATTTGCATGTGTGCAATGTGAAAAGACCTTAAAACTAGCCTACAAATGATTGATTCTAAAATGGACACTCTGGCTGAGCTCATGGATAGAATAATGCAGAGTAGAAAAACAGCAAAATCGACTGGACACCCTAGAGTGACGAGATTCTGAGGCAGAAGACGTACAAACAGAAACGCGCGACAAAATGCTACAAATGGATGCAGTGTTAAACGTAATAAAAAACAAGAACGAAGATTTAGAGGCCAGATCGCGCAGAAACAATACGCATCACAGGAATTCCTGAATCAACAGATATACCAAATATGGAGAAGTTTGTGGAAACTATGCTAAATGAGCTGTTTGGGACCAAACTATCCAAAATGTTTTTAATAGAACGCGCACATCGTACTCTGGGCCCCAAGCCATCGCCAGGAGCACCATAACGACTTATCTTGGCACGGGTTCTGAATTATCGTGATTGTGACACAATCTTAAGGTTGGCCAGGGAATGCGGTTCTCTTACATACCAGGGCAATGGGACTTCACTATACCCGGACTTTACATTACGAGTTCAGGCTGCACGCAGGGAATTCATCCCGGCGAAAAAGATACTCCAATAGACAGGCACCAAATATGCTTTGATCTATCCCGCCAAGGTCAAAATCCCCAGCCACGGTAGACCCAACTTTTGTACAGACGCAAAAGCAGCTTTGAACTACGCTAAACAGATGGCTAAAGACCACAAACAACGAAAATTAGCGACATATGAGCACACAGACAATAACCTAAGCGATAATGCCTGATGTAAAGGAGCAACGGCACAGACTCATGAACATACCGGGTTGGATTCCGGGGAATTGGGGGAGAAAGCCGTGAAGCCACTTGTAAGTCACAAAGGGGGGACACATGTGGTTAAATACCCCAGGTCATACATCGAGTGCTCGACCACCCTGCGGAAACTGGCAGGGCTGTTTACCGGCGGCCCCACGCATCCCCGAGGGTTGATTCCTGACAACTCTGTAGGTTCAGGAGTTTTGTTGATGTTTGATGGGTTGACAAAGGAAAGAACACAACCTGATTGGGGGGTTGGTGTGGGAGGCGGAAGAGAGTTAATTGTTGTAAGATACCGCCGCAACCTGTACTCGCACTGTACCAACCATGGAGGAAACGGCACGAAAATACACGCACACAAATACGGGCAGTCATAGCCTGCAAGATATCCAGGTTATGTTATACAAATGCAGGCATGAAAAGACACAGGCCTGACTTATGGCTCATGCACTCTCAGAGTCTTATACACACCCTATAGCAACGCCATGAATACGCTAACGTGCCTTCCCTGGAATGTACGGGGGATGAATGATCGTAAGAAAACCAGATTGGTAGACTCCTACCTGACCAGACATACCGTAGATATCTGTTTATTACTAGAGAAGCACTTGACAAACACATTGGCCGCCACATTAAAAACAAAAGATGGGGAGAGGCATTTGACTCCGGCTACTCAAATTATTCGCGTGGGGTAGCGGTCTTAATACGCAGGGGCCTACAGTGGGAAACCCATAAAACAATAATAGATAAGGAAGGAAGATACATCCTGATAAAAGGCGAACTATACAATAGTCCGATAATAATAGTTAATACATATGGCCCTAACTTAGATGGCCCTAACTTAGATAGCCCAAACTTTTTTCACCAAATTTGGCAGGAGATGCAGGCATTGGGGGACGCAGTAATACTCTGGAGAGGAGATTTTAATGTGGTTCTATCAACAGTAGCAGACAGAATAGGGGCGTCCCAGACACACCACCTACATGCAGAGTCAGTGCTGAAAGATATAATCGAAGAATACCAGCTCATAGATTCCTGGAGGGCACTACACCCGAATGACAGAGAAGGGACCTGCATAACACACCATCACAACGCCTGGTCTAGGCTGGACTACTGGCTCACCACTAAAGACCTGCTTGCCTGGGTTGCCGGAGCCACACATCATCCGCGCACATTCTCGGAACACGCCATACAACTCAAACTTCATATATCCAAACCGTACTTCCAGCCCTTCAGCTGGCGATTCGAATCAGGCGCTTTACTGGACCAGGTATTTAGAGAGGAACTATGTAACAAAATAACTGCCTATTTCACGATAAACGAGGGCAAAGTAGACTCACCGTGTACCCTCTGGGAGGCCTTTAAAGTGGTAACCTGAGTAGATTGTATAGCTTTGAAGGCGGGAGTGCTTAGGGATATACGCAACACCATTGCACGATTAGAGGGAGGGAACGGAGAATTAGAGTTAAAATATTACACCACCCCTTCCCTACCACATTAGCACATATTAGAAGTAAACTGACGGCATTTCAGGAAGAGGCCAAAAGGGAAACTAAATATATGAATAAATACACACAAGCGCGCAGATATGGGGAAGGGGATAGGCCAGGGAAAACACTGGCTGGCCTCCTGCGTTCACCAAGAGGCTCAGCATACATAACCGAACTCCACAATCACAATGCACCACCTTCACGCACACCACCAGAAATATTACGAACTATGACCCACTTTTCCCAACTCTAAACACCTCCCAGACGGAACCACCGATGACTGACATTACAGCATACCTGGACACAATAAAACTGTTATGGCTCAGCTGAGGGCCACGCGAATACTTGGACATATCATTCACAGCAGATGACATTAGACAAGAAATAACCAGTATGTCAGCAGATTAGGCCCCAGGCACCGATGGACTGACCGCAGGCTTTTATAAGGAATATGCAGATATACTAGCACCACTACTTTTATAGGTGTACCAGGAAGCATAAGAGACGGGACTGTTGTCACAGACTATGCGTGAAGCTACAATAATACCTTTACTCAAACCAGACAAAGACTCTACACAGCCAAACTCGTACCGCCCACTTTCCTTAATAAACTTGGATGCCAAAATGTACGCAAAACTATTGGCGAACAAGCTGCAGCCTCTTCTCCCACTAATAGCACTCACAGACCAATCGGGATTTATACCTGGCCGTTCCACGGCACACAACCTTCGCACTCTCTTCGCTCTCTTGCACTAACTAGCCCCACATGTTCAAGCCATTGCAGACGTACTAGATGCCACTAAGGTGTTTGATTATCTTGAGTGGAAATTCCTTTTCAGGCTGCTAACCCATCTGGGGCTAAGTCCCATCTTCATAAAACAAATTCAACTATTATATACCACACCAACAGCGAGAATTAAACTGCCAATTCATAGAGCACATAATTATAATGTGGGGCACGAGGCAAGGCTGCCCGTTGTCGGCACTCCTCTTCACGATTGCCACAGAGCCCCTAGGAGCCCGACTCCATCAACATCATACACAGCACTGCATTGGGTTCACCTCCAGGGGGTTGCTCATATCAATGTATGCAGATGATATGACGATATATTTAGTTAACCCAGCCACGAACTTCATGCCAGTAATGAGAGAACTGGCCTCAGGCACCGATGATATGCAGATAATATGACGATATATTTAGTTAACCCAGCAACGAACTTCACGCCAGTAATGAGAGAACTGGTGCGCTACGGAGGTTTGACGGGGATTCAGATCAACTGGGACAAATCCACGATAGTACCACGGACAGATAACACTACTCCCTTTGAAACAGAATTTCCAATACAATGGGCAAATGGACAAATCAGGTATTTTGGGATTTGGATCAGTAGAAATATGCAGGAGTTATGGTCAGCTAATTATGGCAGGGTGATAGACTGCCTCGAGGGGAAAATACGAAGGTGGAAATGCCTGCCGCTTTCGCTGGCAGGTCAAATAGCGATAACGAAGATAGTTGTACTCCCAAAGCTGTTATACCTCTTTGTAAACATACCAATGCCCTTAAACACACACTTTTCTAAGAGACTACGCTCTAATATACTGGAATTGATATGGGCTGGTAAGCAACCCTATGTCTCTTGAGATATCCCAACGCTTCCATTTGTGCAAGGGGGCCTAGGCGTACCCGATTTTGAATTATACGCGTACTGCGCACAAGCGCAATTCCTACACTACTGGCAGCATCCCACACTATATTAGCCCCATCTGGCAATTGAACTGGACATGGTAGCTCCCCTCCCACTACATACGGCAATCTATCACAAATATAAAAGCCCTCACTAAGAGATAGACACCGTCAAAGCACTCAGATGGGCATGGCAGGGGCTGGCTAAAAGGGCACACCAAAAGGTTCTATTTGCGCCATCAATGCAGATAGGTGGAAATCCACTCATCGCACCCTTACTAGACAAGGCAGGCAAACAGAGGGCGGAATGCTATGGGCTATTGACAGGCAGTGATTTATTCCCAGACGGTACATTTATTACATTACAAAGTGGATAGAGTAACCCCTGGAATAAGCCAGAAGTCCGAAGTCACCTCCACCCACAAGCTGGTGCAAGGCATAGAGGTGTCATCCCTCAGAATACAACAGTGTCTGCGGAAGATTAGAAGATGATTGAACCTGCTGTCCGAGTCCAGTGAGGAGCTTTGAAGGACTTAACCTGCTCTCTCTTGAATACAGAACAAAACAGTAGACTCAAATGGTCATAAGGTTGACCACCTGTCCATGTTACAGGGGCCCAACACGCTACAAGAGACCTTTCCTGAAGATTCCCAAATGACCAGTTTCAACTGGATCTCTCCTGGACCTTGCTGGGGACCTCTGTTCGAATCCTGACTCCCAACTGCTGTTCCTGAGGTCTTGGAACTCCTTGCTGCAGCTGGCTGGACTTTTTCTACAGCCCATGAAAACCTGGGACTTGAGACACTTTTTGGCTCTCAAGACCTCCGGAGGACCAGGACCACCCTGCCAAGATGATCAGACCAAGGTGCGTTGTGCTGGACTGAAGACCCAGCTTTTTCACAACAGCAAATCCTCTGCAACAGATCCTTGCAGAGACAGTATCCATACTTGGGGAGCACTCTTAAACAACAGTTTGCAGCCTTGCTCAGCTGGAAGAACTTGAGCTCCAAAAACAATTACTGAATGTGAATGAAGAAATCTTAACCGGACGAAGGTGCCAAAAAGTATCCTGCCAGTGAGGAACAATCCATGGGTGCAAAACTCAAATTTCGAACACTCCCATCAAAAACCAATGGCTTCACCCGAACCGCCTCCAGCAGCCATCCAACCTTGTGAAGCTCTCCTAAGAGACAGTCAGCTGCCTTGCTACTCCGAAGATTTTGGACTTATATTTTTTAGACTAAATCCCAAGGTAAACCCTATGACTGGGTTGAACCTGTATCGGACCTGCGCTCCATTGAGCTCGGCTTCAAATCATGCCTAGGTCCTGGTCTACCACAAACAGTTTACCACGGTTGGCGCTTAACGCTTTCTGGCTATATTTTTCATTCAAAACATTAAAAATTCATCTCTCCGGTTCCCCTTATTGAATTTTTGTTGTTTTGGGTTATTTTAATTGTTTAAATATACTCTATTTTCTATTCTGGTTTTGGATTTTTATTGTGTTGGGTTCGGACCCGAATACTGTTTTGGTACTGCATGAATGCTTTACACATTTCTCTAAAGTTAAGGCTGTCTGCTCTGTGCAACAGCTTCCAGGGGGTTGAGCTCAGGTTGATTTAGTGACTTTAGTGGTTTACCCTGAAGGACTGTGTTTATTACTTAAGGTTGGATGTCATCCATCTTAACTAATAACCCAATTTCTTACAATCCTATATCTTTGATAGAAGGTTTTAAACAGAAGCGGGCACCGTCCATTAAACAAACAACATGGAAGTTAGTTACTGGAAGGTACAAAAAAAATGTGGAGGGAAGAAAGTCTATGTTGTGGAACAGACCGCAGACTTCATCCTACAGAAGCACATTCTCCAGTGCGACGGCTTCAAACGAGTTATTCACACTGCCACTGGGAGGAAAAGCTGCCCACATCAGTAAAACGCATGTTGTTTAGGGGGATAAAATGAAGCAACAGTGCCACAAACAAGTTTATGCTGAACAGTGGAAAACGTTTCTTCTTTCTAATGAAAATGAAGCTCAGATTCAACATAGAAGAAGATGTGTGGAGGCATAAGAGGAATAGAATAGTGCACAGTACACACGATTTACCAGGAAGACCAGTGAATGTGGGATCACAGAAATACACAGGGATTACTGCACATCTGTTGTAGAATTTCATGTTAGGCTCTGTGAAGAGTGCTTTCTCCAAACACAGACCATCTGCTTGAGGATAAGTATATGCTTCGGTGACGTATGTTCGGCTGCTTCTGCTGGCATTTGGTTTCTTTACACAATAAGACAGGTGCAGTGAAGGCTGCCTCCCTCACCTCCCCCACTCACCAATGAAGCCAGCTTTGCCATTGTTTCTATTAACCTGTATTCACGGCAGTTTCCATGCGGCACACAGAAAGTACAATAACCTAAATGGATATGCCCACACTCAAGGATCTGTATAAAAGATGGGCACTGGGTGAGAACAGCCACGCTTTAAATGACATTGTCAAGAAGGCATTAGTTTCAATACGAGATAGGAGAAAGAAATTGAAGAGCTCATAGTGGTAGAAATTAAGCTATCATTATGGCACTTCACAAGAACACAAAATTACTATGAGAGAGGCTCTCTCATTATTCAACTCATTGCAATGGTGTGAAATTCGTTTAGTCGGATGCTCACACAGGACTTGTAATAATAATAATAATATTTGGGGTCAAGGACAACAAGTATGTTTGTTTATTTTGGCTGTGGAACACAGGATTCCATTTTATTGCAAGCAGAGTATATACTTTTATATAGTATTAAGTAAATACTTTGCTTGCACCAAAAGGTATATACTTTGCTTGCACCAAAGTGGAATTCATGAAAGTATGCAAGGAATATGGTTACTAGGCCAATTTACGTAAACTCGTGAATTCCTGAAAGTTGTAACTCTGTAACAAAGCAATGTCATAAAGCGGTCTATGCACTTTTGTGACTTTCTTTAAGAATCAATTATTTTTTTCAGATGTATATTTATTTGCTCATGTGAAAATGTACACAGTAAGTGCAAATGTATTTGTTCAAACTTTTTTCTTCAGTGTGAAAATACTCCACATCATAGAGTACCTCTCACTACACTACCATGTTATTTGCTCAGTTTCTATCCTGTAAAATGTTTTACTCCTCCCACTGTTAGTAGGAAATGTACAACCTTTTCCGGGATGAGAATGGGTTGGAGAGCGGTTGGTGAATGCCATTAACCATGTACGTTGGTGGATATACACACTCACAGGGCAGTCTAGCTCTGGAATAACCACGTCCCACATCCTTTCAGCCCGTGAGTAGAATTGCTCTCATGAAAAAATTTTGTGCAGGTAAATTTTCTTTCTTTTTTTAATGAGTGTAAAATCAACTTTTGCATGTGTAAGCCATGCTTACATGTACAAATATCTTTGAGAATCGGGCCCGTAATATTTTGACTGACAAGAACTTGCAGAATTCCTCAAGTTGTAAAACGTAGAGCCGTCAATGATCTCGCACTTGGTATGGTTTACAATTATGGCAAATGGGGAAGGGGGGCACAGTGACAGGCAGTGATTTGCTTTAGAAATTGCCCAATGTGGTCAAATAGATACGGTCAGACTGTGAGTGGTCCAGCTGATCCTCAGTTTGCAACCTATACACTACACTGCAAATATAATTTGGGTTTATTTTCAGTAACGTTTTGTGAAATCAAGTGATTACTTAAAAGTAAATTTGCCCAGGCAAGTCACTAGAAACATATAAACTAAAGTAAGAAATGGTAAAATTAGAATAGATGTATCTTGCACTCTGCTATAGTCAGAACTCTGGCATAATGGAAGTGCAGGTATATTGGGAGCCCTCCTGTGATTAGAACGCCAGCCTGAACAGGAGGAGACAGAAAAGGCGACATTCAAGGGGTGGCTCAACAGGTTAACACACCTCAGAGGCGCAGACAACACCGCACTACACAACTCACCCTGGAGACCGGCAACCACGGGTATGTGCACAACACTCGAATATTTGGGTCACTATGAGCCCCCGTGAACAGAATCAAAGTATGGTGGTCACCCACAAGGGTCTCTCTCGCAAGCCAAGATAGAGTCATTAGGAGGGCACCTCCGTGTCCAACTCCCTCTTCCTTTATCTTTTCCTGCTCCTTCTTTCCTTTTTCTCACTTACCTTCATTCCTATAGTAGGACAGCGGTACGGGGGATATCAGACCATGTATACCATTTACCGGTGCCAGTGTCACGCACAGCCACGTGGTGATGTTACTCCGCGTTGTTAAAGCGATGTTAAATGTATGTGTAAAAATTCTTAATAAAAATACTTTGAAATTAAAAAAAGAAAACCCACCTATAAACGGAGTCACTGCAAATACACTGTGTGTAAATATTCAAAGATGTGACATATACAGAGATGTGGTATGTTCTGAGTCTGGTATCATCAGAAAGGCGGCACAATCAGAGGTTTGCTAGATTCCAAACCCTGCCATAACTTACCCTGCAAAAATCAGAGGGGATACTATCACAACTCTGGCACAAGAATGCCGCCATCATGGTAACTTCACGGCATGCATCAAATGGGACAAGTGGATTTTTATACAGGGCAGATGGGTTTCTCAAGCTTTCTATTTCTTGGAAAAGCACTTATTTTATATAATTCTACACCACGGCCAGTGTGGAATAGCCTCCCAGCCACACTCCTACAGTTCAACAGAAGCTTCTGAGGCACAGAATAATAGGAGAAGCCTCGGAATAATAGGAGAACGAAGCCCTGTAAGTGTCTAATGGATGTCAGATCTGCCATTCATGAG
Organism: Lissotriton helveticus; assembly: GCF_964261635.1. Classification (NCBI taxonomy): domain Eukaryota; kingdom Metazoa; phylum Chordata; class Amphibia; order Caudata; family Salamandridae; genus Lissotriton; species Lissotriton helveticus. The sequence goes on along the minus strand of NC_136061.1, from coordinate 222,702,063 downwards.
TAACAGACATGACTCCCGTCTCTAGATAATTTTATTTTACAGTTTTTATAAAGTGCCCATACCACGGTCAGGGCATATTAGATAACTAAGATCGAGGTAAACCCAAAACAGCACGTTTGTAATCAAGCACAATGAGCGTATTGGACGGAGGTCAGTAGACATTTCATGATTATGTAGGCAGAGTGGAACAGATGAATTGTCAAAGCTCTTCTGAACTTCACGTGTCCAGATTCTAAAAAGAGGGGTGTTGGAGGAGTTGAAATGTAGCGACTAGGATGTGTAGGTATCTTCCTCTTACGAACTGTAACGCATGTAATGGAGGGACAATAGCTTCAGGGAAGTCAATCTTAGTCACCTGGAGTGGCTGCTAGTAAGGTACATGGTAAGGTACATACACTTTGGCAAGACAGTCTGGCAGAAAGAAGGCTTATGATTCAGACACGGCCTGATGTTTAAGCAGCTGGAAGAGAATGCAGGCTAAAGTAATTTTCTACAGGCTTCCAGAACAAAACAACGAAAGAGGCAAAATATGTGCACAACAAAACTGTGGCCCTGAAAGGAATACACAACTGAACTAGACAACAGCTGATGGCCAAAAAACTGAGCAGGCAGTTCAATGGGTACAGTGCTAAACCACGTTTCTACTAAAGGGCATTAAGGAGAGAAAAACGAGAGACTTTACTAGTTATATTTTTTCATTGTTGTCTATGGGTTTAAAGTGATCCTCTCGGTAACATTATGCCATCTTGGAAAAGGCTGCATCTTACGTCACAAACTTATAGTTTCACCTTTGGAAACACAGAAGACAGTCCTGGACTAGGATGAAGGAAAAGTCAACTAGTTGCCAGTGCCAAACACATTCAGGGCCCTATAAACACACTTTTCCTCAAAACGTTTTAAGGGTTAAGAGATTTGTAATCGGTAAGGGAGGGTAGAGTTAAAGGAATATATAGGGGTTTTAGGGTTCAGGTTGGGTAGAGATAAAGGGAACTAAAAGATTTTAGTGCTGGGTAGAGGTAAAGTGAGGCAAGGGTTTTTAAGGTTATGGGGTTTAGCTTTAGTGCTAAAGGGAGGTAAATTATGTTGAGGGTTCAGGGGAGGGAAGCAGTAAGAAGGGAGGGAAGCAGTAAGCAGAAGTTAGGGGTTTAAAAACATAAAAAGCAAAAACCAAAGCAGAAAAAAGTGTGTGTGCGGGTTACCAAAAAAATATATACATATATAAACAAAATACATACATCAGTAACTATATATATATATATATATATATATATATATATATATATATATATATATATATATATATATATATATATATTCACTGAAAAAACCATAGGTTATAGATTATATATAGTTAGGAATTAGCATTTACAAAACCTTGAAAATTCACTGAAAAAACCATAGGTTATAGACCATATATAGTTAGGAATTAGCATTTAAAAAACCTTATTTTACTCACACAAAACCATTGAAATTCCATATATAGTTAGTTGCACTAACTATATATCGCGCACCCGTAATCCACTGCTGATGATGTCACATATTACATCATTCATGACATGGTCAGTGACATCACTGATGACATCACTGATGACATCTCAAATGACATCACTGATGACATCACTGATGACAACATCCAGTGACTGTATGTTTCTGTAAAGTTAAAATATGTCTTACATATTGAAGAATGAGTGGATGTATAAGTGTCTGGACGAAGGATTTAGTAGGTGCATGACTGAATGTATGAGTGAGTGATTAAATGTGTCTCACTGAGTGCATGGGTTAGTGACTAAACTGTCTTAATTTGTGCATCAATATGTCTGTTGTTCTGTAAACTGCTGCATGTGTTGATCAGTAGCTATATGAGTAACTATATGGGTTATTGATTGATTGCCCAAGTATTTGTATGGGAGACTGAGTGTGTGTGTGGCTGGCTGGGAGGTGTGTGACTCTGTGCAGATCAATGTGTACTTGTATCAATGATTGTATAAGAGATTGTATGTGTTAGTATATGTTTGAAAATGTAAGGTGCTCTATGTTTAACTGTATAGATTAGAAAATGGAAGTGTGATTGATTCTTTACAGGACTGACTAGGTGTGTGAGTAACTCCATGGATGAGTGGCAGAGTGTGAGTGTCTGTATAGGTGTATGAGTGCATATGATAGTGTTGTAAAGATGAGTGATTGTATGTATGAATGATTGTATGGGTGAATGAGTGAATGTGTGTGTAGACGTAGGAATCAGTGAGTGCGTATGTAGTAACTAGTATTGGTGTATCAATGGTTTCAAAAATTATACTCTGTATTTAACACTGGGTGTAACAGAGGTTATATTAAAATGTGAGGAGGTGCATTGTATTGTCACATGAATGATATCATAAGTGATGTGGTCATTGATGTCAAATGAGATTTCATCAGTGATGTCATTTGAGAAGTCATCAGTGATGTCATCAGTGATGTCACTGACCATGTCATGAATGATGTAATATGTGACATCATCAGCAGTGGATTGCGGGTGCGCGATATATAGTTAGTGCAACTAACTATATATGGAATTTCAATGGTTTTGTGTGAGTAAAATAAGGTTTTTTAAATGCTAATTCCTAACTATATATGGTCTATAACCTATGGTTTTTTCAGTGAATTTTCAAGGTTTTGTAAATGCTAATTCCTAACTATATATAGTCTATAACCTATGGTTTTTTCAGTGAATTTCAATGGTTTTTTAATAGCAAATATCAAAAGCTTTTTTGTGGAAAATGACTAAAATTAGGTATACATAAGCAGCGTTCATTTATGTTCACCACAGCCACTGTTGAAAATAAAGTGAAAGTCGCGAAACAGTGGCCACGCCATCTAGTCCCTTTTAGGCCCCATCATGCACGTAAGTGACAGCCATTTTGTGTGTCATGGCCTCTCTGCCCACTGCCAATAGCCTATGATCGTTCGGAATTGGTTCTCTTTGGGTGATTCTCTATTCACAAATAAGCACAGAGTCGCAATACTCTGTTTAGTCTTTGCGGATAGTGAAGGATAAGTAGTGCAGACTTTTGTCCCCTTTGTAACCCGTCATGCCTATCTCTGCCCCGTTTGTTGGTAGTTGGTTCAACCCGGACCGTTTATTAGAGGTAGATCATCCGACTCCACCGGAGGACACCCCTAATAAAAAGGACATATATATAAAATGCGGACTAGCCGCTGTATCGTGCTAGCAAACTATAACATAAAAATCGTTAGAAAAAACAAAAGGAATCGAGCAAAATCAGTAGGCCACTGATGGGATCACTTTTTGACCTCGCTAAAATAGAAACATTAGGAACAACCCCTCATGAGAAATATGAAACTAGTGAGAGGAACCGATCTCGACGCCATCAATCATTCAATCAGGAGTTTGTTAAAGCGCGACTACTCACCCGTAAGGGTCTCAAGGCGCTAGGGGTGGGGGGGGTTGGGGGGGGTGCAGGTTCCATTCCATCAAGGAGGGGGTCTGTCGAAGAGCCAGGTTTTGAGGTTTCTTGCGAAGATGGGGAGCGATGTTGTCTGTCTGAGGTGGAGCGGAAGGGCGTTCCATGCTTTGGCCGCGACGAAGGAGAAGGAGCGGCCTCCCGATCTGGTCTTTCTGGTGCGGGGGACCACAGCGTAGGAAAGCTGGGCTGATTGTAGGGTCCTTTGGGGTGCGTGGAATTTGAGTCGGCTGTTCAGGTATGCTGGTCCGGTGCCGTGGAGGGTCTTGTGTGCGTGGGTGAGCATCTTAAAGGTGATTCTCGCCTCGACGGGGAGCCAGTGGAGTGTGCGCAGGTGCTGGGAGATGTGGCAGTGTTTTGGCAGGTTGAGGACCAGTCTTGCGGCGGCGTTCTGGATGTTCTGTAGCTTGCGGATGAGGTTTTTGTTTATTCCGGCGTAGAGTGCGTTGCCGTAGTCGAGTCTGCTGGTGACCAGGGCGTGAGTGACTGTCTTTCGGTGTTCGAGGGGGATCCATTTGAAGGTCTTACGAAGGAGGCGGAGGGTGTGGAAGCAGGAAGATGAGACAGAGTTGATCTGGCGGTCCATTTTGAGCTCGGAGTCCAGGATGATTCCCAGGTTGCGTGCGTGGTCTGTGGGGGTTGACGGGTTTCCGAGGGCGGTGGGCCACCAGGTGTCACTCCAGGCGTCGGGGTTTGGGCCCATGATGAGTACTTCTGTTTTGTTGGTGTTTAGTTGTAGGCAGCTGTTTTTCATCCATTTGGCAACGGCTTCCATGCCTTCATGTCCCAACCGATATTCCAAATGTACACCCAAAATAATGCACACCAGTAAGTCAATTTATGTGCTGACTAAATAAGAGAAGTTAGCTCGGCTCCGCCGCCCCAAAATAACGACAAACCCTATGCAAATATTATAAATATATACAACACACCAGCAAAGTAACAGGGTAAAACGTTTTATTAAATAACTATTTACATGGCAGCCTGCTGCAACATCGAACCAAATGCATGACGCTGTTCCTGTCCCTCCTTCCTTAAAGTAGCAATGTTGGGCTACTTTGGGCTATTTTTTAGTAGGATTTGGGCTTTAGAAAGTCTACAAAGGCCATCAGCCGGCGAGGTAGCATAGGTGGCGGCCTAGGGGTGGAGGACCGTTGTGCAAATAGCCCGGGGGCGACACCACGCGCCAAGGCTCGTCCCCAGTACATCCAGAGGTGATGTCCGACAAGTTGTGTGGGGGGATGCCTTGCTGATGCCGCCACCCCCCCCCCCCCACCCCCACCTTCTTGTTGCCTGATCCGGCCAGCTCAAACCCAGGGTCGTCCCGAAGTGCAGCAGGTCCGCGGCCACGCCCATCCAGAAGAAGAGGCCCCCTGCACGTATAGGGCGGGGCCTTGCTGGCAGCCATCGGCCAAAGAGGCCGTTGGGTGGATGGCCCGGAAGCACCACGGCCACAATGTTTTTGTACTGGCCTTCCCATTCGTGCACCCTGAGGTGGCATCCAGCGAGCCACGAGTGGGGGGGGGGTGAATGCCTTCCTGATGACCCCCCCCCTCTTATTGCCTGGTCCGACCATCACATATACCTGCGCCAGGAGACGGCGTGCGGTGCACTGGGAGGGAGAGGCGGCGCGAACGAGCCTCCCCAGGTGGAGGTTCCTCAGCTGCACCCCAGCGCTTCACTCGGCCACCTGAGTTACGCCCGCTCTTGCGGCACAGTGCCTCGCTCGGCCAGCTGAGTTACGCCCACTCTTGCGGCACAGTGCCTCGCTCGGCCACCTGAGTTACGCCCGCTCTTGCGGCACAGTGCCTCACTCGGCCGGTTGAGTTTCGCCTGCTCTTGCGGCTACAGCGTCTCACCCGCCATCCGGCTGAATTGCACCCACTCTTGCGGTACAGCGACAGGCGGCTGCCACGGAGCTCACGAAATGGCGGTCGCCTCCACAGACTTGGGTCTGGCCTGCAAGGATGGCTCTGGGCAACCCTGGAACTCGGACGCTTGACTGCTAGGGCATGGGCCCCATTCCCGAAAGTGTCCCCTCAGCCTTGAAGATTCTACAAGAGTCACCGGGGCCCCCGACTCCCGCAGGCTTCCGGTGGGGAGCGACTGACATGATTGCTCGCGGAATAGCCATGACGTAGCCACGGAATGGTGGTGCTCTCATGCTGACGCCAGCTTCAGTCTGAAACATCCAGAAACACTGTAGACTACCAATTCAATCAGTTCCGGTGGAGCCCCAACGTGACCCGGTAGGGAAGAACTTGCCCTCCCCTCTTTGACTGATGGTTCTTGTTGCCTGTCCCTTCTGTTGTCATTTAACGGAACTTTTTGGACTACTCAAAGGGGTTCTGGTCCGACCGCTGCTTGGTGGAGACATTTTGACTATATTCTGGACCTGCCCGGCCTCGCCCAAAATGACCAGACATCCCTCACTTCCAATTACAGCATACACTCCTTTATCAATATCTTCTTTGATGTTCCTCTTGAATATGTAATTTTGTAGAACCTCATACAGACAAACATTCTCGAGGTGACTGCTTCTATTTGGATAATATGTATCCCACATGTTGGCAACTCCTTGATGTGTACTGGTTGCTCAGCCTTGATATCACGAGATATGTATGCAGTTTTGGAGCACATGGCGGGCGGGGACGGGTACTGATTGAACATTTGGACATCCATATTGATATTAAGTTCTGATGTATTATTGATTACTGTACTATTAAAAATTCGAATTAACTTTACTCACTGTACTTGCCCGGAAATGTATATCTAGATAATTTCATTGTAACTGGTCCTGTCGTACTTTGATGATAAAATTAACGTCCACCAATTCCGCAACTGTTAGACACCTTAATTCCTGCAACCTAATGGCCCGCCCGTTACGTTTTTCTACAATGTAAATGTCCCCTCATCATATACGACTCCAGTTTGCTTTATGGTTTTTTCAATGCATTTGTGAACCTTTGTAAATGTGATGTGAATCCTTGTTGTTGCCATAAACATCTTCTCATAATCTTTCTTTATAAAAATACAAGTGACCAAAACACAGATGGTTTGTCAGCCTAGCAATTCATTATACTAGGTGCGTACTTGTTAATCAACTAACACTGCCCGGCAATCTGGTTTGTTTTTTGTATGACTGAGGCATTGATCGAACGGTTAATGGAATGAGAAAAATAAGCCCGAACATGGTATCCGCATGTGAAGGACGAAAAAGAATATAGCACTTTCCTTACTTAGGAACGACTCCCTCTGGAGCTAGTGAATGGGAGAGTAGCCTACACCAGAAACTTGAAGGGTTATTTCAGTACGACGAACCCGACCCCAACCGATATCCCAAATGTACACCCAAAATAATGCGCACCAGTAAGTCAATTTATGTGCTGACTAAATAAGAGAAGTTAGCTCGCCTCCGCCGCCCACCCCGCCCAAAATAACGACAAACCCTATGCAAATATTATAAATATATACAACACACCAGCAAAGTAACACGGTAAAACTTTTTATTAAATAACTATTTACAGGGCAGCCTGCTGCAACATCGATCCAAATGCATGACACTGTTCCTGTCGAGGTAGCATAGGTGGCGGCCTAGGGGTGGAGGACCGTTGTGCAAATAGCCCGGGGGCGACACCACGCGCAAAGGCCCGTCCCCGCGGTCAGCTGCAGCAGGGCGAGCCTTAGCGTTTCACTCCCCGGTCAGCTGCACCATGACTGCCATTGGCGTTCCACTCGGTTGGATGGCCGGGGACCCGCTCAGGTGGCCGGGGTGAAGAGCGGCTGTTGCTGCGGAACGCTCAAAATGGCGGCCGACTCCCCGGATTTGGGCCTGGTCCACTAGAACGACTCTGGTCTACCCTGGAACTCGAATGGACTGTGGCAGAGCGTCCAAAATCCACAAAAAACACCACTGCCAACTCTTCAATAACTTCCAGCACCGCATTTCCAAAGGAACAGCATAACAAGCTTTCATGGCCTTTAGAGTTTTCGGAAGCAGTTTCCCAAGACCATCACTGCAGCCATTGCAATCCAACAGAGGAACTTTTTCCAAGATCGGCATACTAACTGGGCTGCTGGTGTAATCGGGGCTCTTGCAGCCATTCAACTTAATTGAAGCTTTCACAATGACAGACCGCCCACTGAACTTCGTGCCATGACATTTACTTATAACATTCTGCTGGGTCTTCGCCGAACTGAAGTCTACAAATGCAAAGCATTTCATTCTGCTTGCCTGCTCGGACATGAGCCCCACTCTTGAAGACGTCCTCTCAGTTTTAAAGGTTCTACGAGAGTCGTTGGCCCTCGACACCCGCAGGCTTCCGATGGGGGCAACCGCCACTGTTGCTCGACTATCCCCCATGGATATACCGCTGCCACGGGTGTCCGCCACCTTATCCACATCTGGTGCCGTGAGGGAGGCTGATTCAGTGCATCGGCGGAGGGATACGCCTGCTGTCCCGCTCTCCGGAAGTGGCCACAACATTGTCACAGGATGGTAGTGCTCTCATGCTGAAGCCAGTTTTTGTCCGAATTACTAAGAGACACTGTAGACTGCCAACTTGATCAGCTCCGGTGGGACCTCAGCGTGACCCGGTAGGGAAGATTTTGCCTCCCTCGCCTTTGAGTCATGGTTCATGCTGCCTGTTCTTTCTGTTGGCACTAACAAACTTTTTGAACTGCCGAAAGGGATTCTGGTCCTGCCGCTACTTATTGGAGACATTGAACTATACTCTGGACCTGCCTGGCCTCGACCAAAATGGCGCCAGTATGGGAGCGACTTGCAACTCCTTATGACGTTCTAGTTACTTAGCCTTGACATTATGGGGGATGTATGCGGTCTTTGTGCACATGGCGGGCGGGGAAGGGTACTGACTGGGAATACGGACAACCCTATTGATGTCGGTTTTTCATTATTGATTATTGTATTAATAAAGCTTCGAAGTAATGTTACCCATGATACTCGCCCATGGACGATTTTATTGTAACTGATCCTGTTATACTTTCAATTATAAAATCAACCTTCACTGATCCTGCAACCGTTTGTCACGTTTAGTTTTTTCAATTAAATGGCTCGCTTGTTACATACTCCTATACCCCTGGCTTTTGACCCTTTCCTACGCGCGGTCTGTACTACCGCCCTCGGGCGATCTATGTAATGAACAGACTACCATTGCCGAAACACAAGGGAATGCATCTCAGAGAGATACGTCAAGTACGTGGTAGATAAAAACATTTTCGTGTTTATGCACGCTGATGTGCTTTGAACGCTGCCCCCCCACCCCTCATCATTTAGATTACCACCGCCCATTGCACAAAAGCGTACCGGGCGCTCCCCACGCGGGGCCCTTTTAAAGCCTCCACATCAAACCTAGGGGGTCAGGGAGGATCTACTATGCCCCCTTATGGTCATTTCCCCCTTTGTTTTGGCCTCCTCTTGTCTCTCGATCCTACCGAGAGACAAGATGGCGGCCGCTCCGGACTGTTTAGAATGTTGACAGACACCGGAGAGCCAATCAGCTTCGCTTCGCGAAGTTCCGTTACGCGTCAAGTACGCGAACCGGAGCGCTACCCGGAGCGCTGTTACAGATATATATATTTTTTGGAACGTTAATTTATCAAAATTCACTGGAGCACATACATTGAGACCTAGCAATGGCACATCGGGCTAACAGTCCCTACAATTTTGCCAAGTTTCATGCAAATCCATTCAGCCGTTCGGGCTAAAAGTGAGGCCAACCGCCCTATGGAAATTAACATGGGAAAAATGCGTTTTGGGACCCCCCTTTTTTCTCGGCCCCCCCTTGACGAACCCCCCCAAATTTTCAGGGGCTGCTCAGAAACAAAATGTTCCATTTTCCTGAAAATTTCAGCCAATTCCGTCCACAAACGCCAAAGTTATTAGACATAGAATTTTCAAAAATCCCATAGAGAAAAAATCCTAACTATATATACCTACTGGCGACCGCCATATATATATATTATATTGCAGGCAACTCCTTCACCATTTTCCCATGCCATGAGAAAGAAAAGAGCGCGGACCACGATAGCTGGTTAATTTGTATTGATTTATTCCATCCGAGGTACAACAGCAGCCATGACGCGTTTCGTCCCTCCAAGGGGGACTTGATCACATGACACGCTCCTGGTTGCACAATTGGCATAAATACTTTTTAACTTTCTTAGACATTTTTTCATCTACAAACCATGTGACTAAAGTATTAAAGTGACAGTGCATGAACTTAAAAAGTGAGTAATTCCATATCAACAGTAACCTTCTGAACAGTAGTCTGCTTAATTGAGACGATATGACAAAATTGATGCTTAAATGCATGGATATATGAAAACTGTTGGATATAAAAGTATACATTTCCGAGCCTGAACATTTAAATACATAAATATATAAATACATAAATATGTACCAACTTAGACAAGATGTAGTTGAAGCTCCGTGTGGTTACACATATCATTTGTAGCGGGTGGTTATCATTACTGACATTTCATGAAAACTTTTTTTGTCTTTCTTTCATTTTTATCTTTCCACTAACATTACGTAAAAGTTCTGTTCCTGTGCAAGTTCTATACACACGAAAAAAATCTACTCTTGATCAGGTCATTGTACCTTCCAATATGATCTTACCCCTGTTACTGCATTAAATATTCTCAATATACTAAGTTATTACAGTTCATTGTTCAGGAATTAATAATATTTACAAATAGTGCAAAATGTAAATTAGTGTATCAACTGTGCAAACCCAATAAAAACTTATGTGAAGCAGGTAGCAGCATCCATAATGTTCAATAAAATCCAGAACTGTTGATAACGCTGGAAGAGAATAAAAGGAGAGCACATTTGACTTCTAGATTTTAAGATTATAACTCCTATAACAATATTATATCTATAGTTGTGTTGCCTGTTATTTTTGGCTATCAAGTATCATTGAAGAAGGGAAAAATCGACATCATGAATAGGGGATTTTAACATGGGCTGAATAAGAGATAATGAAAAACTGTGCAAACTGTGCTTAGAAATTAATATCATTATAAATACGATATGAATTAGCTCAAATCTATTTAATCGTTATACAACTACAAAATATAGACCTATTGATAAATATCCAAGTATAAATTATTGGCCAATAAATATTTATTTATTAAAACCTGGCACCTATTGCATTAATTTTATCTAGCCCTGTAGGTGGATTAGTCTCGAGTTCTATTTTCTCACCTACTACTCAAACAGTTTTATCTATACTATTATTAGTCAAAGCTGGAGCAAAGTTCCTCAGTTGCATTTAGGCCTCCCGGGTATTTAGTATCAAGATTTAGAATGTACAGCATCTCTAATTTGCGTAGGGCCTTGGTCCGATCCCCGCCTCTTTTCGGGATTGAGACCGAATCCACTAAATAATATTTCAGTTCCTTTGGATCCCCGTTTTGTTTTTCATTAAAGTGGCGTGCCACTGGGTACGAGGGATCATTGTTGTTAATAGCTCTAATGGGCTGTAACACTTTTTTGTGGCCTTGTAAAACAGTACTCCCGACATATTTCAATTTGCAAGGACATTCGAGAATGTAAATTACATGATCCGATTTGCAATTCAAAGCCTCGTCTATGACCCATTCCTTTTCACTAAAAGGCGTTTGTATTTGGTCGTCGATACCACGTGTTGACAGGCCTTGCAGGTCTTGCATTTCATAAAACCTTTTTGTTGGGCTAACCAAGTACCCTTGGTCACTGGCCCAAATGGATCATTTTTTACCAAAGCGTCCTTCATTGATTTACCCCGGCGGTATGTTATTGCTGGTTGTTTAGAGACTGTTTTACCGATAATCGGGTCCTGTTTGATGAGGTGTCAATTCTTCTTAATAATCTTTTTGACCGCACCTTCATACTGGTTGAATCTTAAAATAAATCTAAATTTGTCTTTGGACTGTATTGTATTGGGGGTATTGCGTTTGCTTTTAACTAGTTCATCCCTGGTCATTAAGTTAGTTTTAGTTAGAGCCTCTTCTAAACACTTTTTACTGTAGCCCCTTTCCCTGAATCTCTTTATACTCTGTCCTTGAGCTATCACTAAATCATGTTCATTGCTACAAATGTGCTTCAACCGTAACAGTTCCCCATAGGGGATACTGTGGATTAGATGACCCAGGTGAGCGCTAGTAGCGTGTAGAACGGAATTGCCTGCTGTAGGTTATCGATGCAGGCGCGTTTCAAGTTTGCCCTGATCAATGAAAATCTCCATGTCCAGAAAATTAACCTGTTGGTTACTGATGTCGGCACTGAAATGTAAATTTAGGTCATTGACGTTAATCTCATCAATAAAGGATTTGGCCTCACCTATATTACCTTGCCAGACCACGAATAAATCATCCTTGAACCTCCACCAGGCCCTGACGTGATTGGTCATTGTGTCTTTGTGTTTAACCATGAGAACCAGCTCCTCCCACCAGCCCATAGGCAAAGACGCATAGCTGGGGGAGAAGCTGGCTCCCATGGCAACACCTCTTGCCTGTTGGTAATAATTGTTCTGTAACATGAAAATGTTATTGGTCAGACAGCTTTCTATCATGGTCAATAACATACTTGTGTGTTCAGGATCTCTACTTGATAAATAATACTTATTTGCTCTGAGGGCACCTTTGTGCCTAAATCGACATGTAAAGGGATGTCACATCCAAGGTAATCAGCAAACAGTCCTCACACCATTTAAAATCCATTTTTTTTTCTAAAAAGTCCCCTGTGTCACGAATATAAGACTTCAAAGATTGTACAAAAGGTAGGAGAAAAAAGTCTATATAAATTGAAGTTCGCTAGAAAATGCTATTCCGTGCAGATATTTTTGGCCTATCTGGAGGGTTAGTCGCATCCTTATGAATCTTGGGGATGAAATATAGGATTGGAGTCTTCGGATGATTGTTTTTCAAATATTTATATTCTCCATGGAAAGCAATCCTATACTCCTCCAGGCCGATAGTTTCAAATGGCAACATCCATATGTTGCCAATAAATTCTGTTTGCAACTCCGGTTGTAGCATTCCGGGTCATTTAGTTGGTGCATAGCCTCGCGGACATAATCATCACGTTTCCACAAAACGACATTGCCGCCTTTGTCGGCACTCCTCACAACTATGTTGTTGTCATTACTACGTTTAGTCATTAAAAGACGATATTGGAGCTCCTTTGTCTTTTTCTTTCTATTTTTCTTGGTCTCACAGGCAATAGCACTTTGGCTTTTCCTGTTTAATGCTTTCAAATCCTTGGTCACTTGTTCTTGAAAGCTGTCTATAGTGTCTTTTAACATGATAGGATAGAATGTTGATGGCGGTTTGAATAGAGTGTAGGTACTGGTTTGGATGTTGTCAGGCGACAAGGGTGTGTTATAGACTCATGAGGAAATATCACCTTCATCCATGAGGGCTTCTAGAACCGTTTCCAATACAATTTCATTATCATTGCCATTGGTGGTCTCTCTACTGGATGTTGTGATGCTGTCCCTTGATAATGTATCGGACTGAGCCATAAGGTTTGGCACCTTGACCGTTTCTCCTGTCTTTGACTGAGCAAAGTATTTCTGGAGTTTTAATTTTCGCACACTCTTATAAATGTCTATCCTAGTGACTGCATAATTAAACGAGCTTTCCGGACAATATGAAAGCCCCAATGATAGCAATTGCTCCTCGACTTTGTTCAGAACCAAGTCTGTTATATTGATGACAGTTTTAGATGATGGTTCCGTAGCCTCAGTGCTTACTTGCGCCAACATTTTTGGCTTGTGCTTGCGCAGGGTTTACCTGTGGTTTTCGAGGACGTAATGTCTGCAGGCGCTCTTGGCATAAAAAATCCATCTCTTCCATGACTGAAAATTTTCTTTTTTATTCACTTCCCGGGATTCTTGCTCATGCTCACTTTCAGCTGCTGAACTGACATCTGACGCTGACGTTAATTCCGAATGTATGCCAGTATTGGTGATTTCCGTGGAGTCTATATTTTTGCTTTTAATTCCTGCTTTGCCTGATTTTATGGCTTCAAATTTGCGTGCAAATGTGAAAATTCTGCCACTTTCATAGTCGCACCGATCACGATGAAACTTGAACGCTTTGCGTTCCCGTATAAATGTCTTCTTCCCTTTTTGGTCTTTTTTTCATTTTGTGTTTTAATTTATCCAAGTTGTCGGTATCTCCCATTGCTTCCAACTCTCCATTTAATTTTTCAATTTGTTTCGCTAGCTCAATGCAATCTTTCTCAGCATATTTTACTAGAATAAACAGCAGCTTGCGCGACGATTCCAGGTTTGTTTCCGCCCATTCGCGCATCATCTCGCGGTTAGGGGCCTCGTAGCTGGGGGCCAGCAATATTCGCAAACCCCGCGGTACTCTGCTAACATCTATGTACCTCTGCAGGGATTTCGCCTCTCACCACCTCTTTTGTTCAGTCCTCATCGTCTTCTCCAATGTCTTACATTTTTCTTTCATCCCCATGTTGGCGGGTGTGGATGATGCATTCTGGGTAATGGAGTCCGCGCCTAACGCCGCTGGTTCATCGCTGAACATAGCCGCCGCTGCCTACTTCCTTTCTCTGAGCGCGTCTGCTGCCATTGTTACCTCGCACCTGGATGTTTGTAATTTCTAAAACGAGGCAGGGCGCTTTCGATTTTGCCAATGCTGTTTTCGGCGCCACTGCCCTCCGTTGATGCAGATTCTCAGCTCCCAGCCTCTAGAACAGCCTCTACACACCCACCCCTACACACACCTACACACACACGCACACCTACACACACACACACACACCTACACACACACCTACACCCACACACACACACACACACACACCCACACCCCCTCCCCCAGACAATGCAACTGCATAAAGCCCTACGTAGTTTTAAAGCTCTTAAAAGTCAACAGTTGTAATGCCCGCAAGGTAAAGCCTTGCGTTGGGAAGTCGGATATTCATAAAATAATACATGTTTCAAAGCCAAAGGAGGAATGACACAAAGAAGTCAACTGCTGAAGGGGAGCAGACCGAAAGCCCACTGTCTGTATGTTGGAAAGAATACGTCATGCAGATAGCTGCGTTGTAAAGCCAAAGCTAAACAGTTCTCACAGTGTCAATGGCCAGCTGTTCATGCAATCATCACGCTCTGAGTGCTTGAGGACTGTTCCAACCAGAAGTAGGAAAGGAACCCCACAAGCATAAGGACAGTATCAAGCAGAAGTAAGAGAGGAACCCCATAAGAGTGAACTCAAGAGAATATCTTCGAAAGGTGCTGTGAATAGGGTTCAGTATGCCATCTCTGTAGTAAGCACAGCAAATCCGGGAGGAAAACAAACAATCATAAGACAACCTTTGGCATGAGATTGCTTTTTATAATTAGAATATGCGTGATTAGCCAAAGACTTATGAAGAGCAATCTAGTTCTGTTTTGTCAGTGCAAGAAGCTTATTTTTGATGACACAATCTCGTATGGAACACTTATCAGTATTAGGATGGGCAGGGTGCAGCACACAATATAGGCTAGGACTGTAAACCAATGAGAAATGGTGTTGGCAGTGCCTCAAATGCGAAGTAAGCTCCCTTAGCTCACCTGCACTAGAGCAGACATACATGACGGTAGCCTGCAATTTCTAAAGAATAGCCTCCTGGTGTGTCCGAGCGAGGATCACAATCAGAAACTCCTCAACAAGAGATTCAGCCTCATCAGCTCGGCTCACTGGTCCCAAATAGGATTATTTTGGGGCTTCAAATATATGCAAATACTTTATTGGCAGTCTACTACCATCCCTATTATTTGTGAATTTTGTTGCCCTTCGTAGCGAAAATTAGATTATATTCCGTAACAAAATGGGTCAATTTGAAAAAATCTTCAATTTTAAACAAGTAGCTTATTTATAGCTGCTGACCAGCAGAGTCAAATAGGCAAACAAGTGTTCTTGTGAAAACATTATTTTGCTCCGCTTTACTGAATTCACACTTTGTTTTTACCACTGGAAACGTTTTGTAGGTTGAACTGCCTTTGGATTCGTTTTCACTGGTGTTCTTTATGGAGATCACGATGGAGAGAGCAGCCTATACCACCATAGAACTGTCTTCTCTGGAGCTTGTGGGAACAGGTTTCAGGGTTCCTAGGTATACACACGCTACTGGACACCAATTGTGTTCAATGAGACCTTTCACCATGAATATCCTCGGTCCTGACCTACTGCTGGACCCAAAACTGAGCACCATGGTCACCCCTTTAGCACTTGAGCCTTAGGCTTACTCTTGAAGAAGGTGTGGAGTAAGAGTCTCAGAACTCCTCATAACTTTAACAACATTAATATCATGTAATAAAGAAATGTTCTACCAGTGCTTTATCCTAACCCAATGAAAAGTACTTTATTCTACCATCAGGGAAATTCCATGTAAGACACAGAACAAGACATCTACGCTTGACTATGGGGCCTATACAAGGCTAGGACTACTAGTAGTAGGTTATCTTATGTTATGCTATTATTATTATCTAAACCCTTAAAGTTCCACTGCACCAGGAAATGCAGACCCACCCACAGTCTCTTCCATCTTCAGGAGTACTGCCCTGGTGGACGCTGAGACCCATATTTTAGGTTATATCCCTTATGATGGCTAGGATCCATAACTGGGTCACGGTAGCCAAAGAATCTTTGCCACCGTAGTGCATTCTCGCACGCTGAATGTCTTTATTTTTAGCAAGTTCCCACTCTTTATAGGTGTCTGTGTGCACCCCAAGAACACCATCTTTTCCAGCTCCAATGCCGTGCACGAATAAAGGCCACAAGCTTCACTTTCAAGCGGGTGATGCTGGGGAGCAGAGGACAAAGTGGCTTTGGAGACTTAGGACAACTGCTGGTTGCAGTCCTTCATTTGTGTATGTGAAGCAGGTATCTTTGGTGACACCTTCTGAAAGTCAAGCTGGCTCAACATCAAAATATGTGTACACACAATAAGAACGCCTGTCCCAAAAGAGCCTCCATGCTGGGTCACTTGGCGGGATTTTTAAGAGAACCGGATACAGGACTAGAGCTGCCACTCTATGTTCTTCCACAAGGATCGCCAAGTTGTAGCACAAGTCACATAGGTATGATCAAGGATCCCCAAGTTGTAGCACAAGTCACATAGGTATGATCAAGGATCCCCAAGTTGTAGCTCAAATCACACAGGTATGATCAAGTTGGTAGACTGCTTCTTGGTCTCATGGAATGTCAATGGTGACCTTGAGGTTCAGGTTTACAACCCTACAGCCACAGGTCACAGCAGGCAGGAAATACCATACTAACGCCAGGCCTCAAGCTAGAGGGGTCACTTGGATGGGATAGCACTTTCTGTAGACAGGCCTCAGGAGCATGCTGGGCGATGTTCAAACAAAGGTCTGGGGTAGGAGGGGAAGCTCACAATTGTTTAAGGAGAAAGGGGCCTTTCCCTACACCTTGTTCAATGTTTGATGCTCTTGTTAAGGCCTTCTTCCACAGCTCCTTCTTTTTACAAGCACTTCGCAGGTTACAATGCTAGGTGGCACTCTGCTGTAGTGATGCCTCAGGTACCCCCTACCCCTCTGTGAGGGTCCCTTCTTTCAAGCCTCCTTCCAGTAGCACCCCAAGCAAGATTGTAGCAGGGCTTCAGGTCGTGGTCCTGCTCTAAGAAGGGAGCTGCTCAAAATCTTTATTCACCACTGAATACTCCAATGGTCTATAAAGGATGCTTTCTTCTTGACCAGTCGAGTTCCTCAGAGACATCTCCAGTTTCAATTTTGGTTCACTGCGATAAATAGCAAGAAGTAGAAGAGCTCTAGAAGCTGAGTGGCAGTGTGCAAGAATTGGTAAAGATCGCAATAGGCACAGATATTCATACACATTCATGTGTAAGTATCTCAGAAGAAAAGAACATAACTGGATCAACAATGTTCAAATAGTAAACCTGTAGACATAGAACAGCGAGTAGAGCTAGAATCAGGCATGCTAAATAGTTATTCAAAAATAGGACTTTAACACGCATACCATCTTCTAAACACTAGCACTGGAATTGATTTCACAGATGGAGAGACTATAACTACTATATGTTCCTTATTTTTGTCAACTTTAAATTTATTCTGTAGTTGGTCCCTCGCTCTGAGACAACACACAAGAATGGCTTTTAGCTGCTGTAGCAAAGTTTTTCATACATTTTCCACCAGAAGATTCAATCATCGGAACTCCTTCATCTATGAACATAGGACTTTCTGGGACAGACCCCTCATTAACCTATGGCACAATGAATAACAGCATAAACCAGTGAGCTAAGTGAGACATGTTGAGATGTTCAGTTCGAACCATCTATGTGCTGGACAACCCGAAAGGTTTGCTTCAAATATACTGGAAGGGCCTAGCCAATTCAGAAGAAACATACAGGATGTTAGCAAAACGAATAAGTATTTATGCCGAAAAATGTTGTAGGGAACTTCTGTATTAACTGAGTTAATGTGGTGGGTCATATAATTCCACAGACTTCAGCCCGAATTCCAGGAACAGTAAATAATCAAAAATAATACTAACGAGAAGCTGGATCGTTGTTGAAACAATCAGTTACAAAGAATATTTACCAAGGCACCTATCTGGCAAATTTTATACAAAGAAACTGTTCACTATTTAACTTTGACAGCAGATAGTGTGGGAAGTGATGGCATGCTGCTGAATAGCATGCATGATACATCTGGGAAGTTGTTGGTGTGTGCACAAGGATCTGTGAATAGGTTTACAATCAGGCCTAGAAAGAAAGTGGTGTAAAGGGGTATTCTCCTGAAAATCACTGTATGTACAGAGGGGTTGGTACAGAAAGGGTACACAAACAAATGTAACTGTGCATCGTGTGCACACGAAGGCCAGTACAAAGCCTCAGTAATGGGGCATCTGAGTAAATAATATAATATTAATACGAGGCTGTGCCTCCGAGTAGACATTTTCACATTAAAGGTCTGCTAAAGCTGCCAGATTAAATGTGACTTTTTATTGACTGTGGTCATTAGTTTAATAATGACAACAAATGTATTAAGCCCTGGAAAATATGCTATTTTCCAATAGAATATCTTTAAGACCATGCTCTTTTGTGAACAGGGTTACGGTTTGCTGTATTCACACGCTAAATAAACAGGGAAGAGTCGGAACACCGCAGTCTAAACCAAGAGTGTTCCGACTTCGCAGGCCCTACCAATCAAGCCTTAAAAATGCATATTCCTTAACCACGCATGTGTGTGGTTAAGGCAATGCGCTGTAGGGCTTGCAGATGGCCCGAAGCAGGAATAAGGGAGTGATCCGCGGTGAGGTACGTGGGGCTGGGAGTGGGTCGGGGTACTTTTGTGAGATGGGGTGGTTGAGTGTTGTTTTGTTGGCTGGAGGGTGGGTCAGGAATGTTTTGTGGGCTGGGGGGTGGGTTGGAATGTTTTGAGGGCTTGGGGTGGGTCGGGTGTAGTCTAGCTTTGGACGTACTGAAGCAGGAAGCAAGGAGAGATCCACAGGGAGGTAAGTGGGGCTGGGGGTAGGGTCGGGGTACTTTTGTGGGCTGGGGCAGTTTATTGGGGTAGGGTTGGGGTACTTTTGTGGGCTGTGGGTGGTCGGGGTAGTTTTCTGGGCTGGGGGTAGGTCGGGGTAATTTTCTGAGTTAGGGGGTTTCGGGGCTAGTCTTCAGGGCTAGGGTTTGGAGTAGTTTTCAGGGCTGGGTGATTGGGGCTAAATCTCAGGGCTGCGGAGAGGGACTAGTTTTCAGGGCTGGGAGTCAAGAGTAGTTTTCAGGCCGGGGGTGAGCAAAGTAGTTTCTGAGGCTTGGGGTGTGTTGAGGTAGATTTTTAATTAGGGGTTAGGGTATTAGACCTCAGGGCAGGAGGAGGGGAATGGGTAGTCAGGTTCGTTTTTTAGTTTTTAGGGCTTAGGGGAGGGCTGGGCAGTTCTCAGGGCTGGGTGAGGGCTGGGCAGTTCTCAGGGCTGAGTCACGGCTGGCCAGGGTCAGGTTAAGGGACAAAGTTAAGAGACAGGGTTTTAGGCATTGGGGCAGGGGGAGGGTACAGCGTGGGGGTGGAGTTTGCATATTAGGGAGGTGGGGAGGGGGGGGATGACGGTTATAGCCATGCATACCCCTTTACCATGCATGACTTTACCACAAAAAATTGTGGTAAAGGCATGCATGGTGCAGCAATGCGTGGTTAAGACGGGTCGTTAATCAGACTGCGTTGTTTAGACATGCATGGTTAGGGATTTCGTTGTCCCGTCATACAACCAAATAACAGTTGTTTCTATTGCTACAATAAGACTTTAAATCAGTCACAGAAGCAAGAACGAGCGTGCTGCCATTTCCCCTTAAAAGGCTGAATCAGGCTGTTTCAGTTCTACACCTTTGAGATTTCAATAAAAGCTAGCACCAGTAAGTTGGCCAATAGCCTTATCGGACTGGATACAGCTTTGTGTGAAGAGTTCTACATACCATAAATATGGATCAGATATGAAATGGGTGGTGTTACTGCATGACGTAATCCTGCACGTACAGTAGGGTTGGCCAAGTTTTCCTATCACAAAAAGAACACTGGTGGGAGGAGTAAGTAAACTAATCCTCCGACTCTAATCCCCACCAACCTTCCTCCATGCTTGAAACTAGGTACCCCAGTCACATGGAACAGTATCAGGTGACATATCCCCCTGTTTTCTACCTAACTCAGCAGCTGCCTTTGAGGCAGTCACCACCTTGAAAGCAGGTGTGGGACATTGCTGCCCTTTGGCACTCGAACAGCTATTAGTGGAGAATAAGAGGAAAAACTAGCAGGGATTTAACCTACAAGTATTAGCCTCACAAACAGAAGAAAGGCTATCACAAGCTCAAGTCATAGAAATTTAGCTCAGCGCGCAATCTACTGTTGATTTACAATGACCACCAATTGACTGGACATCAAAGAAAGCTAAGTATGAATGCGATTCTAGAATGAACACTGAAGGAGAAGTCTAATCTGAGGGTAAAGAGCAAGTCACTTCTGAAAGCATCCAGTGCTCAGGTGCAACGGTGGTTTATAGCTCATGGTGCAGTGTATTTACTGCAACCTTTTTTGTAACTAACAAATCACACAGGATGGTCAACATGCAAGATGCATTACTGGCACACCGAAACACTCAAGCGCCACAAACAGAAACCTTTTCACCAGAACAAAAGGCGGTTCAACTACTGATGCCCCACATTATTAGATCTTATTAAATAGAAAAGAGACTTATGTGATTAGTCCCAAGACACTGAAGAATCAAAAACTAAAGGAATAAAGTGAATGCAACTAGTTTGAGGCACAGGAATAGACTGCATACCAGTTCAGTGAGTGTATTCCTCATAAACAACAGAAACAATTGCTCATCAGTAGGTACAAAATTCAAACTAAGGCACAGCGATGATTGGCATGCAGGGTGTAAGGCTTTTTGTTAGGGGTCCAGAGCTGCACAGTCTACCGGGCACTCAAAGCGGGAATGCAGGGGGTCAGGCTAGGCAAGTAGAACATAATAATCACAGTTTCATGATGGCTCTATCCAGCCAATGTTACAGATGGAAAACACATTAATAACTCCAGAATACATGAACATAATACCAGCACAAAAGATAAATCAAAGTATAGCAAGTACACAACAGTGCACCGTAAAAAATGGTGTAAAACATTACAACAGTAAAACTAGGACAAGTGGATAAGCACACTACATGATGGTTACGATCACCATACAATTAAGAACATCTGCACAATCCTGCAACTAAAAGCACAACACCAAAACAATGCAATTATAGAACCACCTAAAAGGTTAACAATATTCACATATAATCCACGAACCCAATTATTAGCAGACCGGAATCTGCCTACTACAAAATGGAAGAGCTGCAATCTTCCTGCCCAAACGGTCAATTTGTTACTTGCCTGGAAAGTTCACTGTTTGCGACCCTTATGGTTGCAAATGCCAAAAACAAGGCACGAACCCAGCAAAAGCAATGATAAACGATTGTCAAAGCACCTTATGAGAAACATACAAGTGAGACAATATCCTAAAGTATACTTTGAGATGGGAGTGAGTACACGGACTCCAGGATCAAATGCCTTCCTTATGGGTTTAGGGTTAAAGGGTAAATCTTGCTGGCAATGGGCCTTAGAAGCTCCTAACAAGTGGCTCCATCCTCTAGGGAAGCCTCAGTGACCAAGTGCATCCGACAACTGTCTGACCAGTAGGTAAATGAACAGAGCATATACACATGAAGGGCTCCTTTGGTCACACAGGACTCTCCTGGTCTGGCTAACAGGTAAACCAACAGGCTGCTGGACTACAACAAAAACAGGCTCTAATAAAGAAGAAAAGCAATAAAAGTGGGCGAGAGAGGAAGTGTGTTCGCTTAGCACTCATCACTTAGCTCATCTGCACTTGGAGAGGAGGTTTCTGCGACAGCTGTCTTCAGGTCTCTGGTGAGGGGTAGAGACTGTTTCAAGATGCTGTGTCTGCGTCTCAAAGCTCCTTCGGGCGGATTGGGGGCTGCCACATAGGCGCGCTCAGTTGCGAAAGCAGGGCAGGGTGGTAGAGGCCTACAGGATTGTTCCGATCTAGGAGGAAATTAGCAGCACTCGGCTTCATGGCCAACAGCAGCAGCAAACATGCACGTCAGGCCAAAAAAATTTTAACAAGCTGGAGCAGCAAACATGCAGGTATGGCCTAAAAATGTTTAACAACCTGGATGAAATTCCAGCTTACCTATTCAAGCATAGCCAGTTGGTTGTGACTTTCTGTCAAGCACTACTGGTACATTCCTCAAGTTCAAAAAGATCTAGTCAATAAGGCAGGGGTAGAGTTGCCGTCATCTGAAAGTAACCTGGGAATGTCATATCCCCAGAACACAATCCAGAGGTCCCCTTCTATGTCCAGATGACACCTACTAGGGGAATGCTATGGCAAGAAATCGTGTGTATACTGTCCAGGAAGACAAAGAACTGCACAGGAAGAATACATAGGGATGGAGGATGACCCCTGGCAGTATCTGCCACCATTCTTACGAAAGTATACTTTCAAAATCAGCTATGGCTAACCTTAATGAAAGATGCATTAGTAATATTCCCAACCCATTTCCCAAGAGTAGGCTTCCTGGAAACTTCAATAAATACTGCAAAAGTTATGCTCATAACATTCATGAATATCACATACAAAATATAATAAAAACGAAGCAGCCCACATCTTTCCCATGGCTATGGGCTTAAATACATGGGAAGGCCAGTTGTATCTCTCCACGGAGCAACTATCAATCCAAAAAACTCAATATGCTGCCACCAACTATGGCTCGTAAAGTTGGGGTTCAATAGGATCTACCCCTTTGAGACTAAAGGCGGGCGGGGTCACTTGAGAACCAATTGAAAGTTTGATGGATTACTGAAAATCAGAAGCACTGAAAAGTGTTCGGTCGGGACTGTTCCCATGAGGCACATGGTCAAGACTGATTTGCATATGGCTGGGTCTAAACTGGGGTAGCATGGTGAGCAAAAAGAACAATGGGTTTAACCCAGATCTCTTGACTGGGGGTGAATGTATGATTTATTCAGCATTCCATCCATATTTTGTTTGTGTATCGCCAAAAAGCAGAAAGATGCAAGGGAATGACACAGCTGCATAGGTTTTCAGGGTCTTTTGTCCTTACACATGGAAACAGCCATAAGGCGAAGAAACGGTTATAAAAGGATTAAATATGCTATACCCTAGCACTGGGTCACTAAAACAGAACAACTGGCATGCAAAGCTTAATGTAGGACCTTGGTCTAATCATATAAATCAAAGAACCAACAGTCACTTATCAGCCTTCGAGAAGATGCAGTGTGCTTATAATGACTTGGAATCCAACTATAGACAAGTGCAACAAGCATTGGCATAGCCAATAGGTCTCGCCTTTGGGACCTTATAAGTATTTAGTTATGCAGCACAATATCCTTGGTGCAACAACATCCACTGTTGCATGGCTAAACACTTATAAGGTCCCAAAGGCGAGACCTATTAGCTATGCCAATGCTGGTTTAAACATGCAATAGCAAAGCTAATCGGTCTGGCCTTTTGTTCGATAAAGTGTTTGGTTAATAGTTGGGTGACTGTGAAAGAAAAAATAATGAAGCAACCTCTTGGGTTCTAACAGTGAAGAAGCTGGGAGTAGGCTTCCCTTGTTGAAGAGACGGCATTAGTAGAATTAATATGTATCCTCAAAAAAGAATGTTAGAAGCTTCATCTTTTGACTCTTTTTTTAATGTTTAAGTCGAGGATGTAAAAAGAAGTTTAAAGAGCAATATATAGCATAGTAGATAATTTTGAATGTGAGTTAATATTTTTGGTGCATTTGTATGAAAAAAATAGTATGTGCGCATTTCTTTACTTTGGGACATAAAACGCTGTAATTCCAGCAAGAAGTTATATCTAGGCAGTGAAGTAACAACTGAACGTGTAAGGATGATTAGTGAATAGCCTTAGCCTGTCTTAAAGACAAACAGTGGCACTTGATAAATTAAAAAGTCATAAAACTGTCATTAGAAAGTCATGTCAGTAGATAGAACACAACTTGACTTTAAATTAAAAACCACCCTTGATTTGCAGCAAATCCAATCAATTTCAAACTGTGACATTGGTCCCACTGGCCATCAACACAGCGCAACTATTGTAATTACATTTACACTTCCAAACTAAAAGATGCTGTGGCACCAGTACGTGTCAGGAATATTCAGTACTCACAAAACGAAGAAGGACGCGGAAGGGGTGGTGGTAGTGGTTTGAGCATCCAACAGATGACAGTGTGAAGCAACCAGCACTAGTTCTGTTTTTGGGCAAGAGACAACTTTAGCTGTCTCACCACCATTTTTCCGAACAATTCCTAATAAAAATAGACACAATATACATGCAGGTTTTTCTGGTCAGCTCTCTTCGGCCATTGATCTGTTAAAGTGCCATTCATGTGTGGTATCCGCCCAGCACATCATGGGGCAACTGGTCAGCCCACTTCACCCATTGGCCATCTTGCAATGTGACTGGCAGGATTTTAACCTGATCTCATGTGCAACACCACCTGAAAAAGAGTGCACTTCAGTAACAGGGCTGGTGTGCCTTACTACTGCAGTACTCCTTTATTTTTATAGATTTTGTATATCGCATATCTTTGCGAGAAAATTATTTTTTGCTTGCCATGGCCAGACCTTTTTTCAATACTTGTTGTAGATTTGTTTTAAGTTCCCTTCAGGGCGTTTCTCACAGGTGTATTTTATGCTTGCAATACAGACACATTATTCTGAGTTTTTGGAAAAATTGACACCGTCTGATCATCTGAAATAGGAGTGAAGTTTGAGTGTGACTCGTTGTACTGCAATGACTCTACATGTCATCCCAGATCACATGATACTGCAGGAGACCTCTCAAGCTGCACCTCTTCTCAGTGCTTGGAGACCCGCCTGCCAGCTGCGCCTTCTACTCACTGATTGTAGTGAAATATTCCACTATCTGTGAAGCGCAGCCTTGTGTGGGTGTGTGGCTGACAGAAATGGAAAGAACAGCACACTGTGGAATTGGAGTATGATTACGGCCATTCTCCAGAGGAAGCCTGCTGCTAGCGGTGACGTCACACTTCAGTGACTTAGTGCACGGCTGTTTGCTGTTATTCCCCGTTCAGGTCATTGGTGTGTTGTGCAAACACCGCTGTGACCCAGCTGGCAGCTGAGTGAAGTGTTGGCGCCAAGTCATATATAACCTAGCGCAAGCTCTGCTTGAGGTGAGTGAGACGTCAGTAGGAAGGCCTGCGTCATGCAGAATAACAACACAACAGGTATTTACTGACTGGAAGTAGGAGCCGATGGGGGAGAAGCCACGGAGGACAGGCATGCTGTATCCGAGAGCTGTGTTCTAAAGAGAAATTGTATAAAACAGCTTTGAGACATGAACAAAAT
Organism: Lissotriton helveticus; assembly: GCF_964261635.1. Classification (NCBI taxonomy): domain Eukaryota; kingdom Metazoa; phylum Chordata; class Amphibia; order Caudata; family Salamandridae; genus Lissotriton; species Lissotriton helveticus. Next base: position 222,676,652 of record NC_136061.1, on the reverse strand, counting down.
TAATACAGTCTTTTATGTATCACTAGATGTTACTGCTGTATGACTACCACTGTTAATCAATAGAAGATGTTACTATTCAGCTCAGCTGTACTCAATTCATCATTATCAGAAATATAAAATGCAGAGTCATTCCTACTGGGACTTAATCATGAAAACCATAAACAATGCCAAGGTTGCCAGATGATTCGATGTCAGTAGAGACTGTTTACACACAAGGTCGAAATTAGGAGCTTGAAGGCATTTAAGCATCCGATAATAGTGTTACATTTCAGCAGGTCAAACGTCCCGAAATTTAACAGGGAAAAACATGTGATATTTACCATATCATGTGGCGTTTGGTCGTTAAACACAAAGTCCATGTCAAGTCAAGTCAGGCATTTGTATCGCGCACATATCACATCCAAAGAGTCTCATGGTGCTTGCAGATGGCTCTGACAGGAAAGTGAAAGATCTTAGTTTGCAAAGACCCATGTCTTTAGCTTCTTACGAAAGCAGCGATGTTCAGGGATGATGCGGAGGTAGTGGGACATTTTGTTCCATGAAACGGGGGCAAGAAACAAGAATGCACGACCTCCATTTCTGGAAGTATGTATTCTAAGAGATGTTAGCAGAGACTCTGAGCTGGATCTGAGTTCTCTTTGAGGCTGGTACCATGTTAGCTTTTGAGACCAGTATTTTTGACCGTTTCCGTGCATATGTTTGTGAATTAGACATAGTGTTTTGAACAGGATTCGTTTTTTTACTGGCAGCCAGTGAAGGGTCTTTAAACAAGGGGCCGATGAAGATCTACGTGGAAGGTTGAGCACCAGTCGAGCTGCAGTCGAGCTGCAGTGTTCTGAAGAACCTGGAGTCTGTTCAGATGGTACTCATTGGTGGCTAGTAGAAGCGCATTCCCATAGTCCATTCTATTTATGATTAGACCCTGGACTAAGAGTTTCCGAGCCTCAGCTGGGATCCACTTGAAGACCTTTCTAAGGCTGCGCATAAGTCCAAAGCAAGTCCCTACGATATGATTTATTTGGTTTCTCATGGATAGTTTGTTGTCCAAATAAAAACCCAAATTCCGCACTGATTCTTTGGGCGTTGGACAATTGCCCAGGTTAGTTGGCCACCATTCATGAGCCCAGTGTTCTGAGGCCTTGCCAAAGAGCATTATTTCCGATTTGCTGCCATTTAGCTGCAAATAGTTGGTGTTCATCCATTTAACAAACTCAATCATACAATTTTTAAAACGCCGTCTTGTCTCATTGAGATCAGGATCCAGAGTGATTAAAATCTGTGTGTCGTCTGCATAAGACAAAACAACAAAGCCAAAGGCTCTGATCACTCTGGCCAGGGGTGTTATATAGACATTAAAAAGCGTAGGGCTTAAAATAGAGCCCTGAGGGACACCCATCTTAACAGGTCTTTTACCCGCTATATTTTTGCCAATTTGAACTGCAGTAGTACGATCAGATAGATAGCTAGTGAGCCATTTTAGGGCATTGCCTCTGACACCAATCTCCCAAAGCCGTTGAATTAAGATGCGATGGGAGAGGTGTCAAATGCGGCGGACAGATCGAGCAGGACGAGGATGGTTGATTGATGTTTATCTAATGCTAACCTAATATTATCAACAACCTCGACCAATGCTGTCTCCGTACTGTGTGATGCCCGGAAACCCAATTGAGACCGGTCGAGAAGTCCTTGGTTTTCAAGATGACTCACAAGCTGTTTCTTGACAGAAAATTCAAGTATTTTCCCTAAGTACGGGAGTAATGAGATTGGTCGATAGTTTAAGAGGATATTAGGGTCAGCCAGGGGTTTCTTTAATATTGGTCTGATTCTTGCTGCTTTCCATGCTGTGGGGAATTCTGCTTCCGACAGAGATTTATTGAGGAGACCGGTCAGACATTCCACCAAAACCGGGGCAAGTATGGAAAATAGTTTGGGGGAAATATGGTCAGTAGGAGACTCAGACTTTATTTTTTGCCCAACTGACATGGTCATTTCACTGTCGAATTTTACAAATTCACTCAGGATATGAGTAGGGTCGCATGACAGGATTGCCCTTGCGTCAGACTGCGTTATAGCTTGATGCGGGGGAAATGAGATGTGAATTGCCATTATTTTATCCTCAAAGAATACTGAAAGAACATCAGTCCATGTAAATCCCTATTAACTCGGAATAGGTATTCTTAATCCTCCCATATCCCGTGGTATCCTTATCAGTGGTGTCGTGATAAATAACACCCTGGCTCGTAATCAGGCCCTATGTTACAAACGTATGTATGCAGCAGATACACTAACCCAGTATGCTGCCTTACTGTCTTAAAGTGACTGCCCTTAGGAGCTGCTGCTATTTTTGCTCCACATAAATCATTAATATTCATTACTGCGCCATTGGTGTCGGAAACCATCTGGCCACCACCAGCCCCTCAGCATTCAGTGCACTACCGACCAGACTACCACACACAGTCTCATCAAAATAGAGTTGCCACGTGCACCATCACTTGCACTATGGGAACAGGCTCACCCGTGGTCGGTGGGAGGCTAAGTGACATAGTGACGCCTCCCGAGGAATTCCGAAAAGTTGTAGCCCTGCTTTGAGAACACTCCCTGTCTTTGCCTTCAGGAACACACCAGACCACGCGCTTCCTTCCTCAGCACACTATAAACACCTGGACACATGTGCCCGCCCAACATTGCTGCACCGGCTCTCAAACGCAGGCACCAGTGTGTGCCCTGCGATTCATGTATCCCACTGCCTACATCAAAAGCCATGTAGAATGGCTCAGTTGGGATTGGAAGTAGAACTAGGTTTGGCCTGTCCTCTGGGTTATAAAATTTTACACAAACCTCGAGCTAGAGGACGAGGAGGTGGGGTAGGTGTCATTTTTAAGGAGACGCTGGATCTTGGCCAATTAGAGATGGACGAAGTCGAAGGCTTCGAACTCCTTGGTTTTTCACTCAAAGATCCTAAAGGTTGCTTCTTGGCGGGTGTTATTTGCTACAGACCCCCAGGAGCGGTGAGCTTGCCTCATTTACAGAGATTAATAGACATCATCTGTAATATGGCTCTTACCCACTCCAATCTGTTTCTTTTGGGTGACTTTAACCTCTGGTGTAATGGAAATCTAGATTCTGGGTATAGTAATCTTATCCAGGCCTGTGAGAGCTTGTGTCTCGACCAGTGGATTAATGAAGCTAACCATAAGGGGGAGAATAAATTGGATCTGGTTTTCTCTAAAGAACAGGCCTTGGGCGCAGTAGAGATCCTCTCGGTTGGCTGGTCCGATCATCATTTGATCAAGTTTCAGATATTTGACTCTAGAAGGGCCTTGCCTACTACTAGAGAAATAAGGACGTTCAGGAGTAGAGATTGGAGAGGAATGCTAAAAATAAAATAAAAAGTCCGACTCCTCCTTGATTTTTCTCCTTTGGAAATGATTTTGATAATCACAGAACGGTGGAAGATAATTATATGGACTTTTGTGATCAGATTCAGAGCCAACTCGACCAGATTGCCCCTATTAAAAAGTGTAAAAAGACTGGCAAGCCGTCAGCCTGATGGTTTAATGATCACTTAAAATTTTTTAAATTAATTTGTAGACAGGCTGAGCGTAACTGGAGAAAGATCTATTCAGATGAGGATAAAGCATCCTGGAAGGCTGCAATAATGGAATATAGGAAAGGAATTAATCTGGCCAAATCTGAATACTTTGCTAACATTATCCTAAACTCTAAAAACAATTCTAGAACAATTTTTAAAATAGTAAAAGATGTGACGGCCCCAGACTCTACAAAGTCTAAAACTCTGCCAACTCAAGCGCTGTGTGATAGTCTGGCGACTTTCTTCATGGAAAAAATAAATAACATAATTGATGGATTGAACATGAACAATCCCTCCATTAAAGGAAATTTTATTGATGAATTCAAGAAGTCACGAGGTCTAGGGAAGGATAAATGGACAGAAACAGGCCGCTTGTCTTCCCTGAGTCACTTTGAGCCATTCTCGGAGGAGATGTTCAACAGAACTGCCATGAGTGTATCCTCAGGGTCCCCTTTAGACCCCTTGCCCCATAAAATTTGGAACGAGCTGGGCCCAGAGCTCTTTCCTATCTTGCGTCTGATCTGCAACAGCTCTCTATCCTCTGGCATAGTGCCAGCATGCTGGAAACTGGCGATGGTTACTCCACTTTTGAAAAAAACGACACTTGACCAGTCCTGCGCTGGCAGCTATAAACCAATTTCACTCTTACCTTACCCAATTAAAATCATTGAGCTGCTGGTCAGCAATACTCTGGCACAGTTTCAGGAATCTAATTCCAGGCTGGATGATGTTCAGTTCGGCTTTCGACCTGCCCATGGAACCGAGACTGCTCTGGTGACCATGCTAGATCACCGAATGCGGGCAGACAGGGGACAAGCAGGATTTCTTATATTGCTTGACCTGTCTGCCGCTTTCGATACGGTCGACCACTGCATTCTGCTGACCAGGTTCTCAGGGACGGCCCTAGAGTGGTTTTGCTCGTATTTATCTGACAGATGTCAGGCGGTTTCTCTCCCGCCGTATCAGTCTAAATTCTCCAAGATCCACCATGGCGTTCCTCAGGGCTCGGCGATAAGCCCTATTCTTTTTAACATCTACAGGAGACCCTTGATTGGAATCATAAGGGCGCATGGTGTGTAGAGGGTAATCAGTCTATCTCTCTGGCAACTTTTCACGATTGTTTGCAGGACACTGCCCGTTGGTTAAGAACCAACTCACTTCAATTTAATTCAGATAAAACTGAAGTCTTATACTGCACGGTGGGGAGGATTCTTTCCCCTTTTCCGGACAATTTCTAGTCTTCTTCTAACACATCCGCTCTGGTTCCGGCTAAAGTAGTACGGAATCTGGGAGTGATGTTTAACATGAATTTAACCATAGAAACGCATGTAAACAAGGTGGTGGGGAACTGCTTTTCTTTGATCAGAGCATTAAGGCAGATTCTTCCACTGCTGCCACAGATGGCAAGAGCATTGATTGTTGGTAGAATCATTCTCAGTAAACTGGACTACTGTAATGCTCTACTGTTCGAGGCTCCCAAATTTTTGATCGATCGCCTCCAAAGAGTCCAAAATGTGGCGGCTAAACTGGCATTGATAAAACCACGACGTTCGTCAGGTTCACTGGCCCTTTCAGAACTTTACTGGCTGCCTATAATGCAGAGAGTCCAATTTAAGTCTCTGTGTCTGGTCTTTAAAGCCCTTCATGGCCTTGGGCCTACACCTCTTCGAGAGACGTTTGTATGGTACACTCCGACAAGGTGCCTTCGCTCTGCTACTGCTTGTCTGGTGAAAGTTCCGAAAATTCAAAGAGCCAGGTCAGGAGGCAGGGCATTCAGCTTGGCTGCAGCCAAGCTTTGGAACAACCTTCCTTTAGAACTTAGACACCTACAGGATCTTCTTCAGTTTAGGAAGAAGATCAAAACGTGGCTGCAGCCTGAATGGCTGGAACTGCCATGTTAGTTTAAGATCATACATGGCTACTTCCCGTGCCTGGCAGGCTGAAACTGCCATTTAGCTCACGCTGCTCTTTCCCCATTGCTTGAAGAGGTTCATGTACTATAGCACCAAGATACCCGTTGGGTGATAGCTGCGCTCTACAAATACTGCATACTATACAATACGAGTTTTGCAGAATTCCGAACCCAAAACCACGCCGCCGCCTGACATTCCTTCTCAATCCACACTTCTGCATAACGAACTTCACGTTTTAAAAGAGCCAGCCATCTCGGTTCTATCAAAGTGCATGCAGGGACTTTCATTACATTTTAGAAGCAGAGATGTCGGAAAGGAGATACCTTGAGAGAACAGTGTGTGGAGGTGGAGGGGGGACAAAGTAAGAGACAGAGATGGATGAATGGATGGATAGACGACTCTGTAGGGTGAGGTGGTCCGAGGGATGCATGGATGTAAGCCTTGGTGTGGTGTGGGTGGGTGATAAATGGCATTGATGGATGTAGTCGATGGATGGATGGCTGGGTGACTTAGCAGTGTGGATGGATCAGGTTTGTGGAGTGGGTGCATTACTGGGTGGATGACAGGGTAGATAGATAGAAACCTAAAAGACCTATGCACCTATACCTAAATCGACAATGCATACACTTCCAAAAGAAAGCAACTAGCCGTTTCTTTTCACCAAAACTTACCCTGGAGATGGTCAGAGGTGTGCTGAAATCCTTGCCACCCACCAATCGAAAGCCCCAAAGCGAGGGGCTGTTTATAGTGACCGTCTGCGCCATGGCTGTTTGTGAAGTTTGCTGCTTATCCTGCGGAGCTGCTAGTGCGAACAGTGTGTGACAAGCAACTCCTGGCCGGGCCTGGAGCTCCGCGCGGCTGCCCTGCTCCTGCTGAGGTGAGGTTTATCACTGGACTGGACTGGACGCAGCCTCCATTGCCTTGTTACAGCAAACCACGGGCGACGAGGAGCGAGTGTCCCCTAGTGTGCAATCCATGCAACTAACACCACAGACATCTTCATAACCAGGCAACTTGAGAGCTTTGTATTAAGTGACAAACCACTCTTTTAAAACACTGGTTTGTTCAGGACTCTGAAAACTCCCAAAACGCAACCCTGTCATCAAATACAACGAATAACTCCTTCACATTCCCTGTAAAAATGATTTACGTTTTCTTGGCATTTGTTTCCATTATAACAATCATACCGTACACTTGAATTTGGCACAGCATTCGTCCCATGGCGGCGTTCTAAATTAAAACAAGAGGTCTCTGAGGACGATCCACATGCGTGAGGTAAACTAGAACAAGCCCTCGAGTGGTGCGTGCGCATGCGCCACAGCGAGCGATGTTTTCAATTATCGCGCCTGTGTCTGGGCACGATAATTGAAAGCAGATGCGGCCTGTGCAGGTAACCGCAGGCAATAGGCAGTGGGCGGAGCAAAGGCGGGACATGAGCCCACCTTTGCCCAATTGCATGCTGTCTTTCTTAGAAAGACGCACGCAAAGCCCAACAGCCTGGCAGACAAAAACAAAAGAACATGCACGAGCGTGTGGAGAGTTTTCTGAAGCCCATTACTATAAGTCTTGCAAGCAGCACATGCGATCTGCTCTAGGCTCAACATAAAAAGGACCAGTCTATTTAGCAGCAGCCGGGTACAGACATGTACAATCAAAAACAGTAAGTTAAGAACCTATTTCTTAAGGAGCTGCGTTGAAAGGGTTTTTACACTAAACAGACGTGTTGTAATAATCTGTGCAATGAGGGTGACTATGCAATTAAGAACCAAAGTTGGTGAAAGGATGTACATGATAATAGAGATGAGCATGCTAACTCACCATTGCCATCATGTCAATTTCAATTTGAAGCCGTCTGAATGCCAAACTTAAAAAGTGTTTAAATCGAAATGCAAGCAAGAGAACAATGTATAAAAACAAACACAAAAACAGATTATGTGGGTAGGTTTCTTGAAGAAAGCTCACCTTTGGGTTTGCTCCCTAATGTGTTAAACCAATTGATATATATTATAAGCTTAACATTTTACAAAGGTACCACTTAACTGGCATGCGCCTAAAGGGCCACACTAGAGGTTAGCAACATAAGACGCATACAGTGCACCAAAGTGTAGCTCAAATTTTGAGATTGTGCATTGCTCACTGGTTAGATTTAAGTTAAGACCCCTACTAAATCCACATTTAAGAAAAGAAAAGACCAAAAGACAAAGAGGTATTATCAAAGAGTTTACATGTATGGATGAGTTTCAACAATCCCACAGGCCCCTAAAGACAGCTCTATTTTTTGCTACTCAATATCCCTAAAAAACAAATTGATGATATACAGATGGGAGGAGTCCTGACACATGATGTTGCACCCTCAGGGATTAAGCCCAAACAAGGAGATGTTTGTAGGTTGTGTAATCAAGCTGCAGAGACTATTATTCCTCTTTTCTGCATTTGCCCTGCACCATTAACTGAGCAGAGATCTATGCTGAGAAAGCTATTGAATGAAAAAGGCATCCATTCATATGGGCAGGCTATGATCACATGCTTGGACCCAACAACTTGCATTTAAACATTTCCTTTACTAAATACTTGAAAGTCGTAGAAATTAAATTATCAACCTTTAAGAAACAGTCAAATCTGCCCTGAGGAATGTCATCAGGCACTTTAAAAACAGTTTTTATGAGTTTTTATGCTTAACAGTGTCCTAACAAGAAATGTTTCCCTGGACCCTCGTTATTTACTGGCTATTTTTACTCCTCCTGGTGCCCTTATCATATAGGCAGGCTATTTGTAGTGAAATATTTCCTGTGCTAAATACTTGATGATGGTAGAAAGCAAATTAGCAACCATTATGAAACAGTAAATTCTCACTGAGCAATACTACTGGATGCATGAAAAACTGCTTTTATGTTTAATGGTTTTTTACTTGATTAAATGTTTTCTTTAACCGTTGTAATCAATTGACTGTTTTTAATTTTCCTGTTGCTGCTATATTTAACATAAGCAGTCTTAGTATATATCACAACTGAATTAGAAAACTTGACCTAAAGGTTAATTTGATCTTGGTAATGGAGATGGGCGTTTAAAATACCGATCATCTTAAATAATACATTTTAACGCTTACTGCCATATTAACTTGACAAATTAGTGTATAACGAATTTTGTTTTTCGCAGGATGCTTTTGCTGCAGCTAGGTGGTTATTATACGATTTTTAACCTGTGGGTATTTTATTTATTGTTTCATTGGCTTGTTATGATTTTAATTAACCATATACAATAAAGTTTACCAAGAATAGAGGCGATCCCAGTTGTATTCTGAGCAGATGTACTGTAAAGCTGTTCTACAAGCATTCATGACATTAGCTATGCTATCCAAGAGGGCATTTTTCTCAATGATCAGAATTCACAAGTGTAGCTTTTAGCAGTGCAGATAGTTTTTAACAGCTGTTTCAGAGCTTTTACATCTGCTGAAATAAAGATTCTCCCACGGAAACCTTCCCTGCAGTTTAAGATGAAGTTTAGCTTGCACCATACTCCACAGCCTTACTTCCAAGAGGAAGATAATATTACATACAATTCATGGACAAGGTTGAAAAAATATCGTAAAATGCAGAACAGTTGGTAAAATAACATAAATTGCAGCATTACATAAATTAAGGTGTTCATAGCAGGTGTCAGTGCCAATCTTTCGAAATGGAAAGATTTCGAGCCCCTGTTATTTCCTTGAGGATCCGGACCATGTTTTTTTAAATACTACGGTGTGCTTTTTGCAGAATTCGGTGCATCTGTAAAAAAAAGTCTTCAATGTGTGTTGAACTTTGCGAATTGACACAAAAGATTTAGATTACTCTGCAAAAAAGTGACAAATAGTAAAATTTTCGAGACGGTCTATTGATTATGAACATATTGTGAATGTAAAGGACCGAGCAAGTAGGTTTAGTTACAAACCGAGCAAGTAGGTTTAGTTACAAGATCCGCAGTCGAGAGCATACCTCCACAAAATTCACCAGAGCTGCTTATAGACCATGAAGTAGTTCTTAGCCACGAACCATTTAATGCAGAACAACATCACAACGTATTTGTAGGACAGGCACCCACTAGATCAGAGCCCATTTTCCTAGAAAAAGCTGCTAAATCCGTAAATGTAAACATAGGCTCAAATGCTACAAGCCTAGTTTCCTGGAATACGGCAGGCTTGGCCAATAAAATCTGTGATCCTACCTGGCTGGCTTTTGTTAAACAACATGTAGTGATATGCCTGCAAGAGACCTGGCTGGTAGATGAAAAATTAGCTCACATAGAGGGATACCAAAGCTTTTTCAATTCAGCAGAACCCTCAAGTAGTGGGAGAGCAAAGGGGGGCCTGGCAATTTATATAAGTCTGGGTCTTACACATCAAAAATCCATCCGCCATACAGGAAATAGGAACCTCCAAGTACTTGAGTTAAAAAGAGGTAAATGTACCCTGACTTTGATTAATTTTTATAATGCTTCTAACCAGCTTGGAGAATGTAACCTACAACACCTAAGTGACTTTTTGAGTGAAAATAGGGGGAATTTGTCGAATAAATTGCTGATTGCAGGAGACTTTAATACACATCCCTGTGGGAACCCTGGAGAGACGCCCATAGGTCACTTAGGGTGTAATAGCATAAAAGGATTCCACTTTGACCACTCGCGGCGTGGAACAAAGCTTAACATCATGATGGATGAATATAACTTAGTTGCTGCTATGTCAGAGACAGCAGAGCATACACTCTTCCGAGTCCCTACCTATAAAGGCAACTTAAATGGTTCATACATAGACCATATTCTGCTATCCACGGATCTTGTGAATTTTACTTCGGACTTCCGTATTCAATGGAACACTCACAGTGATCATAACCCGATTTCCATTAATGTTGGTGGAGGTATTTTTGAATTGCGTAAGGACAGTGTAAGCCGTGGATTCATAAAGTCCATAAATGGAAAACGCCGCCTAAAATGGACTATGGTGGACTGCGATAATTTGTATGCATCGATAAATAACCTTTGTAGCTCTGATCTGTTAATTTGTGTGTCACCCACATCATCTCCCGGCCAAACTTTGTCTGCTTTTGAGGGTATCGTTGCAATAGTAGGGTCTTTGTTAATAGTGCCAGCAAGAGGGTGTAGGGGGAACAATCCAAAATGGTTCGACCACTCTTGCTCTAAGGCCAGCAGAGACCTTAAGACAGCCTTAAAAGCTAGACCTAGAGACCTGGCTTATATCAAAGCCATGCGTACACAATATAAAAAATGCCTCGCAACACGGAAAAAAGAGGTTAAGGCAAGTACATGGGAGTCTCTTTTAGACCCGAAAATTTGGGGTAACAGTGCCAGGCTCTGGGAAATCATCAACAAACCTTTGTTTGATGACCCGAGTAATCCGGCCCTTGGTACCAATATTCCTGAGGAAGACTGGGTTACCCATTTCAGTACCATTTTTAAAAGTAATAATAAGCCCCAGGCAGAATACTCTTTTATTCCTCCTATTGAGAACTTCTTGCATTTTACAGCTAATGAGATTGAAATAGGTATTCAAGGCCTAACTTGTAACAAGGCCCCTGGGCCTGATGGCCTTCCCCCGGATCTCTTTAAATCCCTGCCATCACTTTGGGCGCCAGTTCTTGCGGCTGTAATTACTGCGGCGGCGTCATCTGGTTGCCCTTCGTCGTGGGGGATTTCAACCATAGTACCTGTATTTAAAAAAGGCGACCGTAGTAGCCCAGTTTGCTACAGACCAATATCATTAATTAACTCTGTAGCAAAAGTGGTAGGTGGTGTAATTTTAAATAGATTAGAAATGTGGGCTGATGAAAATAATATAATTTCCCCAATCCAATATGGCTTCAGGCCTGGTCATTCAACGATTACCCAGTGCTTGAACCTATATATGATTATTGGGAAATATACCATGGCCAGAGAAGGTACAATTCACATGGCATTCATGGATCTATCGTCGGCTTTCGACTGTGTAGACCGAGGTAGATTATGGGATGTCATGGTAAAAATAGGCATAGAGCAGAATCTGATTAATTTTCTAGCCGACTTGCATTCTGACACACGAGCAAATGTCAGATATACACAAGATTTAAAAGTAACAAGGGAATTTGGAATACATCGGGGCGTTAGACAAGGGTGTATTTTAGCCCAATTCCTCTTTAACTTGTACATTAATGACTTAGAACAGTACCTCTTAGACACAGGAGTCGATTACCCGTATGTAGGCCGGAAAGGATTGCCGGTACTGCTTTATGCGGACGATGCGGTCCTGATCTCCAGGACCGCAGCCGGCCTACAAACTTTGTTAAAAGCTTTTCATGACTTTATGTCCTCACGGGATTGGAGTATTAATAACTCAAAGTCCTATGTCATGAAGGTAGGCATGGGGTATAAAAAATCAAATACCTTTAACGTTAATGGGGAAAAAATTCCTGTGACTAAGACATTCTCCTATCTAGGTGTCCTCTTGGACCATCAGTTAAATTGGGGACCTGCTATACAGAGGAAAATGGGGGAGGTAACAAGGGCTAATGCAGCAATATTTGATTTTGCCAGGAAAATAGGAAACACCCCAGTGGCGGCACTGCTCCAACTGTATAAAACGAAAAGTATATCTATTGCGTGTTATGGCAGTGAGCTATGGGGGTTTACTCCATCTAGAGGCTTGGAAGTCACTGAAAACAACTTCCTAAAACGAGTCCTGAGGGTACCAAGGGGTACTGGTAATTTCTCTGCTCACGAAGAACTGGGTATGCCATACCTAAGTGACAGTTTAGCCGTAAATCCTATACTTTGTTGGCTAAACTGCTGGGTAAATACTGAAATACCCCTTACCCAACAAATACTAAAAGAAGCAATAACATGGGAAAATGGATCCAAAGTCCCCTGGCTCAAATATATTAGAAAATGTCTAACCGAGCTAGGGCGCCCTGATCTCTTTGTAACCCCAGAACTTACTAGAACATCTGACGTTACCTCTGTGAAGAAGTCTTTTTTTTCTGCTAGGTACTTAGCCCGGGAGGAGGCTGAATTAAAGAAAGACAGTGTATGGAAACATGTACTTGTAAAAACATCTGTGCACATGGAACCATACCTGTCATTGTCCCTGTCAGGCTATGACCGTTTTCTGCTCACGAGGTTTCGCCTAGATTTATTTCATCTCCTATTGGCAGTACCGAGGGGGGCCCATCGAGGCCAAGTGTTGCCACCTTGCGGCTGCGACGATAAGTCTCCGCAAGATTTGGCCCACTTTTTATTCATCTGCCCTTTTTATCTGGTACCTCGGAAATTATATCTAAAACCAATACTCAAACAGCTGAACTTTTCACAAATTCGACCAGCACTTTATTATCTCCAACTATTAAGCAGTGATTGTATTTTGTTTGTATGTAGCTTTTTAAAACTTGCGGTCAAATTTAGGAAAAGCATGGAGGGATAGTTGTGCTCTTGTCGTGAGTTCTTCTTTTTAACTATTTAAAAACCTTTTAAAAATTTATCTTTTTTACCATGTAGTCTGCCTGTAAACTTTTATTCTTATGTGATTCTTTGCAATATATGGATTATATGTATTAACTGTAATTTTATTTGAATGTGCTTTTATGGATGTTGCTTTGAACATTCGAATAAAGTTCCATTGACTTGACTTGGTAAAATAACATGAATTGCAGCATTACATAAATTAAGGTGTCCATAGCAGGTGTCAGTGCCAATCTTTCGAAATGGAAAGATTTCGAGCCCCTGTTATTTCCTTGAGGATCCGGACCATGTTTTTTTAAATACTACGGTGTGCTTTTTGCAGAATTCGGTGCATCTGTAAAAAAAAGTCTTCAATGTGTGTTGAACTTTGCGAATTGACACAAAAGATTTAAATTACTCTGCAAAAAAGTGACAAATAGTAAAATTTTCGAGACGGTCTATTGATTATGAACATATTGTGAATGTAAAGGACTCAGCATTTTTTCATACATAACACTGTGATCAACAGACAACTTACCCAAACGTGGGTCATGCTACTTTTTTGCAGAGAAGCTTAAAACGAATATAGCCGGCCGGCTACAAATACGCGTTTTTTTTCCTCAGAGGAAATGAATGAGTCAGCTATTGTGCAGAATGAAAGGTTTGAGCTGGCCAGGGCGTTGCCCAGAAAGCCTTCACAACCTGTGAGCATGTGCTTACTTATGCTTCAGGAATGAAGCAGCACTATTGTGTCCTGAGTGCAAGGCCCGTCAAAAGTCAGCATTAGCTTTACTAAAGACCACGTTCAAAAAGCAAGCCATGGTAACCCTGGCACTTGGAAGAGAGATTATCTGGAGGGTGAGGGATTAGGGCCATCCCTCTGTGTGCCCTCCCCATCTATCAGTTTTAACATCTGGAGACCCCCACTGAATCACCAATGGTAGCCAGGGACCCTGCTGAAGCAATTTTTACGATTTAAACCAGAACATAATATACAGAAACAAGTATACATTAGGCAAGTACACACTTTAAGAACTACTTTATTTAATTCACACCCCAAAAAAATACAGAAATTCTAATTTTAATAGTTTTATTTCTAAATGACAAAGCAATATGCTAGACTCTAGCATATCACTTAGTCTTGTTTGCTCCACGTCCATGCTCTCTTATTTGTTGGTGCAAACCAGTGATGCTTCAATTGAGGCCACCAATCACCCATACTAGATTTCATTTGCTGTACTTGAGCTGCTCCCACCAATCAAGATTGGGATACCACTTTAATTTTTATCTCCCAATATTAAATTCCTTCTCATTTACAGAATGTTTCAAAAGATTCAACTTGCAAATTTTTCTATTTCATGTACAAGTACTTTTTTAAAATCTTTTTCGAATTATATTTAATTTTTTTAAGTGCCACGGACACCCTGAATTGCCAAAGGGGTCCATGGACAACAGGTTAAGAACCACTGGTTTAGGGAACTGACATAGTTTTTATGTAAATGCATTTACAATTTCTCATCACATGTGCGAGGCATCTGTGCCGCTTTGGGCGAGAGAGTAGCCAAAAAATTAAAATACCCACCACTTTCAACCAAAGCTCTTAACGCACCAAGCAAGCAAAGCAAGCAATTGCGACCCTCCCCAGAAGAGCTCTCTTGTCTCTTTCATCCAAGCATATGCCAATTCCTCCTTTCATCCTTCCATCCACCTGTTGATATTCTCCATTTCACATTTACATTCCATCATCCATATTTCAGTCTTTCACCATTCCGTCCCTCCATCTGCTCATCCATATCCAAACCTATGCATCCATCCCCAAACCTATCCATCCAACCCATCCATCCTTTCATCCACCTATCCATCCAACCCATCCATCCTTTCATCCATCATCCCCCTTTCACTCATCCATCCACTCACTTCCTCTAGACTCCTTTTCTCTCATCCATCCTGTTACTCAGCCATCCATCCTTTCACTCTTCCACCCACCCGTCCATCCATCCACTCACCAACCCATCAATCCTTTCACTCATTCATCCACCTTTTTACTCAGCCATCCTCCCCTTCATCCATCTTCTCTTTCAATCATTCATGCAATCATCCATCCTTACACTCATCCTTCCATCATCCACCCACTCATTCATCCACCTTTTCACTCAGCCATCCATCCTTTCACTCATCCATTTCACTCATCTCTTTCATCTATCCACCCTAACACATCCATCCATACATACATCCTTTCACTCATTCATCCTTTCACGTTAATTATGATCTTTAATGTGCCGAGTTGCAGACAGAAGAGGTCCATCAAGAACCCCAAACCCCGTTGTACCTGATAAAGCGGGGAGTTCACGACTCCTGTGTCTGGGCATACCATAGTGATCCATAGAGTAAGCACAATTTGGTAGGAAAACTGAAGCCATGACCACAGTGACTAACTTATTCTGGCCCCACGTCTCAAATGCAAGATGAGTGTTAATTCCTGTCAATGTGCTAGTGCACATAAGCAATTTCCTGAAGGGAAATTCAAATTCCATTCTTCATAACCATGGTACTCAGTCGGACACTGCAGGCTGCGGTTTTGTTGGAAAACAGGCTGTCCTAATTCCAGAATCTGAGACCTCTATAAAGTGTCGGACACTGCAGCTGTGTCCATCTTGAGAAATGCAGTTGTATCCATCTTGAGAAATTCAGTTGGATCAATTAGAGCAACAGATCAACACCCTTTTATCTGTAGTGTCTGGTGCACAAAAGGTATTCTTTTGCTGTCCTACATGACAAGGGAAGCATGTCGTAGCTGTACAGTACCTATAAACACTGCCTAGGAATATGGCAGAGCTGTCATAGACAGCAAAACCTTGACGTTACCACCTCATACACACCTTGAGGGGCAGTGTTCTGAACACAATACACAATGAACAAGTGCCATCTTTAAACACACAGCCCATGTTCCATATGGTGTGGAATGGGATGAGTTATTTACCGTGCCAGCTCAATTCTAGTATCACAGGGTGATATATTTACCAGATTTGTAAATTTTAAACATGAAATGAGGTTGCATCGGTTTTTAACATGCTGAAAACAGGCCGTTTTCTCCCTAATTAATTGACATATATGTTCTGCTCGAACGCATCAGGGAAATATTATGTGTTTGAGATAATCATAACACATCTTGAAAGTGAGATCTATCTGCAAACCTCTGTTTGCACAAAGATAGGAATTTAGCACGGCATTTGTAATCAAAAGCACATATGAAAAGTAGGCAAGGTGCCAGGCTGTATTTAGCCCCAAGGATCTTCCCTCAGCCCCACTCTGTTCAACATCTACATGACCCCTCTCGCTGACATCGTCAGATTCCACAACTAAACATCATCTCCTAGCCGACACTCAGCTTGTCCTCTCACTTACCAAAGACCCCTCTAACACAAGAACCAACTTACCAAACACCATGACTGACGTCGCCAACTGGATGAGGGACAGCTGCCTCAAACTAAACTCAGACAAAACTGAGTTATGGATCTTTGGAAAGAATACCTCTGCATGAGACCACAGGTGATGGCTGAAATAACTCGGACCCACACCAACTGACCACGCACACAGCCTCTGCATAATCCTGGACAGCCATCTGACCATAAAACGACAAATTAATGCAGTCACCTCCTCCTGCTTCCATAATCTCTGCATGCTTCACAAAATCTTCAGATGGATTCCAGTAAACACCAGAAAGACTGTCACACAATCCCTCGTCACCAGCAACGCTCTCTACACTGGTATCTCCACCCACTCCTCAGAAGACTCCAGACAATACAGAACGCGCCAGCCAGTCTCATCCTGGACCTCTCCAAGTGTACCCACATCTCTCCTCACTTCAGAAACCTCCACTGACTCCCTCTCCAGAAAAGAAATCAGTTCAAGATGCTCGCACACGCCTACAAAGGTCTTTACAAACAAGGACCATCCTACATCAGCCATCGACCAAATTTCCATCTTCCGTCAAGACACCTGCACTCCACTTAAATTGCCCTC
This sequence comes from Lissotriton helveticus, assembly GCF_964261635.1. Classification (NCBI taxonomy): domain Eukaryota; kingdom Metazoa; phylum Chordata; class Amphibia; order Caudata; family Salamandridae; genus Lissotriton; species Lissotriton helveticus. The sequence continues at coordinate 222,659,663 of NC_136061.1, read as the reverse complement.
ACACACGTCCCTGCATCCATCGCACCTGCAGCTGGGACGCGTATTCTCCTACATCGCCACCAAAGTTTGGAATGACCTCCATCTGCGAACACCACCCTCCCTGGCAGACTTCAAAAAGCAAATCAAGACCTGACTTTTCAACACAGGAACCTCAGCACCCAGATACCGCTAAGAGTGATAGTGTTTCACTATAAAAATCATTGATAGATTTTATCACACTTCTCTTTTCCTTAAAAAAAAACATTTGATTCATTTTCAACACGAGAACTAGTAGATCATTTTCTTAACGTATTTGGAACCTTCCTATGGTTCTTCTTCAAAAGGTAAAACAGCCTTTTCACAGCAAAAAATGTTCAAGAACCTATGAGTAGCTATGTCTGTGGCTTTTGTACAAGGTTCTCTAAGTGTTCCTACCCTAGAAAACAGAGTTCATGGCTCTCCGTGCACTGTATCAATTACAAGCCAAGTGTTAAAATTGCCTGAAACTTTCCTTGATTTTTCTCAACTAGGTCCAGTGGTGTGGAAATCCTACAGCCCGACGCCCAGGACATATTGTTTGGGCTCAAGGACAAGATGTTTTCATGTTTATTTTGTCCTTGGGACAAGTAGGCTCAACCCCCTTCAGCACAAACCCTTTGGCTGCCAGATTACACTACCACATTATGGATCATGAAAGGCCGTTGACTGCAGTTAAGGGAATCGTTGCGCCCATATGTTAACACAGTTCGTAATTGTATATAAGGTTCATTCATACAAAGCCTTTATCATTAGAGTAAACACACTAAGGAAATGTTGTAAGTTCAGCCTGCACTACTGAGAGTGGTAAAGTAAAAAAATGTGTACACACGTTTAACAATATAAGGCTATGTATAATGCGTTTAGGATCTCTTTGATTATATGCAAAAGCTTGAAAGCAAGATTTATGATTCTTTGCTTTAAAAATAAAATAGTAGAAAAATACAACTAGGAAACAAATATTTTACTAAACTACTGTGAAATTTAAGGTACCATTTCTTTGAAGCAACATTTAGCAAAATGTGCTGTTGCATGCTAATATTTCCGAAAAATATTCCTAATGGAAAATCAGTGTAACCAGCTGCAACAAAATTATAGGGAAAATGAAAATTAACAAGCATTGGCAAAGTCAATAGGTATGACTTTGGTGGTTAGCCTTCTGGTTATGTCAATGTATGCCTTGTTTTGAAAAACGTTTTTGTTGTGGGAGCTGCTGGGCCCTCATCATTATAACAAACATTGGCAAAAGCAAAAATATTTTTGGTCTAAAAACCAAACATTGCCACAGCAGTTCCGGTCACTGAACAAATGAGAGAGAGAGAATTTTAATTAAAAAACAGCAGACCTAAACAGGGGCCCAAATTTGAAAGAAAGTCACAAAAGTACACCCTTGGTATATGTCCTTGCAGTAGTGCAGATTTACGGTTCTCAGGAATTCACAAGATGTTAGAGAAGTTGGTCAGGAAATTTTACTCCTAGAAAATATTTGTGGACTGCATTTTAGCACTGGTAAATAATCATGTGTAGATTTCCTCAAGCGAACATTTGTTGCACTGTAGCAAGTTCACTTTCTCATTGACCACTTTTTCCCCCAGCCCTGGAAGAAGTTTTACCTCTGCCCTTGCCTTGACAGAAGTAAATGTCAAACCTTTCTCTATAGGGGAAAATATTGGAGACAAACTGATGAAAACCTATAAAGCATGCTAGTTAGTAGGTTTGTACAGACTCAAAATGGCATTCCAACCATTGGGGGGGGGAACTATTGCTTCCACTCCCTCCAGCTTGAGCATGCAGATCTGTGGAAAGGTGGCAAAATAAAGGAATTGGCATAATCAGAGCTCTTATATAAATTAGATTGATGCCATAATTTGTCACTGCACTACATGGCAGCAAAGGGACATGTGGATTTTGTTACAGGACAAGCGGTTTTATGAAGCAACCTGTCCCACGGATATGTAGATATTTTATTAAATTCCACATCCCTGGAAAAAGCCATATCCCTTATCTTCAAAAAGCTCATCAACAATATGGTGGATCCCCTGGCTCGCTTGAGAGCCAAATGGGATCACAATGTCGCGAGTCTAGATGATGATAAGGAGGAGTGGCAAGCGGCGGTGGCTTCACCTCGTGAGGTGGCCATCTTCTCAGCTCCGCCTGGACCAGTTAAAGCTTCTCCATAGATCCTACTTGTCAGGGTCTCTGCTAGTTAGCATGGGTTACATCCTCTATGGTGGCTGTGTACGACACTGTGGGCAGGAGGGCACCTTTATTCACACTCTCTGAGAGTTTGCAGTGATCCAGAGGTACTGGGAAAGGGTGGTGCGCCAGATGGAGGAAGTACTGGGGCAACAGATCCACTGTAATATTAAGTTGCCATTGTTGAACATCTGGGACCCTACAGACTTGAACTCCAGGGAGCGAATATGGGTCACATTGGGGCTTGTGGTTGCTAAAAGGAATATTGCACGGTTGTGGAGGGCTCAGAGCCCACCGAAGATAGTAGACTGGGCCAATGATATGGGTTGGTGTATGGTGACAGAAAAATACATTATGAAGCCAGAGGATGCCCGAACCATTTGGACGCAAATATGGGGGCAGTGGAACGTTTACAGGGGGGAGCTTTGTGAACCACCGAGAGTCGGAGAAGATATCACTGGTGGGATTTGACACGCCACTAAGAATATTGTCAACCTCATGTTGTGATGTGTACACTCCAAGGAACCATTCACTGTGTAACCTATAATGATAATTTGTTAACTATTGCCTAACCTATGTAACATACCTTCTTTTGAATAAAAATGTATAAAAAAAAAAAATCCACACCCCTTGTAGGTCCACGCCTTGCACTTAATTTACCTCCGAAATATCTTCCGAATATATTACATTGCTTAAACCTAAAGTTTAAGTTCTGCTGTACTGTCATAGATTATGTTTCCCATTACGAATCTAGATTTGAGAGAATTTTTCTTCTCTGATCGCACCTGGGCCTTCTGTGTTCCTGGGCAAAAATGTTAAAATGCTGCTGTTTACAGTAAAGAGGTATCCAAGGTTCCACATTCAACTACTGATTCACAGTTTATAGCAAACGTAACCAGGCATTTTCCAAACCTGCCTTAAGCAATCCAGTCCGTCACAGAACCTCAATGCCTCATAGGATGTCTCTGTACTGTACCTAAAGAGAGAGCCCGGCCTTAACTGATACTGCACTGCCAGAGTTAAGAACATATACATATGCCTTTGTCAGCGTTAAAACATCTAACGTGAGTCCTCTTCACCATACGAGAATGGCTACAAATAGCAATGCCCCAAATAGAACAATCTTGTAAATAAAATAGAATGTATCGGTATTACTTAGAATTCATAATCTGATTTATCACCTAGCACGTACTGGTAGTGTAAGAGAAGGCTGGTCTTCATAAAAACGTAGCTATCTCGAGTACAGGTTGTCGAATGTTACAAACTTGCCACAAAATCTCCTCACGGGATGCAAGTTTTCAAGGCATTACTGCCATTGATGAAACAGAAAGAAATCAGGTTTTACAGATTAATGCATGAGCACTTTCAGTCACATAAAAAAGAAAAGAAGAATACGATTGGCAGATAAAAAGAGACGCTCCTCCAACCCCAATTCCCCTTCAAGAAAACCCAATGATTATCCCACAAGCCCTCGCGAGTTGAAGGCTAGCGCAGGCTTTAGGTCACCAATTCAAAGTGTTTTACAACCTGTTTACATCTAAACATCCAATAGTCAGCATCTGATATCAGCTTCGTGCCTATCACTGCAAACCCTACACCATCAGAACACAGTTCCCAAGGAAACCTTTCCCTGTCAGTGCTGTAACCGGCATCACCTGTTCTACCAAAGCTTTCTGACTCATGACCTAATTTACCCTTAAAGTAGGCAATAAGAGCACCAGAACAAGAGTATGAGAGAAAAAAAATGAGAGGTGTGAGAGAAGAGGGCATAACACGGATGGGAAAAAGCCTAAATTAGTTTAAAAAGGGGTGGGGGCAGTATAAAGGGAGAGGAAATTGAGGGATAAATTAAGAGGCTACTAGCATACACAGAAGGAAGTGCGTATGTGAAAAGAAAAAGGAGGAAAAACAACATAGGTAAACGTCACAGGTGAGTCATATGCCCTAGTATCTAGCTAATACATCCCTCTCGTATCAATCGTAACTGATTTTGATCACTGTGCCGAAGTACCATATTGATTGCCAACTCTCCCGAAAAAGGCGGTGTGATCCTGCACACTACTACGCTTACCTCTCGTATGCTAGCGGAGGAGGGTCTCACAATCCGATTCTGATCTGCTTTGCTTTTCAATTCTAAAAGTATTTAATGAGCTGAGGGCATGGCAAGCCTATCAGAGCGGTAGGTATTACAGATTGACACTCTAAGGGCGGATACTAGGAGGGACTGACTGCCTGTTCCGCCCAGCAAAGCTTCCGATTGCTCCCAAAACAGAAAAGCCCGTCCCGGAAGTGACGGAGGCGCTCATGACAGCGCTAGCCGACCCGGATATGACTGTTGTAGTCTCTCAGGGCCGCTGTTTTTCATTAGTGCGCCGAGACGTTACCTTTGTAACATGTTTAGTAGTCTTTGTGTTTGGAGGGTGTAGCGACAGAGAGAGATCAACCGTCCCTTGGTAGAGGGTGCTTCACTTACTTCCAAAGAGCCACGGAAACAGTACAGGTGGGCGTGTCAGCCTCGCGGTGTTTAGTGTAGGGATATAAGAGGCACTTGAAATGGCTGTGTGACACTGGGGCATTACGTTTCCGTTCCTCGGCGTTCTTTTTAACTCGTTTCTAAAGCGTCAGACTCGTTGATTCAGATGTAGTATCGGAGGACCGCAACATTTTAAACGTGGTACACCGAGTTTTGGATTGCGCAGTGCCTGGTGCGCTCTCGCAGACCCTCAGGAATTTTGCTGCATCAAAGTGGACATTTTTCAACTTTTTATTACACCATTTCTCGGTTTATCCTAGTTTAAAGTCCCCACCTTCTTCTGCCATTAACCTGCTCAGTTACCACCATTCTCTACCAAAGCCGATGCTCGAACCTGGTTCCCCAGCTCCAAAGTCGACAGCTCTGTCCGAAAGGCCACATCCTTTCCCCTACCTTTTTTGCCATCACGGTTATGTCCCCACCCCATCGACTGCCCTGAATCTAACCTCTCATTCCTGCGCCATTGCTACAGCGCGGCTCCATAAATCATTTCAAATTAATACTCACCATTTCCCTGAAACCTTAAAACTCACAAATCATGCATCTGTGGGGCCCATAACACTGCGCATTTACCCTGTTCACTTACACCTGGCTTCAAGGCTTTGGTGAATCGCAATGGAGAAATGCTGTAACATTTGGTGGAGCGTCTAAATCTATTTAACTATTTATTATTTACACATGCAGATAATTACACTTTACCATGGTTTTATTCAAACATTTAATTATTCAGACACACCACCATAGTGGCAATGGATCTGCTAGAATGAAAATTAGGCGTAGGAAGAATCAAAAGACCAGCTTTTACTTCTTCGTTTATCTAATTTTTATTAAAAAAACAAAACTTTATCCTGTCTGACATTTATGCATTAGTAAATCTTAATTCAGTAAAATTGTAAACTTTATTTCAAAATGATCATTTTATTTAGAGTTTAAGAAAAATCGCTTTATTTTAGAAAACAGTTAAAGTTTAGCAAAGAACAGATTGTTCCAAATTCATTCTCTTCTAACATCCCTAACTAACACCCTCATCTTATCCTTCAATCCTGCAAAGCAAACAAGTAAACCGCATTAAGATCTTACATCCAGGAATCGGGCAGCATCTCCAATAGAAATTGAAAAGGCGACCTCTTCTAGTCAAATCCAGGGGTTTTTATACCCTATTTCCCTAACTTAATCTATCTAAAAAGTAACTGTCATCCTTTACTCAAAATTTCATTGGACAATTTCGGGGTGGGTGAACATCTTCTCATTATTACAACATCATTTTCTCAATGGTTCAGCAGAAAAATAAAGGGTCTTTGTTTTAGGACAGTCCATAGCGTAACTATTTCTTGTATTAGATACATGGACAAACTTTCCCATGATCACAACGTCCAAGTTTCCATGTTTGGCACCCATCCTAGGTTCCGGGCTAAGGCAGCCTTGAACCTCCTCGAGCACAGGCAGTTCACTCTGACTTGCAGGTTTTGGCGCGCCTGCGCTGTTCAGCTCTTGCTTACTGTTTACCCAAACGTCCATTTTATTTTATGCCTCAGAAACCACTCTTTGGAACTATCGTAGAAACAAACACAAATTCATGTTAATTATGGAATTTAAACCCGTTCTGTTTACCTCCCACCTTTGTAATGTTTCCCAATTAGTTGTTACCTAGCAAATAAGCCACATAACTGCGTTTTATACTTACGTTTTCGACCGCTCCACAACACCAACCGTGTACAAAAAGCACATTTAATTTGCGTTTTGTTTATAACTAAGCCGTGCATTAATTCACAACACAATAACAATACATATTAGCTGGTTTTATTGCAACATGCAAGCAAAGTTAGTTTTACCCGTGTAGTAATAATAAAATAATGTGTGCTTCTTACTCTATGGTTGGTTAATTCTTCAAAACATGCAATCAGTAAATATTAACAATATGGGACATTAACTTCGAGAGGGGTACACAAAAGTTTGTGTTTGCCACCTCGCTCCATCACTATCACCCTCCCCCTTCTCTGCCATCACCTTCATGCTCATATGACATCACAGCACTCCGGTCATTATTCCACTTTGTCCTCACCTCCCTCTGCCGTCACCTTTCTCTTCCTCTGCCATCACCCTCCCCTTCCTCTCTTGCCAGACGTCTCTGCTATCCATCACCGTAATGTTTGGCTACATGGTAAACATTTAAATGCTTGATGTTTTGGAACATTAGGCCGTTGCCTATCTTATTCTGTATGCAGTCTGCCCTATGCTGTGTCCAATACATTTTTAAACTATGGCAGCCAGTGCTTAATTTGTAAAAAAATAAGTGCCAGGGCCCATTCTTTAGTTCCGAATCCTGCGGTACGTGTTATAGTATGTCAGGGTGCCGAATATGAAGAAAGGTGAGAAATACCGCTATCCACGGCCAGACTGGCCATAACGGGCACCTGGCATTTTCCCGGGGGGCCGGTTTTGGTACAGGGGGCCGAATTTGCACAGCGCTGGAATATCGTCCCCCTGGACCATAAGCAGCAGCAGTGTTCGCTCCCCTACCTCCTGCCGCGGCCGGTCCGACTTAATCGCCAATGCTGGTTTGTTTTCCCAGTCCGGCCCTACCGATGTCTTCTAATTCCTCCCATATCCATCGTCAGCCACTCCCTGACCCTTTACGTCATGCTTGCCAGTTCTTTTTCATCTATGCGTACTCCCTCTGTAACAGTTTTTCCCTCATCCTTTCTTTTGCTTGCTCTGAATTCGTCTGATGAGGAAAAATAAGTGCCGACCCCAAAAATGAGAGCTGATGGGTCCCACCTGCCACAACTGGCTCAAATTAAACACTGGTGGCACCAGGTAAACATCCTTTACAATGCATACATTTACCACACATACCTTTACCATGCAGATACCTTTACGATTCGAGCCATATATATTCTCACCAAAGGAACATAATTCGCTGCACTCCAGGAAATTTATTGTCAAAAACGCATTTAATCCAACTTGCACAGCTCTACCAGCGCGTTTGGACCTGATCAGTCTTTTTCTCGGTGGTGAGTCCATCTTTACTTTCAATTATATACACTCTTACCCGTCCTGTCTTCATGCGGAATTGTGGGAGTTGTGTTATGTACAATCTATCATTGGACAAGTTTTCATACAATAGTACACTAATCTGAGGTCTATCCACTATTTCGAAATCATATCATTGACAGTAGCTGACAGCTCACCAAGTATGGCAAGAGGTTGCTAATGTTTGGAGGGAGCAAAAGATAATTAATTTGATGTCAATGAAGGATATGATGATACCCACTATGTCCGTTAATTATTAGGCCATAGGGGTCATTAATGAAATGATATATTTGAACAAATAGCGAGAACCAGAGGAGCTTGTCCTTCTCCCCTAGATAATGAATTTCAACAATAAGGACGGGCTCAAAGAATTCAAATTGCATCCATAAATATCTGTGAAAAAAAAAAGTTAGGTTTTTAAAAAAAAGAACCCTCACCCTTCAACTTAATTGATGGCATGCTTCATCACCGGGTTCCCAGCTAGGGTGCAGAGTGCATCCTAGGTATGCTTCGATGCCTTATTAAAACTTAACAGGATTTTATTTTTTTGTGACAATTTGTGAAAAAGGTAAGTTAAAACTGTCTCCAGGATACCCCTCCTAGCCAGGAGAATTTTAATAATGGGTTCCTGGGGCAGGATTAAAACGGAACTGCGATGTAAATGGTCTCGCACATCCTAAAATATGTGTTTCAATGTGTTTCAGGATTGGATTAAGTGGCTTTCTTCAGGATCATCAGTAACATGCCAGAAAAAGAGGGGGGCCTTGGAGGTGTGAATGCACACCGACTAAGGTGTGCACAAACAGGAAAATATCGCTGTTTCTGGGGTGAAATAGTGACTTACGGTTTTCACCCAAAACGTTGTACCTGTAAGAAAATAAAATGTGACATGATTGGTAGTCGCAAATCAGAGGATAATAACTCACAAAACGGTGATGAGGTCAGGCCAGACATAGATACCTAAACGGCTTACAATCCAGGTCCCAGGTGCAACAATTCTGTAACGATACTACACAAGAGAGTCGTACTGGTACGCTCAGAGGTTTGGATAAACCCAAATTTCAGTTTAGTCTGTTCTGTGAGGCACGGGGGTGGGGGCCGGGCGCTCACATGACACAGCGACTAACAATGACCTGGAGTGATTCATGTGTCCCCGCTAATTTCCGGCCTATATCATTGCTGCCGGCCCTAGCAAAAGTATGCGAAAAGGTTGCCTTTACTCAGCTAGACAAATTCGTTGAAAATTCCCAGGCCCTTCACCCAGCACAGTCTGGCTTTAGAGCAGCCTACAGTACGGAGACGGCGTTGGTGGAAATCTCCGAGGCCATCAGAGAGTGTTTGGACGAAGGTGGCAGGGCGGCTCTGATTTTATTAGACCTCTCTGCCGCCTTCGATACTGTCCCTCACTCCCTTCTGCTCACCAGACTAGCGGCCATTGGCATCACAGGCTCTGCCCTTGACTGGCTAACATCCTTTTTGGACAATAGATCCCAACAAGTCTGGATGCCCCCTTTCGCCTCCTCCCCTAAGAAACTTGCAACGGGTGTGCCTCAGGGCTCTACCCTCATCCCTCTGCTTTTTAATATATATCTAACCCCGCTCATTTACCTCGCTGAACAACTGGGAGCAAAAATAATGGCCTACGCGGACGACACTCAACTTTTGTTCACGTGGCCTAAAAACAATCTGGATACATCTGGAGCCCAAACCTGCTTGTCATCTGTCTTTCGTTGGCTTGCCCTCGCCCAATTAAAGTGCAACAAAAGCAAATCTGAAATTTTACTTTATGGCTCCTTCCCAGATAATTTTGGCAACTCTCTCTGGCCAGCCGATCTACCCTGCCCCACATCCATCGGAGGCCCTGCCAAAAATCTTGGAGTCTGGTTTAATAATGACCTCAGATTTGAAGATCATATAAAAAGACTCACCGGGATCTGCTTTTCCACACTTAAAACTTTACGCAGGTTCTTTCCACTCCTCCCGAGAGCGGCAAAAGAGACCGTCATCCGTGCCCTTATATTATCCAGACTGGATTATGTAAATGGCCTCTTCTGCGGCCTTCCTGCCTATATGATCCATCGCCTCCAAGTTATACAAAATGCCGCTGCACGGCTTTTGTTCAATATTCCAAAAAGCTCAAGTGTCCGCCAATCTCTCCGCACCCTACATTGGCTTCCGGTTGCCCACAGGATTTTATTTAAAATCCTTGTCCACGCCTATCGAGCCGTCCACCAAACTGGTCCTACCTACCTGAGGAAAAGATTCTCCCTATATGTTCCCAACCGTCCCCTCAGATCAGCCAATCTGCACCAGATGACGGTCCCCAAATTCAAATATAGCAGGCTCGGCGGCCAATCTATCTCAGTCAGAGCGGCGAGAGCATGGAACACCCTCCCGCAGCAGCTAAGAACAGCTCCATCCAGCGCCCTGTTCAAAAAGGGATTGAAGACCCACCTTTTTAACATCACTGCATAAAATCCTCCTATGTCCTGTTTCTTACCTTTTCCGCGCCAGGATACTATTTTTTTTAGTAACAGAGCGCGCTACAAAAGCCTATAATAAATAAATAAATAATAAATAAATGTGTGTTTGATTGCTGTAACAAGTTCACCTTTACGTTAAATATGCATTGTACTGCTCTCTGTAATTAAGGTCACGCAGGCCCAGCAAAAACCAAAGTAGACATGTCACCACATATGCGTGTCACAATGTAGCAAGATTTAAGAATATGTGATACCTTTTCTGATTTCCGTTAAGCATAACATTTATACTGTAATCATTAATTCATCGGGAAGCGTGACACCTGCTTAACATAGTTAATATATTCAAACTGTCATCCCTTGATCTTGTTTTATGTAAAGCAATGTCTACTTGTTGGAACTCACCATATATCCTGTACTATATAACATGTGGGCATTGTAACAATAATACCAAAAATGCAAATAAAGAAATAAAAAATGATTGGTAGTCACAAAATCACTTATCGGAAGATGCAATACTAGGTATAGTGCACCCAAGCAGTGTCACATATACCTCAGGTGGTCACATACATTATTATTAAAGATTTGTTGGGCGCGCAGCTACCGCAAGGGGTTTCCTGGCGCGGAGCAAGGTAGGACAGTAAAGAAAACAAAAGGAAGAGAGGCTTCATCTCGCAAGGAGGCGGGTACGTAGTTCCATAAAATCGGTCCCAGGTATGAGAAAGACCGGCCTCTCATACGGGCAAGTCTGATTTTTTTGAACAAACCAGATATGTTGGGCGGAGAGCAGGGGGCGAAAAGGACGGTAACACTGGACCAAATCATGAAGGTATTTAGGGGCCACGCCTGTTTTGATTCTAGACGTAGCACAGAGCCTTAAATTTCACCCGATTCGACACGGTCAACTCGTAAAATCTCAGAGACAGAGGACGACTTTGGCAGACGTAAAAGGAAGCCTTGCTGCTGTGTTTTGCCCCAGCTGTGGCCTCTGGATGGTCAATTTATCAGCTCGCAGATATAGAACATTTCCATAATCCAGTCTTGAAGTAACCAGGGCGTGGATCGCAGTTCTCTGTGCTGGGAGAGGGATCAACCATAAAATCTTACTTAGCCGTTGCAGGACTACGAAACAGTTGGAATGATACCTTGGCTACTTGTGGATTTATTGACAGATGTTCATCTACAATGAAACCCAAGTTCTGAACTTTGTGCAGCAGCATGGGCAGAAGAACACATGACGCATTCATCCTTTCATGCCGCAAGGGTTAATCTTTTGGTCGGTGCATTCATGATTGTCACCGCTTATCCGACGTCTTTCAGTCTGTGAGCATGCATGTGACTCACTCATTCCCATGCATGAGTTTCTTTTGCTCATGCCCTGAAAATGTGTGTGAGAAACATTTATTTGTGCCGGTAATGAGAAATCTTAGCAACAGGCATCCACTCATTTCCGAGCCCGTGACCTCTCCTGTGAATATCAGAAAAATGTGATCACTCATCCATTTGTCAGGGTTAGAAACCGAAGTGGTTGTTGTAGGTGATTTGTCGAAATTGTCTTAAGACTATTGTGAAACGTCCCTTCTGGTGTATGCACCTGACTCCTGAAGTTCAATACACGTTATATGTCCACGAGAAAGCGAAATGAGTTGAAAAGTAGGTAACTTACTTATGTAGCTATAATTCATAGTGAGATGGATCCTGGTAGGGGGCGGTGCCTGTCGTCACACTCTGCGGAAAAAGAAAGGTGTAGTGGCAACTATAGTCCAACTTACTTCTTCAAGGTCAACCGCTCGTTTGGGTTACCTATTGCGACCCTTCCACGAGATCCCGCGGTTGGCGTCTGCTGACTAAGTAGTTGACATTGTTACGAGCAGAAACGTCTCAGGCGTGCGGTCGCGTGATAACGTTGCAGGCCATTTTCCATTAGTCTAAATGGACTGGCCTCCTGCGAGTTACCCCCTTCCCTGTTGTATGAGTGGGAGCCTACATGTTGCGCAGAAAACTCTTACTTCTGCACAGCTATGTGTCTTTCTACTGTGGAATGTGCTAGGACCCTGTAGAAAATGTACTGTTAGTGTTTTAAGTACATTGTTTTAGGAACATAGGTATGCATGTGGGGGCGATCTTAACAAATATCATTGCTTAATATATTCTAAGAAAATAGAAAGTGGCCTTATGATGGAAGTGGGCTTAATAAGATCGACCCATTTAGATTTGGCCATATTGGCTGCCACATGGTGTCCCGTATCAAGTGATTGGGGAAAGACCGTGAAGCTTCAGCAGATGAGTGAATGAGTTAATCAGTCCATGTTTAGGGCGTTCCATGGAATATTATTGTTTGATCCCTTAGTGGGTGTGGATAAATGGTAAATCCATCATTTGTTCTTTTTAAAGAGACGACTGTAGGTTTTCTTGATTTTGTTCCAGTTGTTTAATGAAAACCCAGTTTAGATAATTGGTTGTGTGGCCTTCTTGAAGGAAATGGTCAGTCATTCTTGTGGTGTTTCGTTTGCATCTTATGTTACTGCAATGTTCGCAGATTCTCGCCTTGACCTTTCTGCTGGTCATGCCTATGTAGCGTGGCTGACATGGGCAAGTGATCATGTATTTAAAAGTGACAGAATTACAATTGATGTGTTATCTTAGGTTCCAGGTCCTACCTGCTTCCAGATTCAAGGTCTTTGTGGTTGTTGTCAGGTGACATACACTGCAGTTACTGCCAGGGTAGTGTCCTGTCACATTTGGCAGGCTCCAGGCATTTAGCACTATAACAGTTTGGTGCTCAGTGTTTTTTTTAGGACGGGTGGACTAAAGGCAGTCTTTTAAGCTCCTTACTTTCTTGAATGAAAACAAGGGTTTTTCCCATTTCAGTTTTCCTAATTGTAGAATACGCCAGTCTTGATTATTTTGGTATCTTGGTTGGAGATTGTGCTATAAGTTGTGACACAAGTGAGAGGTATGGTCGCATCTGTCCTGATTGGTTCCTCTAGCAGGGCATCTCTGTTATGGTTGAGCACTCGTTTCAGGAATGTTTTTATGATTTGATATGATGGTAATCTCAATCCCTCAGTTTTTTTGACTGGGCCATTGCCTGGGAGTGATAATCTTCCACTTGACTGCAATTTCTTTTGAGTCTGAGGAATTGCCTGCATGGTAAATTCTCCCTGAGTGCCCTGGGATGAAAGCTGTCAACCTATAATAAGGTGTTTCTCGCTGTGGGGTTGTAGTACGCCTTAATTTTAAGTTTCCATTCTCTGCAGTGATTGTACTATCCAGAAAAGTGATAGTATTATCCAGACTATCTTCCACTGGTGGTAATAGGTTCAGCGCTGGGATACCCCCTGGGTGACTACGCGCTTTAGAAATCTTTAAATAAATAAATAAATACAGTGTGTGAATCTGAGGTTTGTGTCGCAGTTGTTATCCATTCTAGGAAAAGATTCAGGGAATGTTCTTTACCCTGCCAGATCATCAAACTATCATCTATGCAGCGTTTCCCGAATTTGATCCTTCCTTTTAAAGGGTTATTGGTGTTCAGTATATGTTTTTTCTCAAACTTAAAGAGATACAGTCCCGCCACACTGGGGGTGAAGGTACTTTCCATGGAAGTACCGTAAGTTTGAAGGAACAGATTGCCTTCAAACTCAAAAAAGTTTTCTTTCAGGGCCAACTCTGCACATTCCAAAACAAATTATTTAGCGGCTTTAACGTCCCATGTGGTTTCTGCTAGGGCACTTTTAATAACCCTAATGGTTTCATCCTAGGGGAGACTGGTGTATAGGCTTTCTATGTCCAGGCTAACCACAAGACTGGCCCCTGGATCAAAAGATATTTCTTTTAGCAAGTTCAAGAAATCTTTAGTGTCCCTTAGGTAGGTTGAGGTGCTTTGTACTAGGGGTTTTAAAAAGAAATTGCAGAAGCGTGACAGAGGTTCGAGAAGGGAACCTATCCCTGACACAATTTGGCATCCTGGAGGGGGGTGGGTCCTGTTCTTATGTGTCATGTATGCGACCACATGAGGTATATGTGACACTGCGTGGGTGCACTATACCTAGTAATTCGTCTTCCGGTAACCGATTTTATGACTACCAATCATAATGTCACATTTTATTTCCTTACAAGTACATCGTTCTGGGTGAATACCGTAAGTTTTACCCCAGAAACAGAGATAATATCTTCCTTTTTTTGCATACCTTAGCGCATGTGCATTTACACCTCCAAGGGCTCCCTTTTTTTCTGGCCCATCACTATTGATCCTGTAGAAAGCCTTTTACTCCAAAACAATTGGCTGAAACGTGTTTTAGGATATGCAAGACCATTTACATCTCCCTCACATCCGCAACTCAGTTTTAATCCTGCCCCAAGAACCCATTATTAAAATTCTCCTGGCTAGGAGGGGAATCCTGGAGACAGTTTTAACTCCCCTTTTTCACAAATTGTCACAAAAAAAGAACATTCTGCTCCGCTGCAATCAGGCGTAGAAGCACACCTACGATGTATTCGGTACCCTAGGTGGAAACTCGATGATGAAGCATGCCACCAACTAGGTTAGTGGATGAGGGTTCTTTTTTCAAAAACGTAATTGTTTTCTCAGGGATGATTTTGGATGCATTGAATTTCTCAAGCCCATCCTTATTGTTTAAGTTCATTAATGAAATAAACTATTTCTTGTGATATGCTGTTAGCTATATAAATAACAATTGGAACTCTTTGAATATACAAAATAATGTTCTTGAAAGTAGTGGTACCTTTGCTTCAAAGCGATTATTGTTCATTTGTGGGTATTCCTCCTTGTTTACTACTTTCTTTCTCTTTATTTTCCACACTATTTTGGAATTAATTGTATTATTTTAAGGATATACATTGTACATAACACTACAACCCCCGTAATGCCGCACGACAGGCAGGAGTGTTTATAATTGAAAATAAAGAAGGACTCGCCACTGTGAAAAAGACCAATTAGGTCGAAACATGACGGTGGTGCTGTACATGTTGGAATAAACACATTTTTGAGAAAATAGTTCCTGGATTGCAGCGTATCATGTTGCTTTGGTGAGAATAAACTGCCCTTTCACTGTACCTCTCTACAGCTATAGACCGCATTACTATAAAATATATATATTTCTTTTACATACATCATTTGTAAAGGGGGTAATTTTATGTTTTAGAGGTGGATAGTGGTAAAATGTGCAACTGCAATTTTAGGGCGGGTGGGTAGTGGTAAAGGTAGATAGAATTATTTTAGGGTTCAGGAAGGGCGGATAGTAGTATATTAAAAAGAGCAGGTTTGGGGTGCTCTTCCTCACCCCCACATACATCCATGGAGGCATATCTTATACAAGAGGTCTTTAAACGTCTTTGTTCTAAGCCCGCCTAAATCAAATATTTTGAAATCAGCCCCCTCCCCAACCTTTATGACAAGGATTGGTGGAGAGGCAGGGCTGAGCACAGGGAGGGGGGCTTATGAGATCCTTTCAGGAAGATGTTTTCTATGCTGTGTAATCCACAATAAATGTGAGACTTATAAAAGGGCAAACTCTTAAAACCATAAATGAACCAAAAAAACTCTTCTCCCCATAATTGGGGTTTTGTGAGTCCATAACACTCCTTAGCCACAGTGCGACTACACCTGCTGCAGTAATGATAACCGTGACCCTGAGTAGCAAGAAATCTCCAATTATATTACACAGTGTGAGATTTTGTATTAAGGCTCAGGAAAATTAAGTTATTTGCCAAGAATCACAGGATGTTGAGCAAACGCTGGGACTTGAACCTGATTTCCCCAGTTCCAAAGTAAGCAGCTCTCACCATTAGTCCATATTTCTTCCCTTTCAGAAAAAAATAGCTCCCATGTGTTGCCCCCCTTTTTGCAGCAAAGGTGCCCCCAGCCCTAATGCTAGCAAAGAAATTGTGCGCTTATACCCTTTTTCTTTTTGAAGGAAGACATCGTTGGAATACTGTGGACCCTTCCGACCCCTGAGCTCCAGTGCCATTGCACCTGCTTCATTGATGATAGCTAATACCTTACCAAGTGGGATGTCTTCTCTGCACTTTGTTGAATCACGAGCTCATATTTTGCCCCATCCCAGTCACTGTCATCTCTCTGATGCCCAAAATAAGGTGTCTCCTCTGCTTCAATTTTCCCTACCCCTGGACCATTACTCAGAGACTCAACGCAACTTTGCCAGAGCAAGTTGTCACTGGGCCTTAATGTAAATTAGTAGGAATAGTTAAACCGACATGGGGTTTAGCTGGCCACTCATACCACTGAGACCCGATGCAACAGCACCAGCTGCACCAATCATACCTACAGCACTGCAAAGCAGGCTTGCTGCTCTGCCCACTCCATTTGGTCATCACTCGTAGACCAGAGGTACAGAGCAGGCTTTCTGCCCCTTTATGTAAAACAAAAAAACTCGTCTCTGCTACCTGAAAGGTAAATGTGTGTAATTAGTTAATCACCAAATATTAAGAGTGCTTGGGAGTCAGTATAGACTTTAACTGGTGGAGTCACTTTTAAGCTCTACAGTGACAAATATTTATTCCTCTTAGAGGTAATGTTATCGGACACCGACACAGGAGTAAGCTTTTGCCATCCAACTTAGGGTTTATTCATCTCTCACTTGACGTGTTTCGGCACACCTACCTTGTTCACATGGGCAGTCAATAAAATCAAACCGTTTTTTAACAGAGGGTTTCTGGTCACATGATCAGCTTCACAGTTGATACAGAAGACAGACTGTCTATACAGCGAAGATACAATGTAACACAGACTACTCACAATATGTTCCTCCTATAATAAATAGGACATCATCCTATCTTGCCAACACAGAGAATACTTAATTTTAGCTACAATAAACAAATGATAAAATGTCTCAAATTGATAATGTGCTATTACATGCAGTTTTATGCATTAATTCATACATAACTAAAAAACAGATTAGAACACCCATTAGTCTCCTCTGATATTTTCTCATCGAGGACATATTAGATTTATTAATTCTTTGAATTTGTTCTCCAATATTTTATCAACCTGTGTCCATCTCATTAATTAGATCCTCTGTCTGATTTAAAAGTATATATTTTTGTTTTTCAATCTCATGCCGATAGATATACCGGGCATGTATATATATTCACTGAAAAAAACCTTCAAAATTCACTGAAAAAAACATAGGTTTTACAGACGTTATAGTTCGGAATTAGAATTAAAAAAAACTTTGAAATTCACTAAAAACCATAGGTTTCAGGGACGTTATAGTTAGGTGGACATTTGACTCGTATAAAACCAGAGAAATTCGCCTGTTCTAGTTAGTTGAGCTAACTATAACTCGCGCCCCCCGCAATGCACTGCTGATGACGTCACATATTATATCATTCATGACATCACTGATGACATCTCAAATGACATCACTCATGACATCACCCAGTGAATGTGTGTTTCTGTAAAGTTTAAATAGTTTTCATATATATATATGCCACGGTGTATTGAAGAATGAATGCGTTTACAAGTGCCTAAAGGGATTATTTCGTAGATACGTGACTGTCTGTATAAGTGAGTGATTGAGCGTGTCTTACTGAATGCATGAGTTAGTGACTAAACTGTGTGAAAGTCTGTATTAGTCTCTCAGTTGGTGTGTAAGCAACTGCATGGGTTGCTGAATAGCTACATGAGTGTCTATATAGGTTATTCATTTGTTGTCTGAGTATCTGTATAGCTCCCCGAGTGTCTGGGTGTGTGGGTGGGGGGTGTATGAGTCTGTGCATAGATGTCTGAGTGGGTGATTAAAAAGTGCATCTGGGAAGGGCTGTATGGGTGAGATAGTGTGTGTATTGGTGTGTTGGTGAGTGAATGAATGTCTCAGTGGTATATCTGTGACAAACTACATATGTTTTAAGGCACTATATGTGAGTGTTTGAGTATATAAATGACTATAAGGGAGAATAAGTTATTTGAAGAGTGGATGTATACATGTCTGCTTCTATCAGTGATTGTATAAGACAGTAAATATGTGTTAGTATCTGTATAAATAAGTGATGTGTTATGTCTAAAAATAACGAAGTTTGTGTGTATAACTGTATACATGAGTAAATGGGTATGTGATTGATTCTTTGCATTACTGACTAGGTGTGTGAGTAACTCTAGGGATGAGTGTCAGTGTGACTGCATGTATAGATGTATGAGTGCATATTATAGTCCTGTATTGATGAGTAACTACATGTATAAGTGACTGGATGTGTGTGTAGACCTAGGAAATAGTGAGTGGTATTTAGTATATGGCATTATTGTGTGTATGGTTTCAAAAATAGTAGTCTGCATTTTAGAATGGGTGTATCAAAGGTTATATTAGAGCATCAGTATGTGAATCAGATTATCACATGGATGATGTCATCAGTGATGTCATTTGAGATCTCATCAGTGATGTCACTGACATGTCATGAGTGATGTAATATGTGACATCATTAGCAGTGCATTGCGGGCGCGCGAGTTATAGGTAGCTCAACTAACTATAACAGGTGAATTTCTCTGGTTTTATGAGTCAAATGTCCAACTAACTAAAACGTCCCTGAAACCTATGGTTTTTAGTGAATTTCAAAGGTTTTTTAAATGCTAATTCCTAACTATAACGTCTGCAAAACCTATGGTTTTTTCAGTGAATTTCGAAGATTTTTTAAATGTTAATTTTATATTTTAATGTTTATAAAACCTGTATTTTTTCAATTTTTTTGTAATATTTTGGAACTCTATTATACTTCTTCTTTTTTTAACTTTAAAAATTATGTAATGTTTTATATCTTCCCCCAAAAATATGTGTATTTTTTTTTTAAAAATGGAGAAAACTGCCCTGCCATACCTGTAGCGTACCAAGTTCCATCACCACGCGAATCCAATCCGCCATATTGCTAAACTCGTAAATGATACGCATTTCGTATCCGACGGGTACGTGACACCGCGTCCCGTGTAACATCATATACGTATGAGGTTGCGCCAGCTGCTACTTTGGTATCCGACGGGTACGAAGTACCAAGCCACGCGTTACGTCATGTACGTGTAGGGGCGCGCCCACTGCGCTTTGCGTATGCGACAAGTGCACGCTGCCAGTCCCTGTGTTACGTCATAAACGTATGGTGTCGCGCCGGGTATGCCATTCCCTCGTTTTTTTTTTTGTGTCTCACAACTATATCTAAATAACTTTAAACTGTATATGAGAGCAAGCGATAATCTAAAATATTTTAAACATTTATATATTTCTAACTGTAATAAACTTATATTATGATAAATATATTTTCTCAAAAGCCTCCTTGCGCCCCCGATGCGCGATTGCCACGTGAGTTCATTACAGTCAAGCAATGCACGTTTGACATGCATTGCTTGACTGTAATGAACGTTTTCACTATGTATAACTTAGCCTCACTGCTGATCCTCCCTCCATCCGAGCACATTCACATGTGTGCGCTTGTGTGCAAAAGCGTGTTTGTGACAATTACCCTTCCCGTATGCTGTTTCCCCACAGCGAGACCTGAGGACAGTACCGGAAGAGGGAGGAGTTGAACCAGGAAGCGGTTGTCATCAGCCAATGAAAGTCAGAGGAAACAGGAAGGAGTTGACGTGGACCAGCTACGAGGAAGACGTGAAGACGGAGAACGGCAGGAGAAAGTAACAACCTGAACGAAAACGGCGCGGCAAGACACAAGAACGCGAAGGCTGCCGGAGTCCAGGAGGAAGAAGATGAACCTGACGAGTGGTGGTCCGAGGAGTGGTGGAACCCACCGAAGGAAGCTGGAGAGCGGCCTCAACTCTGGAGAGTTGCGGCAGAGTCGGTGAGTCCTACAGTCTCCGGGGACACGGGAGGGGAGAGAGGGTGGTGGGAGGAAGGTTTGCGATAAGGGGTGTGTCTAAGCGCTTTTGGATAGGAATGTATTGAATCATTTTGGGGACACTTATTTGCTGGCACTTGTATCCCAGCCTTTTCACCACCCCTTTTGGGTCCGACACTGACGGCATTTATACCTGCTGCATATCGACGTTTCAGTCCGTGGTTCATTTCAGTCTTCCTTTCCCACAAAGTCTTTGAATTCTTTTTCTTTTTCCCCCTTTTGGGTGTACAAGTGCACAAGCTCCTTTACCCTCACTCCTTCACTCCCAGGTGCGGTGACTGTTGGCGTGACAAAACCCTTTTCATAAAACAAATTTCTGACGGCTCTATTTTATCTTCTCTCCTATGAGCCTCCGGGGGGATTCCATCGAGAAGCCCGAACCACCGGCTTTGGAAACTACAACCAGCTCCCCACTAAGTACATTCGGAGGAATCCAACAGAAGATACAGGCAGCCGCCAGTGATAATTGACTTGATAATTCACTTGTTGGCAATAAGCAATACTCTTATAGAAAATATATTCAGCCCCCTCGTCTGTTTATCAAACCCGCCCTCCCACAGACACACAACAATGACAGTAGGTGAGCAGTGGGGCCTGGGTGCACAGGGGCTGCAATTGAGCGCGGTGCTGCGGGAGGGGTGGGGTGCGGTGCATCAACCTGGGTGCAGAGGTGCAAAAAGCGATGTTGCCATGCGTAATGATGTGATTTCTGACCTCATTCAGTCACATCTCTTTCTCATTTTAATGACCTGCTGGACCTTACTGTAGACCTGAGCCAGCGGGCGGCGCTGCCCTATACACACATGTTGAGCGCAGTGCTGCGGGAGGGGTGGGGTGGGGTGCATCAACCTGTGTGCACAGGTGCGAACAACCGATGTTGCCCTGTGTAATGATGTGATATCTGACCTCATTCAGTCACATCTCTGTCTCATTTTAAGGACCTGCTGGACCGCACTGTAGGCCTGAGCCAGAGGGCAGCAATGCCCTACAGACATGTGGCGTTGGCTTTTAGGGCACTGTAGTGATCTGATTACTAAGTGTACATGCACACAGGATTGCACCACTGAATTACACGTGCACATTATGCTTCTAGCATGCGCTCTGTTCCTTTGTATGTGAACATTGGCATAACATGATTATTTAACCTTGTGTATTCTCATGCACTCTAACTCCTCTTTCAACCACGATTACCACTAACAGTTGGTAGATCGTACTTGAAGAAGGAAGGATGCACTCAACTGGTGTTCTCTATTAAGCTTCAACAAAAACTTTATTTTCCTCCAGACGTTTCCACCATTATATTTTTTCTCCCTTTTCAGACACTGAATTGGATTGCACCAAAATGGGCGGAATGGGTGCTCAGCCCGTGATGATGCCCTGGCATTCTGACGCCTTCCATCGTGGTATCAAGACACCGTCCCCGACCGGAGACCTGCTGTGCCAACCTACAGAGGCACCCCTGAGTTGGAGCTTGCACCGGGATGTCTTTGGACACACCGATGGTGGCAGGTGAGCAGTGAAGCCTCGGTGCGCAGGACCTACAATTGAGCACAGTGCGGGGGAAGGGGCTGGGGTGCAGCAGCCTGGGTGCACAGGTGCGAATAAGCGATGTTGCCATGCGTAATGATGTGATCTCTGACCTCATTCAGTCACATCTCTGTCTCATTTTAAGGACCTGCTGGATCGTACTTTAGGCCTGAGCCAGTGGGCAGCGCTGCCCCACACACACACAGGTTGAGTGCAGTGCTGCGGGAGGGATGGGGTGCATCAGCCTGTGTGCGCAGGTGCGAACAACCGATTTTGCCCTGCGTAATGATGTGATCTCTGACCTCATTCAGTCACATCTCTGTCTCATTTTAAGGACCTGCTGGACCGTACTGTAGGCCCGAGCCAGCAGGCAGCCCTGCCCTACAGACACTTAGCGTTGGCTTTTAGGGCACTGTAGTGAGCTGATTACTAAGTGTACATGCACACAGGTTTGCACCACTGCAGTACACGTGCACATTATGCTTCTTGCATGCGCTCTGTTCCTTTGAATGTGAACGTTGGCATAACATATTATTTAACTTTGTGTAGTCTCATGCACTCCAACTCCTCTTTGAACTACGATTACCACTAACAGTTGGTAGATCGTACTTCAAGAAGGAAGGATGCACTTAACTGGTGTTCTCTATTAAGCTTCAAATAAACCTTCATTTACCTCCAGACGTTTCCACCATTATATTTTTTCTCCCTTTTCAGACACTGAATTGGTTGAGCCAAAATGGACGGAGGGGGTGCTCACCCCGTGATGTTGCTCTGGGCATTCCGATGCTTTCCGTCGTGGTATCAAGATACTGTCCCTGACCGGAGACCTGCTGTGCCACCCTACAGTGGCACCCCGGAGTCGGAGCATGCACGTCGTTGGACACACCAATGGTGGCAGGTGAGCAGAGAAGCCTTGGTGCGCAGAAGCAACAATTGAGCACAGTGCGGGGGACGGGGCTGGGGTGCAGCAGCCTGGGTGCACAGGTGCAGGCAAGCGATGTTCCCGTAGCTAATACTCTAGCCTCATTCATATCTGTTTCATATTAAGGACTTGCTGGACCGCACTCTTTCTCGCGAACCCCAGCGTCCTAGACATACTGGTGACGGGAAGTAAACCGTGAGGGCTGGGTGCAGTAGGCCAACGCTCTGTTTCATCCTCCCTCTGTTCTTTTGACTCTCCCTCCCCTTGTCCCTTCCACCCACTTCCACTCCCTCTCTCTCCCATTCTCACTATCTTCCTTTCATTCTGACTAACTTATTTTTTCTCTTGGACATGGCACACATACTTACGTTTCATTTTTGTCTTGCAGGTTTTGTACGCTGCTTCCAGAGGAGTCCCACCCACTTATTTCATGTTATATTGTTGTTTGTTGTAATAAACTTGCGTTTCCATTTATTTGTGTTTTAATAAAGGTTATTTTTTACCAATAAATGAGTATATACGTCTTCTTTTTCTGACAACACTTGTCTGTAGTTTATTGTGAAAATCGGCTGTTTATAGGAAGTTATGAGGGAAAACATTTGTAATTTGCGGTGCACATACCAAATATAACCCAACAGACTATTACATAAATGAAGCCTGCGGAATTCTACAAGGGTTCGATCAATCAATCAAGAAATTTGTATAGCGCGCTACTCACCTGGAGGGTCTCAAGGCGCTTTTGGGGGGGGGGGGGGTCTGCTACTGCTCGAACAGCCAGGTCTTGAGTTGCTTCCTGAAGGAGAGGTGGTTTTGGGTAAGACGGAGGTGGATGGGGAGGGAATTCCAGGTCTTGGCTGCCTGGTAGGAGAAGGATCTTCCTCCCATGGTGGCTCTTCGAATGCGTGGAACGGCGGCGAGGGCGTGGCTGGTCGATCGTAGTTGGAGTGTAGAAGGTCAGGCGGCTGTTGAGGTACCTAGGGCCTAGGTCGTGGAGGGCTTTGTGTGCGTGGGTGAGGAGGCGGAACGTGATTCTTTTGCCGAAGGGGAGCCAGTGTAGGTCTTTCAGGTGTCCGGAGATGTGGTTGTGATGGGGGATGTCCAGGATGAGTCGTGCGGAGGCATTCTGGATGCGTTGGAGTCTTTTCTGCAGTTTGGCTGTGGTTCCGGTGTAGAGGGTGTTTCCGTAATCCAGTCTGCTGGTGACAAGTGCCTGGGTGACCGTCTTCCTGGTTTCGGTGGGGATCCATCGGAAGATCTTACGGCGCATGCGTAGGATATTGAAACACGATGACGAGACGGCGTTGACTTGTCTGGTCATCGATAGGGAGGAGTCCAGGATGAAGCCCAGGTTGCGAGCGTGGTCTGTTGGTTTGGGTGTGCTGCCGGGGGCCACCAGGAGTCGTCCCAGGCGGACGGTGATGATCCAAGGATGAGGACTTCCGTCTTGTCTGAGTTCAGTTTTAAGCGGCTGTTCTTCATCCACTCGGCTACTTCTTTCATCCCTTCGTGTAGGTTGGTTCTGGCGGTGTCGGGGTCGTTGGTGAGGAAGAGGATCCGCTGGGTGTCATCAGCGTAGGAGATGATGTTGAGGCTGTGATGGCGTGCGATGGCTGCGAGGGGTCTCATGTACACGTTGAAGAGGGTGGGGCTGAGTGATGATCCTTGTGGTACGCCGCAGATGACTTCGGTGGCCTCGGATCTGAACGGGGGGAGGCGGACCCTCTGGGTTCTTCCGGCGAGGAACGAGATGATCCACTCCAGTGCCTTCTCTTGGATTCGGACGTTGCTGAGGCGTTGTACTAGGGTGCGGTGGCAGTCAGTATCGAATGCTGCTGAGAGGTCCAGGAGGATGAGGGCCGCTGTTTCCCCGTTGTCGAGCAGGGTTCGGATGTCGTCCGTGGCTGCGATGAGGGCGGTTTCGGTGCTGTGGTTGGCTCGGAAGCCGGACTGCGAGTGGTCAAGGGATCCATTCGTCTCGAGGAAGGCGGCAAGCTGTCTGTTGACGGTCTTCTCGATGACTTTGGCTGGAAAGGGGAGGAGCGAGATGGGGCGGTAATTCTTGAGGTCCGTTGGGTCTGCCGATGGTTTCTTCAGGAGGGCGCTGAGCTCGGCATGCTTCCAGCTCTCCGGGAAGGTGGCGGTGTTGAAGGAGCAGTTGATGATGTCCCGGAGTTGGGGGGGCGATGATGGAGTCGGCCTTGTTGAAGACGTGGTGGGGGCATGGGTCGGTTGGCGATCCGGAGTGGATGGTGTTCATCGTGTGGATGGTGTCTTCTGTGCTGACTGGGGTCCAGGCCCGGAGGGTGGTGGTGGGGGGCGTTGGTGGTATGGTTGGGTGCGTGCACTGTTCGACGAAGCTGTTGTGCATGTCTGCGATCTTGCTGTGGAAGAACGAGGCGAGTGAGTTTCAGAGGTCTTGTGAGGGAGTGATGTCGTTGTTTCCGGCACTGGGGTTGGAGAGCTCTTTGACGATGCTGAAGAGCTCCTTGCTGTTGTGTGCGTTGTTGTCTAGTCGTTCCTTGAATGCTGACTTCTTGGTGGTGTGGATCAGCTGGTGGTGTTTGCGGGTGGCGTGCTTGAGGGCGGTCATGTTGTCTGCGGTTGGGTTCTTTCGCCAGGCTTTCTCGAGGGTGCGGCAGTTCTTCTTGGAGTTCTTGAGTTCGTCGTTGAACCATGGGGCTTTCTTGCTTCCGGTCCTGCTGGGATGGGTTTTCAGGGGTGCGAGGTCGTCGGCGCAGTTGGTGATCTACTGTGCGAGGTTGAGGGCTGCTTGGTTGGGGTCCGTTGATTTGGTGTGAGGGTTCTGGTTTAGTGATGTGGTAAGCTGGTCGGTGGTGATCTCGTTCCAGTTCCTGCGGGGAACCCGTTGTAGGAGGTGGTGAGTCGTGGTCTTTCTAAAGCTGAAGTGGACGCAGCTGTGGTCTGTCCAGTGGAGTCCGGTGGAGTGGCTGAAGGAGATGTGCTTGCTGGAGGAGAAGATTGGGTCAAGCGTGTGTCCGGCGTAGTGGGTGGGGGTGTTCACCAGTTGCTTGAGTCCGAGGTTGGCGAGGTTGTCCAGCAGGTTGGTGGTGTTGTTGTCGTTGTTGTTCTGCAGGTGGAAGTTGAGGTCCCCTAGGAGGATGTAGTCAGCGGAGGGGAGGGCGTGTGGGCTGATGAAGTCTGCGATGTCTTCGCTGAATTGTGTGCGGGGTCCTGGGGGTCTGTAGACGAGGGTGCCTCTGAGTGTGGTTTTGGGGTCTGTGTGTATCTGGAAGTGAAGGTGTTCGGCTGTTGTGAGGGTGTCGTCGGAGTTGGTCTTGATGCGGATGGTTTTCTTGTGGACGATGGCGATGCCTCCTCCAGTCTGGTTGACGCGGTCCCTCCGGATGATCTTGTAGCCGTCCGGGATGGCTATGGCGATGTCGGGTGCTGAGGAGGCGGTCATCCAGGTCTCCGTGAGGAAGGCGATGTCCGGAGAAGTGGTGTCGAGCAGGTTCCATAGTTCCACGGCGTGCCTGTGGACGGAGCGGGTGTTGAGCAGGATGCACTTCAGGTGGTTGCTGTTGGCGCTCGGCTTGACGGGTGCGGGTGAGTTGCAGGTCCGGATGCAGGAGAACTTGCAGGATTGGCAGGTGAAGGGTCCGTGGGTGCGTCCTGGAGTGGCTCGGTGGCAGCCGGGGAGGCGGCCGGTGTTGAGTGCCCTGAGGGTGGCTGCGTCGTACGTCCGGCGGGTGGGATGGCATCGGCAGGGGCCAGGGGGTCTGGCGCGGTCCAGGCGAGGACGGGCGTAGACGGGCTTGCCTTTGGCGCGCCTTCGGCGCACCATTGGCGCGTACGCGTGGGCTCCGCCATAAATGGCATCGTGGGAGGGGCGGAGCGAGGGAGGAGCAGCTGGGAGGCGGGAGCAGGGTGGCGAGTGGGGAGGGGAGGGGAGCGGAGCGCTGATGCTGGAGGGAACGGGGGTGGGGCCGCGGGGGAGCAGCGGCAGGGAGCGGGGTGAAGGGCAACAAGATGGCGAGGACACAAAAACAATTACTGGCACAGAAACGGGCAAAACAAGATCAGGGCACAACCGGGCGGACACAATGCGGGGAGAAAAACAAATTACTGGCACAAAACGAAAAACGACAGCAGGGCAGATACTATACTGTAGGCAGGCGAGATCAGGGCACAGCAGAGGCACAACGGGCAGCGGCGGAGACCGGGCACGCCAGGGATGGGCCACACGGCGGGTGGAGCGACCGGCTCTGACCAGGTCAGGTCAGGGCACAGCTCCCCGCCTCGAGCACCCAGCCCTATGAGTCCAGTGGGAGGGAGGAGCAGCTGGGAGGTGGGAGCAGGGTGGCGAGTGGGGAGGGGAGCGGAGCGCTGATGCTGGAGGGAACGGGGGTGGGGCTGCGGGGGAGCAGCGGCAGGGAGCGGAGTTGGAGGGCAACAAGATGGCGAGGACACAATAACAATTACTGGCACAGAAACAGAAACTGGCAAAACGAGATCAGGGCACAACCGGGCGGACACAATGCAGGGAGAAAACAGATTACTGGCACAAAACGAAAAACGACTACAGGGCAGATACTATACTGTAGGCAGGCGAGATCAGGGCACAGCAGAGGCACAACGGGCCGCGGCGGAGACCGGGCACGCCAGGGATGGGCCACGCAGCGGGTAGAGCGACCGGCTCTGACCAGGTCAGGTCAGGTTCTATGCATGTATCACTTTACAACACCATGAGTACTGCCCGTGTGATTACAGAACCAATAAGGCACTCCCTAGGACCACCAAGGCTTCAGGGACTGGCGAGGCCCACCCTGCATATTTAAGTAAAGCCCCGGAGGATGGCAATCCCCAGGCATCAGTTGGCCTCGAAGCCCACTGAACAATTAGTAAACAATACCCGGGGAGGTAGCGATCCCCTAGGCTGCGAAACGTCTCTGTGCCCTCCTGCGCCTAATTTACATGTGAGATTAAGGTCCTCAGTCCTGCAGAGACCCCGCGATATAATAATAGGATTTGCCACAGAACATTACCCACCAGGGGGCTCATTTAAATGAACAGGTAAGACCCTGCTTCATTTTTTTTTTCTCCATCTTTACCATCCGGATCCGCTCTATTAAACCGATACGAGGTTTTCCTCCTCTTGCTTCGAGACAAACAAGGATTTGTTTTCACAGGGTGGAAGCCATGCACCCGCCCTCTAATAGGAAACATAAATGTCCCGCAGATGCACACCTCAGGACCTTGTATGCGATGTGCCTGGGAGGTGGCGCTCCCTAGGACCATGATGCATTGGTTGCTGCATAACTACAGAATAAGTATAAACTCATAGTAACACTACTTGCACACGTGTAGTAGAGCAACCAGAGTGTACTGAAAAGGTAGAAGAAGCGCAAAATCTCATTACAAATCTGAATTTGCGATTCGCAATTTGGTTTGCAAAATAATTAATCGCTATTTTAGTGATTATCTACGTGTGGCCAGTGAATTCTTTTCATTCATTCAGTAAGGCCACTTTGCATTTACAAATGGCTGGATTTCGCGATTCGCACAGTTTGCGAATGCAAAATAGTTTAATACATGCGCCCCTTAATAAGTACTTTGGTGAAGTACCTCAAAGTTACATTTTAATATCAATTGTTGTATGATTGGCATAACATATCTATTCAGGGCTCGGCTCGTGCACAGACTCTTAGATCTGAGCCAGACCCTTGGCTCGGCTCTACCTAATAATTTATTGGCTCACCCACCTCTAGTGGTGATAGGGAGCCAATCATTGAGTGTGTGTATTGGTTTAAGGAAGGGAGTGATAAAGTAAAAGTGCTTGTGAGTAAAAGGACATGGAGAAGTGGAATATGATCAAGAGAAGACACAGTGTATGGTAGGTTAAGTGTGTGAGTTAAGCAAGCACGTAGGGTTTGCAAGGGAAAGTAATGTGTATTTGGTAGGAGCATTTCATTGAGAGGTGGGGGTGTGAGAATGGAAGGAGGAGCATGTAGGTTAGTAAATAGGATCTTTAAGAAAAGGGTGTAAGAAGAAGTTGGAACTAAATATGTGAAAGGAAGATGTGATAAATGAATAAGGTGCAATAGTGAGATGACTGTGAAGGAGAGTAGTGTATGTTTGATGTACCTAAGTAAAGTGAGGAAGACCAAGTAGTACAAAGGATGGACAGAAATTGGTGTCTGTGTGTGGTGTGTAAGAGAGAAAGAGGATCTTGGGGTGAGAAGGGAAGTGTGAGGATCATGTGTTTAAGAAGAGAGTTCATTTAAGAAGAGAGTTCAAGAGACACAAGTATAGAGGACCACCCTCTTCAGCCATTGGCATTTTTGGGTGAGCCACTTCTGCCATTATGTCCATGGCTGTCCTTCACATTTTTGACCAGCCTATTTCATTTTGCTGTTATAGACATGGGGTAAATAATGCCCTCTCATCTTGTAAAGGCTTAGAGAGATGGCATACATAGCAGAAAACCTGCCGAAAGTTCCTCTCCATACATGTTTTGACCCATGTTCCTGCTATTCCTCTTCTCTGATAATTGTTACTTCTCCTGTAGTTGGAACACATCTGTCCAAACATGGCGACCGCTGCGAGAGCAACTATATTGACTGATTAACCAGCTCTGTGGCAAGTGGTACAGCTACACAGGCCGCGGTGCGATTCTGATATTAGAACATCTCAGTATGCCTCTGCTGCACCAGCAGCTTCAAAGTTCTGCATTTTCTTGCCATACAGATTTTCTTAGTGGTGGGGCGGTGCACCTTGTGCAACACAAATTTTCTTAATGAGGAGGTGGTGCTGCACTTAGTGTATACCATCCCGCCGTTGCTGCTTGTGTCCGGTCATTTCACTTTTACGTGCCTGAGCGGAGTCAAGGATGTGAAGGCACATTTAGACCTTCTCTGCGTATCAGAGCACTAACTTTGGCACACTGTGGCCATTACAGGTCCACCACCTGGCAGGCAGCAACAAGCTCCCATGTCTTCAGGGCGTTCTGTGAAATTGCATCTTCCTACATAGCTCATAATGAGGGTTCCCTGTGCTGCAAGTCGCACTTGTGGCTCTTTATCACATCTCATGCTGCCCTGATGCCTCTCTCAAACTGATAAGCCTGTTCTTGTCCCTCTCTTTCTCTCTCCGGCTCTTTCTCGCTCACTCCCTAGTTTCTCTATTGCTTAGTAACACATTATTTAAGATAAGTGGCACTTGACAAAGTTTCTAAATTATTCTTTAAGCTTCAGTTGGGTTATAGATGCTGAACCTCTCCATGAATTTGCTCCTCTGCTCTCAGCCTGGCTTTGCTTCTGCCTACTGGAAAGTATTCCGAAGCCACAGACATTGTAGGGTCAAGTGAGAACAGTATGTGGCGACCAAGCTCGAAATATTTGATGCCAGATTCATGGCAATTTAAATTCCAAACTTGTTCACAAAGACAACAACTCTGCCAGTAATATTGTAACTATTTACAACAAGGGGTGGTGATGGACAGAGTCTCTGAATTAAGAAGAGTACTCTCACCCAGTCAAGAGATCAGGGCTAGATCCAACACCGTTTTTTAGCTCATTGCACCATCCCAGTTTCAGAACCTGGCTGTATGCAAATTAGTCTGTCCCTGGCCCAGTGCATCATGGGAACAGGGCAAACCAGACTACAAAAGCCAATTCTTACACTGGGAAGGAAACAAGCTTCCGGGGACCGGTTTCTGGCATTTCAGCCGTCTTCGGCCCGGCTTGCTTGAATCCTGATGGTGCAATGAGCAAGGGACTCACATCTGAGTATACCCTTCCACGCTTAGGGTGGACAAAATTATTTACAACAAGGGGTGGTGATGGACAGAGTCTCTGAATTAAGCAGAGTACTCTCACCCAGTCAAGAGATCAGGGCTAGATCCAACACCGTTTTTTAGCTCATTGCACCATCCCAGTTTCAGAACCTGGCTGTATGCAAATTAGTCTGTCCCTGGCCCAGTGCATCATGGGAACAGGGCAGACCAGACTACAAATGCCAATTCTTACACTGGGAAGGAAACAAGCTTCCGGGGACCGGTTTCTGGCATTTCAGCCGTCTTCGGCCCGGCTTGCTTGAATCCTGATGGTGCAATGAGCAAGGGACTCATGTCTGAGTAAACCCTTCCACGCTTAGGGTGGACAAAATTATTTGCAACAAGGGGTGGTGAGGGACAGAGTCTCTGAATTAATGTAAATAATTGAAATGCCAGAAACCGGTCCCCGGAAGCTTGTTTCCTTCCCAGTGTAAGAATTGGCTTTTGTAGTCTGGTCTGCCCTGTTCCCATGATGCACTGGGCCAGGGACAGACTAATTTGCATACAGCCAGGTTCTGAAACTGGGATGGTGCAATGAACTAAAAAACGGTGTTGGATCTAGCCCTGATCTCTTGACTGGGTGAGAGTATTCTGCTTAATTCAGAGACTCTGTCCCTCACCACCCCTTGTTGCAAATAATTTTGTCCACCCTAAGCGTGGAAGGGTATACTCAGACATGAGTCCCTTGCTCATTGCACCATCAGGATTCAAGCAAGCCGGGCCGAAGACGGCTGTAATGCCAGAAACCGGTCCCCGGAAGCTTGTTTCCTTCCCAGTGTAAGAATTGGCTTTTGTAGTTTGGTTTGCCCTGTTCCCATCATGCACTGGGACAGGAACAGACTAATTTGCATACAGCCAGGTTCTGAAACTGGGATGGTGCAGTGAACTAAAAAACGGTGTTGGATCTAGCCCTGATCTCTTGACTGGGTGAGAGTATTCTGCTTAATTCAGAGACTCTGTCCCTCACCACCCCTTGTTGCAAATAATTTTGTCCACCCTAAGCGTGGAAGGGTATACTCAGACATGAGTCCCTTGCTCATTGCACCATCAGGATTCAAGCAAGCCGGGCCGAAGACGGCTGTAATGCCAGAAACCGGTCCCCGGAAGCTTGTTTCCTTCCCAGTGTAAGAATTGGCTTTTGTAGTTTGGTTTGCACTGTTCCCATCATGCACTGGGACAGGAACAGACTAATTTGCATACAGCCAGGTTCTGAAACTGGGATGGTGCAATGAACTAAAAAACGGTGTTGGATCTAGCCCTGATCTCTTGACTGGGTGAGAGTATTCTGCTTAATTCAGAGACTCTGTCCCTCACCACCCCTTGTTGCAAATAATTTTGTCCACCCTAAGCGTGGAAGGGTATACTCAGACATGAGTCCCTTGCTCATTGCACCATCAGGATTCAAGCAAGCCGGGCCGAAGACGGCTGTAATGCCAGAAACCGGTCCCCGGAAGCTTGTTTCCTTCCCAGTGTAAGAATTGGCTTTTGTAGTTTGGTTTGCCCTGTTCCCATCATGCACTGGGACAGGAACAGACTAATTTGCATACAGCCAGGTTCTGAAACTGGGATGGTGCAATGAACTAAAAAACGGTGTTGGATCTAGCCCTGATCTCTTGACTGGGTGAGAGTATTCTGCTTAATTCAGAGACTCTGTCCCTCACCACCCCTTGTTGCAAATAATTTTGTCCACCCTAAGCGTGGAAGGGTATACTCCGACATGAGTCCCTTGCTTATTGCACCATCAGGATTCAAGCAAGCCGGGCCGAAGACGGCTGTAATGCCAGAAACCGGTCCCCGGAAGCTTGTTTCCTTCCCAGTGTAAGAATTGGCTTTTGTAGTTTGGTTTGCCCTGTTCCCATCATGCACTGGGACAGGAACAGACTAATTTGCATACAGCCAGGTTCTGAAACTGGGATGGTGCAATGAACTAAAAAACGGTGTTGGATCTAGCCCTGATCTCTTGACTGGGTGAGAGTATTCTGCTTAATTCAGAGACTCTGTCCCTCACCACCCCTTGTTGCAAGTAATATTGTAACAACATACAATATAAGGTTAAATAAAGTTGGTAATGTTAAGCTAATATTGACGTTTATGATTGACATAGAGGCATAAACGACATGATTCTGCATAAATTGTCCGAGCAAGCAGTGCTTGGCTGTATCATTTATGTTTACGAATCGTGACCCCACTCCCAATTTTAAGTTTAATGTATCATAATTAACGAATGACCTGAGGATACCAAAAAAGAACATCAGTGCATCCCCGCCATTCTCAGACCATTTGTCACCCAAATGTCTCAGTATCTCACTGTGAGCTATGATGCATAGGGCAACTAAACGATTTCCTCTTAGTTTGTGATCCCTGATGTTATTTTCACTGACAATTCATTTTTCATAAGTCAAAGCAGTGGCTATTAACCTGTGGTCAGTGACCCCCAGGGGTTTGCAACTGTTTAGAAAAGGAAACCATATTACCGAGTTAATAAAGTGTATGTAAAAAAAGAAACCAACAATAAAATGTAACATTTTAAAACTTTCTGTAAATGGGAAGATATGTATTGCAAAGCATAGGTGCAGAAAGCTGAGCAAGAGTGCAGGCTAAAATATGACTCCAAAGCTGGGAAGCTTTACAACTCAAAGATGGAAAATTACTGAGTGCAGATCCATAATGCAGGATCGGAAATGCCTCCAACACCTTGTAAGAACTGTTTAGGATATAAATTTACTTACCAATCCAACTGCTTCGCAAACAGTAAATATATTGTCTAAGCAACTCTGTCAGAAATGTGCACTATATTTTAATGCAAATGTGGCATAGTTAGAGACAGAGGCGCAACTAGAGTCAAATTTCGGGGGGGGCTAAGAAAAAATTTCGGCGGGGCTGAATCTTTAGGCACTCGGCAGAGTCGAGCTGCAGGGGCTCTTAGAAGGGGTGAAACAACAACAAAGCCCCATTAACATGCACAAGGTCTTTTAAAGACTTGTGAAGTGCTCGGGTGCGGCTGTGAGCAGGCCCCGGGAAGTGTCTCATCCCGGGCTACCACACACGACGGGGGGCTGAAGCCCTTTGAGGCCAATGGGTGTTGCCCGCCTGCCTGGGCCCATGCCATAGTGCAGTGGTTCCCAAACTTTTCCAACCTACGGCTCCCTTTACCTATTGACTGTTGGCCGCGGCTCCCCATTATGGTACCTTTTGTGGCGGGTGGTGAATGTAAGCCCATTCTCTGGAGTACTTTCATGTTTTTCCCTAAAAATAATTGGGATCAAGCTGAAGGTATTCTAAAACATAGATGTAATCATATCCTGGCCACTGCAGAGCCCCATGCTGTATCAACAACTGATTGGACTAATTGGAGAGAAATAGTGTTCTCAGAGAAGTGAACTGTAAATGCACGTCAGTGTCCATGCCTGAAACACATTGGCGTGTGCACTGCAGACTGTTTGACACACTGTGAGCTTCATCAGACAAAACCCCAACAAGGTTTATTCACCTCAAATCAGAGCATGCCATGTTTCTTAGCCATTTACAAATTCTGAAAAAGACAGCAGGTGAGGAATTCACAAATGAATTACCAACACGTTGTGAGAAACAAAATATGCCATAGCTGCGGAACTAAATATTCACTTTTGCAAACAAATATATATTGGATGATACTATTAATAGTGATCACTGTTCTCTGCTGTTTATTCCAATTTCCTTTTCAATATAATGTGTAAAACGTGGACAATGGAATAAAAGAATTAAAACGAACATGATCTAGACACATTCAAGCACAATCAAGGTTTGGAGTAAGTCTGCAGCAATTTTTGGCAAACAGAAAAGGCAAACAAAAAACATTTGAGCACTGGCAATGCACGTGGTTTTCCTGCAATTTCAATATTATCTCATTTGATTTGATGATCACAGGTGATTCTGTTTGCTAGGCTCCTGGGTTCTCTATTCAGGAAAGAGAATAAGAAAGGCACAATAGGGAGCTAAAGCGAAGGCGTGATAACAAATTGTTTACTTACAATAATATGTCAGACTGTAAAGGCATATACCTGAAACTTATTTTCTAAAGTGAATAAGCAGATTTTTTCACCTAGAAATAAATAAATACTAAAGCAGCCTTGGAATTTGGACACATGGATGTTAACCCTGGTTTCTATCAGGTCAAAAATCATGCAATTGTGGACAAACTTCTGTGTTTGTATGCTCCCTAAATTGTAAATATTTTTGATAAAAAAAGCAGTGTAAAAACAAATATTATATTGTGTTGTTCGCTACTGACCCGTTAACCCAAAAGGCTACTACTGGCATTTGCACTTGTGACCTGCAGGTCTGTTGCTCGCATATGATTACAGCAGACTCTCAACCCTCTGAATGATCTTACTGAGACTGGAGCATGTTTTATGTATACTGTAAGTCGCACTGTTTCAAATCCCTTGCTCCCCACCCTCACCCCCACCCCCACCCTTTTCCAAATAAGTGTATAAATAATACATGTCCCTTCTTGCAAAGAGATACTTTCTCTTACCGCGTATCTCTGGCTAAGGCCTCAGCAGCAGCTTTAAAATTTTGAAAGACCCCAGGAGAGTCTGGGCTGAGCTATACTGCAATTCCGGGCAAAAATCCTCTAGATTAGGACAGAAAAAAGGAGACAAACAGCACCGGACAACATGAAAGCAAAGACATTGAAACATCCTCGCCTCCCTTCTGATCTGATAGTAGACGCCTTGAAAGTAAGGTTACACTGCCCTCTCATTGCCCAGGGCAACCACTGCAGGCCTGACCACACGGAGCAGTGTTCAATTTAGATGCACGTAAGTGAAAAACATACTATTTATTTGTGATTCCCAAACTGTGCGAGAATCTGTCCGTGGCGCCCTTGGCTAGTTTTCATGGCGCACCAGGGCGCCGGGGCCCACAGATTGGGAACCACAGCCATAGTGTCACAAGACTTATGTCTCTCCATCTCAGGCAGACAACTTGGACATCTGCCTGAATGCATGTATCACCAGTGGCAGACTCCCTCGGCACAGATCTACCCTGGTTCTTGGACATCTGTCTCTCAGATGTCAGACTCCTTGAGCCCCTATCTCACTAGTGTGACAAATTCCTTTGGCCTAGGTCTACCCTCGTTCTTGGACATCGGTCTTTCAGACGTCAGACCCCTTGTACCTCTATCTTACTAGTGTGACAGACTCCCTTGACCCAGGCCTATCATGATGCCTCAGCAATACCACAGAAGCCATCCTGGAGAACTCGTCATGCATGAACATCAGCAATGTCCCAATGAGGTCTGCATCAGATATGTTTAAAACAATAACTTGAGACATTTCTAGTTATACAGACAATTAAGTACTTACACAATCACTGACACATTATTTATTTTTAAAACATATCTGAAGTACGGGTCATTGGAAGATGGTTAATGATAATATAATGAAATCGCGGGCATCTGTCTGTCAGGTGTCAGAAGCATTGAAACAGTGTCTCACTAATGTCAGTCTCCCTGGCCCCAGTCTCTTGGACATTTGTCTCCGAGGCCACAGACCCCCGAACCCATGCCCCACTAGTCTCAGGTCCTCTGCCCTGCCTCTACCAGGCCACATTTAATGGGTCCCCGGGCTCAGGTTTCTGCAGTGTAAGACCCCTCACCTCCCCATCGCTCTTCAATGTCAGCCACATGGACCCCTGCCTCTTATTTCTTTTTCTGCTACTGACTTTCATCCCTCGGCCACTGGAGCGCCGTGGGTGAGATGGCGAGCCGGCTGTGAGGAGGTGCCCGGAGGATGCCCGAGGGATCAGGTGAGGGCCGCGCTCGTCGCTGTTGTGTTTGTCTGTAGCTGCTGCTGCATCCATCGGTGTCCGCGGCATGGACCACCCCCGCCACCACCGGTCTGTCAGTGTGGTTCCCGACAAATCACAGTACGCTCTCCGCTATTCTCAATTGCCTCAGCCCCCCCTCTCTCCAAGTGCATCAGCACCCCACCAAACGGTGTCTCTGCCCCCCTCTCCAAGTGCATCAGCACCCCACCAAACGGTGTCTCTGCCCCCCTTTCCAAGTGCATCAGCGCCCCCCACCAAATGGTGTCTTGCCCCCCCCCCAAGTGCCCCAAACCCCTCACCAACCGGTATCTCTCTCCTCCCTCTCTCAAAGTGGCCAAGCCCCTTACCCCTTAGAGTTGAACTCTCAGGACTATGTGCCTTCAATCTCCCATTGTCTTATGTCTCTCCCCTTTGCATGCTCTCTATCTCTCGAGTCCTTTGTGCCCGCATTCTCCCTGTCGATAACACTCTCGGGTACTCTGCTCCTTCATTCTCCCTGTGCCTCTGTCTCTCATTCTCTCGAGTTCCCGGCAGTGGAGTAACGAAACATGAGGGGGTCCCCCTGCAAAGTACATGGAGGGGGCCCCCCTACGGACTCACTCGGGATCTTTCAGGCCAGGTCACTGACCTGAAGGGGACCCTTGGAGCTCTAGGGCTCTCTGCATTGCAGGGGCAGCAGGGGCATTGTTATGCCACTGCCACAAGGCTCTCACAAATATGCCCCCTGTCTTTACAAACCAGTTCCGATATGGCAATGTCGGGGTCTGAATGTTCCTCTTAACCTGCAACCTTTCCTCCTTGGTGGAGGAACGTTCTATTCTGGCCCCCAGAAAGGACATCTCCTGGTCCTGGGAGACCTCAGCGTATGGTTGAAGACTTCTGA
The DNA here is from genome assembly GCF_964261635.1 of Lissotriton helveticus. Classification (NCBI taxonomy): domain Eukaryota; kingdom Metazoa; phylum Chordata; class Amphibia; order Caudata; family Salamandridae; genus Lissotriton; species Lissotriton helveticus. The sequence goes on along the minus strand of NC_136061.1, from coordinate 222,622,592 downwards.
TGGTCCTGGGAGTCTATGGATTGAGTCTCCTGATGGTGTCCTGGTATATATTTGGAGTCTCCTGATGGTCCTGGGAGACCTCAGGCTCCATCCATCTGGAGTCTCCTGATGGTCCTGGGAGAACTCAGGTTATGGTTGGAGTCTCTTGATGTTCCTGGGAGACCTCAGGTTATGGCTGGAGTATCCTGATGGTGCAGCTCTTACATGTTCACATGATGTGGACTCTGTGAATTTGCATTTATTGAACACATCATTCATTCTGCTGCTCTCTTACTAGGCCTTCATCTTTGTCTCTCGTCACTTATTTGTTGGCAGAGACCCTTTCCCAAGTGCTTTTTAGATTGCATTTCTCCAGCTCTGAACCTCTCGAAAGAGTCAATTAATTTATTAGAGAGATTGCAATCTCCCAATATTTGTTCAGGTGCTCTCTAAAAGTCTCAACAACTTTGCAACGGTCTGGCACTTTCTTTTTAAGATTAAACAAATATGTGAAAACATTCTGACTGAAATAATGCCTACACCCAACAATCTTTCTTTAAGATCGTACCACCTGTACCTCCTTTGCACCTGTTGCTGCAACCAACCTTGATACTGCACCTCCTGTGCACATGTTGATGCAACCAACCTTGCTGCCACCCTTGCAGGCTGCGCCCACAAGACCCCAGTCAGATTCTGCCCGGAGAAGCTAAAGGAGCTCTGTTTCTGCTTCTCATGATCCCCTTGTTGGAATTGTTGAGTCCTCCTTTAGGACAAGGCACCTTTCTCACTGCCTGGAAAAATGCCGCAGTGAAACCCCTCCTGAAAAAGGTTTGCTGCACCCTCTGGATATTATTAACTTCAGTCCAATCTCTCTCTCACCATTCTGGGTCAGTTAATTGAAATACTACTTTTCCAAGATCTTCAAACATTCGCAGGAGATAGCAATATTTATACCTTTCTCGACTGGATTTGCAGTTTTGCTGGAAATACTTGAGAGTTCCTGGAAAGCTCCACAGCCCCCTGCAAAGGAGTTAGATCTATCACTGGAGGCAGACGGCGGCACCCAAATGTCAGCCCTGCGGACAGTGTGAAGCCCTTGGCTGGATAACTGTCTCCTGTGTGGAACAAGCTGCGCCTGTCTGCTCCTGTCAGATCCTGACTGCACCTGTCTACCCCTGCCTCCTCCTGCCTGTCCCTGCCTGTCCCTGCCTCCTCCTGTCAGATCCTGACTGCTCTTCTTTGCTCCTGCCTGACCTGCCTGCTCCTGTCAGACCCTGCCTACCCCGCCTGCTCCTTCCTGCCCGCCTGCTCCTGTCAGACCCTGCCCGTGCCGCCTGCTCTTGTTAGGCCCTGCCTGCTCTTGTTAGGCCCTGCCTGCTACTGTCTGCCCCTGCCTGCTCCTGTGAGACCTTGCTTGCCCCTGACTGCTCCTGTCAGATCCTCACTGCTCCTGTCAGATCCTCACTTCTCCTGTCAGATCCTGACTGCTCCTGTCTGCCCCTGCCTGCTCCAGTCAGACACTGCCTGCTCCTGTCTGCCCCTGCATCCTCCTGTCAGGTCCTGCCCACTCCCGTCTGTCCCAGCCTCTGTCTGCCTGGTCGTGTCTGACCTTGTAAGATCATGCCTGGTCCTGTCGGCCCCTGCCTGCTCCTGTCAGACCCTGCCTGCCCCTGCCTGCTCCTGTCTGCTCCTACCTGCCCCTGTCTGCCCCTGCCTGCTCCTGCCTTCCCCTGCCTTCTCCTGACAGCCCCTGCCTGCTCCTGTCTACCTCTGTCTACTGATATGTTCATAACCACCTCAAACACAACGGGCCCAATTCACAAAGGCAAAGTTAGACTTTTGGTCTACGTTTTGATCAAAAGTCCAACTTTAGTACTTTTCAGTGTGCACAACATAAGTTGCGAGTAAAATCTTTACGACTGCAGAGTTTCCACACTCATAGCAGAATCGCTGCATTCGGAGTGGAATCTCCGCACTTGGGGCAGAGGTCCACCTGGGTGCGGAAACTCCTCAATCATAAAGGGACTACTCGTAACTTATATTTGTGAATACCAAAAAGTATTAAAGTTAGCCTTTTGTTCAAAACTTAGACCAAAAGCCTAACTTTACCTTTGCCCAATGCTGGCTATAGCCTTAGGGCTGCAATTCTTTGGAACAGCTTTGACCCCCATGGCATGATACTGCTCACTCCTATGAGATGACTGAAATGGCATATTTGAGGTTATTCTTTATATATTGTGGACATTGTTGGTATAATAGTGCCTATGCTTGGTGTAATGCTTGCACTGGCATAATGTTGGCAATCCCTAGCATTTTAATAACATTATCACTTCTGCCATTGATTAGTTTAACCTCTCTGCACCTATCCTTGCCATCACACATTCATCCATTATACATTTTATTTTACTATTCTTTCAAGCAATTGCCCATTCAAATACCCATACATGCATTCATTCACTTACCTATCAAGTATCCATTCATTGAAACACTCATTTATCCATTCATGTACACACCCATTCAACATTTTGTACATTGTCAGATTCACCAATGAAGCCACTAAAACACAGCACAAACTCGGCAATAAAGAGGCAATGCCAGTGAAGCCTTTAGCCAGACGTATTGGCTTTACCAATGCTTAAATATTTTGCCGAACACAGAGGTGTTTTGTTTTGCTGTGGCAAACACCATTCTATTGATTTAGTTTGATCCTGAGAGCTAGCTTCCAAGAGTTAATATTTTAACACTCATTTACCATAGTTTCGGTGACGGGGGAATGCTAGGCAGAATGGCAGATAGGAAATGCTAGTTGCATGAGCATGGTGGCATTTGCGTTTTTCTTAATAAATGGAAGTATTTTCTTAAATACTTGGACACATGTATATTGTGCTCGCTGTAGGTTTCTCTTCGGTTTGATTACATCAACTATAGTGAGGCCCCCGCTCCAGATTTCATCTAGAGCTCTCCGGCCTCATTACTGTGCTGAGGGGGCTCCCTGCAGCTCCGGGCCCCCTGCAGCTCTGGGCCACCACGCACTGCGGGGGCTGCAGGGGCCTGTGTTACGCCCCTGGTTCCCGGTGTCTCTCTATCACAGCGTTCCCTGTGTCACTCTTTCGGGTTCTCTGTCTCTCTCTCTCTAGGAAGCCTCATTTACATTTAAATGGTCTTTAACAGACCTGTGAAGACTTCAGGTGCGGTTGCAATTAGACGCCGCCAGCCGCGAAGGAAGCTGTGTCAGCCGGGGCTGACACACACGACGGGGGGGGCTGAAGCCCCGTGAGCCCAATGGGTGTTGCGCGCCTGGTTAGAGATGACATTGCTGATTAGTCAGTTGAGAAGCTCCAGGAAATAAGGAAACGGGCCATCCTTCTTGCCGCAGTAATGCTGTGAGAGTTTGAAGCTCTGTCTCGAGTTGAGCTAGTAAAACGGATTGAGATAAGTCGTCTTTCCGGCTTTCCTAGGAATACCTGTCCGGCAAGGATATTTATAGGCATAGCCCTGCTATTGCAAGGCGAGCTTGTGCCTCTTTTATCATCTCACTGTGATCACTGAGGAGTAGAAACATGCTGCCGTAAAATCCCTCTTCAAGAATCCATCCCTAGAGTCTTCTGACTTAAGCTACCACCTACCCATATTTTAAATGCCTTTGCTGCCCTTTTCGGCTAAACCATTAGAAAATATGATCATAAAACAAGTTTAAACCTTTTCCAAAGGTAATCACTTGTTGAGTCAATTTCAGGCAGGACGGTGAATACCACTGATCCTTAAGTGCTATCAGTACCAGGTGTCCTCAAATCTGAGGTTAATGGTGGTGGTGTTGGAGTGCTGATTCTATTAAATCTTTTGACAGCAGTCAGCACCATTGGCCATTCTCTCCTTCTGTACCAGTTAGAGCCAGGTCTTTAAAGGGATAGTTTTCAAATGGTTTGACTCTTTTCGTACAGCCAGGTAATCTTGCTACCTGGGTTGAGCTCTGGCCCATAAGGACTCAGCCGGGGCATGCTGCAAGATTACATCTCACCTCCAATTGTTTTAGACATCTATCTAATCTCACTTTTAAATTGATTAGGTGTGTAGTTTTATATGTAAGCAGACAATACCCATCTTCTTGTTATATTAAACTTAAATTAATGTAAAACAACTTTATATCACGTCAAGTATCCTCCTCTATGGAATGCCAGCATGGCAGTCTATGGGATTTTCTCCCACACCTTCATTCTGATGCTGGATGAGGAACTCACCTTGGAAAAGCAAATATCCAAAGTTGTCTTCTTTTATCTCAAGATACATTGTGTGATTGTGAGAGCCTGCCTTTTGAAAACCTGTATTTTACTGTTGTTGATGTGCTGTTACGTAGACAATTGAGCAGCTGTTGTGTAGCACTAACCCTAGTGTATAGGTTTAGCAGGAGTGAAGCTAATCCTCGAGGACCCCCTCAGTGCATTCATTATCCAGGAGTGTCTAGTCTAACTCTATACCCAGGGAAAACAGGACTGCGAGTTGAGAGGGGGAGAGAATTGTAGCTAGTCTAGCAACAAATGTCACTAGTGGGTGCCCCAAAATCTTTCGACCAGTTCGCTAAAGTAAAATAATGCATCTTCACAGTGGTGTCTAATATATCTTCAACTCTACGTTTACCTAGTTCAGGAAATAAATGCTTCCTCCATTGATTCCTGGTCCAGCACAAGCGAAAATGGTGTCTGGGGTTACCTTGTTCCTTCTTTACCTGGCACGTCATATGCTTGTAAGGTATTCCGCAGATTTTCTTGTTCGTCATTTGAAACGTATGACTTTACTTGGTTATTACAAGGTGTAGTATGCTTAATCTTGGTTAGTTAACTACAAAACGCCTTATAGGTAACTTTTTTCCTTTTTTGTGGATGTGAATCACAGATTATCATCCAATAGGTGTCTCTGGTTCAACATGAACACACACTGGAGGCGTTCTAAAGTCTTCACAGGTGAGGAGAGAAGAGGAGAAAATGAGAGGACCTTCTGCTTTCAGTTCTTGATTCCCTAGCAAGGAATTCAAGAATGGGGTGCTGATCGAAGAAAATGGCTGCTGAGATTTAGCGTTCCAGCAGTTTAGAAATTATCTTTCACAGCAAACACCAAATCCATGTTGCATGGGTTTTTGAGCAATGCTTTGCTAATCTGTGCAGATCTTCTAGAAAAAGAGACTCCCACCTGCTGACCACATACCCACACTGCTGCTCACCAGTCTTTGAGTCTGGTGCCATACGGACTGTAACTGGAATTTCTGAATCATCCTGTCCCATCATACTAGAGAGGTTTACACATTGAGTCTGTGATGTCTTAGGGTAATGATATAGAGCCAGAATGGTGGCCCTAAAGGGCCTGCTCTAAGCCTGTACCTTACAAAAGCGACCATTTCAACTGAATCTCTGAAGTGATTATGTGCGAATTATTGAATATATCACCCAGCTGTTAGTTGATGCAAAACAGACCATCTAGGTTGATTGCTCACTTGCTGAAAATTGACCACGTCATCCACCTTACTAAATCTTAAATGGCTTCATATAAAAAAAAGATAATCGTGTTTAAATCCTTGTAATAGTGCATAAGGCTATTTTTATATTTTCTTTCTAGGCAACTAAATTCCTCAGATATCTATATTCTAATCCAATTACATCCACAGAGCAAAGCCTGTTATTTAAGCCCCTTTCTGCAAACTATGCTAGACTGGCAGTAGGGCCTTTTTGGTGGGCTCAGCTCAAGCCTGGAATTCAGTGCATTCAATACTATTAAGCGTAGAGACCTTGCTCTTGAATCATTAAATGTCTTCTGGGATTCCTTCGTGGCATACTCACTCATAGCAGCACCAAGAAGCATTGGCATTAGAGCACTCTTTAAAAAATAAAAAAACTTTTGAAAGGGAAAACATCTTTGGTGTCCTGGGACCAGGCGCTCTCATTCACTGCAAAGGAGAAACATGGGATATCTATAGAACAGAACTAAAAGTTGTCATATCACAAACCATCAAAACAGAGAGCAAAGACCAATTGTTCATCGTTTTCACCCACATGGTATAGAATTGGGACTCGTGATGCACAGTAAATTAGACCGTTGTGGGTTTGTACAAAGTTCACAGGAGGCCAGCCTTTTTTTGCAACGGCTCACATTTTGCACTAGACAGCCTTTCACAAAAGAATATGGCGTAAAAAGAAAAATTGTCTGCAGATATTTCACTTGGCAGCTGGGGCAACTCATTTTCCTACAGCACCAGGGAGCAAAGGCACTCGGCAGAGCCACCAAACTGAGGCTCCCGTCTGGGCCCTGCCTGTTCAGAGCAGCCTCAATTTTAGACGGAATTACTTTTTTTTAACAATCACATGTGAAGGCGAGCCAACGTTTGCATTTCCCTAGAGATAGGGGCTGTGTTATAAGACATGATCTTTGGCCTATGTGACATTCCCAAAAATGGCTCCAGGTGTACTTTCATGGCATTGAGTATAAGTCAGATGCATGGAGAGGATGGACGGAGCGCTGAAGCGTTTCAGACACTCACCCCCAATCAGAGATCCGGGCTGTATCCATCATTACTTTGCTCATGGCTGGGTCTGAACTGGGGTGGCGAAGTGAGCTAAAGAACGATGATGGATTCAACCCAGATCTGTGACTGGGGGTGAGTGTCTGAAGAGTTTTCGCACTCCGTCCATCACCTCCTTGTGTTTGCTTTGAGTATAAATAACACTGAAACTGTAGAAAAAGAGTTTTTAAATCCTTAAGGTAAAACATACTCCCTGCAACACTGTTCGGAAACATGACACTAAACCTTTAAGCAGCTGTCAGTAATTCCTCTCATATAGATAGATACCCACAACGTATTTGCACGTAGCAAAGGTGTCTCGTAATTCGAAGTTTATTCAACTAATGATTTTACACCGGGCATATCGGTCTCTTCACAAATTAAGTGTCATGTTTACGGACGTGACAGATGTGTGTACCCGCTGTCAGGAATCGGAAGCTACTTTGCTTCACATGCTATGGTCATGTCCGAGACTCACACAGTACTGGTCCACGATACAAGCAAATATGTAATACACTGACGCCAGGGAGGGGTAGAGATACGATCGAATGCTGTCTGTTAGGTATGAATATAAAAACTAAAAGTGGAAACCCCACAGCCCGTTTCCTCAATATGCTGTTGATACTTGCTAAAAGAACAATAACAATACGCATGGAAGGCAAGAAAGCCACCATCAATCATGTACTGGTATAATGAGGTGAACAGGTGGGGCAGGGCTGAAAGTATGGAATTACAAAGGGAGGAAAAACCATTTCACTTGAGTGGACTATTCGTTGGAAAACACAGCGATGGACATCAATACCCTTATGCAAGATGGCTAGTAACCTGTGACAATAGTTGAGACAAGTTGTCTAGTGCTAGCATAAACAGGACACATCAAGTAAGTATACTGGAAGTATGCTGTAACACTTCTGTCATCACCAGTAATTGAGTGCTTCAAAGCTACTGACTGCTATTGTGATATATAAAACTATTATTGAGTTCATCAGGAGGGAGGGAGGGGAATGTTTAGTATTAGATATGGTCTATATAGCAGGAAAAGTTTGGGAATATGTACTGTGTTGATTTCAAGACTCCACATATATAGATGGCGTTATTAAGGGGATGGAACACTGGTAAAATGTAGTGACTTTATGTGCAACAAAGATGCATACGACAACCTACAGTATATTATATGCTACTTCCTTGTATGTAAAGAAGCAAATTGCTATACTAGAACTGTAACACTGTTCAAAGTACTAATATACTGCATACGACCAGAAAGTTAATAAAGTATGTTTAAAAAAAAAGAGTATGTTTTATGGTAGTTAGGTTAGGTTAGGTGAGGTGGGGTTATGCTTAAATCAAATGTACAGAGTTTGGGCTGTAAAGTTTATGACTTTGTCTACTTTAGTGAAAAATGATTAGGGAAACAGAGGTAACCCGTACAACATGGTCTTCCAATTAAATAACAGCGCTGATATGTTAAACGAGCGGCCTTTGAAGCATGGGACATATCACTAACATACTCGAAACGCATCAAATACCCGTACCAGTTGTTATATAATGATGCGTATCATACAACCTGAATAAACAAAAGACCAAAATCATAGTTTTTGAGTGGGGCGAGAAGTACCACCCAAAACCACAATTAAGTCAGGTAAAAAGTTCGAACAAATTCAGCTCAAACCTCCAACAATCTAAACCACAAACAGAAGTAAGTCAAGATTGGTCTGGGTTCCCCAATTCTTGAGCCAACAACGACCTTGATAAAAATAAAAATGCTTGAAGGGAACAGTTAACAGAGGTCCAATCGATTTTACATTACGTGGAAATAATAGGAATCTGTTCATGGAACACCCATGGGTTCAGAGAAATATGTCAAGACCGGGAGACCGTTTCCTTCTTGGGAAAATTTGACATAATCCTTTTACAAGAAACATGGAATTTAACGTCCAAACCTATTGTCGGCAACAAAGAACATCATGTCCTGACATGAAAAATGTCAAACTATCGGCACCCAAGGTGGGGGGCCTGTTAATATATGTTACAGTCCAACAGGACTGGAAACCAGTGAGAAAATTGGATACAAGCCATGTTAGACCCGGCTTCCTGGGCACCAGGACACTCAGGGGTGACTGCGCTCCAATCGCATCAACTGGAGTGTTGCCCCACTGGTGTCCTGGGGCCTCAGTGCTAGTGGACCCAAAACTGGATAACCAAGTACTCCTCTCCAGCACTTGACTCTCAGGGTAGCGAGACAGAGCAGTCCAAGGCTTACTCAAGGAGATGAGGTGGGGTTAGACATTCAGAATACAATGCACACCGTACCACCAGTTGATAAACTCAATGTCCAGTCAGTGCTTTACTTTTTATAAAATAAAAGTACTTTAATACACACACAATCACAAAAAACTAGGATAAACAGTGAAAAACAGATGTCTCTACAACCCTCTCGGACAGAGTTTGGACCCCAAACAGTATTTTAGCGCCTAGACACTAAGCACTATAAAAACATATTTAACAAAAAAGCACACAATAAGCATTGCATTTTACAGACCATGTTACCCAGGGGGGTGTATTATGTTACCACGCGATCAAAATGATTGCGGTACATCACAACGCAGCTTTTACAACGCAAGTCGTTACCACGACTTACGCTGTAGGGTGCTGGACTTAGGAATAGTATGATTTACTATTCCAACTCCAGCCTATGTACAGTAGGGAAGGTGTTGGAATAGTAAATCACACTATTCCTTAGTCTAGAGCGCCCTCCAGTGCAAGCCGTAGTAACGACTTGCTTTGTAAAAGCTGCCTTATGAATGTATTGCGGTGTTTTGACCGCGTAGTAAAGGTTGTTTCCCTACACAGGGCTGCTCTCATTCATTAGAGCCTTGATACTAATCTTTGGATTGAAAGGATATAGTTTCGGCATATGATGTGAAGTCAAATGTTCTTGATCAGCCCCATAACCCCCACCCAAAGCAACAGAAGTGCCCTCCCGTTGTGAGTGAGGACACCGCTCTAGTGTTGTCAGGGATCTGACCACAGGTGCCTGATGTCTTGGCACAGTGTACTGGAGTCCCACTGGTCCAGTAGCCACTGGCTAGCTGTAGGAGGGTAGTGGCTGGACAGAGTGCCAGTTCACCTTGATACCCCCAGAGAAAAAGAAAGGTGGGGGCCTGTTTCACTGGCCTCTATCCCCAGCTACTGCTTGTACAGGCTCCCACAGCGCAGGGGAGGAAGTTAGAGGGGATTTAATCTCACCTTCAAGGACTAGAATCGAGCTTCCCCCTCTCTAGCTCCCTTGATGTGCGGCAAACTTCCTTCCACCCCAGCTTCCTTGATGTGCCGCAAGCTTCCTTTCCACACCAACTCCCTTGATGTGCTGTAAGCTTCCTTTCCACACCTTGGACAGCTGTCTGTAATTTCCTTGTTCCAAAGCACACGCTTCACAAGCCGCACAGAAACAGCTGATCTTCTACCAATCTGCTAATGTCCTGAATTCTCATTGAACTCTTGGCAGCAGACTCCATCCGTCAGAGAAAACTGCCTTAGTTCCAGACGCAGTGAGCAGTGTCTTATCTCCTGCCTTCACACTGCAGGTTGAGCCTGGCTATGTTCGGACGGACCTGGTGTGGCCGCCTCTTCAGTCATAGACCAGTCTTGAACAACAGCTGACCACTCAGGCCAGACGTTTATCACCTCTGATTGATAGGCTCATCCAATCGGAGGGTCTGCTACTTTTGCATCCTGAATACACCTCCAATCACAAACCATTCATGGCATGTTGAATGCATGGCTGAAGCATGCACAATTTCCCTCCATGTTTTCCTGGTACCAGCCCGTGCAAATCCCTAAAGAGGAATTTTAATTAACTCCAGCCCAGGAGGCACTGACCAGTGGAGGAGGGTCCTCTTAGCAGAGGTAGTGCAGCTAGACCCAGATAAGAGCTGAGTGACTACCCAAGCCCACCATGCTTTTTCAAGGAAATGGGGAGGGGCACCGGGGGAGCTGGGATGTCCAACAGAACAGCTTGCATTCCCCACACTGGCTCAGCTCACCATTCCTCCCCAGTACACCCACTGGGTCTCAAACACACGCCGGGTAGACAAAGGCAACAGGACCACAGGCATGGCAGACTGCACAGGTCAGGAGGGTGCCTAGGGACTCACCCCTCCTGACTATAGATTTATTGCTGCCACCACTGTCAGTCTACCACAGCCTTAATAGAGAGGGTAGTATCCACTCTCTGGAAAAATAGGGGTACACTAGGTATCCCCCCTCGACCTCAGAGGCAAGCTTTAGGGTCTCAATCCATGTAAACAGGGAGACCCTCAGTGGACATGTATGATTGTCATGCTCACTAAGGTAGGGATCTAGAAACCATACAGTAGTTTTTGAGTGACTTGCTTGGAGATTAACATAAGGCAGGGGATTCACTCTCTCTAGAGACATGCAGGAGACTTCCCGTCCCAACAAGCCATGAAATTGGAATGCAAGCTATCCTCACATACAAACCCATGGCAGTTATTGATTTTAAATATATATCCATCCGGAAAAGAAGAAGAAATACGAATGACTATTATGCCTGATAAACCTGATAAAGACACTGCAAGCCACACACCAAAAATACAAGATGATTATCTAAGGTGATTTTCCTTGTTGTATGGCCAAGATTCTAATAAAGTCAAAACCTTAGAAACATCCCACAAAGTAGTGTATCTAGGGTGCGGCAGACGAACCACTCTGATGCCTTTCAGCAACTTACACAAGGGGTTGCAACCCCACTGGCTTACGCTCGATATGATTGTGTCCAGCCGAGAGAGGTGACCGGAAATTATTAACAGATCTATATGAAAGACCTGATACAACACATTCAGATAAAAAATTTAAAACCTCTTTCACATCTGATCCCACGGGATCCACGTCGTTGAAGGCACCAACCCACCCATCGTTTCCATGAAGCCGAATACCATTTGCGGGTGGATGGAGCACAAGCTTGGAGTATAAACTCTTTAGCCGCCAATGAAAGGCCCTCAATTTGTTTGTGTCTCCTGAGAGCATCCAAACCATGAGGGATAACTGTTTCTGCAGGACCAGCAGATGAGGGGACCCCACTGGGTCCTGGAGAAGCATTGGAAACACAGGTAGTTGAAAGGGTAAGTCCACTGATAACTCCAATAGTGTCAGAAACCACGACTGAGTCTTCCACAATGGTGTGACCAGCACTCCTGACGTCACCTGTTGATGGATCTGTGCCTCCAACCTCTGAATCAGGGCAAAGGGGGGAAATCGTAGTTCCTCTGAGACCCCCAATGTTGAAGGAACGCATTGGTTCCCATCGCCATCGGATCCAGTCTCCAGCTGAAGAAGCGTGGGAGATGAGCATTGAGTCGTGAGGCAAAGAGGTCTATCATGCATACGCATGAGCTTCACAAACAGCGAAGGATGGAGTTTCCAATCGCTGTAGTCTCTCAGGAAGCTGGAGTTCCAATTCGCTTTCTGATTGAACTTGCCGGGCAGATATTCTGCTATCAAACTGATCTTCTGGTCCAGGCAAAAATGCCAAAATTTGCTCACAATGCTGACCAGCAGCCAAGATTCCATCTGTCCTATGCGATTGATGTATCGCACCACTGAAACATTGTCCATCCTGAGAAGGATGCAACAATTGCTCTTCAGAGGGGAGATTAATTTTATGGCAAATGAGCTCGCTAACAGCTCCAGACAATTGATGTGCAACTTTAACTCGTCGGCAGACCATCGTCCACCGGTGGCAAAGTCTCCACATCCTGCGCCCCAGCCCCAGCAGCTGGCTTCAGATTCTATGATGACATACGGGGAGGCGCCGAAAATGGCCCATTCCACGCTTCCATGTGATCTAACCACCAAAGGAGGTCCTCTCGAGCTTCTAGGGACAGGGGGATCAGGTGGTCGTATGAATACCTTTTTTGAAGATAATAAATATTGAGTCACTGCAACGTCCTGTAGTGAAGGGGACCTGGAAAGATGGCCTGAATAGATGTGGCCAGAAGGCCTACAATCCTCGCTAGGACTCTCAACGAGATCATCTGCTTCACCAAGCTTTATTGATCTGATCATGGTCATGGGCAGAAGTAACTGAGCGGTGACTGCATTTATCTGAAACCCCAAAAAGTTCATCTGTTGGCTCGGGATGGTCATTGATTTCTTGAGATTTATCACAAACCCTAACTCCTGTAACCTGGAGGTTGTCCACATTAAATGAGTGAGGAGAAGGTTCCGATCCTGTGCCAGAATTAACATGTTGTTGAGATAGATGATCATGTGAACTCCCATCTCCCGTAGACGAGTTACCTCCAGATTTAACAGCTTGGAAAACACCCAAGGGGCTGAGGACAGGCCGAAAGGGAGGGAAAGATACCGGTACCATTGCCCTTTCCAGGAGAACTGGAGAAATTTCTTGTGAGAAGGGCAAATTGGAACCATGAGGTAAGTATCCTTTAGATCCAAACCGACCATCCAGTCCTTTTATAAAAGAAGATCTCTCATCAGATGGATACCCACCATCTTGAAGTGTCTGTAAAACACAAACGGGTTGAACTCCCTGAGATTTAAACCTAATCTCTGGCCTCCTCCTTTCTTTTGCACCAGGAAAACGTTGCTGCAAAACCCGCCAGGAATGAAGGGTCCTACGGCAATAGCTTGCTTGGCCAAAAGTTCCTGAAGCTTGGAGTGTATAAAAGCTTGCTCTTGTAGGGAAAAAAGGAGCGGAAGAGGAGGGGTCATCTGACAAGAGGAGTCTAGTAATTCTATCTGATAACTTTGAACCGTGTGGAGAATCCACACATCCGTGGTTAGTTATGTCCAATTCATCACAAAATGTAACAATATGGGATCATTGGAAAAATAGCTGGACCTACCTGATGACTGGGCATCGAAGTTCTTATAACTCCTGTTGATGACCCTGTTGAATCAGCCACGGAAGCCTCGGGACCTGGAGGGGTAGAAGCCTGCTTGCTCTAGTTCCGGGGTGTATCCCCTGTGTCGTGGGGCGAAGCCTCGCTGAGGACTTGGGTTTGTGTAGCGGCCTGCCAAGCGTCACCTGCCACGACCGGCCCTACCAGAGACCGGATGAAAGACCCACTTGAGCGAAGACTATGACTTGTCGAAAGATGCAAAAGTGCTGACGAATTTCGCTATGTCTTTGACAAAACTCTCACCAAACAGCTGACCCTCAGCCAGAGGGCCTGGTTCGGCTGCAGCCAACTCAACAAGTTGCGGGTCGATTTGCAAAAGGACGGATTTGCGCCTCTCCGATGAGAGCGCAATTGGCATTGCCAAGGAGCCAAACTGATCTCTGGTTCCAACCCGCCAAGACCTCAGGATGAATGGCAGCTCCGGTTTCTTGCGCTCGTAGGGCCAGTTCAAGGACTTTTGCTAAGGGGCCTGCCACGTCTAACAACTTAACCTGGCACGCCCTAAGGGCGCAATCTATGCCCTTTTTTGGGTCTTTCTTATACTTTTTAAAAAAGTGGTCATAGAAGAATCAATATCAGGGGGTAACTGCCAACTGGCGAGCCAGATCAGGGTGGGGACATTCGGATTCAAGGCGGGCTCTAACTTCTTTATCGAAGCTCTTGCGCAAATGGGTTTGCATACACTCTGCCATTGCTGGGCCAGGAGTCCAGTCTGAGGAGCGAGGATGGACTATGTCCAAAGGGTCAAAACAGAAGGGGGAAGGTTGGACGGGTGAGGAAAAATGTTTGTGCTTCTTGGCGCATTTGCGGGGATGAGTAGTATCGAAATGATACCTTCCATCACCATTCATTTTTGACAGGTGGGAACGCCCCCCGGAAGTGACGTAGGAGCCGGAAGTCCCGCCTCGGAAGTCCCGCCCGGAAGTCCCGGGCCGGAAGTCCAGGGCCGGAAGTCCAGCCCCTGAGGGGATGCACCTGTGGGGCAACCCCGGAAGTGGGACAGGTGTAGTGTGTGAGTGCCCTTCACACAGGAATTAATGGATATGTATGTGTGTCAATGGTGTAGAGTGGTGGGGTGGGATGCCTCGGGCTAGCTGCAAGGCAGCCAGTAGGGCCTTCTAGGGGTGTTTAGGGTTGTGGTATGGATGAGCAGAGACTTACCTGTTGGTGCCATGTTGGTTGGGCCAGCAGGGACATGTCTGGGCCTGCATGGACATGTCAGGGCATGTCCAGCGGGTAGTTGCGGCTGCAGGCGGGTGTTGCTTGAGCAGCGACGAGGTCCATCTGTGGAGTGGGAGCCCTAGAGTGTTGCAGGGTCTTTTTTGGGAGGTAGGCCAGCCCCTAGGAGGCGTGCCTGATGCCTAGGGAGTTCCTGAATGGTGGCCTGGGGTGTAAGGGCATAGCCATAGCCATCCAAGGGCTGAAAATCCATTGGCCGCAGAAGAGGCGGGAAGCTAGACCTTTTGTTTGCTGGGGCAGTAATTTTGCCGCCTAATTTAAAAAAGTCTCTGATGGAAAATGACAGCAGTTATGAAAATAAAATAAAAAAATAATAAAGACAACTGTTGTGCAATTATGGCTTCTTTCTGCGTGGGAGTAATGTATTAGGGATGATAAACATGGACAGTATGTAATCCAGCAGCTGGGGGCCGTGTAACATGCCAGGGCACTGCTTTGTAACATGGTGGAGTGTGCTGCAGCAAGCCTAAACATGTAGTTTTCCAATGCTATATTTTGCACAGCCTAATAGTAAAGTATTTGGTGTAAAATGATGCCAGTTATGAAAGGGAAAATAAATAAAATAAAAAATAAATGAAGACAAGTGTTATGCAACTGTGGCTTCTTTCTACGGGGGAATAATGTTTTAGGGCTGATAAACCGGGGACCAGTATGTAAGGCAGCTGGGTGCTGTGTAACAGGCCCTTGCAGGGTCTTTAACAGGGTAATGTGTTGTCACAAACCTAGACTGTAAGCTTGCTGGGGCAACATCAGGCACAGCCAGAGTTGAAAGTCTCTGATGTAAATGACACTAATTATGAAAAGAAAAAATAAATAAAGGCTTGTATTATGCAACTGATGTTTAAAGTCTCTAATGTAAAATGATGCCAGTTATGAAAAGGAAAATAAATCAAATACAAAATAAATGAAGACAAGTGTTATGCAGTTGTGGTTTCTTTCTATGTGGGAGTAATGTCGTAGGATTGATAAACAGAGGTTAGTATGTAAGGCAACTGGGGGCTGTGTAACAGACACTTGCAGGGTTCTTTAACAGGGTAATGGGATGTCACAAACCTAGACTGTAAATTTCCTGGTGCAACATTATGTACAGCCTATTTGAAAGTCTCTTATGTAAATGACACTAATTATGAAAAGAAAAAATAAATAAAGGCTTGTGTTATGCAACTGATGTTTAAAGTCTCTAATGTAAAATGATGCCAGTTATGAAAAGGAAAATAAATAAAAAATAAATGAAGACAAGTGTTATGCAGTTGTGGTTTCTTTCTATGTGGGAGTAATGTCGTAGGATTGATAAACAGAGGTTAGTATGTAAGGCAACTGGGGGCTGTGTACAGACACTTGCAGCGTTCTTTAACAGGGTAATGTGTTGTCACAAACCTAGACTGTAAGCTTCCTGGTGCAACATTATGTACAGCCTATTTGAAAGTCTATTATGTAAATGACACTAAGTATGAAAAGAAAAATAAATAAAGACCTGTGCTATGCAACTGAGGCTCTACGTGTGAGTGTGGGGACATGGCTGAGAAACATGGCATTCTTATACAGCATGCGTTAGGGTTCAGCAACATGTACAGGCATATTTTTGCAATGGTAAAATATGCTGCTGCAGCCCAGAAGGGGATGGATGGTGCAAGTTCCACAAAAGGTGGCAAACCAACCCGGCTTGGAGATCTAACATGATGGAAAAATGCTGGTGCAACACAGAAAGAGCAGGACGAACAAGAGACTCTCAAGAGCGGCAAAACTAAAATGTAAGTTTGCTGATGTAACATTTTCAGCACCTATTTTTAAACCGTCTAAAAGACTGCTAAGACACGAAGAGGCTTCTACGTGAGGAGAGAGGTGGCATGGACTGATAAGCTTGGGAGTCTTGCAAAAGGTGGCGCCAAGGGTCTGGAAATATGCACAGTCATGATGTTCTTAGACAGGGAGAGGTCGGTGAAAGTATGACTTTTTAAGGCACGCTTTTAATACCATGGGAGTGTGCAGAGAAAAATTGAAATAGGGACGTAACTACACTTGCACTCTGAAATTTGTTGGAGCACCTAATTATATCTTTGCGGGTAAACAGGCTTTGGCAGAAGACTACAGAGTTAACATGGCGCAGAGGGGAAACAGCCACGCTGATGAAACACACTCTATACTTAATGTAAGTAGCTATGGATTTTGGTTTTATTCTATAAGGCAGTTCTGGTATTTGTTAAAAACTTTAGACAAGGAATAACTGTAAAATAAGCATGCATATAGGTATTATTGTAGTACTATGTCATAGAGACCTAACAGCTTTAAGAGTGTAAAAATTACAAAATAAAACAATGCCTTTTATACACATACCTTAAGTGTTGTTGGTCTCCGGCATCTGCTGTCTTACAAGGGGCCAGTTGTGGTAGATGCACTGGCTGCTGCTCTGCGCACTTGTTCTACCCCAGACACTACATTTTATTGACTGCTTGCCTTCTCCTGCTGCATCTTCTGGGAGCACACTCCTCAGCATACTGATACACGATCTTTACTAAACACAGCTAGCATTCCAGTACTTGTAGTGCTGGCTATTCTCAGTCTCATACTGTTTAGGGGCAGTACAGTAATGTTATTGGGAAATCGACAATGACAACACTTCCTATCAACATTCTATGCATGTTTGCATTCACTTGAGAAGACTACTGATGTTTTCAGGGTGAGTGTGAAAACATCAGTTGATGCTGTTAGTCTAGTACATTTGTATTTACAGCAGCCAGGATACAAAGTGCACATCCGAGGGCTCAGACAACACCATTACATTTAACAATGGCATTACATTCCTCAGCACCCTGCCATTGTATCCCCTTATTTGGCACCGCTGATAGCCTCCTCGTGATTGTCTTCTGTTCAATCCACTGCAGTATTGACAACGCTTGTTTATTGTAGTTTTACTGCGTTGAGTCCATGTCTCATGGATGCACAGGTTTTGCTCTCTTGATCTCAGTTGCAAAAATTGTACACTGTCGACCATTCTTTGCAGTGGTTAATTTGTAAAAATAAGGGCTGGGGCTCTTGTCAGGAGGCAGCTTGCACCAGCCCATTTCTCCTGTTAGCACCGCCTAAAACAGAACCAGCTACCAACCACGAAAGTGGGGAGAGGATGTGGCATAATGGCCAGAGTTGCTGACTTCGGCACATGGGAACCAGGTTTGAGCCACGGCATCGGCTCAACATCCTGTGATTCCGGACAAATCACTTAATCTCCCTATGCATAAATGAATGTGTCCTTAACTGGTGCTAATGAAAAGCACTGGTGTTGATGATTAAGCGCCGGCTGAACACTGGAAAACACCAGCTCAAATTAAGCACGGATTCTTATGCTTCTTTGTGCTAGAGCTAAAACATACATGAACCTGTCAATCTGTGGAAACTATTCCTAAATGAAAGTGCCTTGAAGTACATGTGCTGAGGCAGGAGGACAGATCCATACTCCCATACACAGAGTATACTCCTTGTGTTGTACATTCCCAAAGGTTCCATCCAGTGTAGATAGAAAAACACAAACTTCTTTTTGTCCACACCTAGATCACTCACAATTACCAACAACTGGCGCCCCCCCGGGTGTTGGAACTAGGGGTGCAGCAGTTGCTACAGCACCCCCAGTCCTGGAAGGAGTTAGGAAAGGTGATGGAAAACAGTGAAGCCTTTCAATCTGTGAAATTTTCAAACAGCATTAGCGGTGTGCTCAAAAGCAGTGAAAGATCAACAGAAATTAAGGAGAGCCCAGAGAACAAAGGTATGCCACTCTTGTGAGAGTGTGATATCAGATCACAAGAATGAGGCACATGAAAGGCACTAATGTAACCAATAGCTCCTTTTTAAAGTTTGCCAACATCGCAATCAAGAATCATTTGAGTCTTTTAATTGGGAAATGTGGAGACAGACATGTGTTAAAGTAGGGTGCGAAAACAAACCAATCCACAAATTATTTTACCCTTGCGTGCATGCATGGCTAAAACCACTCCGATTTACTAATGGTCTCTTCTAAGTAACTAATTTCTTTAATATGTGTTTTAAAAATAAATTGACAATGTATTCACATGTTTCATAATATCGCACCATAATGCAAAGTGAACCACATTTTCACTAAAAAAGGTCTCAGAACATTATTCACCCGCTTCCATCCCTTCAGCTCCCCACTTAAAACTTTTTGTCATGCTCATTTGATACACTTGCTTGTTCAGTAACAGAAGGATGCTCTTAGAACACCTACAGTTTTAGCGTGCTGAAGCCCCTGGCCAGCATTCTGAATGAGAAATGTGTTCTAGCATCACTGATGGCTTTTCAGAGCTCATGTGACATTGTTCACCAGATGACCCCTTTCAAGCTCCCTGGGAAGCAGATCCCATGTTGGTTCATGCTTTAGAGCACTTCTGCGGATGAGTTTAGACCTTCCATATTCTAGATGACAGAAGATTTTTGTTTTCAAAATCCTCGTGCAATTAAAAGTGTCTCAGACCAAGGTAGACATCCCTCCATCACCATAACGACCTTTAAAATCTACATACTTAGTGTGTCAAAATAGGACTTTCTGTAGTGTATTGAGCCGAAGAAGAAGATGGACTTGGATATCCAGAAAGCGAGGAAGTAAACCTGATACTGTGTTAGTAGCAACCGTGCAAATAGGAAAGAACTCTTTGTTATGTTATGGTAGGTGGTTTTATTTAGCCACCCTACACTGTTTACATGGTCTGTTAACACCCTTAAGTGTTATTTATTTATTTATTTATTTCAATTTATATAGCGCATTATCACCCCAGGGTCTCTAAGCGCTTGTACAAGAAAAGCCAACTCGACAAAAAACAGGTAGCTAACTTACAACACTCCCCATGCTTCTCGGAAGAGTATGGTTTTTAACATTCGGTGGAATGGCAGTAAATTAGGCTCCTTACGGAGATTAGGTGGTAGTTTATTCCATGCTGCAGGAAGCAAAGTGGAGAAAGCACGCCCGCCCATGGTGGACAGGCGGAAACGTGGATTGACCAAGAGAGTGGCTTCAGAGGACCGCAGCACCCTACCAGGGGTATAGCCAGATAGTCTGGTATTAATGTAACTGGGCGCGTTACCGTAGAGTGCGTTGTGGGAAATACACAATCCTTTAAACAATGCCCTCTGTCTAACAGGGAGCCAATGTAACTGACGCAGGAGAGGTGAAGCATGCGTCTTCCTAGGCTTCTTAAAAATCAGCCTTGCTGCATCATTCATTACTGTCTGAAGTCTCGCAAGTTGTTGCTGGGGCAGCCCTACATACAGCGCATTGCCGTAGTCCAATCGTCCCAAAATCATAGCTGACACAGCGCTTCTTAGAGTGGAAAATGACAGCAATTGGGAGATCTTGCGAAGCTGTCTCAGAAGACCAACACACGTGCCTACCACTACAGACACCTGTTTCTTCATAGACAAATTGCTGTCTTCAAATAAGATTCGGTGCTGTGATTAACTTGTGGCCATCGCTCTCTTCGTTGATAGAAGCAGACGATAGTTACTAAAGAAAACCGATATTGGATAAATAACCCTTCCAAACTAGAGATAATCCTCGCAAACTTTGTGGCAAACGTATCAAGGGCCTTACAAATATTTATTGATCAGTCCTGAAGATGGTCGCAATGAAACATCCATAGGAGACCGAAACGTCGACTCTCACCCTTATCCTACGACAATCAATAATAGTTTTTAAATAGGATAGGTGTGTCCAGGTTTTGCAGTGGAGGAAACTGTAAACATATTGCCCTTCCTGTATCCCTGTCTGTATATTTGTAGTTTTAATGCCTTTTGAGTTACATTTTTGATAAAATTCAACACTTTGCATATGTACCTTTTGTCATTGTTGTTTTTTGTTTATTGTTTACTGTTAAATGTATTTGTGTATCAAACATTTATTGATTATCAAAAAATATATGATTATTTAAATTAATTTTCATTAGGACCATTGAATTGTCCTTATCACAAACGTTACTTAAATATTGAAACTCGTTTGAAACAAACTCCCTTGGAGGCATCCTCTACCCCTTGTTTACTTTTACCCAAGCCCTCAAGGGTATATTGGGTTGCTCACTGTCTTTACCCTGAGATGGTTATAGGCAGCACCTCGGTTTTATCCGGATTAATCTTCAAGGAGTTGGCGGACATACAATTTACCGTGTACCTTAAGATGTTATGCAACCTGGTTTGTGCTCCTGGAGAATCCTCTATTTGGATGACAATCTGCGTGTCATCAGCATAATTAAAAATCTGACATTCCATCTGTTTAAGAGCTGAAATCAATGGCTGCAGGTGGATGTTAAAAAGGAGCGGTGAGAGAGCCGAGCCTTGCGGCACTCCACAGGTGATGGCCGCTGATGTTGATACTAGGTCGGACAACTGCACTTTCTGCGATCTATCTTGCAAGAAAGAGGTAAGCCAACCTAGTGCGGACCCCCCGATGCCCAGGTCTCTCACACGCGACAACAGTTGACTATGACACACCGTGTCAAAAGCTGCGGAGAGATCGAGTAGCACCAGGGCCCCTGGGATCTTCTTATCAGCTCTACACCTCAATTCGTCTAAAATAGACACCATCACCAGCTCCGTGCTGTGATGTACCCGGAATCCGGCCTGATTCTGCTCTAACAGATCATTGATCTCCAGATGCTTTGAGAGGTATGTCAGCACATGCTGTTCCAAAACCTTTGCTAAAAAGGGTAATTGGGAGATGGGCCTGAAATTCTTTAGAATTTTGACATCCGCCCCTGGCTTCTTGAGCAGCGGAATCAACCGGGCCTCCTTAAGCATAGCCGGAACTTGTCCAGTTTCCAACGACTTATTTAGAAGGTTAAGAACATCCTCTTCCATCCCTGGCATAGCTAGCTTAAAAACCCTCGGGGGCAAGGATCCACCTGGGAGCCTGACTTTACCCTCCTTACCAGGCTGGCTAGCATCTCCTTCGTAATCAAGGGGAAGGTATTCAGGGGGTTATCAACTTTAGGACTAAGAGGCGTAACTTGTAGTGAGCATTCTAGGACGGGAGAGTGAGCGATTTCTAACAGGAGATCTTCAATTTTATTAATGAAAAAATCCTGGAATCTTTGGCAGTCCTCCTGCAAAAATTCAGGCCTCTGCTCCTTATTCTTCCTCAATTCAGAGAGCACCTTGAAGACTTCTTTCTGCGGGTATCGGGCTGTTGCAATCCTAGTCTCAAAAAACTCAGATTTCCATCCTAGGATAGCCTTTTTAAACGCGGCCAGCTCTTGCTGATATAGGCTCTGTGCCGTCGTATTATAATCCCTCCTCCAGGCTCTCTCAGCCTTCCGAAGGGCCTGTTTCCTTAACCTCAGCGAGTCATTAAAACAAGGCGCTCCTGCTCCTTTGTCCACCATTTTCACCTTTCTAGCCGGTGCCACCACTTCGATGGTTAATTTCAGTTTGTCCACTACCTTCTGACAAGTGACCTCTATATTGTCGTGGCATGTGGTTGGTGCGGCGGAGTTTAGTAAGTTTCCCAGCAATTCTTCCTCGTTTATGGAGTTCCATCGCCTCACAGTTTTCCAGGCTGGCCTGGGCTTCCCTCCATATTTTAGTGCCACCTTCTGTCCCCTGATCAAGTAATGGTAAGACCATACACATGGTCTTCTAACTACCGGCCTGGCCCCGGGGTCAGTCGACCACACCAGATCCAACGTGTGGCCCTTGTCATGGGTGGGACCTGCTACATGTTGTATCAGTCCAAGCGCTGTTAATGCTTCCTCTAGATGGCTTGCCTGCCCCTCTTTGGGAGATATCTCCCAGTGGAAGTTAAAATCTCCCATGACCAACAAGTCCTTATAACGAGACCTATGGTCATAGACCAGCTCCACAAAACCATTCACAAAGTCAGGAGCAGCCCGAGGAGGACGGTACACCAGTAGGATGACCAAACAGTCCGTACCCACCTCAAATTTAACCCCTAAAATATCTGCACCGCCCAAGCTTTCAGCACAGACTTTTTCTGCCTTCCAGCAGCTATTATAGAGGAAAGCGACCCCCCCTCCTCTCTTGGCATTTGCTCGATTCTGACAAATAGCCATATGCTTGGGGGAAAGGGAGGCCACCACATCTGGCGTGGATGAGTCTTCCAGCCACGTCTCTGTGACCCCCAAGATATCTAACTCCTCATCTTGTAATAGTGTAAAGATTTCTAAATTATGTTTCTGAAGCGATCTGGTGTTTAAAAGCCCATACGTCAAAATCATGTCTGCTTTCCTATTCTTCATACTTTTCTGCTCAAACACTGATTTGAGTAGTCCTTCCTTCCGTAACAATGTTAGACAATCCCCACTGAGCTCTGGGTTCCCCTGATGTAGATTCATCAACTCCGATCTACTATACCTGACAAAAGGGCCAGGGTTTATGGCCCCTGGTCCCGTTTGGTCGCGGATGGGCGCAGATGGGCTCGCCTCTGGCGAGCCTCCCGCGCGCCCATGGCGCGCTTGCTGCGCGCAAACGCTGCGCGCTAGCATGTGGCAGGTTTAAATAGGCGTCTTAGGTGACCGCCTGACAACTCGAATGTTGTCCCAAAATGGCACCCGCCAGGCGTCCAAACTCTCCCCAAGCCAAGATGGCGTCCAAAAAAGTTTGTGATGGTGCCGAGGACCCGCTAAGCAGCGGTGCTAAAACAATTATCGTGCAGGTATGTGGGGCATTCACTGATTAAAACTATATTCAGCAACTAAAAAGACAGAGTCCCTACAATAAAACAGAATGCCACAGAATAGCACAAATTCACAGCGCAAGCCGCGTGAAGCGCGTTTAGTCAGAGCCTTGTTCGTGAAGTCAGTTACCTTGTACAGTTATGGCAGTTTGCTCTCCAACAGAAGGTTCGTTTATTGGGGAAATCAGACTGTGTATTCCTGATTTGTTGTCAGTGTGGTGTTTGTGGTGGCTTTGTTCAATTTGCACTGTGGTGTTGTGTCTCTATCCTTGAGCCTCGAGGTTATTGTTTGTCCATTTGTGGATGTAAACAAGCAGATGCCTCTGGGTGAGGGTTGTGTGGTTTGCATTATATTTTTATATTATACTACAGCTCTGTTTGGCCCAGCAGTGTGAGGTTTTGCTGGAAGAGTTATGCCATAATAGATGGTTTATACTAAATGTTGAACACCCTCATTTTCTGGGTAAGACTTGCGTCTTGCTGTAACTTGTGTAAAGAAGCAGGTTGGTATGGTTAAGACTGATGTGGTGTTGCAGTGGGTGGTGTGGGGAGTCAAGTGTGTTTTTGGCTATTGTACTACAATGAATTGTATCGTAATTACATTGCAATTTAGTGTGGTAAGGTATGGTGCTATGAAGCATTTGGTGATGTGGTACACAGACCTTTAAGGTGAGATGTAATGATATGGTGTGCCAACGTCTGAGAAAGTGTGGCATGGTGTGGTATTGAGTGTGTTGAGAGTGGTGTGGTACAATAGCCAAAAACACACTTGACTCCCCACACCACCCTACACCACCCACTGCAACACCACATCAGTCTAAACCATACTAACCTGCTTCTTTACATAAGTTACAGCAATACACAAGTCTGACACAGAAAATGAGGGTGTTCAACATCTAGTATAAGCCATCAATCTATTATGGCAAAACTCTTCCCGTCACTTTGCCGCATCTCACAGCACCCTTGTTGACTTCATAACTCCACACAGGACCATACATTCTATGGTGTACAACACAACACACCCTACTGTACCACAACACCCCTCCCTGTTCACCATACCACATATGCCACATAGCAACACAAAATCTAACACCACACTAATGTACACCACACCAATCTACACCACACCAAAACGCAACATCCTACACATTGCACCATCTGACACAAGTATAGTTATACCAGATTACAACATCCCACACTTTATACCAAGCCACATCACATGCTATCATATTGCACCACACCCATCCATCAGCCCCCCCCACAGCTCCCTATGGTTCCATATCAGACTACACCACCCCATGCAGTATACACGCCATTCAATACCACAACTATTCATATAAGAGCAATTACATTGCACATCACAGCACAGCAGAACTATACAATAACAAAGTTAATTTAGTACATATTACCACACCGCACCCCCGAACACACCAACATACCACACAAGACAATCTCATATTGCACCACTCCACTTGAGCCTACCTCACTACAGCACATTATATCATGCACCAACATATTCCATCATGTCACATCATCAATTTTCAACACCACATCTCTCGGTACCACACCACTCTCAACACACACAATACCACTCCATGCCACACTTTCTCAGACCTTGGCACACCATTTCATTACGTCTCACCTTAAAGGTCTGTGTACCACATCACCAAATGCCACATAACACCATACCATACCCCCCTAAATTGCAATGTAATTACTATACAACCAATGTAGTACAATAGCCAAAACCACACTTGACTCCCCACACCACCCTACACCGCCCACTGCAACACCACATCATTCTAAACCATACCAACCTGCTTCTTTACACAGGTTACAGCAAGACACAAGTCAGAAAATGAGGTTGTTCAACATCTAGTATAAACCATCTATCTATTATGGCAAAACTCTTCCCGTCACGCCACCGCACCTCACAGCATCCTCCTTGACTTAATACCTCCACACAGGACCATACATTCTATGGTATACCACACATCCTGCTGTACCACAACACAGCTCCCTGTTCACCATACCACGTATGCCACATAGCACCACAAAATCTAACACCACACTAATGTACCCCACACCAATCTACACCACACCAAAATGCAACATCCTACACATTGCACCACAAGTATACTTATACCAGATTACAACATCCCACACTTTACACCAAGCCACATCACAGGCTATCATATTGCACCCCACCCTTCTATCAACCCCTCCCATAGTTCCCTATGCTACCACATCAGACTACACCACACCATGCAGTAGACGTGCCCTTCAATACCACAACTATCCATATAAGAGCCATTGCATTGCACATCACAGCACAGCAGTACTATACAACAACAAAGTTCAATCAGTACATATCACCACACTGCACCAGCGAACACCAACATGCCCCACAAGATAATCTCATATTGCACCATTCCACTTCAGTCTACCTCACTTCAGCTCATACACTAACATATGCCATCATGTCACATCATCAATTTTCAACACCACATCTCTCAGTACCACACCACTCTCAACACACTCAATACCACACCATGCCACACTTTCTCAGACGTTGGCACACCATATCATTACATCTCACCTTAAAGGTCTGTGTACCACATCACCAAATGCTTCATAGCACCATACCTTACCACACTAAATTGCAATGTAATTACTATACAATTCATTGTAGTACAATAGCCAAAACACACTTGACTCCCCACACCACCCTACACCACCCACTGCAACACCACATCAGTCTTAACCATACCAACCTGCTTCTTTACACAAGTTACAGCAAGACACAAGTCTTACCCAGAAAATGAGGGTGTTCAACATTTAGTATAAACCATCTATTATGGCATAACTCTTCCAGCAAAACCTCACACTGCTGGGCCAAACAGAGCTGTAGTATAATATAAAAATATAATGCAAATTACACAACCCTCACCCAGAGGCATCTGCTTGTTTACATCCACAAATGGACAAACAATAACCTCGAGGCTCAGGGATAGAGACACAACACCACAGTGCAAATTGAGCAAAGCCACCACAAACATCACACTGACAACAAATCAGGAATACACAAGTCTGATTTCCCCAATAAACGAACCTTCTGTTGGAGAGCAAACTGCCATAACATTTAAGGGTGTTAACAGACCATGTAAACAGTGTAGGGTGGCTAAATAAAAACATCTACCATAACATAACAAAGAGTTCTTTCCTATTTGCACGGTTGCTACTAACACAGTATCAGGTTTACTTCCTCGCTTTCTGGATATCCAAGTCCATTTTCTTCTTCAGCTCAATATACCACAGAAAGTCCTATTTTGACACACTAAGTATGTAGATTTTAAAGGTCGTTATGGTGATGGAGGGATGTCTACCTTGGTCTGAGACACTTTTAATTGCACGAGGATTTGGAAAACAAAAATCTTCTGTCATCTAGAATATGGAAGGTCTAAACTCATCCGCAGAAGTGCTCTAAAGCATGAACCAACATGGGATCTGCTTCCCAGGGAGCTTGAAAGGGGTCATCTGGTGAACAATGTCACATGAGCTCTGAAAAGCCATCAGTGATGCTAGAACACATTTCTCATTCAGAATGCTGGCCAGGGGCTTCAGCATGCTAAAACTGTAGATGTTCTAAGAGCATCCTTCTGTTACTGAACAAGCAAGTGTATCAAATGAGCATGACAAAAAGTTTTAAGTGGGGAGCTGAAGGGATGGAAGCGGGTGAATGATGTTCTGAGAGCTTTTTTAGTGAAAATGTGGTTCAGTTTGCATTATGGTGCGATATTATGAAACATGTGAATACATTGTGTCAATTTATTTTTAAAACACATATTAAAGAAATGAGTTACTTAGTAGAGACCATTAATAAATCGGAGTGGTTTTAGCAATGCATGCACGCAAGGGTAAAATAATTTGTGGATTGGTTTGTTTTCGCACCCTACTTTAACACATGTCTGTCTCCACATTTCCCAATTAAAAGATTCAAATGATTCTTGTTTGCGATGTTGGCAAACTTTAAAAAGGAGCTATTGGTTACATTAGTGCCTTTCACGTGCCTCATTCTTGTAATCTGATATCACACTCTCACAAGAGTGGCATACCTTTGTTCTCTGGGCTCTCCTTAATTTCTGTTGATCTTTCACTGCTTTTGAGCACACAGCTAATGCTGTTTGAAAATTTCACAGATTGAAAGGCTTCACTGTTTTCCATCACCTTTCTTAACTCCTTCCAGGTCTGGGGGTGCTGTAGCACCTGCTGCACCCCTAGTTCCAACACCGGGGGGGGGTGCCAGTTGTTGGTAATTGTGAGTGATATAGGTGTGGACAAAAAGAAGTTTGGGTTTTTCTATCTACACTGGATGGTACCTTTGGGAATGTACAACACAAGGAGTATACTCTGTGTATGGGAGTATGGATCTATCCTCCTGCCTCAGCACATGTACTTCAAGGCACTTTAATTTAGGAATAGTTTCCACAGATTGACAGGTTCATGTATGTTTTAGCTCTAGCACAAAGAAGCATAAGAATCAGTGCTTAATTTGAGCTGGTGTTTTCCAGTGCTCAGCCGGCGCTTAATCATCAACACCAGTGCTTTTCATTAGCACCAGTTAAGGACACATTCATTTATGCATAGGGAGATTAAGTGATTTGTCCGGAATCACAGGATGTTGAGCCGATGCCGTGGCTCAAACCTGGGGGTCCATTAGGATGGTGGGCGGATTGCCCCCGCCAGGCAGGCGGTAGCCACCGCCGGCTTTGCGGGGGCAACCCGCCCGCCATCCTGACTAAAAACACCCCCGCCATATTATCATGGCATGGTTGGCCGCGGCGGACGGAAAGACCGTCCGCCGCTTTTCCGCCCCGGTCGCCTTGCGGCCGGGGCGGAAAAGGGTTTATATGGTGAGGGTGTCTATTAGACACCGCCAGCCAAATTAGGATAGGCATTAGCGAATGCCTTTGCATGCGGAGTCCCCCTGCGGGGGCCCGTTGCGGGCCCCCAGGGACTCCGTGGGGGTGGGCGGTGCACATGGGGGGTACCTATGGTACCCCCCTGCATTTCAATGCACAACATGACAGGCACCTCGCGGTGCCTGTTATGTTGTGCATTGAAATGCACAACGTGCATTTTTAGCATTGCGGCGGGCGGTGCTTTTAGCACCGCCCGCCGCAATGCTAAAAATGCGGGAAGCGCCCGCCACTGTGGCGGGCGCATCTTAATATGTAAAGCGGGACCCCCGCCCTTATGGCGGATGGTCCCATTCACCGGTAGGATGACGGGCGGACAAAGTCAGCCCGTCATCCTAATGGAGCCCTAAGTTCCCATGTGCCGAAGTCAGCAACTCTGGCCATTACGCCACATCCTCTCCCCACTTTCGTGGTTGGTAGATGGTTCTGTTTTAGGCGGTGCTAACAGGAGAAATGGGCTGGTGCAAGCTGCCTCCTGACAAGAGCCCCAGCCCATATTTTTACCAATTAACGACTGCAAAGAATGGTCGACAGCGTACAATTTTTGCAACTGAGATCAAGAGAGCAATACCTGTGTATCCATGAGACATGGACTCAACGCAGTAAAACTACAATAAGCAAGTGTTGTCAATACTGCAGTGGATTGAACAGAAGACAATCACGAGGAGGCTATCAGCGCTGCCAAATAAGGGGATACAATGGCAGGGTGGTGAGGAATGTAATGCCACGTCTGTAATTGTTAAATGTAATGGTGTTGTCTGAGTCCTCGGATGCGCACTTTGTATCCTGGCTGCTGTAAATACAAATGTACTAGACTAACAGCATCAACTGATGTTTTCACACTCACCCTGAAAACATCAGTAGTCTTCTCAAATGAATGCAAACATGCATAGAATGTTGATAGGAAGTGTTGTCATTGTCGATTTCCCAATAACTTTACTGTACTGCCCCTAAATAGTATGAGACTGAGAATAGCCAGCACTACAAGTACTGGAATGCTAGCTGTGTTTAGTAAAGATCGTGTATCAGTATGCTGAGGAGTGTGCTCCCAGAAGATGCAGCAGGAGAAGGCAAGCAGTCAATAAAATGTAGTGTCTGGGGTAGAACAAGTGCTCAGAGCAGCAGCCAGTGCATCTACCACAACGGGCCCCTTGTAATACAGCAGATGCCGGAGACCAACAACACTTAAGGTATGTGTATAAAAGGCATTGTTTTATTTTGTAATTTTTACCCTCTTAAAGCTGTTAGGTCTCTATGACATAGTACTACAATAATACCTATATGCATGCTTATTTTACAGTTATTCCTTGTCTAAAGTTTTTAACAAATACCAGAACTGCCTTATAGAATAAAAACAAAATCCATAGCTACTTACATTAAGTATACAGTGTGTTTCATCAGCGTGGCTGTTTCCCCTCTGCGCCATGTTAACTCTGTAGTCTTCTGCCAAAGCCTGTTTACCCGCAAAGATATAATTAGGTGCTCCAACAAATTTCAGAGTGCAAGTGTAGTTACGTCCCTATTTCAAGTTTTTTCTCTGCACACTCCCATGGTGTTAAAAGCGTGCCTTAAAAAGTCATACTTTCACCGACCTCTCCCTGTCTAAGAACATCATGACTGTGCATATTTCCAGACCCTCGGCGCCACCTTTTGCAAGACTCCCATGCTTATCAGTCCATGCCACCTCTCTCCTCACGTAGAAGCCTCTTCGTGTCTTAGCAGTCTTTTAGACGGTTTAAAAATAGGCGCTGAAAATGTTACATCAGCAAACTTACATTTTAGTTTTGCCGCTCTTGAGAGATTCTTGTTCGTCCTGCTCTTTCTGTGTTGCACCAGCATTTTTCCATCATCTTAGATCTCCAAGCCGGGTTGGTTTGACGCCTTTTGTGGAACTAGCACCATCCATCCCCTTCTGGGCTGCAGCAGCCTATTTTACCATTGCAAAAATATGCCTGTACATGTTGCTGAACCCTAACGCATGCTGTATAAGAATGCCATGTTTCTCTGCCATGTCCCCACACTCACACGTAGAGCCAAAGCCTCAGTTGCATAGCACAGGTCTTTATTTATTTTTTCTTTTCATACTTAGTGTCATTTACATAAGAGACTTTCAAATAGGCTGTACATAATGTTGCACCAGGAAACTTACAGTCTAGGTTTGTGACAACACATTACCCTGTTAAAGAACGCAGGAAGTGTCTGTTACACAGCCCCCACTTGCCTTACATACTAACCTCTGTTTATCAATCCTACCACATTACTCCCACGTAGAAAGAAACCACAACTGCAAAACACTTGTCTTCATTTATTTTTTATTTATTTTCCTTTTCATAACTGGCATCATTTTATATTAGATACTTTAAACATCAGTTGCATAATACAAGCCTTTATTTATTTTTTCTTTTCATAATTAGTGTCATTTACATCAGAGACTTTCAAATAGGCTGTACATAATGTTGCACCAGGAAACTTACAGTCTAGGTTTGTGACATCCCATTACCCTGTTAAAGAACCCTGCAAGTGTCTGTTACACAGCCCCCAGTTGCCTTACATACTAACCTCTGTTTATCAATCCTACGACATTACTCCCACATAGAAAGAAACCACAACTGCATAACACTTGTCTTCATTTATTTTTTTTAAAATCTATTTCCCTTTTCATAACTGGCATCATTTTACACCAAATACTTTACTATTAGGCTGTGCAAAATATAGCATTGGAAAACTAAATGTTTAGGCTTGCTGCAGCACACTCCACCATGTTACAAAGCAGTGCCCTGGCATGTTACACGGCCCCCAGCTGCTGGATTACATACTGTCCATGTTTATCATCCCTAATACATTACTCCCACGCAGAAGCCATAATTGCACAACAGTTGTCTTTATTATTTTTTTATTTTATTTTCATAACTGCTGTCATTTTCCATCAGAGACTTTTTAAAATTAGGCGGCAAAATTACTGCCCCAGCAAACAAAAGGTCTAGCTTCCCGCCTCTTCTGCGGTCAATGGATTTCCAGCCCTTGGATGGCTATGGCTACGCCCTTACACCCCAGGCCACCATTCAGGAACTCCCTAGGCATCAGGCACGCCTCCTAGGGGCTGGCCTACCTCCCAAAAAGACCCTGCAACACTCTAGAGCTCCCATTCCACAGATGGACCTCGTCGCTGCTCAAGCAACACCCGCCTGCAGCCGCAACTACCCACTGGACATGCCCAGACATGTACATGCAGGCCCAGACATGTCCCTGCTGGCCCAACCAACATGGCACCAACAGGTAAGTCTCTGCTCATCCATCCCACAACCCTAAACACCCCTAGTAGGTCCTACTGGCTGCCTTGCAGCTAGCCCGAGGCATCCCACCCCACCACTCTACACCATTGACACACATACATATCCATTAATTCCTGTGTGAAGGGCACTCACACACTACACCTGTCCCACTTCCGGGGTTGCCCCGCAGGGGCATCCCCTCAGGGGCTGGACTTCCGGCCCTGGACTTCCGGCCATGGAATTTCCGGCCAGGGACTTCCGGCCCGGGACTTCCGGGGCGGGACTTCCGGGGCGGGACTTCCGGGGCGGGACTTTTGGCTCCTACGTCACTTCCGGGGGGCGTTCCCACCTGTCAAAAATGAATGGTGATGGAAGGTATCATTTCTATACTACTGGGATGGATTCTTGGGATGAGTCGGTGTTGGTGTCAGCGTCAGTAGTGGGGTCAGGGATAGAGAGTGTAGGGACAGGAGAAGAGGGGGCAATAATGTCATCCTGGGCCTGTTCTTTGGAACTGCATAATTTGGAATAAACCTGAACGTGAGGCATAGGAAGCCTAGCTGGTTCAGGTGAATGAGAGGCAGGATTCGGAGTACCAGAGGGGGTCGGCTTATTGGCAACCAGCTGTTCCAGCAGAGGAGAGGACTGTGTCCAGTTTAGAGTCTAATCTTTTGTCAATAATTACTTCCATAGAGTCCTCACAACAATCTTCTTCATCAGGGACATCAAATGCAGCCACCTCCTCCTCATAGACCTCACAGTCCGACATATTGTAGTAGGCTTTCCTGTTTTCATTTTTTATTTTTGGTAAATTCTGGTGGGGTTTTTTCCAGTGTTTTCAAGTGTATTCAATACCTTAACAAAACAGTTAACAGTGGTTACATATTTTCATGCC
The DNA here is from genome assembly GCF_964261635.1 of Lissotriton helveticus. NCBI lineage: Eukaryota > Metazoa > Chordata > Amphibia > Caudata > Salamandridae > Lissotriton > Lissotriton helveticus. Next base: position 222,590,054 of record NC_136061.1, on the reverse strand, counting down.
ACTAAAAAAACAGAAAAAGAGTTTTTCCTGTGTTTATGGAACGTTTTGCTTTTATTATTTCTTACAGGGTCTGCAACATTTGCATTGAGCTGGGCGCTTACGCCCTCAGAGTTATTGAAGCGGTCAGAAATGAAGCAGCACTTTTGAAACTACGGAGGAAATTCCCTTTTACTAAAGGGATCTAGAACTTGTACATAGTACCACAGTGAGGTTTCATTGACTTCAAATACCATTGGTGGTGAAGGGACATTTCTATTCATCATTGTAAGCCATTTCTCAGAAAGAATACAAGTCAGGACTTCCTATCCTGCTTTTCCATATTTGTGGATCTCATAGTAAATAATTGCTTATTTCTAAAGGGTGAAAGAAAGTTTCTATGTTTCAGTGAAAGCTTTTGTGCTTACACCAAATTAAAAGGGTGAATATTAAGTTTCTCTAGCAATGACAGTATTACTGAATATTAGGGCACTTACAAAGTAAAGCAATGGGTAGCCGTACACACATGAGAACTGCATTGCAAGCCTTTATGCAATCTTTTACTTTTATGCACAAGGATTCTGGGCGCACTATGGCATTCAGAAGGCTGAGTCTTTGAGCCAATTTAAGAAAATGCATAAATGATAAGGAATAAAACTGTACCCTACCTTTCATTTTTCAGCATACAGGATTTTCAGTCATGCTTCTAGAGAGTTACTTTCAAATGTGATCATACCTTTTAAAATATCACCACGGATGCACGGACCCTCAGTCTTGCTGCTGGAGAAGTTCTTTAAAGAAATGACACACATTGGGAAAGCCTTGGGACAGACAGCTGCTATGGGTTAAAAGGTTGAGGTCCACATTTAGAAGCCTAAAAGGGCTCAAGAGCAAGGGGTGACTTTGACATTTTAACCTCTTAAAAAGTTTGAAAGAGGAGATGGCAGTGCAGGGAGAGACTGAGAAGTTTGCGTACTTTATTTTTGTTAAAAGCAAGAACTATATGCACTCATGCTAAGGAACAATGCTGTTTAAATATGCTATTTACTTCCTCAGAGTTTGTTAATGCCCAGTTTCTACATATAGGGGTGATAGTGTTGACACAAGTGAAAACTGTTTCAGGTTTTCTACTTTCAAAATGGAGCAAGGTGGTTAGCTCCTGTCCAAGTTAAGGGTCAGAAAAAATGTGGTTGCTCTCTCCTTTTCTCAATCTCTTTTAAGCCTGTCTAAATTGTCTATGAAATAGCCATGAGACATTTAATAGGCTATTCAGTAATACTGTTTTAAGAAGTATTAGCATTAATAAAATGAATATATATATGTATATGCTATGGTACTGCCCATCCTGTCTGATGTTTTATTGAGAGGATAGGTAGTCTACATTGCTGTATTAGCTAGTCTGTGTAAATAAGCTGACCATGCTTGTTAGAGCTGATGTTGCATAGTTTGGATTTTGAAGAAAATGTACCCACTAGAATGCCTGTAAAATTAGCAGTTTGGGATTTTCCTGCTGTAGGTGCTTTTATTAAAAGAAATAATTTTCAGAAGTGTCTGCAGTCCTGTACAAGTAATGTGAAGTCTGTCCACGCAGGGAGTTTTGAGCATTTTTTGCTGAGGTTAGCCACTGTGTGTGTGTGCACAGGGCTGTGTTTGATTGAAGGGGGAACATATACATTTTCAGTAGATTTGTTTCTATTTTGGCCTAGAGCAAATAAGTGTTAAGCAAAAAATGCACTGCTTGTAATGTTGAAGAGTAGTTTAAACAACTTAAAATTCCTTTATATTAATTAAAAATACGGATTCTACCATTGTAGGGTACAACACTACAGGTACATGTACATTTTGCTCTAATGATGTCTAAATATATAATGTGCCTAGGGAAATTAGGGTCCAAATTAATTCTCAATGCATGGTAATAATATTAGGGATATCACATTAGCCTTCCTGGAACAACATTGGACACCAAAGATATGTTTAGGTACCATTAGCTAAAGGGTAAATTGCATTGTTTTAGTAGCAGATGGGGATATAACCGTTTTTTTGAGAAATAATAACTTTGCAGGAGATATACAGGGTGGGTTTATTCCAATGAATAACATTATCAAGGGGTGCAGCGTAAATACCAGAGAGTAGATAAGAGTATGGTATAAGTTTTATTGTTGCACAGTGTATCAGGATGAAGATATCAGACATGCCCAAGGAGAATATCATGGTTCCACTAAAGTGGAAGGTGTTTCCACTAATGTGGGAGATAAAGGGATACATTTCACAACTTTAATATTAATAAATATAATTTTTTCAACAGTATATATATATATTTTTTTTAATAAATGGAATTTATTCACAATTGCCTAATGATAGGTTAGAAAAAGGCAAGTACTGCTTACTGCTTCAGTAAGGATTGTCTGTTGTATACAACCTCTGTAGTGCACGTATAGATGTGTTGAGAGATGATGAATGATGCTGTTAGACTGCAGTTTGTTAAATTTGAAAAGGAAATGGATGGATGTACACATAACTAACAAGACGTTTATAGATATAGGGAACAGAGAGGTTTTGGATAAATGTATTTATTATAAAGTTTTTTATAGTGCAAACTTGATACTGAAGGATATAATGCCATCACAACAAAGTGATATTTAAAGTAAATACATTTAAAAAAAAAACAAAAAAAAAAAAAAATTTAAAAAAGAGGCTGGTAGAAAAAATGCAGTCCCCATAAAGTGATTACCTTGAACTTGTGGTCCCCTTAGAGCCTGTTGTGCCTGACACCAGTACAATATTATTATTTATACCTGTAGAGGCAGAGTATTTTTCTCTCCTCAGTGGGTTTTAGCATTAAAGTCCATCCACTGGGTGGAAACCTCTATGCCATCATACTGAGATACCAAATGCACTATGTTCACTGTGAGTCCCAATGTCAAGGCGCACGCAGTAAAGAGAGACTTGGGCCACCGATGCCTGGAAGGTGGTACATTATCTTGCAGTAAGCTGATAAGCTCCTTGTGACATCTCCATCACTTGAGGCCTGTGAAAGACTGTGACAAAAGACACTGTAGCTCTGCTGAACTACCTCCAGGAGAGAAGAGAAGCCTCATTGTCAAAATGCCAGTGCTGCCAAAATGAGGTGACTTACCTGGGTTTTGTGATATTCCAAGGTACCCGCAGCATATCACCTGACATAATTAAATTGTTTCAGGGCATTCAGCTCCTGCCCACCAAGAAAGAAATTATGTCCTTCCTGGGGATGATGAACTGCTGCCACCAATGGATAATGAATGCAGATGCTATGAGTGTTACAAAAGTAACTTGCAAACTGTTTCAAGAAATTGAAAGAGACATTGTGTACTGCACCTTCATGGGGAATGCTGGACTGCCTGACTACAAAATGCCTTTCCATCTCTGTTTCAGAGCAAAATAACATTGCAAAAGAAGTGATGCTGCCAATGGTGTGCTGACCAGCTGGAAAAGAAAGGCCTGTGGGACACAACTATGTGACTTTGCTTTCTGCAGTGATTGGGGGTCAGCAGCTGTGATGGTGGAGAGGACGGCTCTCATTGTGTTGGACTATACCTGTATTGTCTAGGTGCCATATTTGGTGCAGTGGTTGCTGTCTGGATCGACACAACATTTTTCTGCTAGCAGGCACTCTGTGGAAAAGTAAATTTTGCCATGTTGTATGTGCCTACGTGTTCCCCATGTTATGTTATATGTGCATGATCGATATGCATATATTCCCTTCTGATCGATTAAAGACGCAATTACAGTTGTGTCCATCTCTAGTATGCCAGTTTCCAGTCTTCGTGAAAACAACGAATATTAGGCCTATGTAAACCTACGTTGCCACATTTTACAGTGTGCACGTTAATTCATTGAATTGTCCCTGTTTCTAGGCCTCAAAAGGGCCCGGACTCAGATTCAGCTCCTGTCTCCTGAACACTCTCCGAGGAGCGATACAGCCCCCACCTGTATCCCTGACCCTTAGCTTACTTCTTGCCACGCAGTGCCCGGCTCGGCCTGGCTCTGCCTCCCAGTCTGCCAAGAATATGTTATGTTTCTAGTTATCAGTCCAACCCTCCTTCTCTGAATTCCTAAGCTACTGAATCGCATCAATAGTTTCCGTCATGGTCTAGTCTTTATGTCTCCATGTAAGAGAAATACTGTATTAATATTCATAGAATATTCCTTACACACGCAATACATATAGAATAATGCATGCACCAGTCTTAGAGTCTGTTAGCCTTTGCCCTGGTAACTTTTGGATTCTATCAACATGTACTCTAAACACCAGATACTAGATATGCCTGGGTACATGTCGCTCTGACACTCCAGACTTTAGTCTCCTCTTCTAGCGCAGAAGTCATATCCCCCAGTTTTCCCTGGTAACACGTCATTGCCAGTTTGCGCGCACCACTAGGTTAGAGGTCCCAGCTGCTCAGGTAGCCCCCTCCATGTTTCCGCCCCTTTTATGACATATTCTGTTACGTTTACATCACATGTCTATGTATACGCCCTGTACACGCCTTCTTGTTACATCATTTTGCCCTTATCTTTCGCGACTGCTACGAAACCACGCCTACTGCTACGCCTACTGTATTGAATGTAATGTATTTGTTTAACTATAAATATTGTGCACTGTTATTAAAAGTTATCCCTTATGCTCCCAGATCCTGCCCCCGGCAGCTGCCATCCTATTCCCGTACAGGCTGTCCTGTTCCTGTCCTTTATGCCTGATTAAAGCCTGTAACTTCAGCTACCTCGAATCTTGACTCTTATTTATTGAGCTACCTGTTTATTGATTATTCTGAAAAATAGATCCGGTAATTAATTATTTATTTACCACATAATGGCGCCCGAACAGGGACTTGCCCTTTCCCCACGCGCCGGAGAAGCCACGCAGGCCCCCTGATCCTCTGCAGCCGTGACGGAACTCTACTGCGCACCAGCAGATATTTCTGCTTCAAGTATCCCTCAGGCCCACGGAGGAGACGGAGGTTGCGGTCCAGCGTCCGGACGAGGCGGTGGAGGAACGCGGCGAGTCCCGACCAGAGCCCAAGCCAAGAGTCCAAGGTCCGAGGTATCCGGAGGCCCACCTGTAACTGAAGTCCGAAGTTCGTCCGTCCGTCGTCGTAAGCAGTCCAGTCCAGTCCGAGGCCTTCCGTTCTTGCTGCCCGGTGAGTACCGTTGCTGGGGTAGTATCTAGACAGGGTCAATTAATTTGTGGTTTGGGTACGCAGGTCCAACACGAAGTGTTCACCTAGGTGGACGCGGGTCCTGACGTGTCTCTTTATGGGACCGGTAAGTTTCGTACTGTTTTAGCAGTGCATCTAGTCATTCTAGTAAGTTTCTGTTCCAGTAAGTTCTGTTCTCAAGAAATTCATGTGTTCAGTATTCCAGGTAATATTCTGTCCGAACTGTTATTATAAATGTTATTTCATGTGTTTTCAATGTCGTGGTATGAGTGATTTGTTTTCTTAAGTTATTATTGTGTTTATCGTGTATTGTATTGTGTTCAGACTCCAGCCTAAGTTATGCCTCTGTTCTCAAAGTTACGTCAGTTAAAAACTAGAAAAGGTTTGCTCGAGGAAGCAGTTCCTGTCCCGCCTAGGGACAGTCCAGGTCATTTTATGTATCATAAGCATGGCATAAGTGCCATATTATATCTAGACTTATGGGTGGAGTACACCAAGGAATTAGAAGAGAAATATAGATGGCCCGTATCAGGTACGTGGGATGCCGAGTGCATCGTGCGAGTAGAAGAAGTATTATGGAAAAAGAAAGCCAGACAGTCCCAGAAAGATGCCATCGAGTTATGGCGCAAAGAATCTCATAAAAGAACTGAAAAAGAAATCAGAAAGTAAGAATTAAGTAGAGAATCCTCAGAAAGAGCCCAAGAAAGGGAATTAATCGAAGTAGGTGAACGAATTAAAGCCGAACAGTCAGACAGACAGAGAAATGCCCTCATTAAGGGTATGTATCCTCTTCTTGCCGAGGGCTTGCCAAAAGCAACCCCGGAAGCACCATGTAATTTTCCGCTGCCATTAGTTCCGATTAAGCTACGTCACAAACCGACCGCAGCTGATATTTTTCTCTCGTCCTACTTGGACGACACAGTCCCAGAATATGCAAATCCTGCTCCGCCAGCTCCTGTAAATAACGTAATTCCTGTTCCTCCAGCCACCGGGGCACCTGTTACCGCACCTGTTACGGTACCCCCGGTCCAGCCTACAGTACAAGTACCCGCTACATCAGTCACTCTGCCCGCCCGTACCATACCCGTCGACGATTCCAGTTTAGGAGCCGTGGGGGGAGATCCTCCTCGTACCCCGCCCCAACACAAACGTGTGACACTACTTGAGTTACATGAACGTGCGTTACAGCGTACGCCCAAACAGCAGTCCGTTGCAGATATCAAACGAGCTCTTACCGAATGCCGTTATGATCCAGCCCCAGGCGATGATGATATGGTCATATATTCATTGCGTGTAAGGCGGGTGACCGAGTATTTGGACACCCTACCAAATATGAAAGAAGATCTAGACAGAATATATCGGTTCATTCGTACAGGAGATGATCCAGGAAGTATAGGCGAAGCCATGTCTCAAAGGAAAGCTGAGACTCAGCTCATGCTATTAAAGTTTCTAATTAATTGTTTAATAAGGGAACAAGATTATCCGACTAAAGATCCGATCGAAATGAGAGTTCTGACAAAGTGGAGTGATCATATAGCCGAGGGAAGACACAAGACACTAAGTAGTATAGACAGTATGTACAAGAAAATTCGTAAGGAAATAATAAGGTTACACGAGAAACGCAAAGCAGCACAAGTAAGCGAGAAAGAAGACGACTCTCCTACCGAAGAGGTAGACGACGAGAATCCCACCAGAATAGCGTATGTAGGTAGAACTAGACTTCCCGACCGACATTCACGCCTAGAACACAAGAAAGTTTTTCCTTCTCCAGCACCAGAACAAGGTTCTCTTGAGCAAGTATTCCAAGCCACCGATCACATTCTGAAATCACGAATCGGTTATAGTGAACTTAGTACCATGCATGAACAAGAACTAGCCCGATCAGCAGTCCGATGGACTACTGATTCTACCACTTTTCCAGACGAAATAGTGGCACAAATGTTTCTGAAACTTCCCCCAGCCGAGCAGCGACTGGTGGGTATGTATATGATCCAGCACCTCATTACACTGTATGAGGGACAACATTCTGATCCAGGTCCGTTACATGATGTTCTGAACGAGTTACTCCAATATAGATGGAGAGGTCTTGGTACTGATTTAATTAGTACCATTCTAGAACAGCGCCACAAATATAGAACGTTTCTGAATCCGCATTTTGTTCATGTCTCACCTCCAGAAAGTAAATCATTTTACATAGATAGACAGCATCCGTTACGAGAAGTACATCCAGTTAGGACAGCGGGTGGTGAAATGCAACGAGTATTTGTTTACACCCCTATCACCAAAATGGAACTCTTAGAGATGAAAAAGTTAATTCCCTGTCATGACAAAGATCCAGCAGGGTTCCATCGAGAATTAAAAGACATGCTCCGTATGGGAGAGTACACGTATCCAGATATCATTAAAATGTTAAAGGTCCTGTTGCCCGCAGGGGTATATGAGAAACTCAAGGAAAAAGAATGGGAGGTGGGAGAGAAAAAGATAGATTGGACAGCTCTAGAAGCTGAAGATACTTCACGAGTACCAGGTACCGGTCTAGGGGCTAAAGTTAAAGAATTGCCCGAGTTATTGATACAAGTTTTGCCAAGGTTACTAGCCACGAAAAAGGAAGATTGGGATGCAATCTCAGCATGTAAACAGAAACTAGACGAAGACACTAGTGATTTTTATTCTAGATTTGAAAAATGTTTTATTATTAACAGTGGTTTGAAGACAAGTAGCGAGTCGTACCCTCATCTTTTTGTTACTAAACTAGTCGAGAATTCAAGTCCACAAGTTAAAAATCGAGTATTGAAAGTCGAAAGTACCTGGCAAGCTAGTACCCCGTCACAAATGCTTCAGATGCTCCAGTATCACCAGAACAGAATCAGGGAAGAGCAAGAACACGAAAAGAGACGTATGAAAGATACGAAAATGAAAGTATTAGTAGCACAATCTGTTCCACAAGACAGTCAGAAGAGGGGTCCGAATCAAGCCAGTCATTCTGCAGCTCCCGTTAAAGGGACTTGCAATTATTGTAAACAGCCAGGTCATTTCATAAACGAGTGTGCAGTTCTGAAACACAACATAGCTACTGGTAAGACTAAAGAAAGACCACGTCCGCCTAGACAAGAACAAGTTTCACAGACTTCTCAGTCACCACAGAATGCACAACAGACAGTTCCAGCACCGCAGCCTATCGCTGCAACACAGCATGTTACACAGCAGATGTACCAGTATGCTCAGTCAGAGTATCCAGAGTATCAACAGTATTCATGAAACAGCCTAGAGAGGGAGGTAGGCTTGCCTCTCATCGAGATACCTGTAGATCAAGAGGGTCCCTATGTACACAGTCAAGTATTAGGGAAAGACAGAAAGTTTCTGATTGATACAGGGGCAAGTAGGACTACTATCAGTCATGACGAGGTTCCAGGGGCTCCGCTCTCAGGCTCTAAAAATGTTTCCCTTGGATTTTCAGGAAAGCCTATTGTTAATGAAATTTCGAAGCCAGTTTCCCTAGAAGTTGGTCCATTGTCCCGAACTACCGATTTGTTACTTACGAAGTCATGTCCAGAAAATTTGTTAGGTATTAAAACACTGAAAGAATTAGGTGCAGTTATTTGCTGCTCCCCAGAAGGAGTCCGATTGTTTTTAAGAGACTTTAAAGGTCACTATGTATTACGTGATTTTGATCCGAGATTATCAAATGTACCGCAGCATTTATGGGCGCAAGGTCCAACTGATGTAGGTTTTATGCAAATGACACCCCATCGTGTGACTCTCAAACAAGGTATAGTTTTGCCACGAATCAGACAGTACAGATTGCCACCTGAGGCTGTAGCAGCCTTATCCAAAATTATTGACGAGCTTATTGCTCAAGGAGTGGTTGTAGAAACTGACTCCAATGTATGTAATTCCCCTATCATTCCAGTCATGAAACGTACTGATCCAAATGCACCTCCAGTATATCGATTAGTGATTGACCTTCGAGAGCTTAATAAATGTATCATACCCCAGTATCCAGTAGTCCCAGATATTTCTTCCCTATTAACAGCCATTGACTCCGAAGCTACATTTTTCACTGTTATCGACCTCAAGAATGCATTTTTCAGTGTCCCGATTCATCAGACAGCCAGTACCTTTTTGGTTTTTGTTTAAATGGAAGGAGCTATAAATTCACACGAGCTCCTCAAGGTTTCACGGAAAGTCCTAGTATTTACAGTCAAGCACTTAAGAGACAACTTGACAATATTCACATGCCAACTGACACTGCCCTGCTCCAGTATGTCGATGATCTACTGATCACAGCCCGTTCTGAACGTGACTGCGAGCATGCGTCACTTACAGTTCTGTATTTCCTAGCCGAGCGGGGGCACAAGGTGTCCCCTTCCAAATTACAATTCTGTGTCCAGCAAGTGATCTACTTAGGCCACTTACTGTCCAAGTGGGGTAGGCAGTTGACACCAGACCGTATCCAGTTAATAGCGAGTCTACCACAGCCCAAGACACAGAAGGAGGTACGAGCTTTTATTGGCCTCACTTCTTATTGCAGACAATGGATTCCTCAGTATGCATTTCTAGCCAAGCCACTGATACAGTTAACGACACAAGAGGCAGCCGTATCGACTGTCCTCCCTTGGACCCAGGAACATACACTTGTTTTCAATGAATTAAAGAAAGCCTTATGCCAAGCACCTGTTCTAGCTACACCGAACTACAGTAAGCCTTTTACACTTTTTGTCACAGAACGTGATGGTACTGCATTATCTGTTCTCACACAAGATCAAGCAGGACAGTACAAGCCCTGTGCTTATTTTTCGAGCACATTAGATCCAGTAGCCCAGGCTCTGCCTGCGTGCCTCAAGTCAGTTGCAGCCACAGCTCTAGCAATCAGACAAAGTGATTCCATAGTATTAGGACACTCCCTGACAGTACAAGTTCCACATTCCGTGGAAGTTCTTTTAAACCGAACACAGACTCAGCACTTGACAATTGCACGTTTAACAGGTTATGAACTGACACTGTTCCAGCCACACATAGAAATCAGACGCTGCAACGTTCTAAATCCTGCTACACTGTTACCATCGGTTACTTCAAATCCTGCCACACATGACTGTGTGGAAGTTATTAACACTATGACCAAGCCAAGACAAGACCTGACAGACATTGCATTACCTAATCCCGACCTGACACTTTATGTGGACGGTTCATGTATGAGAACTAGTACAGGAGAACTAGTAGCCGCGTATGCAGTGACTACTGACACCGAAGTTATAGAAACACACCGTATTGACACCCTGTCTGCTCAAGCAGCAGAGCTAGTGGCTCTGACCCAAGCCTGCATACGTGCCAAGAACCTGAAAGTAAACATATACACAGATTCACGTTACGCATTCGGAGTTGTACACGACTTCGGAGTGCTCTGGCAGGAGAGAGGTTTCATGACTTCTCATGGAACCAAGATTCAGCATGGTCTCCTCATTCAAGCTCTGTTAGATGCAATACATTTACCGACAGCTATCGCTATCATGAAGTGCAAGGCACATACGAAAGTTACTGATATCATTTCCCAAGGTAACGATCTAGCAGATCGAACAGCCAGGCTTACAGCTCAGACACCAGATATTCCAGTTAACACGACACAGACACTCACTCTAGATCCGACTACTTGTATGACAGTTAAGGACCCTACACAAGATGTCATAGACATACAGTTACATGCTACTCCCGAAGAAATCAAGAAATGGTCCGAACAAGGAGGGGTCCAGACAGATCAGGGATGGGTGACGAAGGGAAAAGCCACATGGTTTCTCCCCGACTCTATGGTTCAAGTCATTATCAATACCGCACATAGTCCAGCACATCTAGGAGAAAAAGCTATGTTAGACAGTATTCAGAACCTTTGGTTCAACAAACACTTACGAGCTGCAGCCAAGCAGAAAGTCCGTACTTGTATGATATGTTGTCAGTTCAATCCAGGTAAAAGTGTCCCGGTGGAACAAGGTGGATTCCAACCTCCTGACCACCCTTTTGAAGTCCTCCAGATGGATTACATTCAGATGGAGCGATGTCGAGGTTTCAAGTATGTCCTTGTAGTCGTATGCGCTTTGTCCAGGTGGACAGAAGCATATCCAGTTCCAGATTACACAGCCGCGACCACTGCCAGACAGTTGGTTCGTGAATTCTTTCCCCGCTATGGACTCCCTAGGGTCGTGTATTCTGATAACGGCCAGCCATTCTCATCTGAGTTAATGAAACATGTTTCCCTTTTGTTAGGGTACCAGTGGAAGTTCCATTGTGTGCGCCATCCTGAAGCAGCCGGTCTCGTAGAGAGACATAATCAGACCCTGAAAATCCGTATTGCCAAGATATGTAAAGAGAAAGGTGTAGACTGGCTAGTTGCCCTGCCAGTAGCCTTATTCTATATGCGAATGGTTGCACATTCCAGATCAGGTCTGTCTCCTTATGAGGTCGTATTCGGCCGCCCCCAAACATGTGGGGTACACCCAGACCCCGCAGTATTACAGATGTTTCCAGTAATATGCTGACAGATTACCTAGCTTCCTTGATGTCTGCCCTACACTCTTGTCGTTCACAGGTTGCCGCTGCATTTCCAGACAATACCGAAGTAAAACCGCATGAGGTCATTCCAGGCGACCTTGTCCTCGTCAGGAACTTTGATCGTTCAAGTCCATTGGAGCCTCGTTGGAAGGAGCTGCGACTTGTTCTCCTGACCACCCGCACGGCCGTGAAGTTGGAGGGCCGCAAGGGGTGGGTCCATCTGTCCCACGTCAAGAAGTTCCATGGAATTTGTGAAAAGACATTTTCAAAGGACATTTCTAAAGACTGCCTGAAACCTGACTCTGAAACTGATTCGGAACTTAAAGTTCCTCTGTTAGAGAAAACTCCGCAGCAGGAGTATAAGTTAAAACTCCGGTCTAGTAAAATAAGTCAGCCAGTTTAATTGTCTAAGTCCCTCTCGGGTGAAACGGTTAGACAGGTTTCTGACATGTATGAGATAGACCCCCATAGTGAGAGAGTTAGTCAAAACTCTATGAGATGTATCGTTTTTCTAAGTTTTATATTGTTTCTAAGTCTAATGGTTACCTGCACAAGTTATGCATTACATTTATGTTTTCCAAGTTCACATGTAAACAAGTTTTCTAATGCTACAGTAGAGCACACATTTAGTGATCTGCCTCCTCACGAGCTATCCTATCGTCTTGCTATGCGCAATAACACATTTATCAGAATGTTACACTATTCACACCAGACCAGCAATGCCACTAATTGTTGGGTGTGTGGTCGACTCCCCCCTTTCCAGACACCGAAGGGAGTTCTACCACTCTTTCCTTATCCGTTTTCACATAATGGTTTGTGTGGAGCATGGTCCACGTTAACGTCATCCTCCAATGATATGTCCTTTCTGAACAGAACATGTTTCCCAGACAAGCAAGGTCCCTCCCATAGAACAGGGTTAGATCTAGAAAATGAAGTATATGATTTGGGTAATTATTCTTCGAATTTTATGGTCCTGAATGTTCAGTCTGATACTACTCCAGATTTACCTGCTATTTCAGTACTACCAGTCAAAGGCGAATTATGTGTCAGAAAGAATGGTTCCGCACATGTAGGACATAGTGATTGTACTGCTATTGTCGAGTATAGTGACAGTGGGAAATCTATTTTCAAAGCCTCACGTCATCCTTATTTTGTTTGTGGTCAGACCGCATATGTTCGTCTGCCCCTCGATTGGGAGGGAACATGTTACATTGCCTTCCTACTGCCACCAGTTTTTCTAGCCCCATCTGATTATCACAGAAACACACATCTAGTACACGTCAGACATAGAAGGGAGATCGAGTCCCCAATTGTCGATCAAACTGAAACTACTCTAGAACAGTATCAAGATTTTAATAAAGGTTTCTTCTTCTTTATATGACCTATCCAGAATAGTAAGTTAATACGTAGGTTAACCAGAACCCTTGAAGCAGTAGTGAATGAGACTACTTCTGCTCTAGGTAACTTAACTGAAGAGCAATCTGCTATGAGATTTGTCGTGCTCCAAAATCGTCTCGTTCTTGACGTCATACTGGCCGATAGAGGAGGAGCATGTGGAGTCATCGGATCTAGTTGCTGCATTTTCATTCCTAATAACGCGCCGTCTGTTTATTCAGCTATAACCAGACTTCATAAAATTGCCCATCAGTTACATCAGAATCCGGGCACCTGGACATGGTCCGGTTGGCTCTGGAGTATTATACCTGCCTGGGGATGGAAAGTATTGTCATTTCTAGGTATTGCAGTAATGATCATATTCAGTTGCTGCCTCTGTATACAATGTGGCCCTGCGATTTGCGGCATTTGTGCTACCTCTTGTATTCCTAATCCTAAATCCCGTTCCAAGGCAATTCGAGACGAGCAAATGATGCTATATGAAATGATAGATGGTATCATGAATATTGATGATTCCTGATGGAAACGTAGGGCACAAGGAGGGAATGTGGAAAAGTAAATTTTGCCATGTTGTATGTGCCTACGTGTTCCCCATGTTATGTTATATGTGCATGATCGATATGCATATATTCCCTTCTGATCGATTAAAGACGCAATTACAGTTGTGTCCATCTCTAGTATGCCAGTTTCCAGTCTTCGTGAAAACAACGAATATTAGGCCTATGTAAACCTACGTTGCCACATTTTACAGTGTGCACGTTAATTCATTGAATTGTCCCCGTTTCTAGGCCTCAAAAGGGCCCGGACTCAGATTCAGCTCCTGTCTCCTGAACACTCTCCGAGGAGCGATACAGCCCCCACCTGTATCCCTGACCCTTAGCTTACTTCTTGCCACGCAGTGCCCGGCTCGGCCTGGCTCTGCCTCCCAGTCTGCCAAGAATATGTTATGTTTCTAGTTATCAGTCCAACCCTCCTTCTCTGCATTCCTAAGCTACTGAATCGCATCAATAGTTTCCGTCATGGTCTAGTCTTTATGTCTCCATGTAAGAGAAATACTGTATTAATATTCATAGAATATTCCTTACACACGCAATACATATAGAATAATGCATGCACCAGTCTTAGAGTCTGTTAGCCTTTGCCCTGGTAACTTTTGGATTCTATCAACATGTACTCTAAACACCAGATACTAGATATGCCTGGGTACATGTCGCTCTGACACTCCAGACTTTAGTCTCCTCTTCTAGCGCAGAAGTCATAGCCCCCAGTTTTCCCTGGTAACACGTCATTGCCAGTTTGCGCGCACCACTAGGTTAGAGGTCCCAGCTGCTCAGGTAGCCCCCTCCATGTTTCCGCCCCTTTTATGACATATTCTGTTACGTTTACATCACATGTCTATGTATACGCCCTGTACACGCCTTCTTGTTACATCATTTTGCCCTTATCTTTCGCGACTGCTACGAAACCACGCCTACTGCTACGCCTACTGTATTGAATGTAATGTATTTGTTTAACTATAAATATTGTGCACTGTTATTAAAAGTTATCCCTTATGCTCCCAGATCCTGCCCCCGGCAGCTGCCATCCTATTCCCGTACAGGCTGTCCTGTTCCTGTCCTTTATGCCTGATTATAGCCTGTAACTTCAGCTACCTCGAATCTTGACTCTTATTTATTGAGCTACCTGTTTATTGATTATTCTGAAAAATAGATCCGGTAATTAATTATTTATTTACCACAACTCAGGTTATAATGGCACCATGTAAGATGCCCACCTGTTTATTGTCAAAAGTATTACCTGTAATAGGTTATTCTGACGAGATCGATTCTCTTAGAAACAGATAAGACACTCCAAAGTAAGTTGGTGTTGAGATTATAGAAAAGGGCACCACACCAAGATTAGACACCATTAACAAAGGTAGACTATAGGAGTGGTACACTGATGGTTCCTCCAGCAGACTGATAGACACTGATTTCCTGATAGACACTGATTTCAGAGCAGGGTATGCCATAGCAATAGCTGAGGTGCAGCTCGGCCACTTGGAACATCTACCCAATAAGATGAGCTGTTTGCTGTGACAAAAGCAGGAATACTAGTCAAGGGTAAAACTGTTAACATTTAAACTGACTCACATTATGCTTTGCAGTTCTTATTTGTGGCCAGCTGTGGAAGTATCACAGATTCATAACAGAAACGGGGCGCCTTATTAAAAATGGTCCTTTATTAAGGATCTTGTTAAAGGAAATACTATTGTACACTAGGATAGCGGTAATAAAATGTGAAGAATACCCAGGAGCTAATACTAAGTTAGCCAGAGATGATGCCATTGCTGACACAGCATTAAATGAAAATGTCACAGCCAGTGCAGATGGGACTAATGAATAAAGCATTCCAAAAATACAGCTCATTCAGAGACAATTGTTGTAAGCTAATGTAAAGGAAGAACAATGTAAATGTACAGGAATTTATATAGTGCAAATCACCAAGCGGTTTCTAAGCGCTTGCTTAGGGAACCCGTCCTGGTATTCCCCAGTGAGATAACCCCGGCAGGGTATCCGCAAGGTGAAAGCCAGGCATCCCGCCGCGAGGGGCCGTTGTGGAGATTAAGCAAGCTATTGCCCAGAGTCGCAGAGTGTGAACCCGTGAATCGAGTAGGCACCGGAGCGAGAATTGTCGAGTCCATGGACATTTTAGGACTTAAGACCCAGCCGTGCCGGGAATTGAACCCTGGTCCCGGGCTGACCTCTGCTTCCAGGTCTGCCTCCTCTAACCAGTGAGCCACACTTCTCCAATGGTCTCCAACAACAGATATAGAGGGAGGATTGATGATGGATGTGAGCTGAATAATGAAGAGAGTATGGGCCTACCAGGGTGAGATAGATGCCTGTGTCCCCACGCAGTATGTTACTTTCCCTTACAAGACTGGAGCAGGGACCCTCTGATATTGCACAAGGGAGGATGAATGTGCAGATGCAAGTTGCTTCCCAGTGAAAGGGAACTTCTGATATTGCACAAGGGAGGAGGAATGCGCAGATGCATGTTGCTTCCCAGTGAAGGGATTTAAATATTTGCTGGTGTGGGTGTATATGTTTTCAAAATGAATGGAGGTGTATCCAACAGGGAAGATTGATGCAGCAACTGGGGCGCAGTACTTCAGTAAAGCCATCTCTCCAAGGTTAGGACCCATTAGGGCATAAATAGCGATAAAAGGGGATAACTCAGTGACTACATTTATGCTGAAGAGGTTATATCTGGGAATAAAGTATAACATGCATACCCCCTACCACCCTCCAACTTGAGGCCAGGAGGAGTAAAAGAACTCCAAAATAAAAATAAAGAAATACATTATTAGTAAAAGCAACTGATGGAACATTCCTGAAAGGGCCTGGTGCACTGAATTTAGGCCTGCCTGCAATGTGGCAAAGACTTCTAAAGTAATTATGGATTCCTTGGTCATTGCGAGAAAAATAAACGCTGTTTCTTTTAGTTTTAGGTGGACTGGACTACAGACAGTGAACAAACGCCATGAATGGATTGAGGGGAGAAGACGCAAGGCGGCGCCTCAACGCCTGAGAGGACGGTACCAGAAAGAGATGACCATCTGTCACCAGAGGACCTGAGCAACACAGCAGTCAAGAAGAGGACAGACCAGACCATTTCCACGATCCATGAGAGCCCATCATAAAGTGTCAACATCTACTGATGCTGTTGAGTGAAGTACACATGATGGTCTGCACCTGCACCTGCAGAAAAATAGACTGAAGAGGACAACGCAGGGCAGGTCTGTGACACAGCCCCTGAACAAGACGACTGCGGACCAGGAAGAGAAGAAGATGACCGCTCACTGCGTGCCTTTAAATTACTGACACTTGAAAAATGCCCAGGAACTGAGTAAAAAGTGTCACTGTAGCACTATGCATTGCACAGAGACAATATTTGTTGGACACTTACTGCTGGTATCACAACAGCCTGCTGATATAATATTGATATCCTCAAGATGTATCAATGTGACAATATATGCATTTTATGCAAAGACTGTCTAATGCCATTCAAAGATATGTAACTAATGTTTCCTACATATATAGACATATATATATTTTGGTGTTACATTAATGTTGGATAGGTATATCCAAAAGGGGGGATTGTTACAAAATATATGAATATCCATATAAATTCTTTTGCATGTACTTCCAAAGAGTTCATGAGTATATAAGATCACATTAACATGAGGCCTGGAGCTCAAAATGGCTTCCTATCTGACCTTGACTGGACAAGCTTCAACAAGCTATTCTGTACACCCTTACAGGTCACCTTGCTTGTCTTGACTACATGATATGCAAATGTTACACAGTGCAGAGCCTGCCTTTCTGGTCTGCCCATATCTGGCTGTTTTGCATGGTACAGACATTGCACATCCATGTCAGCCATATTTGGCTTGGTGCCTTATTCTAAGTTCCGCTGACATGGCATTGCATACAGTATATAATACCTAGAAACTTGTCACTCTGGGAAGAAATGGTCTGAGAGCCCCTAAGGTGGCAGATCTGACTTCTTCCTTGCTAATTAGCAATGATGCATGCTTTTGGTACCATGTAATAAAGTTCACTTTGTTTCTGAGCAACCTGCTATGTCTGGTGAGTTTCATTCATGATATGCTCCTGGGAGGGTGCCAGTATTTCCCCATCACCCGCAGCCCCCGCAGTGCGGGGGGGGCTCTGCGCTCCAGAGGCCCCTCAGGGGATCTTCAGTCTGAGCAGAGCCAGCAAGGCACACCACGTCATCTTCTTCATTACTTAAGGTGCGCAGGCCCAACCCGGGCCTCTTAATAATTGGTCTCCAGTCCAGGCCCGGCCCGGGCCTCTGAAAGTGTACCAGGCACACACGAAGCAGGGGGAGGACAAACAGCGAAGGAGCGAAGACAGATGGGGGGGGGAGGGGGAGGGGGAGAGATGCCAGCGGGGAAAGGCAAGAGAAGAGGAGTTGAAAGTGAAACCAATGAGTAATGGAGCTTGAAGAGAAGACAGGCCTGGGATGGAAGCCTGGGATGAAAGACAGAGGACACACACGGTGGGGGTGGGGCGACGCAGGCTTCAGTAAGTGAAGGGGGCCCCCTCTGTCTCCCTAAAGCAGCCTGACCTGCACGTACTGTGGACTGAAGAGAAACAAAGTATCAAAACCCTGCACCAGGCCCAGGACAAGGATGGGGTGGGGGCCCCAGAGAGGGCCCTGCTCCTCTGAGGCAGCACAGAGCTGACTGGACCTGGAGAAAGTTTGCAGCTCCAGGCTTCCCTACTCTTGAAGGGGCCCCCTCAGCCCCCACAGTGAAGAGAGTGCTGAACACAGGCCTGAGCACTGCACACAAGTTCTAACCAGCTTTAGCCTTTCTTTGAGCAGGAAGCAGTTTTCTGAAGATCTTGCACACAAAAAACAGTTACAATTTATAGCTTTTATTTCTTGCTTGTGTACGGAGGCCTGCAAGGGAAGGCACCCCATGATTTATAGGGAAACCAGAGTGCTGGAGTGCAGAAAGAAAGAGTGGACAAAGCAGTGATCAGGAGAAGGTCAAAAGGAAGTTCAAAGGAATAAGCAATGCTGAGAGGGAGAGACAGGTGATAGAACTCTGTGTGTGCACGCAAAGGGGCTCCACCCCCCCCCCCCCTCACCCCAGGTGCAGGAGGCCCGGGACAGGCCCTGCACCTTGCCTGTCCTGATATTCAGCAGACACCAGCATGCTCTGTTCTTTGTGCAGAGACAGTGTAATAAGGTGACACTGCTCTGAAGAATGTAAGTAACCCTTTATTGTTACATTTAAGGAAGCCAGGCAGGGTTTTTTAATTGCAGGAGTGGGTGAGAACTCTTGCAGAAGGCCTGGAAGGATGACTGCAGTAATATTCAGTGTTTGACTGTGGACCAGGGGCGTAACACAGACCGCTACAGTCCCTGCATTGCGGGGGGGGAGGGGGAATGGGCCCCCTCACCCAGCGAGAGCAAGCACTGTTGAGCAGAGCTGCCCTGCCAGTGCTCGCCGTGTGCTCTTCATGGCAGAGTGTTGCCTGCGTGGGCGAGGGGTGGAGGGGTGGTCGTCGATGGCAATTCACTTGAGGGAGGTAGGCAGAACCAGCTCACGGTTTTGGGGTGATGGTTCTGCCGAGGGCACTGTGGGGTGTTCACGGACCTTGGGGTTGGGGGTGGGGGCATACAAGAGTGGGTGGTTACGGGCAAGCGTTGTGGCTTGTAGTGGGCACGGGGGGGCTGCTGACTCCAGGCACTAGGAGTTGCCCCCGAGGGGTACATTCAGGCCCGGCTCCAGGATTCAGGATCTGGGAGGGCCAAGAGAAAGCATGGGTGGTCCGTGAAGATGAATGGAGGTACTTAGCATTTCCCAGGTATTAGTGAGTTGGGATCAGGCATGCTGGAGGGGCTTTGAAGGGGGGCTGAGCTGCATACTGTACCTACTGCTGAGAGCATGTACACCAGATTTAGTTCTGCCTTTCTTGAGGTTTCACCTACGTGCTTAATCTCTTCTGTTCTCTCTGCATCAGGCTTCTTTCTCTCTACCACATGAATCTTTCTCACCACCTCACCCATCTCTCTTTCCACCTCAACCTCCTTCCTTTCCACCTCACCCTGCTCACCTACCCTCCTCCCCCTCTTTTGTTTTCTTTTTTCCCCTTTTCTTTTCATCTTTCCTTCCACTTCCTCTACCTCACCCTCCTATTTCTCCACCGCTCCCTGCTCTCTCCCTGGCTCGGCTTCCTCTCTGTTTGACCCACCCCCATCTTTTTCTCATCTCACTCGCCGCTCTTTCTGCTTCACTCTCCCCTCTCTCTCCACCTTTCGTTGGTCTGACTGCACCACCACCTCCACTCCCTTCTTCTCTCTAGCTCACCCAACTCTCTCTTCTTTACCCTCCTCTGTCTCTGGCTCACCAGTCACCCCCCCTCTCTCTTTCTCACTATCCTCCCTCTGCCTCATCCTCCTCCCTCTCGTCATCACTCTTCTACCTATAAACCTCCCTTCTCTCTGCTTCACCTATTCTTCTTTCTATCTATCTCAACCTTGACTCTCTCCACCTAACCCTCTTTTGTCAGTCTTGCCTTTCCGACTGCTGCTTGAGGGATAGTGGCTGTACTTATGTGGGTGCATGGATGTGTGCAATCCTGCTACCCTGCACCTGTTCCTGTTCTTCCCTGGTGGCATTTACCATTTGGAATGACAGCAGCAACAAGGCCTGAATTATTTACATAGTGTGCTCATGAGCACGCAGAACATCTACAAACACTTGAAAGCCATACATGTTTTAAAGAAGAAGTAATAGCCTATGCAACTTTTAAAAAAAGTTTTGGATAGTGCCTACTGCGGTACATGTACTCCAAAGAAGAGAAGTAACAATTGGATGATCAATAAAAGTTGCCAACCTAAGCTGAACCAACCAAACTTCAAACAGAGAGAGGTCTGTTTCAACCCGCAGCTTCCCACTGTGCAAAGATTACAACTTCTGAGAATGACAAGTGGTCTTTCAATTTGGTGGCTAGTTTCTCAAACAATATTTGACTGTCAGCTCTTTGAGCAGAATGCATTCTAGGTGAAACCCAAGAAAACATACACCTTATGTGAATGCTTCAAAACTGAACTATCTCTTCTAAATTGTGATTAGCTTGTCCCCTCCTCTTTCCTGTTTTCCTACTTCCTCCTACTAGTATATCCACCCTTCTCTCTGCTCACCTTCCTTTCTCATCATTTTTATCCTTCACCAGACTCATCTTCCACCTTCACCATTTCATACTCCTCTCCTACTACTCCCATCTTATCACCCTCTCCCAGTACATGCCTACCAATCATCAGTCTACTTGCATCACCCAATTTGCTCATCATTCTCCTGCTCCTATATTCTGCTTTCCCAGAGTCCTCTTTCATCTTCCTTCATCCAACTCAAACAACATCTTCATCACCTTCTCTAGTTTAACACTCATCACCCTCACACTCTTCTCTAATCAACATCTGTTAAATGTGTTGTCTTGCCTTCTACTCACTCGGTTACTCTTATTTCACCTAGCTCTTTCTTTACCATTCTTTTGTTTTATCCTTTTATCTTACCTTCATCTTTTTTATCGTCACATTCTCCTCTAATCACCCTCCTCCATTTCTCATCTCTGCACCTCATTCTCATTTCCTCATCAAAATTATATAATTGTTGATAATCTTCCCTGCCCTAAAGTGCCACAGGTATGAAAACTGTTTTTCAGAACTTCTGTCGAAAAGACACCATCCCAGCTGCTAGTTAATCGACAACATTAGTGCGCTGTGTACTAACTTTTGATATGCCCCAAAAGACCAGATTTATTTGAAGCTTAAATATCTGTATTTACCCAGATCAGAGACACTAAGAAGCTCAAAATATTTATACTGATGTAAGGACATACAAGTTGTCCCACTCTTGTGTAAGTAATGAAAGGCTGACAAGATTTTAACTTACTAAGTCACAGATTATAGGAACATCTTTGAAGCAAGTGCATTAGCCCACAGGAGTATCTTATCTCTTTATGATCTGAGGGGCTACAGCAGTGCTATATTCCATTTGTATCTATTCATATGACAAAAAAAGAGAATAAAACGAATACTCAGTCACTGTTGCTCGCAGCAATGTGTGGTGTTTTTGCCATCATTGAGGTGTAATTATATTAGACTCAGCCATCAGCGAGTACCGCTGGAAATTAAAAGTAGGCAGTGCTGCCACAGGACAGCCGCCAGTGTTTTTTTCGTTTAATAAGAACTTGCCCTGCCCCAGTCAATGCGGTATCTGTGTTGTATAAGTGAAACTTGTCAAAAGTCTTCACTTCACAAAAGTCAACGGATGTGGTATTTGCAGTATATAGTGCTGCACTTTAAGAATAGCACAAAAGCACACTAAGATATAAATACTAATTCCATATTTTCAATTACTTACCATGGGATGGCAAAATACTATCAGATTATTGTGGCCCTGTAGTATCTCCCTAATGCTGTGTGATGAGAGCTTTTGTGTCTCTTTTGATCTGGTAGGAGTGTCACAGGCTTTCCTCCTTTTCACATGTGCTCATTGAAAACAGCCATCCTCACTGACTTCACGCCTGTCTCCAGGCACTTCAAGCAGCCCATGGCATTGGTGTCTATCATGTTTATTAAACAATTAGGATGAGAAAGCGAGGCCGCTGGCCCAAATAAATCATAACGAAAAAGAACAAACAATGTTTTTCTGCTTGCAAATTGGCTTTGGGAGGGCCATGGGGCTACCTTGGGTGGGCCTGGCCCACCTGGCCCTCTCGCTAGAACCGGGCCTGGGTACATTCGAGGTCAGGGGCGCGCTCAACGAATAACAGGCGGTTTGAGGGTTCCTAAAGGGCTCTCTAGGGAGGGCTAACAAGGAGCACTAGAGTGCTGGCACGGCAAACAAGTGTGTTTACGAGGTAGGGCCAGGTGCCCGGGACTGGGCGAGGCTGATTGTAAACATTGGGGCATTGACTGTGGTCACTGGGGGCTGTTCACCTGGACAATGGCGGCTCACAGGAGTGCTGGAGAGAGGCTGTGGGGAGGCCTTTAGGGGCAGAGAATCACAGTCCAAGTCTGGGTGGCATGGGGCTCCCACTCACTGATGAGTCGGGGACAGTCTGGCAAAGGCCGGTGGTCCCTTTAGGGTTTTGAGACTCTAGAGAGAAGCTTAAGGAAGGGTCTGCTTACTGTGGCACCCCTTACAGGCCTGGGGAGAGGAGGGTCTGTGACTGGCGCCACTTTGCCTCCCTGTCACCAGTGCCGCATGCCTACTTCTGAAATCAGACCCCCAGTTGGCCCTAGTGTCCTGTCACCTGCCACTGCCTACTACGTCATGTGCATTCTAACCTTCAAATCCAGTCCACCCATTCCACTTACCCAAACATCCATCCATCCAACCAACCATCCACCCAACCACTCATCCACCATCCTCAGCCACACACCCATCATTCCATCCACCCGTCCATCCATCCATCCATTCAACTATCCATTCATCCATCCAGCAGCGACCGGTGCAGTTAATCGCCGAAGGGGGGAAATAAAGATGATAGAATAGAGTCAATTAAATAAATCCTATTCCAATGTGAGTCAACATCACCCGTCCGCCGAGCTTAACCGCATCACCCGCTCCTGCATCCATCCATCTGTCCATCCATCCATTCAGCCATCCATTCCCAGCCATACACCCATCCTTTCATCCATCCAGCCATACCTCTGTCCATCCATCCGTCCATCCGTCCATCCCCAGCCACAAATCCATCCGTCCATCCCTAGCCACACACATCCGTTCATCCATCCATCTATCCATCTGTCTGTCTGCCCATCCCCCCCAGCCACACACCCATCCTTCCATCCATCCACCCACCCATCCATCCGTCCGTCCGCCCATGCAACCATCCCCAGTCACACATCTATCCTTTCATCCATACATTTTTCCATCCATCAATCCCCAGCCACACACCCATTCTTTCATCCATCCATCCATCCATCCATCCGTACTTCAGTCCACCCGTCCAGCCATCCCCAGCCACATATCCATCCGTCCATCCCTAGCCACACACGTATTTGTTCATTAACTCATCTATCCATCCGCCCAGCCACCACACACCCATCTGTCCTCCACCTATCCACCCATCCCTCCACCTATCCACCCATCCCTCCACCTGTCCATCTACATCCATCCATCAATCCGTACCTCCGTCTGCTCATCCATCCATCCGTCCATCCATCTATCCCCAGCCACACATCCATCCATCCATCCACCCACATCCATCCATCCGTACCACCGTCCACCCACCCATCAATCCATCCAAAGTGGGGCAAAGTGGTAGGTGGTGGGCCGGGCCACGGGGGGGCCCCCTCCATGTATTTTGAAGGGGGGCCCCCTCAAGTTTCGTTACGCCACTGAAGAAGATTTGCATGTGTGCACTTTATTAATATACATTACTGAACATAAAAGTGGAGTAAAGAGTGAGCTTGAGGTGTGGAGAATAGGCCAAGTATGTGAAGTATACATGTGGGTTTTAAATTGTAAGTTGTAGGTTGCGGTGCAGAACGTGAGGGATGAAGGTTCGGTACAATGGATGGAATGCTCTTTGTGCTATAGAATAAATTGCGTTGGGATCAGTTAATTGGCATAGTAATTGCGGTGTTCAGTTTTATTAGTTGTGATACTGTGCTATTTTGACCTCAAGATCCCTGTTTCTGAGGATATTGGGGACACAGAATTGGCCCTTTGTATCCTTTCAAAAATGTAAGCACATTGGCATGCACAATGATCTGGTTATGCTGCACACCTCCAATGTTAGGAAAATGACCAGATACATTTCAAAACTAAGATGCCCTTTCCTTGACCTTCAGTGTGCTTTTTTTATCTGTACAATAAGTGGTGATATATTGACCTATCCCTCATTGTGCCATCTTTTTATATCTGGGTGAGAAATGGTGAGAGTACACTAATCTCGTCCTTCATCTATTCCATAAATACACATTCTCGAACATTCAATCTTGTATATATTCTCATGCTTGAATCATTTCCTGTACTGAGTAAAGGGACAGTTCACTGCCCAAGCCTACAAGGGTTGATTGGGTTTCCTATATTTTTGAATCATTTCCTGTCATCAGGCTGGGCATCCCTGACAAAATAGAACAGCAGTGTACAGTGTAAAATGGACATAGGCCTGAAATAACATTGTATATTTAGTAGTACATAGAGCTCATTTGAAAGAACCCATATTACAGCCAATGAGGTGGAAGCTTAGCCCTCCTACTCTCACTGGAGCCCACCATAGCTCAGATGTCTACCATGCATCATGTGAGGGAGTCTCCTTGCAGCGCTCTGCTCTGATTTGTCAATGAATCTTAAATCTGTTACATTCTTGACCTATCCTGAATATGAAAGAGCCCAATCTCCAGCTAAGGTACTGTGAGTTTTTTTTAGAACAATTGTATCATATTCTGGGCCAGGGAGACCTTTATGTCTAGCAGCCAACTGTCACCATGGCTGACAGAGAGAAGAAATCACTTTTCAAACCCTGTTCATATTGTGGCCTTAAAAAGATTTACTTTGATGATCCTCATTCTCAATGCATTTATTGCCTTTATCCAAGTCAAGAGGTGTCTAGATACAGTGGTGCCCCCTTATTAGAGGAAGATTCTGTGAAAAGTGATTATCTGGGCACTTACACGAAGGCAGCACAAAAATGGAAATGTATTCAGTTTCCTGAATTGTACTTGTTTGGTACAGCACTTGCAGCCACCTCTATGCCTGGGAAGCATTGCTCCAAGGAATCATTATCTGTGCAGTCTAAATCAAAGTCCATGGAGCAACCTGCTTTGAAAAAGAAAAACATCTTCAAAAATGCAATTTCAGACATGCTATTAGCAAGAAGACTGACTTTGTCATAAGGACACCATCAACATCTTAGGTACCTTTGACGTTGACTATGAACTCGTTGACACCAATCCCGTCGACCATGGTAGCAGTTCCATTGACTACGACTTCATCAACAGTGACACTACATTGTTATCGACAGTCTTGATGGTACTGTCGATGGTGACACTGTCAGCAGCAGTTTTAAGTTCCATCAGAGGTGTCATAATTTCTAGGGTGGAAGAAGCTAGTGACTATGCCTCGCAAACAGCTTATAGACCACAGGATTACTTTCCTCAACTTTCACAGTCTTATAGATCGCCTAAACAATACAGGCAGCTGATCTTAGTCGAAGTGCCTATTGCTTTTTTGACTACCTTTCAACAGATGATGGATACTTTCCAAAAACTATTACCTCAATATCTTTTGCCACCACATAATCCTTTGCCTACTACTCCATCTAGACCACAGGCACCATTTCCGCCTCCACCACCACCAAAGGATTCATCCCCTGGAGTGGTTCAAAGGTCATTGGTTCCTCCAACATCAAATACCTGAATGATGACGACTCCGACAACTCTATATTTTCAGATGTAGATGTAGAGGAGGGTGAATTCCACTAGAAAATGTTGGACAAGATAATGTTGTAGAGGATGTAGTTATTCCGACGGATGACATTCCTGTTTCACAGTAGTAAACAGACGGTATTTCAAGATTTGATTCTCTAATGGGAAGAGCCGCAAAAAAGTTCAATTTACCAACGACACCCATTGATCAACAATGTTTTCTTTATGATTTTAAGGAACAACCATGGACGAAGGTAAGAGAAATACCAATTTTGAATCTTCAGAAGGCCGTAAGCTAATGAAAACTCCAACCACAGTTTCAGCGGTGATGGCTCGTCTGTATAAGTATAAAGCTCCAGAAACTGCTCCATCATGCCTCACTGGGCATACTAAACTAGATTGTTATTTCTTCAGCGGCTCAAAGAAGAACAAAAAATCGGATTACACCATCTTCTGGTCCTCCAGACAGAGACAGTAGGCGTATAGATAATTTGGGAAAAGGATCTCCCCTATGGCAGCAACCTCTATTAAGTCTGCCAATGCTTTGGCAATTTCATGCTGCAATGAGCGCCAGATGTTGCAAGATAATGCTCCTTTACTTGAACTCATTCCTGAAGATAAAAGGGAGGGGGCAAGAGCTATCCTGAAGAAAGAAGAACTCACCTATTTCATACTGATGCCACAATGGATGTCTCTTATACAGGTTTCTGCAACTTGCGTAACAATGTTAAGAAGACAAGTTTGCTGAAGTCCACAGTCTATTGTCCGGAGGTTCATTCAAAGATTTTAGATATGCCCTTTGATGACCTTACTCTGTTTGGCTACCATCTGGATGAGGCTCTTGAGATTCTTAAAACTGATACAGATATGGCCAAAGCTTTGGGTCTTCTACAGTATCGAATTAGGTATGGGTGTTCTGATTTTCATGGTTCAAGAAGATCACAAAAGTTTCAAAGAAGATTCAACAAGTATGAAAATCAACATTCATCTTTGGCAGTTATACTCAAAGATAGCCAGGATATGATCAGGTATACTCCTACAACCATAATCAGAGAAAGTCCCATGAAAGATCCTGAGGAAGAAAATGGTGGTTCTCAATCACGAACCAATGTCAGTCAAAGTAGGGATTGGCTCTCTCTACTGTTACCCAGCCCCCACTCCATTTACTATTTTAAAGGGGGGAGGATTTTTCAGTTTGCTCCTTCTTGGGAAAAGATGACATCAGAAAAAAAAGATGAGGCAGATCATTCTTTAAGGTCATACATTTGAGTTCATCCCTGTCATCAAGACTATCCCAATCCCTGCCATCAAGACTATCCCAACTCTGCTCTCCCAATTTAGGAAAGAGTTGAAGACCCACTTCTTTAAAGGATGCTACATTACAATGCATTACCCATTCACAACACAGACATTCTGTCCTATAACATATTGACTTTATGCTTGTCTTAGACCCTGTACAGCGCTCCACTACCTTTTGGCTAGTTTCGCTCTATAGAATACCATATATATACATATTTAACACAATTATGTAATATTACCAAAGATCATAAAATTCAAACACTATCGCTGTTTTGATGCATTGTTCATTTGATGACAGCTATCAACCTTAGGACGATGGAAAAATATAAAAACGATGTACTTTCTAATTCTTTGCTACCAAACTAATCTGTTAGTCCATGCCAGGACTCCCTCGCACTCATTGGCTAGCTGAGAGATTGTATTAAAAATACATTATTTTTAGCTTTTTCTTTCCCAAAACCTGGTAATTCTCTCCAGTCTCGTGCATATATCCCTGCCAAGACATGATTTTCATCTGCATTTCCCTTGTTCACTTGAGTGTGGGTTTTATCTATGGGTTTGGGATGCCCAAGGGCAATGAAATGAGTGCAGTGCATTTGGGAAATTTCAAAAGCCACTGAAAGCAAAATGCCTTTTTTAGCTACCCCATTTTAGTCACAGCTATCACTTATTGACTTTATGAAAACCTGGCACAAATATATATATGTAATATTTACACAGACTGAAGTTTGTAACGCTGGGGGCTAGATAGGGGTGGGCGTAGTACGCGTAGCTACGCGAAGTGCACTTCGCACTACGTGAGCTACGTATAGCACTACGCGAACTGCGTAGTAGCATGTTCGCACTGTGCAAGATGTCGTTTTCAATGATTGCACAGTGCGGACAAGCATCTGGCACTGTGCAATCATCGAAAACAGCATCTTGCACAGTGCAAGCTGTTCTTTTCTGCCGCTCGAGTAGATTTTTACTCGAGCTGCAGCTTTCTCAATGCGGACTTGTAGTTTCTCATCGCGAGCGGTCGCAAGCATTCGCGACCACTCGCAATGAGAAACCTGACCTCCCCGCGTTGAGAATCTCGCCAGGAGGTTTATTTTCCATGCTCGCGATCGGCAACTTGATGTTGCTGATGGCGAACAAGGAAAAAGCCTCGCGAGGATGTCATTTTGCTTGCTCGCGGTCGCCAACTTGACGTTGAGGACCGCGAGCAAGCAAAAAATGGCCACTGCACTACGCTACGCTACGCATATTTGCACTGTGCTACGTGCAGTTTGCGTAGTGCGAAGTTGTGCAAACTTCGCAAACTACGCGAGCGTAGCGTACTGCTTTGCCCAGGGTTAGTGCTAGACCTCCTTTGCACTGATTGGTTGATTTGAAGAACACACTGAATATGAAGTTTGTGAGACTTTCACATAATATGTTACAAAAATTGAAATTGTATGGCACTATTGGTGGCTAGCATTATGCATTACATTTTATTTACTTCTTCTGTGCAGCAAAACCATTAAAACCTTTCAAAACAAAACTTTAAAACATCCCAATGTGAAAAAGAATGTTCAGTCCCATTATATATTGTCTGTCCTCCATCTTCCTCTTCATTTGTTAGCTGCTTCTGAGCAGATAAGTATATAAAGGATATAAGAAGTATGAATGTATGTATTTGAATTTGGATTGAATTGAGTGACTTTAACCAGTTTATGGGTATTAGTGTGTTTTGATGCTGATAGTGTTTTTCTAGGGAATAATATGTTTAAATCGTGTTTTAGCTTTCAATTAGTAGATTACATTTAATTATTTTTGAGAACAAAATGGATGTTTCTTAATTTTTCTGTTAGATGTCATAATGTAGGGGAACATGTGTAACTTACTTAATTAAGAAGATTGCAGGGCTTGTGGCTTGAGAGCTTTGGCCGGTTGCACATTCAAATCCAGTCAGACGGCAGGCTGCAGACCGCACACATCAGCGTGTGAGGCTGATTAGAGGATGTGTCAGATTGAGATGTGTTTTTTACGCGGCCGCTCGACGTCCTTTAGACACTTAGGCTTGTTTTAGCAGGGCATTGCCCTTTTTAATAGAGGCTGATGAAATGCACATGGTTGTCGTTTGCTGCAAAATAGCCATTTTCTTAACCCCTTCCGTGCGGCCGCGATTCCCCCCGTGTGCGGCCGCGGAATGAACAGGGCGGGGCCGTGACGAACCCCAGCCGTCATCAGCACACGAGCACCGTGGAGCGTGACGGCTGGGGTTCGTCACCAGCATGGAAGGGGTTAAAGAAATTAGGGCCTGCAAAAGCGTTGTGGCTTGTTTCTACAGGTGATAGTCATGTGAGGCTGTAACCATGGCAACGAGGCGCTTGGTAGTGCGTTTGTTAGTCGGGAACAGTCATACACATATTTTTAGGATGAGGGGAGTGTTGCTGATGTAAAAAAAAGAGAGAAATAATAGGAAAATATTGTAAAATGGATTTGAGTGACACAGTATTTGTGCCTCAATTCAGATTTAAAATTGTTTAAAAATTGAATACATAAGAGTGAAGAGGAACAAGAGGAAGCGATGTTGCGCAGAATGGTGAATGAGGCTGTGCAGGAGTTATTAAAACAGGTTTTAGGGAAAAGAGACCATAAAGATGTTGATGAGGAGATTTTCTCAGTGTCAGATGATGATGACACGAATAGAGGTCCATCGGGGAAAAAGTCTCATGGGGGGGGAGGGAGGGGAGGAAGAGGCCCATTGATGATTCATCCAAGAATAGAGGAGGTCCGAGGGGCTCGCAAAGAATAGATGTCTAAAGCGGCACTCAGGGATGTCAGTTTAACACTGAGAGAGGTGAAGATTTCAGGGATGAGTTGGAAATGCAAAAAGACATGGCAAGTGAAGATCTTCATGAGTATGTTCAAATATTTGAGTATAAAGATGGATTGGATGAGGAAAGTGAGATGGGCAGTAAGCCTAAGAATAAAGATACTAAGGGGTCAATGGCAGACCTCCCTACTGCACCACACATGTAGTTCAAACAATATTACACGGTGCACTTCTCTCCCAATACCAGCCGTTGTATGGTATCACTGCAGAGCAGAAGAAATCTTGACAAACACAAAGGTAGAATGGTGCATCCGTACACAAATGAAACAACAAGTCTTTGGGTCCATTAGGAATTTTCTCGCTTTATTCACATCCAATTTTAAGATTTGTGAAATCCAAAAGGTTACAAACATCTAGCCAACGCAATTCATTCAAACGTCTTTGAAATTCCTTAGGGCTTATGCTTAAATGCAGTTGTGTCTCTATTTTGACCAAATGCGAGTTCATACATGACCATACGGATTTGGGTATTGGACAAGGGGAAGATATATCACCATTTTGAACAAATTAATTAACACGTGGGTAGGCTATATCATATAATGGAACATTATGGCTATTCGAGGAAACAATACGTATTGAAATAGAGATGCAAAGGCATATACGCATATGCCCTGAGGAAGTTCTAGAAAGTTTGAATGAAACGCGTTGGCTAGATGTTGTATAACCTTTTGAATTTTACAAATCTGAAAATTGGATGTGAATAATGCAAGAAATTTCCCAATGGACCCAAAGGCTCATCGTATCATTTCTGTATGGGTGCACCGTTCTGCCTTTGTGAGTGTTAAGAATAAAAATACATTGACAGTGGTGGATCCTCTGGGATTCAAATTGTTTGAACCCTGGGAAATAAGACATCTCAGGGGGCAAATTTGTGGCCCTTGGACCATTTCGCAGAGTACATAAGGGCATGGTTGCGTAGATCACTAGAGAAGGAGTAACGCAACTTCACGAAGGCTGAGTGCTCTAGGCCCGTCAAAGAAGAGAAGGTGACCCTGACACCAAACATGGATCCTGATTTGATAACATATATGTTCAAAATGGGGAAGAATACCAGTAAAGGGTTAAAATTCCTTAAACTCAATCCGGACAAAGTGTTGGATGTCCTAGGGCCCCTGGTGAAGATATGGGATTTTGTGAAAGAGGCCTTAAGGTTGGTGTCCGAGCGATCTGTTTGCTATGCAATGCAAATATGGGCCTGTTGGCAGAAAGGCGTAAAACCTTACTTATGCGGATTAATCCGAAATTAAGTGAATGGCAAGAAGAGAACCATAAGATGATGCAAAAGGTTTACTATTCCGAGACAGCCTGGTGAGGTCTTTGCAAAATATGTAAAGACCTTCACAAGCTTAAAGCGCAATACCCCATGCACAGAGTTTTTTCGAGCTGAGGTTTTATGGCAGGGCTGTTAGGAGAAGGCACCCTACTGACAGGGCATGTTTCAGAACCCAGTATCAAAATACAACATACCAAGGTTTTGGAGCATGTAGGGGATACCCTGGAGGTGGACAGTTCTACCCGCAGAGGGGCAGAAACTAGGGAAGAAGAGGCAATCGAAGAAGGGGACATCTCCCCAATCAGAGTCAAGGACAAGGTAAGTACGGGGACAGTTTCTGGTTTTAACACTGTAAATGTACAGTTCCTAGATTAGATGGTAAAAATAGACATAAAATATACTTATTTCACTGTACCAATAGCAGAGGAAAGTCAGGGTTACTTACTGTTCAGATGGAAGGGGCAGTTGTATCGGCGGTTGTACCAGTTCCTAAGTTTATCATTCGGATTGTCAGCAGCTCCTTGATGCTTCACGAAAGTGGCGCGTCCAGTGGTAGGGTTCTTGAGAGAAAGGGGTATAAGAATAGTAGTCTAGTTGGACAATAACTTCCTAATGAATTAGAATCTGAAGGAGTCACAGAAGGAATTGGATGTGGTGTTAGGTCTACTACAGAGTCTGGTGTTTGTCATTAGTATGGACAAGTCAATAATGGAACCGTCATAGTCAATGGAGTTTCTAGGTTTTGTGGTGGACACTGTGACAAGTCCGTTACAATTACCATAGAAAAACGTCATGAAAATAAGGCAAGTGGTGAACTCTATGTCAATGAGAGATTCTGTGAAGTTGAGAGAGTTTGCACGAGTAATAGGTCTCTTGTCATCGTCAATACAAGCAGTGTTTGTGGGTCCTTTGCACTACAGGGTCCGTGAACGGAAGACTTTTGGACTAGCGCTGAGTTTTTGGTATGGAGACACACAGTATGTCTAAATAGAGTTAGTGTGGTGGAAGGAAAATTTGGAAGCCTAGAATGAAAAGGCAATACTTGGAAGAAAGCTAGAGTTTGTGTTGGAGACCAATGCGAGCAGTTATGGATAGAGAACCTCCTGTTTGGGACAGGAGACTGGTGGAGTATGGTCAAAGAAAAAAAGGGAAGAACATATAAATTGTCTAGAAATGCAAGCAGGTTTGTTAGCCATTCAAAGTTTATGGAGAAATTTGGACAATGTGACAACGGTACTATACCAAAACAGGTTGAGAGGAAGCAGGACAGAGAGATTGTTGCAGTTCACCAATGAGAAGGGGGGAGTTTGTTTAGCGCACCAAATGATCTGAAAGCCGAGAATTTGCCTGGGGAGCAGACTAGGGTAGTGGATTGGAATTCCAGGAATGTGATGAATTGCAGCGACTGGAAATTTAGAGAGGACGTTTTTCAAAACATTTTAAGATTGATGGGCCCATTGGAAGTAGATCTGTTTGCTTCCAGACTGACTTATCAGTTGCCAAATTATGTGAGTTGGAGACCGGATCTGGGAGGAATGGAAATAGTTGCTTTTTTAAAGGATTAGAGGGGAGTGAATGGCTATGCCTGTCACCCTTTTTCAGTGATTCAGAGAATGTTGGTTCAAGTAAGGAGGCAGAGATGTCTGTTGGTTCTAGTAACTCCTTTTTGGAAGACTCAACCTTGGTTTCCATTGGTAATGGAGTTAGCGGTGAAATAGCCATATTTGATAAGTTCCTTCAAGGGACTGTTGGGCATAGAGAGAAAAGAACATCCTTTGGTGGAGAAGGGTTACTCAACCTACTAGTCTGGAGGATATCATGTGCTCCAGAAAATGCACAGGGCTTTCGGAGTCAGCTTACAGTTTATTCAATGAATCATGGTGTGCAGGGATCAGGAAGAGATAAAGAGGAGCATGGAAGGTATGGTTATGTTGCTGCGTGGAAAGGGATGTGGAACCCGTGGAGGCAGATGATGTAGAGGTAGCGAATTGTTTTAGTAGATCTGTTTTGAGAAGTCTTACAGGACAGTAATTTGTTAAAGATCCGCTATAGCAGCAGGACACTCTTTGGTACATGGTATTTCCGTGGGAAAAAGCCCATCGGTCTTCAGAGTGTTGAAGGAAGTTCGTCTGAAGATACCACCTAATGCAAAGTATCGGACTCTGTGGGATGGAAATTTAGTGTTGCTGCAATCTGAGGGTTGGCCAAGCAACAGGTATTTGGAAGTGAGGTAGATGACCTGGATATTGGCCACATTTATTTATTTTATTTATTTATTTGAAAAAGTTTATAAAGCACAAGACCCTTACAGGTATCAAAGTGCTGTGCAGATGTGGCGAAAGCACAAATAAAACACAATTGTACAAATGCTGTAGTTAAATCCACACACTGTCAAACAGAGGGGGGAGACAATCAAGGTCTGGAGTTGGAGAGTTGGCCCGACCCGTACCTAATCAGAATTGCCCTAGAGCAGTATACCAATTAACAGACAAGAATACAATAAGTCGAAACAACGGTGCAAAATAATAATCAATTGCCCAAGAGCAAGATACCAATTAACAGACAAGAATACAATAAATCGAATTTATAGACAGGGCATGAGAACAAGTTGATGCTGTTAGTGTTCACTCAAGAATAGCTGTTTGACGTGTTTCTTAAAAGATGCAGTGGAAGGTTTGGATCTGATCTCGGAAGGCAGAGCGTTCAGAATTCTTGGAGCAAGTCCGGTGAAAGCACGATTGTAAGTTCTTTTCTTATTGAATTTGGGAGTTTCAAAAGTAGGGTGGACGTACTTCTTAAGTTCCGACATGAGCTCGAAACTTCAAGCTTATTTTCCAAGTAAGCTGAGGTGTTGTAGTGTATGGCTTTATGCGTCAAACAAGCTATCTTGAAGCGTATCCTAGCTTCAATAGATTGCCAATTTAGTTGCAAAAGGTCGGGGCAGATGTGGTCATGCTTTCTGGATCCAGTGATGAGCCTGGCCAATGTGTTTAGAGTAGCTTTGAGTGGAGCCAAGCTAGTTTTGGGAAGCCCAGCAAGGGTTACCAAGCAATATTCCAGTCGAGAGATAACCAGGGATTGTACAGCAGGACTGATGTCTTCGGTGGAAAGGAAGGCTTTCATTTTCTTAAGGGTGTTGAGTTGAAAGTTGGCTCCCCTAGTAGTTGAACTGATGAGTGCTTGCACATTTAGGTATTTGTCCATAGTGATACCTAATGATTTAGCAGAGTCAACCACGTGAGGAGTGCAATTAAGAGCATTACTTTGTCTTGTTTCTTTCCGAAGGGTTTTGGATGTTAGGGCTTTGAAGGCGTCACATAGGTTTTTTTCAGCTAGATGGTATTGTTTTTGATATCTGTAAGTGAATTAAGATGATGTTTGGTTCTATTTTGTATCCAAGATTTGATGATACACCTAGCTTATGTGTAGTACAGTGTTTGAAGGAGTATGAAATGAGAATGTTGGATAAGAGAGGCACAAGTTGATCAGCTGTTGATTTCCTATGTGAAACTGTTTATGGTAGTGACAAATGCTATAATTGCAAAGTGGGTAAATGCGACTTTGAAGGAAGCAGGAGTGGATGTGTCTAAGTTTACAGCTCACTCAGTCAGAGGTGCTATGGCAAGTAAGGTTTGTATGATTTGTATGATAGGTGGTAAATTGGAAGCTATTTTGAAGGCAGCTGATTGGTCATCTGCTGAAACATTTAGGAGGTTTTATCTTAGGGCAGTGGATCATGTTTCATAATGTGTTTTGTAAGACTTTGAACATGCATAATGTTAGCCTCCTGTCTTGACATAAAATGACAATTCTTATAGGCTAACTGAATAAAGAATCGAGAATTTATTAAAGACAAGAAGGCTAGCATTATCCCACCCACCATTCTCTTCAGGCGGATGAGGGTAGGTATATGATAATTATGTTTTCTTGTTAGGTTATGAGTTGGTTTCACTTTTGTTTTTAGCATGGTTGAAAATGTGTGGAGCCATTTTCTTAATGTGTTGTTGTTTGTCTACAGATAACTAGAAGAAGATAGAGTTGATGTGAAAGTTATTTTCAAGAGAGTTTTCAAGGAAGATCAAAACAAAAGAGGAGGAAGATGGAGAACGGACAGTATTTAATGGGAGTGAACATTCTTTTTCACATTGTGATGTTTAAGGTTCTGCTTAGAAGCTTTTATTGGTTTTGCTGCTCAGAAGGAGTAAATAAAAGTTAATCCATAAAGCTAGCCTCCTTGTCTTTAATAAAATCTCAATTTTTTATTAAGTTAACCTATTAGAATCGTCATTACCTCCCTCTTACAAGAACCTATGTCTGCTAAGGTTTACTCAGATATCTCTTCAACTGGGTCTCCTGAGTGTGTGGATATCAGACATCTATGAGTTTTCTTTATATTCAGGGTGCCTACAGATGATACACAGGGTGCAGTGCATTTGGGAAATCTCAAAAGCAACTGAAAGCAAGATGCTGGTTACGGTGCCTGTCTTTTGCTCGCATGTATCAATGCTAGGTTGTTTAGAAACCTACCACAATCATATACTTTCAACATCTACATGTCCTACAGTTTCTGTTGCTGGGTGCCAGATCTTGGTAGCCCTGATTGTCTGACCAGCACTAGGTGCTGAACATGATGTGAATCTGATTTTCAGCATCTTTTCTGAAAAACACTGTAATTCCCAGCAGTCTCTGACCTGAATAAACATATCTCTGTGTTTGCCTGACCCACATCTTTGTTCTTCATGATCTCTCGAGCAGGAGGGATAGAGAGGGCATGAGTGTAAAGGGCTTGTATGGGGTTTCTGTGACATTTTGGTATCCACCACAGACAATAAACTGGGTGCAGTGCATTTGGGAAATTTCAATAGTCACTGAAAGCAATAAGCCAGTTTATAGTACCTGTCTTTTGGCTTTAGGTATCACCGGCAGCTGTTTGTAAACTTATTGCGAGCATGATATTTCAAAATATACACATCCTAAGGTTTTCGTCACGGGTGCCAGATATCCCTTGCCCTGACTGGCATGCCTAGAGAACCCGCTGAATGTGATGGTTGTCATATTTTTAGCAATTAACTTCCAAACATGGTAATTCCAACCAGTCTTCCTTGTGCACAAACATATCCCTACCAAATCTTGATCCACATCTTTGTTTGCCTGTGTCACCTGAACATTGAGGTGTGGTAATGTTACCAGACATATATAGGTTTTCTGTGGATTTGTGGTTCTCATGGGCCATAAACTGAGTAGAGTGCATTTGGTAAATGTCAAAAGCAGCTGAAAGTGAAATCGTGGTATATGGTACCAGGTTTTTGGTTACAAGTATTACCCATGCGCTGTATGGAAAAAAATCATATACTTCCAACATCTACACATCTTAAGCTATTGCTTAGTTCCAGACCTCCCTCACTGTGATTGGTTGGCCAAAAGAATGCTCCTTTTAGCAATTGTCTTCCAAAACATTGTAATTCCCTCAAGCCTCCCTCACACCGGAGCATATCTCTGTAAATGGGGTAAAGATACCTCCAAAAATGCATTAGGGCTACCAGAAGGGTTAAATATTACAAGCATCAAATCAGATGGTTATATTAGTTAAAAAATCACACTTATTAATTAAATAAATCAAAACCATTTACACTGAGTGTGCAGTAACTGGTTATCGATGATGAGCATGCTATTGATGGTTTAAGTGGAGAAAAACCAGCAGCATTTCTATAGTTCACTTAGAGACTTTCAGGAATCCAATGTAGAGTGACTTGAGTCTCTTGTTTCCATGATCCCTCCCTGGAGGAGTGCCTTCGGTTGCTCATATCTTAACATTTCACAGTTTTTTTACATTGTATAATCCACAGAAGTGCTAACAATGGAACCCAACTATCATTTTGTTTCTGGAAAAAAAGATTAATCCTTATCAATCAAAATATGGAAAAGACCCATAAAACCTTCCCCTCCAACATCTTGGATCCAATGGCCAAAACACCGACATTCAAAATACTGCATACTCCCTCACAGACTCTTCTAATGTATCATCATGAACAATCCTACACCATCATCATAAAATCTATTTGGATCAGACCCCATGGTACTAATTTCAGTAAGAGAGCAATAGGAAAACTAAAAATAAAATGTGGAGAAAAACAGAAACTACTGTTATGTGATCACTTAGGCCTGGGCAGGAACACCACCAATTTACATGCTCATGCTTAAAGTTGATATCTTTCTTGAATGTTGACACTTGACTCGCATTTGCTTGCGTGTCGGTATGGGATAATATTTTCAGAAATGGCTTTGCTTACATTTACATTTTTTCATAGGCATATTATCAGAGGCTTGAACATTCTGTACGAGGGCCAAGTTCACTGTGCAAAATGTTGATGTTCGTTATTGTCTTCTCGACGACGGCTCCATAAAGATAGAATTATTAATGGCAGCCTGACTGCGGCTTCGGCATGGTAACAGGGGTGAAGCATATTAAATAAACAACATTGCTCCTTTGTTTAGGGAGAGTGGCATTTCTCTGACACTGTTGAGGTCGCCACATGCCGGAATCCCAGCTGAGCTGAAACCTGTTTACTTCCTGAGAAGGATGGTGCCAAGCTCCTCACCACGACGGGCCCCCAATGGTAACTGGGGAGTTAGAACACCTTAAGGGATTCTGACAGATTTACCCACACTAGGTTAGGAAGCGCTAGGTAGAAGTGAAGATATGATTATACACGTATGTTTATAATCAATGTAAAAGCACAATGGTTGAATTGTTCATCTTCTTTACGATTCTAGTAATGCTGATTACTCGGTTCTGTTCCCTTCTATTGATCATTGCAGCGCACTTATTTTACACAAGAATCATAATGCTTAAATAAATTATTGAAATGCCAATCTGAGTATTTATTTCCCTTTGTGCATACATGAGTTACCAATGGATGGGACTGATCTGGTTCCACCATCTCCTTGGGGAGTCAGAGTTGTCTTGTTCTGAGGTTGCACGTGCACTCCAGTACCTTGTAGGTTTAGAGGTCCAGAGGGTGCACTGTGAGCTAGCCAGGAGTTAGGCCAACATATCCTGATGGTGTGCATGGAGTCAGTCTCGCACAATTTTGACATTTATGTTGTCCAAACATACAGTCTTACTGATGTAGTATGAACCGTACAACACTACAGAAGCTGCCCTTGCCTACAGAAACAAAAGAAAATTCCATTCTCCTCATCTCAAGATCACAATTTAGGATAGTAGACTCCTTTAAATCCTAATCATACCCCTTCCACTGTAGAGTGCCGCAAGACTTAAGCCTCTCGTACCAATTTAACCTATGGAGTCATCGGTCTAAAACAGGAACATTGCCATACACATCAGAGCCCTGAAGACAATCCAATATACCTTAAAGTCTCAAACCATTGAAACATATCAACCTACCCTTAAAAAGTTTCTTAGAGAATGTAATAAATTGGACAACTGCATTCTCTCTAAATAGAGTGACCAGATTTTCAGGAAAGAAAAAACCAGGACAGTCCCAGAAATTGAAATAGGACTAATTGTTAGCACCTACCTACGCATTGCAGTATCACAACGACAACACCCAAGACATAGGACTACAATAGGACACATCTATTAAAAATGCTACATGTAATAACACAATGTATTTCAGAGGTTGTGCACATGTACGCTTTCAAAACCTTAAGAACTGCTCCCACTCAGTCTGATTTTGTTTGTATTCTGGGACTTGTAGTCTTGTGTTTATAATGGAATAAAATAAGAATATACCAAAAAGCAGATGGAAAAAACTCAAGACTTGTAAGCTTCAATTTGTATTCTTGAAGGGGAGAGCTGGAGATGGTGGAAAGATGAACGATTCACCCTAAATCTCCATGGCCTGATTGAGATGCTTCTGCTCCCTCTGACCACTGACCTACAACTGCCTGATCCTAGAGTGGCTCCGAGTGGACGCAACTCTGCCACTCACAACTTTACCGTGATGGCATGAGTCCCAGGGAAATTGTGATGATGCAGTCAATGCTGATTCAACCCTCTTTAAAAGATGCAGTGCTGATGGAATGAGGCAGCACAGCTGGAAACTCTTTAAGTCATAGAACAACTGTTTATCGTGTGAAAAGAGGGCAGGCGAAAACGCGAGCACCACATTGTCATGTAGACTCTCACCTAACCCTCTTCCAAAACTGGGACATGTATTTATGTTACAAAAAAGTATCAGGACAACAGGGCAATCCTTAAAAAACAGGATTGCCTGGGGAAATCTGGTAAGTTTGTTCACGCTATCTCTAAAACAAGTCTATGCTACTTCTGCCCAAAAAAGGCTCCACATCCTCTTGCCAAGTTAACTGCACTGATACCATCCACCTTAACTCATGCCTTCATTGACTCAAACCTCAGTTCGGCTGAATCCTGGCCACTGAAAGCTGCATACTAACAATTCCATCTCATAGGAACAATCAAATAACCCATACCTTTCTGAAACTTCAGGACAGCTTTCCGAGCATGGTGCTTTCCCACCAAAATAGAAGTAATGTTCTGTTGACAGGCCTTCAAATCAACAGCACCTCTCAAGGCTATCCGTTACAGAGCAACACCCAGTGTGACCACATCATCACTGACCTAAGTCATCTCCACTGAAAACTGTTGGGTGCATGCATGAACTTCAAAATACAGTGTCTAACCCATAAAATCCTCCACTCCAGACTTCCAAGTTACCTACAAAACGTTCTAAAAACCACAACAGATTAAAGAATGACAATTTTAGGTTAATCTCTCCTTCTACTTGAAATTAAGAAAACAAAGACAAGCAACACCTTAAACCAGGCTTTCACATAAGGAACCAGGTCCCTGAAACCACTCAAACAAAATCTTCTTTCCTTTAGAAAAAAACTGAAGGCACTTCTGTACAATTTCATCTAACAGACTGAAATGTTGTCTTCCTGTCTTCATCTCCATTGCAAACTAGCTTTGTGCTGTAGACCCCCTTCTTTATTTCCACCCACTGTTGTATCCCGGCACTACTGTATAAGTGCACCTTGTTGCAGTTATGCTGTCAAATGCCTACACTACACTGTTAGGATGTATCTGTTTTACGTAAAGCAGTATGTCATTGTTGTTGGTGGGGCATTGCTCTCGTAATACCAAACGAAAAGAAATATAAATATATTCTAATGTGTGAATTTTGTTTAACTATGCAGTGGGAAATGTCCATTTTTAAATCAATTGTATCTCTTCTTCAGTCAATGCCCTATCTGTAGTAGGGTGTGCATTGGGTCTTCTCCAGACCCTCAGGTGATGTATATAGCTAACTATTCAATATACATATTTATGTATATCCCTCCCTCTTTTATATTGACCACTCTGGTGGAAAATGAAACGGGTATTACATTTGTCACTGGATTGTACCAAGGTAGTAAAATGTGCAAAATAAAGGGCCCTGAAGAGCTTGTCTCTCTTACCATTCTAAATGGATAAT
Organism: Lissotriton helveticus; assembly: GCF_964261635.1. Taxonomy (NCBI): domain Eukaryota; kingdom Metazoa; phylum Chordata; class Amphibia; order Caudata; family Salamandridae; genus Lissotriton; species Lissotriton helveticus. The sequence goes on along the minus strand of NC_136061.1, from coordinate 222,549,092 downwards.
TCCCACCCTTTCAGTGGGAGTATAATGTGTTCCATGCTTTCATGTTTAAGGGAAAGAAAGTTTTCCAAAGATTTGGAGTGTCCTGTTGTGAATCACTTCACTATCAATAAAGAAATGTAGCTCTTGTGACCCACAGTACAGAGATATTAATGAGATTCTCAGCTTGTTTATGTTAGATATTTTGATCCTTTTGTTTAAACTGGAGAGCAGAAACGTGAAGCGTTTGACCCAATATAAGTTGGAGGCATTAGATTTCTACTCATTTATGACAAGTAAAGTAAATTTGATGAAACCACGAAGAAAAATGCTACAGATTTTCTATTTATTTTTACAATCCAAAAATGGTCTGCAAGTCCCTTAGGTGACATTTGTACTGCTGATTCTTTTTTTTGTTTGCTTAACTGTCCATGCAGAAAAAAAATGAAATGTGAAGCTTGTCACACAGCAGTGCAAGATTACAGCTGCAAAGAAAAGGAGAAGACATAAGATATTCTTATTTTCGTTTCTCAAAAGACCATAAAATGCTCCTCCTGGGTGGACAACTTATATAATGCAAATATCTACTGCCTGTCTACTGTCAGCAACACCTAATATTCACACCAAAAAAAAGACTTAATGATATGTCGAAAGTTTGTGTGGTTCTAGTCCTGAGACCACACATTACATTTGTCCTCTTAAATGCAGAGGTATAGAATATTAATGTGGCTAGCCATTAGCGACAGGGCTCTAAATGAGCCATCTAATGTGCAAAACAGTCTCGAATCTGGGTGCCTTGCAAAGTGTTCTGAAGTTTTCATGGATTCTAGATTGTGCTCCGTGTTCATCTGCCAGACTTGGCGATCATTTCTCGGACGAGGCTGGGAAGGAAGGCGGAGCACAGCACTCATTGTTTGGGGCTCAACTTTCTTGAATAAACTTTTCCTTTATACTTGAAAAATCCTGGTGTTTGTTGTGGAAGTATATACAATAAATTTGGCAAAGATCGTAGTCAAGCCCCTACGAATGCTGCTTCAAGAGTGCCGCATCACACCAACTCTACCTGCAATCTTCATTACAGGAAATTACCAGTGAGTCGGCACTCGAAAGACCTATGTATTATTCCAAGCAACTTCACCTTCTTTGGAGATTTTGGAGCCTTTCTGAGTTTCCCTTTCAGCGCGCCAGCCTTACTGTTACTCTGGCATGTAAATCATTTCACCTCTACTATTACTCAAGTGCACGTCAGCCTCCACGCTTTTAGGCTCCCTTGAGATTGTAAGATGTTTAACCCCTTTCGTGCTCCCTCCGTGGTGCTGCGAATGACCATTGGCCGTCGCAGTTCCGTCCACCCGTTAGAACGGCCGCACCGCGGCGGAATTGCCACCGTGGTTAAGGCGTTAACACTCTGAAGTTATTGACTAATTAACAATTATTCAGGATTGTGATTGGTCTACCAAATTATCTCTTTCCTGAGGCCACATTGGTTTGGGCCTGATCATTGTTTAGGATTGATGGTTTCTATGACCACATAATCTTGCTTGGTGAACATTTTCGATTGCGCCAGCATTTGTAAACTATATCACCATATTTTAGCAGACATTTTGGATTGGGACCACAAGTGTTGTGTAGTGAATACTTCTCCCATTATTTAGCGACCACATGTGAAGGTACAAAAGTAATTGTTCCAGTAATTTGTAAATATACACAAAAGATACAACCAACTTATTTTGTTATCATTTCTGGTTAACTTCACCGATATTAAGGATGTCCACATGAAACCTTCCTGCTCCTCAACCATTCATGGTGATGGAAGGGCAACCTAATATGAAATGGGATGACTGGAGAGAATATTGCAATGTCTACTTTTGATGATGAATAGTTCTCGCCCGAGAGAAAAAAAAATCTGATGATGCTGTTTGGGTCCAGGGGGGTTAAAAATTATACAATCGCATTGATAAGAATCCGGGGATGAGGGGAATGTGTTTTCCCAGAATATATGATGTTACCCCACTCCGCATACCATTACCACAAATGTTTGACAATGCAAATTCAATGACCCCGCAAGTTTTGACAACGCAAACTTTTACAATGACTATACCTTTACCATGCATGCCATTACAACGCAAAGGCATGCGTGGTAAAGGTATACTCATGGTAAAAGTTTGAAAGGTAAGTGAGAGTACCCTGCCCTACACCCTAATGTAGTACCCCTGCACGGCCCTCCCCCGACACCCAGTCCTCTCTCTACATTTACACTGCACAGCCTGACCCCCCGGCCCTACTGTGTTCTCAGGTAAAATTGGAGAGTTAAAAGCATTTGTATATAAAATCATACTTAGGTAACATGCACAACCCAGGGTACATAAAGTACACAATATTAAGTTAACCATAAAATAAGAAGTCACTACAGAATTAAACAAACTAGAGCGTGAAGGCATGATTGAATCATCCAACTGGATTACACCGCAGATTGGAGCCAGGAAGGCTAGTGTTAAAATCAGGTTGTGCGGTGACCTTAGAAACCTAAACAAGAATACATTTATTCATCAGTTTCCATTGCCTTGCATTAATGAACTATTGTTGCTAAGAACATGAGTTGGTTTTTCACAATCGGCCTACCATCAGTATCCTTACATTCTGGCAGTAAACACCTAACAGCGTTCATCACACCAGTTAGGTGTTATCAGTTTGAAAGGGTACCTTTTGGTTTGGCTGTGGCCACAGCCATGTTTCACCTGCTAATGTATAAACTATTCAATAAGGTATGCAATGTAACCTTCTTTCAGGACGACATTTTGTCATGGGAGAGGAAAGAAGAGCTTGACAAAACTATGAGGGTAGTGCTACGTGGTTTTGAAGAGGATGGGTTAACTGCAGAGGCTTCAAAATGCAAGTTTGCAAAAAAAGAAAGTCTCATACATAGAACATGAAATTAGTTTCATGGGCATTACACCAAAGGAATATCTGGTCGAATCCATATAGTACAATGTTTTTTCCAATCAGTTAATTGTTTAAAAATGGATGTAAGTTCATTTGGTCACAGGAGTGTCAATAAGCATTCAAGTTCATCAAGAAGTATATTTGTGAAACACCTATCTTGTGTGGGCATAACCCCAAATGTGAGAACAATTTCATAACCACATATGCAAGTGGAAAAGGTTTAGAAGCTATGTTCTCTCAGGTGGATAAAGCCAGTAAGGAACGTGTTGTTGCCTTTGCATCCATGGCATTGACACCTAATGATGAACAATATTTGTTCATAGAGAGAGAGACCTGAGGGTGTGTGTGGGGCCTTAAACATTACCGTCAATTTATTTGCAGTTCTAAAGTGGTATTACGTAGTGATCATAAACCTTTGTGCAAGGAATTAATCACTCATGGTCTTAACTATGCTTCCCTAAGTATTGCAAGGTTGTCAATGCATCTGCTAGATTACAGCTGTGAAGCACAGTAGGTTCCAGGGGCTCGGAATAAGGTTACAGAAGGTTTGAGTAGACTTCCATTACCCATCAAAGAAGACTGTAACAGTGAGTGGGATGATTGTTTGGTGGCTGCATTGGTGGGTGTTGACTTGGTTGGCGTGAATGCGGAAGCATTGGTTACTGAGACAAATACAGATACGACCTTAGTTCAGATGAAAGAATTAGTCAGCAAAGGTTGGTCTGAGAAAAGATCATTAACAAATAAAATGATAGCTGTCTGGGTTGCCAGAAATGAGATCTCTATTGAGGTTGATTTAGTGGTCATGAAGGGATGCCTAATTCCGCCGAGTAATCAACAGCAAAAGTTATAGCTTGCTATCTAGAAGGCCACCTAGGTATAATAAAATGGAAATGTAGAGTCAAACACTCATATTGGTGGCCAGGCATTGACAGAACAGGTGGAAGTGTGGCGAGAGAATGCCTGAAATGTGCAAATTCAGATAAAACACAAGTGACTTTCTATCCACCCTTACACCCCATTGAAGCCCCACAAACACCTTGGGGAATAGTAGGTGTAGTTATTTTTGACCTGTCCAAAGTGAAGGTGGCAGGTTGAAATATGCCATTTTGGTGGTAGATCATTTTTCTTTATGGCCTGAATTGTAAGTGGTGAATGTTGCACATGCCAAAAGTGTGGTGGAACTCTTAGAGGACATTTTTAAGCGAGAAAGATTACCCAAAACTGTTATAAGCAACAATGGTGGGCAGTTTGTATTTTGTGTTTTAAATGTTCATAGAGAAGTTGGGAATAAAGCACACAACCACGTCCCTGTACCATCCAAAAGTGCATGGTTATGTGAAATGTTTTAATCAAGTGATCGAAGGCATCATTGAATTATCTAATAGTGAAAACCTAAATTGGGAGAGAGAAATTAGAGACACTATAGGTGCATAGGATCACTGGATGCAGTTCCACAGGGCATAAAGAAATTAGAGACACTATAGGTGCATAGGATCACTGAATGCAGTTCCACAGGGCATAATCCCTTCCACCTGATGAAGGGAAGAAGGCAACGGGCCAAGAACAACATGGGGTGGATTAATATATTGGAGAAGATTGAAGTGCCTTTAGAAAATGTAAGGAACAGGTTGATTGAGAAGAGAGCAACATATAAGACTAGATACAACAAATTACATGCAGCTACTTGTAGTTGGTGGTAAATAATGAATCCTAACATGGGATAAGCACTCATTTCAGTGCTCCCTACATTAGGAATTCGGTAATTTACGCTGGGGACAGGTTTCTCACTAGCGCTTCAGAGCACAGTAGGGGAGCGCTGGGCAGGTAGGGCAGGTAGGGCAGGCAGCACCACAGTGGAGATGATGTAGGACAACAAAGGGGGGTAGGCAGGACAGCGCAGATAGGTTTTTCCTTGGTGGTACCTGCGCCCTTGATAGGTTACAGTCTCTTGGTTTCTTGAGGTGGGCTGGGTTGAGTTGAAGGCTTTCCTCAGTAGGTCACTTCAGATGGTCCCTGGGTTCCTCTCCCGCCGGGCCAGATCAGTGGGCTAGTTCCTGTATTCCTCACTCAGCTTGGTGGCAGTGCCTAAGCCCTGTTACCCCCAGTGGTATAGGTTCCTGACTAGGCCCTACCGCCTAAGTCTCCTGCGTAGGGTCCCCAGGTCAGTGATGCCCCAACTGATTGGAAAGTTTCCCTCTCTTTCCTTTTATAATGGCAGTTGGTGACCACTCCCCTATTCCGGAAGGTTCCATGAGCTTCCTCATTCTAGCCATGGGCAGGACAGGCAAGCTGGAGTCGCAACATTGTTTAGGGGTTCCAGCCAGCTCCTGGATACTAGAGTGCATCTAAAAAGACCACGCTGCAGTAGCAGGGATCAGTGGCAGCCATGTTGGGGGAAGAGAGCACCTGCACCTTAGCCAGACCCTCCAGGATTTCGCGATTTCGCGGTTTGCCGCAAAATCGGCACTTTTGATAAAATGCCGCGATTTTTACAAAAGTGCCCGCGAAAATCGGCACTTTTGAAAAAATCTCCTCACACCCAACAGAGGCAGACAACAGGTAAAATGTCCCTGTCTAATCGATTTCCCAGTCTTACGCACTCCCCGAGCTTAGAAGTCAGGCAAACACAGTAGTTTCTGCCAGCACACTAGGCATTTGGATTGGCAGAGTCAATGTCGGCATTCCGTGGGAGGTGCTAAAGTTATTTATGGCGCCTTTTCATTAAAACACTGTTAAGGGGGTTTGTGAGGAGCACTCCTATTTTCAATTATAAGTTTCAATGTAATCAAACGGTGCGGCAACTAATCAGGTTTGTCACGCCTGTCAGAAATCATGAAGGTTAAGGTGAGCGATAATCTCAGCTAGTTGCGCACTGTGCACTTGGTGTGATCCTACACCTTATGTATTTAAACAACCTCAAACAAAATATAACAGTCAATCAGTTATTTTATTTTCATATACTGATTCATTTAAAGTTTTTTAGTTAATCATTCCATAAACCATTCCGTAAACTGTTGTATAATTGAAATACAATCATATGTACATAATTTTTCGCATTATATTTCGCAATACAATGTGTCCTATACAAGTTTAACACCACTCATCATACACGATTTATCACTCATATTTTTTTGTACATGCCTTTTCATTAAAGCACTGTGAAATGTAACAAACACATCAAGATCAACCAAACACACGATGAAAAGATAAAAAAGCGACTCCAATGGTAGGAGGAAAGTAAGAGAAAGGAAGTGAATATGAAACGCTGATATTGAAGGAAGGGGCGAAGAGTTACAATTTGGTGGAGCATTGATGGTGACCGAATGGAAACAAAATGTTACTTAAATGTAAATACTAATCAGGGCCTATTTCAAAGTGGAATACTATGCTAAAACAGTTTTCATTGTTTTAATGCTAAAAATGAATGATTAGGAGTAAAATAAAGTGCTGCAAAAATGCCGCTAAATTTCCATATTTGTGCCGCTAAAATTCCATATTTGTGCCGCTAAATTTGCTAATCCATGCCGCTATATCCTGGGGGGTCTGAAGCATTGATTAGCAATGGGAAGGTGCCCAGAGACCTAAGCCCAACAAAAAGAAGGTGGGAAAAAATGAGGCAAAGGCGGAAAAAAATAGGGAAACTCCAGCTCCAACTCCTTAAGCTGAAGCTCGTGCGCCAACTTCCTCTCCTCCATTGCTAATCTTTTTTCTTCCAATGCAAGCTTTTTATCTCTCCCTCTCGTGCTCTAACTTGGCAAGCTCCAACTTCAATTGCCTCTCCTCCCTCCTGTCCTCATACTCTTGCAACGACGCACTCCCCCTAGATACACTGCTCCCTGCCCCGGAACGTCTTCCTGGCAACACATTGTCAGACACATCAATGTTGAGTAGGCCTGGGTCTTCTGGAGTGCACGCCTCCCCTGGTGCACCCTGCCCCTCCTGTCCCCATCCTCTCTACCCTCTGGGTGGGCCCTTGCCCATGCCCTCACGGCGGTACGGAGTTCTTCCTTTGTGGCTCTCCGCCCAACCGGCTCCCCCATCCCCTGACAAAATTCCCTTAGCTGCACCACTGTGTACTCTTCCAGATCGGCGAGCTGGAACTCCATTTTGCCAGGTGGGGACCCAGATACAATAAAGGGAAAGACTCTAGGACGTAGGTAGCAGAATTAGGTCAACACAGGTCTCTATACACACAGGCTAGACAGTGGGGGGGTCAATTAATTATGCTTGCATGCACAATAGGTTTCTGGTCTAATTGCAGCGCACTCTGTCTCACTGGAGGGTGCTGTATAGCCACAGGTCCTGAATCCCACCGCTGCCACCAATGTAGGACCTGGGGTCACCAGATCCCCGGGGGGTAGCTTGGCCCGAGCAGGTAGGCACCCGAAAGCTTAGGTGTTAAGTGACTACACAGCACACACATCCACTGAGACCATAAATGCACGCAAAGACTGAGACCACACTGATATGTTTGACTCAAATAAATAAGTTTTATCTAAGATCAAGATCAGGGCAATCAAAAATCACAGTAGTACTAACTCGGTACCTTTCCATAAAAACGCATATTTTCCATTACTTGGCCATAAATACATAAATAAATAAATATTAAATAGTGCATGACTGTAGGCCTGACATCAGCCTTGCTCCTAGTCAGCACCTGCAAAGAATTCCTTATAGAGACATTCAAATATCATTGCATTCCTTAGCCATCAACATTTCAGCGCTGCAGGAATTAGCATATCATTAAATGGGGGTAAAACATTTCCTAGCTGCAAAGATAAGCAGTTCAACAGCAGAAGTAGAACATTTCATAGGGCTGGAATAAAGCAATTCATTAATTAGAAGTAAACCCTTCAGTAGGTTAGGGCAACCCTTTCAGCAGCTACCTGTCAGAGTCATAACCATTTCATTGCTCAGCAGTAACCATTTCATTAGGTAAACAACACATCCGTTCATTAGTTAGGCATCAGGCACTAGTAAACCATGCCTCCCAGTAAAATGAGCATTTCCTTAGGCCAGGATAACCACCATTCATGGGGCAAGAATAACTAACTGTTCCTTAATCAGGGCCTTTCCCCTAACGAGGGGTTAACTGTTAGCAGCTGCGGCCCCAACGGTGTCTCTAGGGGGCCCTGGCCCGGTTCCAGTGCTTGAAAGGGGCCAATTGGGGCCAACGGGGCCCAGCAACAATCTTCCCCAGGGGAGGGGCGAACTCAGGCCTTCCGCCCTCCTTCTCGGGGGTTACCTTGACTCTTCGGCTCCTCCTGAGCCCTTACAGAGATCTCCGGCTGGTCGGGGGCTTGTGCTCTTCCAGAGCTCTACGGCAGGGCTGGCGCTGTGGGGGCAGGTTGCGGGGCTCAGCCGGGCTTCCCGGGCCCCAGCACCGATGAAATAGCCAACCTCAGGGAAGCAGCACGACGGAGAGGACTTTCGCTCCTCTGGGCCCCCTCTGTGTGGGTTCTCAGGCCGACTGGACTTCTCCCGGTGTCTGGCCAATCAACGGCCTCACCTGACGGGGCTCAGAAGCGTGGACCAATTGGTGCGCGGCGGGGGCGGGGCTTGGAACGCGCCCCCGTCACGTGGGGTGAGTGTCTCAGCCTCTCGGGCCTAACGCGGCCTGACTAGAATTCCGCGGCGGCTTTCTCACAGCCTATGGGGCCGCCGTGGGCACTCCTCACGGTAGGGCTGGGCTGCGGCGGTGACGGGGCCCCACCAGGCGCACCGGAGGGCAGCGCCTTTCCCCCTAATTCCTCCTGGGCCGGGCGCAGCCCACTGCAGCACGGCGGCGGCCCTCTCCTGGCGTCGGGGGCCGCCGGGCAGAAGACAGCCGGGGTGGCGCTCCACAAGGCACTCAGCCCCCCTGCTCCTCGCAGCGTCTCGCGGGGAATTGGGATGCTTGGAAGTCCCTCTCAGGGTCGCCAAAACCAGCGCTTCACAGGACCCAGCAGGTGGGCGCTTGAGGCAGAACTACAGCGCTTCACAGGTGGCACAGCGCTCAGAGGGGAATGCAGTGCTTAGTATGGATAGCGCTGGGGACAGGTTTCTCACTAGCACTTCAGAGCACAGTAGGGGAGCACTGGGCAGGTAGGGCAGGCAGCACCACAGTGGAGATAATGTAGGACAACAAAGGGGGGTTAGGCAGGACAGCGCAGGCCCAGTACCTGATTGATCGCCAGTAGTCCTGGCAGATAGGTTCGTCCTTGGCGCTTGGTGGTTCCTGCGCCCTTGATAGGTTACAGTCTCTTGGTTTCTTGAGGTGGGGGGCGGGGGGTTAAGTTGAAGGCTTTCCTCAGCAGTTCACTTCAGATGGTCCCTGGGTTCCCCTCCCGCCCGGCCAGATCAGTGGGCTAGTTCAGCGTTCCTCTTTCAGCTTGGTGGGCAGTGCCTAAACCCTGTGACCCCCAGTGGTATAGGTTCCTGACTAGGCCCTACCGCCTAAGTCTCCTGCGTATGGTCCCCCAGGGCAGTAATACCCCAACTGACTGGAAAGTTGCCCTCCCTTTCCTTTTATAGTGGCAGTTGGCAGTTGGTGACCACTCCCCTATTCCGGAAGGTTCCAGGAACTACCTCACTCTAGCTATGGGCAGGGCAGGCAGGCTGGAGTTGCACATTGTTTAGGGGTTCCAGCCAGCTCCTGGCTACTAGAGTGCATCTAAAAAGACCACACTGCAGTAGCAGGGGTCAGTGGCAGCCATGTTGGGGGAAGAGAGCACCTGCACCTTAGCATTGATTAGCAATGGGAAGGTGCCCAGAGACCTAAGGCCAACAAAAAGAAGGTGGGAAAAAATGAGGCAAAGGTGAAAAAAAATAGGGAAAGACCACCCTAAGGCTGACACGTCTAACAGTATTTAAGAAATCGGTAATTTACAGATTCCTTAAATTACCGATTCCTTAAATTAGCGAATCCTTAATTTCAGCCCCTACATCAGAAAAGCCTATTACCGGTCGGTAACGGCCGAAATTCGTTAATTTCGGCCGTTACCGACCGGTAATAGCCTTCCTACATCTGGCCCGTAGGGAGAAGTCTCATGTGATGTTGACACCAGAGTTGATTACTCTCTTAGTAACAACAAGGATAATGCAAATAAATCTCATAGGAACAAGGATAATGCAAATAACTCTCATACTAACCACAAGGATAATGGGAATTTTTTTTGCTCGGTCAGGGAGGAGAATAACTAAACCTACGTACTTGAACAATTTTGTGCAATAATTGAGATTTTTGTTTCAGTACATTAATTTAATTTCATATTGTTTAATTGTATTTAGTTTATTGTTATAGAGGTTCTTTTAGTTCTTATTTAGATTTTGTATATATATAGGAAATGGAAAAATGTCTCAAACCGGTATGAGAATTTATTATCTCATGTCTTGTTGTATTAGTTTATTGTTAGGGAAGGGGGGATGTTTTGTGTTCTGGAGTGTTCATAGTTCAAGATTGTGCTCTGTGTTCGTCTGCTAGACTTGGGGACCATTTCTCGGACGACGCTGTGGATGAAGTTGAAGCAAAACACTTACTGTTCGGGGCTTGACTTTCTTGAATAAACCTTTCCTCTGAACTTGAAGATTCCTGGTGTTTATTGTGGAAGTATATACAATACCTAGTAGAGTTGTTTTATAACAGTTACAATGCTGAACCCTGCACTTTTGTAATGGGACACCCCTGTCCCAGATTCATCGAAAGCTTAACATACCTGAGGTTTTAACATGATGCCTTTTTACCACATGCTTATGTTGTTTTATCTTGATGATGTTTCTTAAATGCAGGGTTGTTGTTGATCAGTTTTTATCTGCTTTGAAATATATGTATGTTTACATGATTTAGTTAAACTGATATAAACTTAAATTTAAAATAAATCACACATTTCAACTGCAGTTAAATACAAAACATGGCCAAGAAATTGTTTTAAAGAATGTCTCTAACAGTTGTTTATGAATGGTAGTCTGTGTTGCACCTTGCATGATGATCTGGTTCTTTTTTCTTCCCTTTAAATTTTGCCTGTATCTCTCAGTTTAGGAGGAGGAGAAAATAGTACGTTTTGGGATGTGCTCGGAGTGCTTGGGGGTTTGGAATGGTGGGCATGGAATGTGGGTGTTCCCTGCATGGAACTTTGTGCGGGGTGCTGTGTCAGTTGCTGCCAGGCTGTGGAGCCAATAGTGTAATAAAGAAGTTACTCCTTGCCCTGTATGTGTAGCCTCCTTTCAGTAAGGTGAAAGACTATTGGCTCTGGCGTTCTCTGCAGGGTCTCAAGTCTGTAGATGGTCCCCTTGCACTGAGGTGGGTGAATGCAACAGTGTTTCTGGCCATTATGCCCCTTTCCAGTAGTTTCCGTCGGCTGCAGGGCGCATGCCCTCACCTCCTTGTTCCTGTTAGTGGTTGCCAGCTGACTCAAGCGCTTACTTTGGATTGTCTCTAATTGTGCCCAATCAGTTTAAGAAACAAGCAACAGAATGTCCATTTTGGATTGGGTTTCCCTCACAATGTGCCCAAATTGCCGTAAAAACACACACATTGCGTGTGTAATGTGACAGCCATTTTGCCTTGGGTACATTTAAATGTTCTCAAATAGACATCATGGTTAACAACCTGCAATGTCTTCCGGTGACAGGCACACCTATTTTATTGTTGGCTGTATTGAATCGACATTAAAGTTCAGCAGCCTGCATTGTCTTTCGGTGACAGGCATACCTTTATTGTCGTTCGTTGCCTGCACAACCCATGACAGGCACACTTGGTATGCCTCAGTTTCGAGCAGTTATTTTAAAAGAAAATGTTAAGCAAATTTTAGCTACGATGTTGCGTACGGTCATATAATGGAAATCATTCTAGCACCCCCACTTTTCTTTAAGTGCCAGGCATTAATCCATTAAATTGGCAACAATGGATGGAACTTTTGATGCTAATTTAGAAGCAATAGATAGGGATGCTTTTACATCTAAGAAGAAAGGAAGCACTTCTAATTTACAGTTTAGGTTCTGAAGGCAGGAATATATTAAAGACGCTACCGTTGGAAGTGGTTGGTGCCCATATGAGTGGAGGAGGAGATGGTGGTTTAATTGTAATGGTTGATGATTATACGTCTATCATCAAAATATTGGACAAAAGATTTAACCCAAAAAAGAATATTGTATTGGAACCCCACAAAATTCTTCAACATTCTCAAATTCCTGGTGAATCTATTGATTTTGTCGCTGCCCTCACAACACCTACTGCCACATGCAACTACAGGGAATTTAGAGACAAGATAATCCGTGATCAGTTGATTGAAAGAACAAGCAACAGGAAGGTGCAGGAGAAATTGTTATCCACTGATGATCCTGATTTGGAGACATCACTGTTGCCCTGAAGTATTGAGCATTCTTAGTTCTGCATGAAGGTAATGAATGAGACTGAGAAGTTTAGCGAGGGGTAGCAATTGAACATGAAATAAAATCCTAAACCATTAGAGGGGATTAATACTAGTATTGTAGAAGTGAGAAAACTGAGCTTGCATGTTTCTGTTGTGGTAGCAAATCTCATTTAGGGAATGCTAAATTTTGAAATGCTGCGAATCAAGCGTGTTTCAAATGTGGTAAGAAAGGATATTTTACTGTTCATTGTTTGAAAAGATAGCTCAGTACGGCAAACGGCTCCTTTTCAGACTGTTGAAACGATTGAGGAGGATTTTAGTAACTGTGATGAAAAGAGTAATGTTATACTGATGTTATCCTCATGTCCGCAGGAGAGTGCTGGATCCATGATTGGATCATGCAAATGGAAGCCCCCATCTTGTGTGATGACGGTAAATGATAAGGATGTTAAGTTCAAGCCAGATTCTGGTTATCCTTTCACGCTGATGAATATGAAAGATTTTGAAGGGTTAGGGGACATTCAGGTGCAGCAATCGCACATAAAGATTTTTGGGGAAAGAGAGTGGATGTTGTAGGGAAATGTAATGTCAATTTGGTTTTATACATTTTTTTTAAACGTTTTTATTAAAGATAGGACTTGCAATAATGACATGTACAGGATAGTTCATGTGATAATAGTTTCCATCATATTCCATTAAAAATTTAAGTATATCGTACATTTGCCATATATTGTAATGTTTGTAGCAAATAATCAAGTTTCTTATTACTCATCATCTTCTGAGACCGGCAATAATGTTGGAGGGCCGCAGATACTTCCTCTAAATGTATTCCATTTACCCCACATTCTCTCCAATGTTTAGGGCAATCTCTGTGAGCATTCATGGCTTTTTCAGCTGCCATGGCCATATCCATATCTTTACACCAGTCTTCAAGGATTGGAGTAGTAGCCGACCCCAATGTTTGGCAACATTCCGCTTTGCTATTGTCATACCAAGGGTTGCCCAAGCTTGTGCTGTGTGATTCATGTCCGTTGGTTCCCAAATATTTAAGAGACATCGTTTAGGCTCAGGTGGAACAGGACTGGCGCTAACCTGTGATGATAGTGCTCATTACTGTTGTCCTGTACAGTTTAATTACAGAGCATTCCCAAAGTGTGTGATAAAAGGTGCCTATGTTACCACATTGGCGCAGACAGGACTGATCAGTGGTCTTCCCTATCTTGCATAATGTCACTCTGGTAAAATATGTCCTGTGAAGTGCCTTGAGTTGTATAAGACGCAGCCTAGATGACACTGTTACCACCCTAGGGGACTCTAGCGCCTCCTGCCAGTCTGTGTCATGGAAATCGCCGACATTAGTTTGCCATTTTTCTCGCAACAGTTGCATAGGATCTAGCTGATTATTGCCGATCTCCCGGTATGTGAGTGAGATCGCCTTTTTATCTATGTATTCCGTCAGAAGTCTGTCCTCTAACAGGGAGGCCTCTGGGAGTATCGTATCTAGTGGGATGGCTGCCTCTAGTGCGTGTTTAATCGGTATGTATCGAAACAGCTCAGTGGGTGCCATTTCATATTGGTATTGTAAGTGGGCAAAGGTGATGGTTATATCCCCTTCCAGAGGTCACTCAGCCGTGAGTTCCCTATTGCATCCCATTGTTTAAACCCCTTACTCTTGCCCAGTTTGCCCAGTTTGCCTGTGTCCCATAATGGGGTGTACTGTGTTAGTTTGTCATTCCAGCCCAAGTGTCGCGTTACCATGTACCATCTGTGAACAGTATGCGCAGTGGTGTGCAGTCTAAATATCGAGTTTTTTATTTCGAATGGACATAATATCGACTCCAGAATGTCGAAATGGCATTAATATCGAGGTAAGTAATATCGAAGTTTTTTTTATCGATTTTTATGTATGTTAAAAAATATTGATAGATAAAATATCGAGTATGTAATATCGTTAGTAAAAAATATCGATATTTTTAGTAGTTAAAAAATATCGAAAGTTGTGTTATCGACAGTCATGATATCGACTGTCATGATATCGACTAATAATATGGATATAAATAATATCTAATAGTTAAATGTACACTGTTTTTATGTTTTATAAATACATTTATTGTTAAAATATATGTTATTTATTTATTTATATAGAAATAATTTAAAAAATAATTAATAATTTTAATAAATAATTCAAATACTATAATAATTTCTAGGAGCGGGTAGTGGGTTTTTAGGGGAATAGGGTGGGAAGTATTTTAAATATAATTAATTAAATATGTAAATTTATTAATTGGTATTAATATTTAATTAATTGTTAATTACTTTTTTTTAAAATATATAATATTTAATTGGTAATTAATTAAATTAAATACATTAATTGCTAATTATGCTCATTCAAAAAATTTATGTTATGTAGCGGGTTGTGGGTTTGTAGGGGAATAGGGTGGGAAGTAATTTAATTATAAATAATTAAATATGTAAATTAATTAATTGGTATTAATATTAAATTAATTGTAAAATAATTAAAATAGGTTAATTATATATAATTTAATTGGTAATTAATTTAATTTAATTGAATAATTGCTAATAATGAAAAAGTAAATATTTTATGTCATGTAGCGGGTTGTGGGTTTATAGGGGAATAGGGTGGGAAGTAATTTAATTTTAAATAATTAAATATGTAATTTCCTTAATTGGTAGTTAAATTAAAATAATTGTTACTTAAATCATATATTTAAATCATATAAAATTTAATTGGTAAATAATTTAATTTATTAATAGCTAATTATGTGAATTTATAAATTTTATGTCATGTAGTGGGTTGTGGGTTTAAAGGGGAATAGGGTGGGAAGTATTTTTATTATAATTATTTACAAAAGCTTAAATTATTAATTGGTAGTAATAATTTAATATTTGTCAATCAAATAATGTATTGAAATTATATAAATTTAAATTGGTAATTAATATAATTTTATTGAGTAATTGCTAATTATGTTATTTTAAATAATGTATGTGATGTAGTAGGGGGTTGTGAGTTTATAGGGGAATAGGGTGGGAAGTAATTTAAATATAATCAATTAAATATGTTAAATTATTAATTGGTAGTAATATTTAATTTAGTGTTAATTAAAAAATTATTGTTCATTAATTAAAATATAATTGGTAAATTATTTTATCTAATTGATTATTAGCTAATTATGTTACATTAATTTTTTACTTTTCTGTAGTGGGTTGTCTGTTTATATGGGAATAGAGTGGGAAGTAATATAATAATAAATAAGGAAAAAATAATATTTACTTAAGGTATACAACGTTTAGCACACAATGTTTAAAATGCAATACCTTTACAATTAATTTAGTTTGCAGGTATTTTTACTACGCATACCATTACAACGTAAGTGTTGGTAGGTATATAATTATATTTAAAATCTTATAGCTTTGGATTGTTGGCTAAAGGGGTATTTTTAGGGTTCAGGGTCAGTTTTCAGTTTGTGGGTAAAGGGGTATTTTTAGGGTTCAGGGTCAGTTTTCAGTTTGTGGGTAAAGGGGCTTTTTTAGGGTTCAGGGTCAGTTTTCTGTTTTTGGGTAAAGGGGTATTTTTTGGGTTCAGGGTCAGTTTTCAGTTTGTGGGTAAAGGGGTGTTTTTAGGGGTGAGGGTCACTTTTCTGTTTCTTGCTAAAGTGGTATTTTTAGGGTTCAGGGTCACTTTTCAGTTTTTGGGTAAAGGGGTATTTTTAGGGTTCAGTGTCAGTTTTTAGTTTTTCGCTAAAGGGGTATTTTTAGGGTTCAGGGTCAGTTTTCAGTTTGTGGGTAAAGGGGTATATATAGGGTTCAGGGTCAGTTTTCAGTTTGTGGGTAAAGGGGTATTTTTAGGGTTCAGGGTCAGTTTTCAGTTTTTGGGTAAAGGGGTATTTTTAGGGTTCAAGGTCAGTTTTCAGTTTGTGGGTAAAGGGGTATTTTTAGGGTTGAGGGTCAGTTTTCAGTTTCTTGCTAAAGGGGTATTTTTAGGGTTCAGGGTCAGTTTTCAGTTTGTGGGTAAAGGGGTATTTTTAGGGTTGAGGGTCAGTTTTCAGTTTCTTGCTAAAGGGGTATTTTTAGGGTTCTGGGTCAGTTTTCAGTTTGTGGGTAAAGGGGTATTTTTAGGGTTCTGGATAAGTTTTTAGTTTTTGGGTAAAGGGGTATTTTTAGAGTTCAGGGTCAGTTTTCATTTTGTGGGTAAAGGGGTATTTTTAGGGTTCAGGGTCAGTTTTCAGTTTGTGGGTAAAGGGGTATTTTTAGGGTTGAGGGTCAGTTTTCAGTTTCTTGATAAAGGGGTATTTTTAGGGTTCAGGGTCAGTTTTCATTTTGTGGGTAAAGGGGTATTTTTAGGGTTCTGGGTCAGTTTTTAGTTTTTGGGTAAAGGGGTATTTTTAGAGTTCAGGGTCAGTTTTCATTTTGTGGGTAAAGGGGTATTTTTTGGGTTCAGGGTCAGTTTTCAGTTTGTGGGTAAAGGGGTGTTTTTAGGGTTCAGGGTCAGTTTGGGGTTTTAGGGTAGAGGGGTAAAGGGTAAAAATAAGGTCAATTTAAATTTTCATTAAATTAATTAAATTTTAATACATTTTATTAAATTATTTTCTATTAATTTACATTAAATAATATATTATATAATTATAAATACTTATGTTGTAATGCTATGCGTTGTAAAGGTATTTGCTTTGTAAAAACATTCGTTGTAAATAAATGCGCTGTAATGCTATTTGCGTTGTAAAAAATTTGTTGTAAAGGTATGCGTTGTAAAAGTATGTACGTCATACATCTTTTATTTTATTGCATTTAATAGAAAAAAATTTACTTTTAATTTTTTATTATCAAAATAATTATTGGTAATTAGTTGTAAATTAGTATTAATAGGTAAGTAATAGAAATAACGATAGTTATTTAGTAATTTGGATATATTCATTATTATGTTAAATTAAATAGTTAATCATTTGTTAACAAAATTATATTGATAATATTTGTTATTTATTTATTAATATATGAAGTATTGACTTTCCCTACTGTTGCACCCATTGGAGTGGAAATAGTAATTAGTATGGGTTCAGTGTCCAGCACCTTCCATGACTTTACAATTGGTGAAATGGGAATTGTAATTTGTATGGTTTTAATGTGTAGTATGGTTTTGTAAGTTTATAATTGGTGCAGTGGAAATAAGAAAACTTTTTTTATATAAAAAATTATTATTGGTAGGATACTATAATAAAGTTTTTACAGTACATAGAAAAATTTTGTTTTAATTATAATTATTGTTATTGTAGTACTTAAAAGATTAATACATTTTTACAAATATTAATATTTAAAATGCATTTTTATATAGAAAATTTCATATGCAATTTATATTTATATACAATAATAAAGAAGGAAACATACACAGGGTTAAATGCAATAAATGAAAAACAGTTTATTAACATTTAATAAATACATTGTAAGTAGAGATTTATTTTTTATTTCAATTGAAATTTTTAACTAAGCAGTTTTTATTATCCAAAAAAATATATGAAGTGCATATATATGTTTTTAACACATAAATGATATTAACATTATTTTATGTTTATTAACATATATTGTAATTTAAATAGGTAAAGAAACAAATTGGTAATATGTACTTTTCATTTAATAACAATTATTTTATTCACATACACATTGAATATATTGTCATAGATAAATATGTACATTTCTTTTATAACAGTTACATTTTTGTTTTTTACAAAGAAATCATATATTTTTTAAATTAATATTATGAATATTGAAAATATTTATAATATTAATGTTTACATAGATAAACACAAAAATACATTTTTATATACATACATAATGTTTCAACTAATATTTGCTATTTTTATAAACAAATTATTTGTAACAAAGTTATAGTTGCAATTTTTTTTACATATAGATTATTTTCAAAATGTATATATAAATCATCAAATATTCTTAAAAGTATCATATAACAGTTGAATAATTATTTGAAAGGAATGTATATTTAAGAAATAATTTTCTACTATTTAAATAATTATTTACACTTAATATAATACTCAGTGTATTTTTTTAAGTGTTGGAATATAGAAATTAAAGAGGATTTTGCTGTATACAGGGACTACTTTTTAACCGCGTAATGTTACAAAGGCTTATTTGGTGCTTCAACAGATCGCGGTTGGATGCTGCTTCGCGTTAGAGAGGGTAAGTTTGTTTTAATTGTATTTTACAAGTTAATGAAGTTATTGTTAGTGTATGTGTGGTGTGTTTAGGTTTATGTAGATAGGGTTATTAAGAGAAGATTGTGTGTTCGGTGTTAGGTAGAGTGTACGATATTTGATTTTTACCGCGTTTTTGTTGTAGGTGTGTGAGGTGAGGTAATATGTTTAAATGTTACTAAGATAATATGTTTGGTGTACAAATATGTGTATTTATATATGTATGGGTGTTTTTGTGTGGGTGGGTATGTATTTTATTTTTTCCAGGTTATCGTCGCATTTTACTGTTTTTGAGGAGGTCCTTCTTTTTCGATCAGAGTTGTGTGACGAGTATTATATACTCTTATTTTTTTACACAATTTTTGGGATTTCAAGTTTTCCTGGAGCGTTTTTTTTTCAACATAAATTTTTTCGGGTTTTCTATCGTATCTCGTGTCTATTACATTGGAAAGGAGTCGCTATGGAGTTGCTTGTATTTTAGCATTTTTTTTTGGGCTTGCATGGATTGTATGGGTTTTTGCAATGGTGTCGTATGGATTGTTTGGAATTGGATTACGTTTGAAGCTGCAACAGAAATGTAAGTATTTTCTAATAATTTTATGGGTGGGTAAACTGTTTTAAATTTTGCTTTAATTACGTTGTATGTAACATTTTGTAAATACATTATCTAAATACATTTTATATATGTTAATATTATGTATTTGATAATTTAATTGCAAATTGTTACATGTTAAAATCAAGGATTTTAGAAAAAAATGCTTAATTTAATGTGTATAGTTATGTAATGTTTTAAAGAATAGTTTTGGCAATCATTGATAGATATTCTAGTCCTTTGCTAGTTGGATAGAGGGTAACTTGACTTTGGAGTGTGTTATACATTTTTTTACTTTCTTTGGTGAGTTTAGGTCCGATCAAAGTTACTGATTGCTCCATTCGGAGCTCCTGGTAACTCTGTTCTTTTTGTAAGGATTGTATTAATTTGTGAAGGGTAGGCGTTCCTCGGCCTGTAGCTGCTTGGAAGGCATTGTGCCATCCTTCAACTGCATTGTTTGTTTTAGCTTCCTTATTTAGTGTGCTAAGGTAGACATTCCACCAAGCTATTTGGTATTTGGGTTGTCTTCTATGGCCTGATCTGTGTAGCCTTCCTACCCATGTGTCTTCGAAGTAGTCAAGCATAGGGCTTAGTCTGTCTTCGTTTCTTTTATAGTAGGGGCTGTCTATTAATAAGTTATAGTGCTCAGTTACATCTGTTAGTGGAACATAGGCTAGGGCGATGAGTTTTTTTATTTGATAAGCAAATGTGCTATCAGTGGCGTATTGGATACTCAAGGTTGATTTTTGTGAATGTCGCCAGATACATTGATTAAAATGGTAATAACAACCTTGTATTGCTGTGTGTGGGTATGTTTTAAGGATGATGTTTATCATTGCTTTTTCAAAGTCAATGATAATTGTTTGTGGGAAATAGTTGTTAGTATGTTGAATGACTTCAGTTAGTATTTCTTGATAGGTAGCTTGCTGTTTGTTTGGTAGAAGGGCATAAAGGAATGGAATATTTGCATTTTGGAAATGACCATGGATGGTGTATAATTGATAAAAAGGTTTGGGTCATACAGAAAAAGTGCCGTCCATCATCCAAGTTTGGCATTGGGTAAGTTTAGTCATGTTGTTTGCTGTGGCAAACACTATAATTCTTTTATCTTTAGATTTGTTGTCATAGAGTATAAAATTATCTTTATTGTGAGTTACAGAGAGTTCAGGGGGAATTTGCACTTCTTCAAAAGTTTTTGGTGTGGGAGGAGTAGTGCATGTTGCTCTTTTTTGTCTAGCTACAGTTCTATTAAGGGATTAGATAGATGGTAATTGGCTAGAAGCATGTTGGGTAAGTACACTTAAATGGTGTTTCAGAATAGCAGTTGTTGGTTGATCTGTTCTAGTACTAGCTTCTTTAAGGGAATCTAGCATTTGTCTAATCTCTATTTCTGTTACATTGGGTGGGTGATTATGTTCTTTAGTATAAGTAACAGTAGTTTCCTGAGTTATAGCTCTACCATAACATTTGTTGGCATAATATTTCGTACACTTCCAAAACACTTTCAAATCTTTTTGTTTCTCTTGAGTGTAGACATATCCCATGTAACAAAGAAGCATTTTCCCTTTTTGTGAATAAATGAATTTAGCTCCTTCAGTCATGATAGTATTGTACTTCTAGGAGGTAATTGAATGTCATTACAATTTTAGAAAAAATAATGTTGTATTCTAATAATACAGTTTAATACATTTTTAATTTACCTGTAATTCTTTTGATGAATTCAAGTAGTTCTTTTCAGGTGTTGATGTTCTTTAAACTGTTATTTTCTGTGTATATCTTTTTGTACCTGCGGAAGTAGAGAAAATGTGTACAAATATTTTATTACTATTTATGATAGAGGTGTTTTAGCTAGTTTCTATTTAGTTACTGTTGTGGATATAAATGTTGGATAATCATGTAGTTTCTTGATGTTCCTTTATTCATGTAATATAGTAATAAGATATAATGAAGAAAACCCCACCAGGAACAGGATGGTCACTGCTCATCCCACTCTCTTCAACTGTCATTCCACATACACACCAGGCACACTAACATTCTATTCACTCTGTCATCCAACATTCAACATTCTACACTGACATCACATTCATACAGGCTGAGCAGCTACAAGGAGATAATCCAATGTACAACATATCCCCTTTTCTTCAATAACAATAAGCACAATATTATGTTACATAGCTATTTAAATTAAAAATGTTATATAGCTTTTTAAATTGAAAAGAGAAAACTTGTAATATATCATATGGTTCGTAATAGCAGAAAAGAATGAATGGTAGCTGAAAGTGACAAGAATGAGGAAAGGATAAAACAGTCCAAACAATAACACACACCTCCTTCCTTTGGAACAAATTTTTTTTTTAAATTGAGAAAGAAATGTTGTTTAGTGAAAGTGAATTAGTACAGGACTGGGAGAGAAGGAAAACTTGCATAGAGGTCCTAAAACTATGTGTATGTATATAACGTACTGCCTAAGGCACAAATGCTCAAAGACATAATAATGCATAAAGGCACAATGTATGGGTTAGATAAATATAAGTACATAGCCTATTGTATATTGGCATAAATGTATAGGTACATGACTCATGTATTTTATAAACTGTAGTGTGAACTCAACATATATTTGTAGTGTAGGACCAATGAAAAAGGTGTGCGCACCACCCTCATTGAAGTATAGAATAAATGTAAAGAGGCCTGCTCCTATACATAACTACACTACTCAACATCAATACTAGAGTTCTACAACAGTAAGTATCATTCATATAAACAAATTCTACTTCTTTAAATTCTAATTATAGAATCAAGTAAAATACTGTGCATATAGCATATAATCATTAATAATAAAAATACAGGAAACTTCAACTACGTCTTAACATCAGTGCGCAGGAATCGTTTCGTGACTTATAACATGTGTGATCAAAATTAGGGCTGTACATATATCAAGATCAGCCAAATATAACGTATAATAAATAAAATTCTGAAAATGACAATATGTCTTGATACCAGTGCGCATGAAGCATCTTGCGACTTATAATATGTGTGACTAAATCTTGAGCTTTGCTAACTTCAAGATTCATATTATGTATATGAGTCACGTAACATGTATTAATACTAGTGCATTCAGGAAGCATACAGCGACTTATAATGTGCGCGTGTTAATTAAATTGCTATGTAATGTGTCTTAATGTCAGTGTGCAGAAAACATATTGCGACTTATGAAATGCCCGTGTTTGTACCTCTTTATACATAACTATTGTTAAAAACATCACATGCAATTATAAATTTAGAACTAGTAAATTTAACTTAATAAATTGGAATCACAATTACAAATAAGAATGCATATAATGTAATTTAAACAGTGCTAACTCAATAAAATTTGGGTAGAGTTCGCGTTGACATAAACTTTGTAGATAATCAATGTTTAGAATAATGGCACTGCAGATTATAGTTCTAGTAACTGTTTGTAGCAAAATCACCACTTGTCTTGAAATCTCTTGTTCTTAATATTTAGAAATAAAAACAGGTTACCAGTTGTGTGCAGGCAGTTTCAATCGAATATTACAGCTTCACTAAGTTTTGTCAAACGAAATTTCATTATCTGTAATTTGTGGCAGTTCTCAGAGTCTTGTCAAACGAACTTCACTATCCGCATTTTGTGGTAGTTTTCAGAGTCTTGTCAAACGAACTTCACTATCTGCATTTTGTGGCAGTTCTCAGAGTCTTGTCAAACGAGCTTCACCATAAGCAATTTGTGGCAGTTCTCAGAGATAAATCTAAGATGGTGGCACGTTATTTGACGTTGATCCGGGTGGTTCACGGTGTTCTAGTGCATACTGACGTCTAACAGCAGTTCCGATCGTCATGTAATTAGTTTTGCCTCACGAGGAGATGCAGGTGAGCTCGATTGTATGGCTCGTGTTTAAATCAAACCGACAACGGTCAAACTGCCTTCGGGTGTTCTGAGCGATGTATATAGAAATCATAAATAAATCAATATAATCTGTATACATACAAACTGCTCACTTGGTTGTTCGATTACAGCGAAGGAAATTATTTAGTCATTCTCTTTGAAATAATTTAGAGTAGATGAATAGTACTCGTAGTCGGTGACAATTCTAATGAAATACAAGTTCTTTTTAAATCCAGTAGATGGCAGTAGCAATCTTCTTATTTAAATAAAGTACATGGAGATCTGTCCGTTTTGACAGTTGAGCATATTTTCTCCTTAAATATTTTTCGTACCGCTCTTGGACTGGTGTGAGGGACAACTCATTACATAGGAAATTAGCAGGAGCAAGTTCAGTAGAATTACGGAGCCAAAAGCAGTAAGCAGTCAACTGTATTAATATTCGCCTGAAGAGTCCCGAGTCCTGACACTCTTCAGTGTGTCTCTCTTGCTGTTCACACGCATTACGAGAGGTTGCACATCCGATTAGATGACACAGCTCTCTGCTATTAAGGTCAGTAACTTTGGACATATAAACTTAACATGGCACTGGTTAAGAGTTTAGGGCGACCGATTTCGGGGTCACTGGTGGGGTTTAATAGTGCCAGGTAATTTAAATATAAGTTTTAAAATGTGAAAGTCTTTTACCTTAATTCAGTTCAGTTTCTTGAGGTTTATTCCTTGTAGATACTTTAGTTTGTTTGTAGGTAGTTTCTTGCACGCTTTAAGTTGTCCAATCGTCGCCAAAATGTCGTGGATATAAATGTTGGATAATCATGTAGTTTCTTGATGTTCCTTTATTCATGTAATATAGTAATACGATATAATGAAGAAAACCCCACCAGGAACCGGATGGTCACTGCTCAGCCCACTCTCTTCAACTGTCATTCCACATACACACCAGGCACACTAACATTCTATTCACTCTGTCATCCAACATTCAACATTCTACACTGACATCACATTCATACAGGCTGAGCAGCTACAAGGAGATAATCCAATGTACAACAGTTACCTATCTATTAAATGTCTAATTTACATTTCAATTATATACTTACTTATTTATATTAAACTTTTGATGTCCAGGTGTTGTGTAGGTCTTCTGTATTTTCTTTTTGTCTGTAGGATAAGTAGTAAAAAAAAAAACATATTTTAGGTATTTGGCTTTTAAACATAGGTGTGAGGTTTGAGAGTTACATTTTGGATGGCTAATAATGTAGTAGTACTTACTTTAGATAGGTGTAGCTGTCTTTATGTTGAAGTCAATCAGTGTTCTTTCAGAAATCCTGCAGAGTTTCGTCTTCCTTTAGTTAGGAGATGTAGCCTGCATTTTTAGTTTGTTGTAATCTTGTTTATATAGTATTAGTCTAATTGTTTCAGAAATAGGATTGGTTGTTTAAATTGATAGTCTGTTTTTATTTGTGGATTTGAATTTTTTTATCTGTTATGCTAATTGCTTTCCTTATATGGGTGACGCCAATTAACGTTTTTGTAATGTGTAAGGCCTTATTTAGTATAGGTAATGTTATTTTTATTTTTGTAAAGTGGAGAAATATATATAATTTGCAGTAAGAAATGTTTAGTCGTTCAAAACATTGTTTATGTATTATAAAATGTATGTTTGTATTTATTGTGTGTTATAAATGTTAGGAAAATATATAATATATTTTATAAATTTATATAAACAATATTTGAATAATTATGATTAGTATGACTCAATTTTAAATAATAGAGTGATTTATTCAAGGAAATAGTAATGTCGATATTTTAAAAAATCGATCAATTTGCTATCTATATTTTTGTATTCGATATTTTGACTGTTTTTCATTTAAATATGTGATTATCGATGTTTTAGAAGTCGATATTGTTGTTAGTCGATATTGTTGTAGTCGTTGTTTTTTTTAGTCGATATTGTGGTTTCGATATTTTTGTGGTTTGTTGTTTAAGTATAGGCAATCGATAATTTTGTTGTCGATAATTTGTCATCGATATTTTGTCCACTCGATATTCGGTCTGTCGAGGTTATGTCAGTGATCCATGCGCAGTCGGTCCCATGAGGCCTGATTTTCGCTTTTTATTATAGAGTACTTGATTGATCCCTCCCACTGCCAGGGCATGTCTATCTAGTCGGTACGACGGTTCCGTTTTGGGCGTGTGGAGCCACTGATTAATCACTACAAATTGAGAGGCCCAGTAGTATGTCTGGACATTTGGGAGTGCAATACCAATGTCATACCAGCTCTTGACCAGTTTCGCTGCGGCGATCCTAGCGGGTTTCCCATCCCACTGGAGATTGCTCACCTCTGAATCTCTTGCTTTGAAATATGATGTGGGAACAAAGAAGGGAGTATTATGGAGGGCATAAAGAAATCTGCGGAGTGCCATCATTTTAAAAAGCGCTGCCCTACCTAGTAATTTCAAAAAGGGGGTGGTGATGGACAGAGTATCTGAGTTAATCAGAACACTCCTACCCAGTCAACAGATCAGGGCTTGATCCATCACCGTTTTTTAGCTCACTGCACCATCCCAGTTCAGAACCTGGCTATATGCAAATTAGTCTGTCCCTGGCCCAGTGCATCATGGGAACAGGGCAGACCAAACTACCAAGCCAATTCTTCACTGGAAAGGAAACAAGCTTCCGGGGACCGGTTTCTGGCATTACAGCCGTCTTCGGCCCGGCTTGCTTGAATCCTGATGGTGCAATGAGCAAGGGACTCATGTCTGAGCATACCCTTCCACACTCATGGTGGCCAAAATAATTTCAAAAAGGGGGTGGTGATGGACAGAGTATCTGAGTTAATCAGAACACTCCTACCCAGTCAACAGATCAGGGCTTGATCCATCACCGTTTTTTAGCTCACTGCACCATCCCAGTTCAGAACCTGGCTATATGCAAATTAGTCTGTCCCTGGCCCAGTGCATCATGGGAACAGGGCAGACCAAACTATCAGGCCAATTCTTCACTGGAAACGAAACAAGCTTCCGGGGACCGGTTTCTGGCATTACAGCCGTCTTCGGCCCGGCTTGCTTGAATCCTGATGGTGCAATGGGCAAGGGACTCATGTCTGAGCATACCCTTCCACACTCATGGTGGCCAAAATAATTTCAAAAAGGGGGTAAGGGACAGCGACCGCCAGTGTTTAGCATCTCGTCGTAGTCTCTGGAGCGGTTCCTGGAGGTTTCTCGCCATGAAGTCGTCTGGGTTGGAGGTGATATGAATCCCCAAGTATTTGAAACTGTCTGTGACTATTCTTTCTGCACAACCCTTCAGTAATACTGGAGGGGCCCCATGTAGAATATACAGTACCGATTTTCCCCAGTTGTTGGTGTATCCTGAAACTGTCCCGCATATGTTTAAGAGTCTATGGAGGGAGCGTTTTGGGGATGCTACATATACCAGAATGTCATCCGCATAGAGGGATATGCGGTCTTCTCATCCCTCTGTCTAGCGAAGTCAACGGATAATTGGGTCTTTTCGTATCCAGGATGCCAATGGCTCTAGTACTAAGGCAAAAAGGAGTGGTGATAGGGGGCAACGCTGTCGCGCTCCGCATCCCAGAGAGACTTCATTGGAGATATGTCCATTAGCCACTATATGTGCAAGTGGGTTAGTGTATAGTAATCGAACCCATGAGCAGAATTTTGGCGCGAACCCTAAATGCTTAAGGACCACGAAAAGGAACGGCCATTCGACCGAGTCGCAGGCCATCTGTGCGGCAAGGGACAATATGGCTGGCTCTTCTTGTATGGTGTGTTTACAACTGAGGATGCTATGTAAGCGTCTAAGATTTAGTGCTGTGTTTCGTCCTGCCATAAATCCAGATTGATCCGGATGGACTAGTTTGGAGAGGTGAGGGGTCAGTCTGAGAGCCAGCGCTTTGGCCAGTATATTGGCTTCTACGTTGATCAAGGAAATGGGTCGGTAGGAAGTGCTTTCTGTGGGTGGTTTTATGCGGTTTATGGATGGCTACTATGGTGGCTATACGTTGGTCTTTGAGAGTCCTCCCTGTTCTTAGCTGGCTTTGAACATCTTTAATAGGTGGGGGGCCACTTTAGTAGCCGCTCGCTTGTAGAGTTCTATAGGTATAACATTGGGACCCAGGGCTTTCCCCGACTGTATCTTGTTCATGGCAAGCGTTAGTTCGTCCGTTGTCAAGTCAGTTTACAGTAATTGGGCCTCTTTTTCTATAAGTGTTGGTAAGTGTATATCTCTAGGAAATGCTATTGCGTCTTGAAATGCAATTGAAGTCGTGGAAGTGTAAACGTGCTCAAAGTGCATTGCTAATGCGTCCATTATCTCCTGCGGGGTCTGACGTGGTGTTACCGTCTTCTAAGCGGAGCTCTGCCACCCATCTGTCTGCCCGTGCCCATTTTTTTAGCCAGGCAAGCAGCTTGCCTGCCTTGTCCCTGGCCTCATAGACCATGTGTCTAACTGCTGTGGGCCTGGTTCTAGCATCCGCCCATAGGTATTCTTTATATTCTTGCTGCTTTGTACACAGCTTATGTGTATTGGTGTCTGATGGGTCCTGAGCATGCAGTTTCTCTAGTTGGCTCACTTCCTGTTCTAGGGTCTCCACTATTTTTCACTTTTCCTTTTTGTGCCCAGAGATCAGGGATATGGCTTGTCCCCATAGTAATGGTTTGTATGCTTTCCAGAGGGTCAGTGGCGAGGATACTGATGATTTTTTTTCTGCACAATTGTGGGTTGTAGTAGTGAGTAATCCCTTCCGGATCTTGGGGTTATGTAAACAACCAGGATATATCGGGTATATGCGATGGCGTGTTGAGACCTGTATGGTGTACTCAGCCGAGACGGGCGAGTGGTCAGTGGTGCCTCTGGGTAAAAGCAATATTTCCCGGAACCTACCTACATTTTCTTTGGATGTGAATATATAGTCAATTCGAAAGAGATTATTGTGAGCTCCTGAATGATAAGTAAATTGGCGCGTCCGTGGTAATTTAATGCGCCAAGTGTCTATCGGGCCAAAGGCGTCTAGAAATCAGCGAAGCTGGAACGTGTGCGGTGTTGCAATCTAGGCGGCGTGCGGTTGCAGGGGAGATATAGATGGTTACTAAGTTATGTTGTATCTATGTCTTTAAGTATATGCATTCTTAATATCATCTTGGTATTGAAGGAAGAAATATTTATGACAGTCTAGATCCGATACCCATTGGCAGGGGAGCAGGTGAACCTTCAGATGTATATGAGATGAGCGTACTCCTCCTTAAAAATCATTTTGGTGCACGCATTAACGTTGTCATGGAAAGACACAAATTTTTCATGCGCGTTCAGGCTAAAAGTGAGAGAGTTGGGAACTATGTGGCAGCACTCAAATCCCTTGCACAAACTTGTGAATTTGAACTTTTGACTGACTCCCTCATTCGTGATCAGCTCGTCCGTTGCACTAACGACCTCAAAATACAAGAGAAATTGTTATCTAAAAATCCCAATTTGAAAGAAGCCATACTTATTGTTGAAAGTGTTGAACATACCTCTACATGGGTCAAAGAGATTAGGAAGGGACCTTCCCAGAATGATCCTGTTTCCAGTGTCAGTCATGAACATCGACAAATTCTTCAACCTGAGTGTAGTGTTGCTGCTGTTAGTAAAGTTTCACCAAAACAAGAAAAAACCACATTTAAAACAGAAAAGTCTAAACAAAATTATAATGTTAATAATTTTAATAGAGAGAATAAATTTAGATGTCCCAGATGCGGTAGTGAGAAGCATGGACCAAATTATCCGAATTGTTTCGCTAAAAGTACTGTTTGTAGAAATTGTGGAAGGAAGGGTCACTATGCTAGGATGTGCAAGAGTAACAAAATTAATTGCATAGATGATGATGAAGTCTATTCCCAAGATTCCATTCATTGCATTACAGATGAAGTTGTTAATGGTGTGAGTCAAGTTGATGATGATGAAATATGTATGCCCTCTTGTGACATTCAAATTGCCAACAAGGTTGTTCCCGTACTTGCTGACTCTGGTTCTCTGTTTACTCTTATCAGTGATAAGTTTTGGTTTGCAAATTTCGATGGAGACAAAATTAAACTTATGACTCCTGATATCAATCCTGTGGGGTATGCCAAACAAAGGATTGAAGTTTTAGGATACTCCATCCAAACCATTGCGTTTAAAGGCAGAGAAACTGTTGGTAAAATTTATATCGCAAAGAGAGGAGATAATCTCCTTGGATGGCGTCATCAAAGGAATTTAGGGATTACTCTGAATCCTAATGCACCCGAACAAGTAATGCTAGTTTCTGATATGGGAGATTTTACAGACATTCTTGAGAAATTTCCTGAAGTATTTACTGAGGATCTAGGTTTACTGAAAGGGTTTAAACACAAGATAGTTTTGAAAGGCAGTGCCAACCCTATAGTACACAAAGTTCGGAAAGTACCCAATCTCATGCTGAAACCTCTGCAGGTCGAGATTGACAGACTGTTGAAGCTTGGTGTTATTGAGGAGATAGAATCCTCAGAATGGCTTGCGCCAATTGTTTTGGCACCTAAAGACAAGGGCACCAAAATTTGGATGTGTGTGGACCTCAGGAGTTTGAACAGTTCAATTTGGGTTGACAGGCAGCCTCTGCCTAATATCAATGAGATTTTGACCAAATTGGGTGGTGCTACTATGTTTAGCGTTATGGATTTGTCAGCAGCTTACCACCAGGTCCTTTTGCATGAAGGGTCAAGACACTTGACTTCTTTTGTCACTCCTATTGGTGCATACAGATTCATCAGGATGCCTTTCGGCTTAGCCAGCGCAGCTGCCTGTTTTCAGAGAATTATAAAAAACGTCCTTTCAGGTATTGATTGTGTCCTTTTCTTCCAAGATGATATTTTGGTCCACGGTGTTGACATTAGCAAGCATGATATTACCTTATTTGCTGTTTTGTCTAGACTCAAAGAAACTGGATTAACCCTAAAACAAGAGAAATGCAAATTCAGAGTCAGATCTGTATCTTACTTGGGGCACAATATATCTGGAGAAGGCATCAGTCCTAAGATTGACCTTGCAGAAGCCATTCTTCAAGCACAACCTCCTTCTAACAAAGACCACGTAAAGTCATTTAATGGGTTGTCGGAGTATTATTCCAAGTTTATTCCAAATTTTGCTAGTGTCATGCAACCTATCAGACTTCTCCTCAAAAGGGAGCAGTCTTCAATTGGGACAAGGAGTGTTCTGATGCTTTTAACAAGGTCAAGTCAGAGATTGCTAAGATGCCAACCTTGGGGCATTTTGATGTACACAGAAAGACCATTTTATCTACTGATGCAAGTTTGCGTGGTTTAGGGGCTGTTCTAGCACAATTTGTGGATGGTTCAGAAAAAGTTATTGGTTTCGCATCCCGTTCTTTGAAGGGTGCAGAGGAGCGATATTCAGTCATCGAGCGTGAGGCTTTAGCTTGTTTTTGGGCCATCAAACATTTCAGGTTTTATTTATGGGGTTTACCATTTGTGGTAAGATCTGACCATAAACCTTTAGTGCAGTTATTCTCTTGTAGGAATGTCGAATGTACAACTCCCAGGATTAAGAGATGGGTTGAAGGACTCATGGAGTACAATTTTTGTGTTGAGTACTTACCGGGTCCGAAGAATGTTCCCGCTGATTTTCTTTCAAGGTTACCAGTTGATAAATTAGTCACGCATGATCCAGATTTTTCCACTGTTTCATGGGTAAGAGAATCTGCTTTAAATGAGATAGAATGGAAAGAATGTTTTTCTGATGATCCAGCCAGGAATTTTATTTTGGAGGCAACAGTCAATGGTTGGCCTATCCTGAAGGAAGTTCCTGATCCTGCTAAAGGCTATTGGAATATAAGAGATGAATTGAACATTGTTCAGGGTGAGTTGTTTAGAGGCAACAGACTGATTCCCCCTCTCGGTATGAGAGAAAAGATAATTAACCTAGCTCATGAGGGACATTTAGGTCGTAGCCTCACCAAAGCAAGGGTCAGAGAATCCTATTGGTGGCCTGAGCTAGACCGAGAAGTTGAAATTGTTGTCAAAGATTGCCACATATGTGCTGGTAATGACAAATCAAGGAAGATGAGCACTGCACCTCTTTCCCCTGTTGCCATACCTGAACGTCCTTGGTCTAAGGTTGCGATTGACATTATTGGACCCTTTGAGAACCTTGGTTTTTCTGAGAGATTTATTGTTGTTCTAGTAGATTACACTTCAAAGTGGTTGTCTGCTTCCTGTATGGGAACTGTGTTAAGTAAGAATGTAATTGAGTTTTTAAAAGATGCTTTCACCTGTGAAGGGGTTCCTGACATCTTGGTTTCTGATAATGGTGTTCAGTTCACCTCCCAAGAAATGTCTGATTTTCTCAAAGATCTATCTATCACCCATCATAGGACTGCCCTTTATTCTCCACAGGCGAATGGATTGGTGGAAAGCATGAATAGATTGATTAGGGCGTGTGCCCAGACTGCTTACGAGAGAAGACTTCCCTTGAAACCCATCCTCAGAGAAAAACTGTGGGCGCACAGGAACACTCCCAATAGTGTGACTGGTATTTCACCTTTTGAGAAACTTAGAGGTAGAATTGCAGGTTCCAAGCTTAATCCTTTATGATTGTCTATTAGAGATAGGGGTTCCATACTCAACGATTCCAGATAAAAAAATTACCAGGATAAATACAAGCGCAGGTTTGATGTTTTGAAAGGAGCAAAAGATCCTCTTTGGAAAGTTGGAGATTTTGTTTTTGTCAAAAAGGGTGTATGGTCCCCCAAGGGTAAATCAAAGTTCTTTGGGCCGAGGCGTATAGTGAAAGTTATGAAGAATGTAGTTATGCTTGCGGGGGGAGATGTTTGGAGCATGTCACGTTTGTCAAAATGTGTGGAGGGAGATAATGGCATTATGGAACCTACTGCTCCAGAAGCTCCAGCTCCTAGTAAATGTATTGTGAAACCTGTTCCAGGAAAATGTACACCTTCACCTCCTCAAGATGTACGAGTTTCTCCTCGTGGGACAAACTCTAGAATTAGGAGACCTCCCATGTATCTCCAAGATTATTATTCTGAATAATTCCTTCTGAATAATTCCTTTTAAATAATTCCTTTCTAATACAGGACTGTTAACTATACTGAATAATTCCTTTCTATTACAGGATTGTTTACTTCTATTCCTTATTATTTCATTTTGTCATTATTATAAAGGAGATGTGTTGTATCTATGTCTTTAAGTATATGCATTCTTTCTCGAGAATGCAGCCATGTCACCTTGGAATGTTACATGTTCAGTCAGTTGTTCTCAAGGTCTTGGATGTAGATGACTTGCCTCCCTGTTGGGTTAATAAACCTCTTCAAATCTATTTCCTGAGTATTGCATCTTTACAATAAGTTAATTGCGTGCCCCTCCCATTGGCAAGAGATCACTGCAAAGCGGCCTTGATTGTCCGTGTAGGTGTGTCGGACAATCGGAGGAAATCATTTTTTTGATCAGGATTCCTACCCCTTGTGAACCCGATGTGAATTCAGAGTACCGCCAACTTCAAAGCCCATCGATCTATGGCTTTATATGTCAACCTCACTAGATGAGTTTCTTGTAGCATAACTAATGCTGGTGCCTTACGTTTAAGATATTGGAGCACAAGCCCTCTCTTTAGCTTGTCTCTCAAGCCATTGACATTCCAGGAGATGAGTGATAATGGTGGTGCATGTGTGGGGTGTGTTATAGGAATACCAGGGGTAGTAGGTGTATATGTTGGTACCCTTTCAACCAGGTCTGTGGGGTATTGCTATCAAGGAGAACAATTAAACATTACATAGACGTTTGCAAGTCGCATTATAAATCCAATTAAACAATGAAAAACAAATTAGAGAAAACTTAACATACCCTGTCCCTCCCCCCTCCCTGCCTCCCTGTATGACGGACTTAGAACTACCGGCCTCCCAAACAATACAGGGTGCCTATTTCCCATGTTCTGTTACCTTTGTAGGGGGTAATCTCTCCATCAGCCCCCCCAGACCATCTCTGCGACAGTAGTATATGACAGTGAAAATTATCAGGTTTGTATAGGTAAGCAAGTGTACATCGGTATTACTTGTTAACATTAGATATCTGGTCGGCAATCCTAAAAGAACATTCAGTCAGTTAGGTGACCCGCTGAGTACAAAGGCATTACAGTCAGTCAAGTATGCTTTATTCGAGGTAAAAAAACCTCATAAAAGCAGAACACATATAAAACCATACGTTCATAGCAATAATAATAAAAACCTATTTACAATCACGGAAATGTTAAAAAAAATAAAGCTTCAAGACTTCCATTAAAATTCACTATAAAACCACAAAATGCATACAAATACAACACCAATGTATAGGCAGATTCTCAATACCTAATTGGAAGGGCAGAAAAAGGACTATATTTCTCTAAACATCCTATTGTTGTGCCAGGAAAGTTCTTCTAATTGCCCATGCCCAGCCTAAATATTTCTCAACAGCCACAGCAATGGTGGGGAAAGAATTAGTACGTATTATTCTAAGGGCCACAACACTATCCCTTGTGCCAAACTATTTACACATGGCCCTCAACCAGACACGTCGGGGTAGACAGTAGGCCGCACATACAAAGAGTAGATGGGCAATGGTCTCTGTGCAAACTTTACAAGATGGACAAATATAAGAGTTACCTTCGGCCCATCTTCCAGTTATTATTATTATTATTATTATTATTTTAATTTTATAGAGCGCGTAGTCACCCGTAGGTATCCCAGCGCTAAAATCAAATACAACTAGCGGGTCAGCAGGGCAGGGAAGGATAATTTAAGGAAAGAGGTGGGTTTTCAGTTGCTTCCTGAACCTTAGGTAGATGGGTTCAGTTCTCAGGTAATGAGGTAGGGCGTTCCAGAGGCGTGCGGTATGAACCGAGAAGCGCCTACCTCCTGTTCTGGCCTTCTTGACTCTAGGAGTGACGATGAGATTTTCCTGGTCGGAGCGGAGGGATCTGGGGGCTTTGTAAGATTTGATGAATTTTTTTAGGCCTGGGGGGCCAGTATTTTGGATCAGCCTATGTGCCAGGCAGAGGGCTTTGAACATCACCCGTTCTCTCACCGGGAGCCAATGGAGGCGCTTCAGAGCTGGTTTGGCCGAGGCTCTGGCGGGGTGTTAGTGAGGATCCGGGCCGCTGTGTTTTGGACCCTTTGTAGTTTGTTCAGGGTTGCCTCTGGGGCCCCTAGAGAGATGGAGTTACTAAAGTCCAGCCTAGAGAGAATCAGGCCTTGAATCAGCAGTTTTTGGGAGTTATGGGGGAGAAGGGGCAGGATCTTCCGAATTGACCTGAGCAGCCCAAAGCACATCCCGGCTACCTTATGTGCCTGTGTTGTGAATGATAGCTCCTTGTCGAGCCAGACGCCCAGGCTTTTTACCTCCGGTTTCGGATCAGGGAGCGAGCCTAAACAGGGAGGCCAGATGTTTTGGAGTGAGGTGGGCCCCTTCTGACCAAGGAGGAGAATGTCGGTCTTTGACCCGTTGAGCTTCAAAGACGATCTATTCATCCACCCTTGTATCTGTGTCAGACAGTTGTAAAGGTCCGCAGGTTGTTTTTTAGGGTGAGAGAGGGACACCACTAACTGTGTGTCGTCAGCATAGCTGGCGATGCTCACTCCGAACGGGATGACGACCTCCTCCAAAGGGGACATGTAGATGTTAAATAATGTGGGACTCAGGGAGGAGCCCTGAGGCACGCCACATTGGAGGGAAGTGTCGGAGGAGCGGGAGTTATTCTCCCAAATTTGAAAGGAGCGTTGACTCAGAAAGGACGATATCCAGGACAGAGCCGTTCCTCCAACACCGACGCTCCTAAGTCGTTGGATGAGGAGCTGATGGTTGACGGTGTCGAAGGCCGCACTGAGATCGAGGAGGATCACTGCCACTGACCCTCCTTCGTCTAAAAGTGCTCTGGCCTCCTCCACCGCCATGAGAAGGGCGATGTCGGTGCCTTGCCCGGGGCGGAATCCCGTCTGCGAGTTTTTTAGACAGTTGTTGTTCTCCAAAAATTGTGAAAGCTTCCTGTTCACAAGTCTTTCCGCGATTTTACTCGTTCCCGGGAGGAGGGAAATAGGTCTATAGTTTGCCAGGTCGGTAGGGTCAAGGGAAGGTTTTTTTAGTAACGCCTTGACGACTGCCGTCTTCCAGCTGGGGGGGACAACTCCTTGTTGAAGAGAGATATTGATCAGGTGGGTGAGGAGGGGGGCGATCGTGGGTGCTACCCTTTTGAGGATACGTAAAGGGACAGGATCCCTAGGTGATCCGCTTTTGATGTTTTGCAGCGTGTCTTCAACCTCTTTTACCGTCACCTGTTCCCAGGAAATGAGACATGGGGGGGTAAGAGAGATGCTAGTTTCTTTTTCCTCGCTCGGAGTCATAGGTGGAATGGAGTCGAGGATTTTTTGGATTTTCTCCTTGAAGAAATTAGCTAGCTTGTGGCATTTTTCCTCATCAGTTTTGGGATCTGGGGGGTCTCTTGATCCAGGGATTTTGAGGAGTTCTTTTAGGATGGTAAAAGATTCCTTACTGGAACTCGTGGATTGTTCTATTCTTTCTTGGAAGAATAGACTTTTGGTTTTGCGGAGGGCAGTTTTATAGTATTGTGATGCGGTTTGATAAACTTTCTTGTTTTCATTAGATTTGTCCTTCCTCCAAAAGCGTTCCGTTCTCTTACACTCCTGACGCAAAGATTTAAGTGCCGGAGTGTACCAGGGGGCAGGGGCCACTCTTTTTGTATGTTTAAGAGAGGTGGTATTAGGGAGGAGTTTATCCAGAGAGGATGTGACCCAGGAGTTGATTTGTTCGTCAGCCGTGGCCGGGTCCGTGGAGAGGACAGGTGTAGAGTCTGAGAGCAGGCTGGCCCATTCAACCGAATCCAGCTTGTGCCAACGTCGGCCCGTCACTCGGATTTTGGGCGGTTGGGGGAGTGCTATGGCCCGGAACCAGGAGAAGGAAACCAGACAGTGATCTGACCACGGGAGAGAAATAGGGGGATCTGAGGTAATATCCCCAATGTTGGTCAGAACAGGGTCCAGGAGGTGACCCTTATCATGGGTAGGTTCGTTGTTGACCAGTCTGATATTGAATGACCTAAGGTCCTGAAGGAAATCCGAAGCTGCGGAATTAGAGGGGTCATTAAGGTGAAGGTTGAGATCACCCACGAGAAGAAAGTTCGAAGCGGAGGAGGCTAATTGTGACACCGCGTCAGTGAGGGCGTTGAGGGACTTCCCTGATGTTCCCTGAGGGCGGTAAATCAGCAGTCCTGAGATGGAGTGTGCCGGGGAAATTTGGAGTGCGAAATAGCAGCTTTCGCAGTCTGTGATTTTGGCATTGCTGGTCCGGCAGGCAAGATGTTCTCTATGGATAATTGCCAACCCCCCTCCTCTCCCTTTGGGTCTATGTAGGGTTTGAATAAGATAGCCTGGGGGAAGGGCATTGACAATATCCGAATCCGTGCTAGCAGAAAGCCAAGTTTCTGTGAGGTACAGGACGTCTAGGCAATGGTCCTGTATCAGTTGATTTCATGCGCATGTTTGGGGAGGGAGCGGCAGTTAAGGAGGCCACTCTGTAGTGCCGGCTTTCCCGAGCGGGATATGGCTGGGTTACAACAAGCGCAGTTGACAAAGGGTTTACCTACAGCGTGGACGTAGTGACAGTCCTGATTCTTTTCCTGGTTAAGGTCCCGAAGTGTTTCACTTGTGTACACCACGCGAACCTGCGTAGAGACCGGCAGAGTTCCTGGGCCTGGGTCCGGCTGGGCCCGGACGGGCCCAGACGGGCTTGCCTTAGGCGCGCCCGCTGCGCCCGTCCGCTGCGCGTACGTGTAAAACACATGCTTAAACCGAGGAGGAGGGGGCGTGGCCTCGTGCAGTGGGCGTGGCCTATAGTCAGGCTCGCGATGGCGGCACGAAAGGGAAACGAAGCCTGTCTGTGACAGCGTTTAGCTCGGCTGCACAGGGTCAGGGATGGTGACAGGACCTCTTAAATCGAGGTAAGAGTGAGTAGTTTTAAAAAACAGACAAATCACACAGTTTTAAAAATCAAGTTTAAAAATCGTTTTTGCGCTAAAGTTCTACCTCCCGGCTGAGCCTCAGGAGTAATGATTCAGGTGAGCTCGTGGTCCGCTTAGTTTATATAATGGCGGGGGGCGTGGCCTCGTGCAGTGGGCGTGGCCTATAGTCAGGCTCGCCGATGGCGGCACGAAGGGGAAACAAAGCCTGTCTGTGACAGCGTTTAGCTCGGCTGCACAGGGTCAGGGATGGTGACAGGACCTCTTAAATCGAGGTAAGAGTGAGTAGTTTTAAAAAACAGACAAATCACACAGTTTTAAAAATCAAGTTTAAAAATCGTTTTTGCGCTAAAGTTCTACCTCCCGGCTGAGCCTCAGGAGTAATGATTCAGGTGAGCTCGTGGTCCGCTTAGTTTATATAATGGCGGGGGGCGTGGCCTCGTGCAGTGGGCGTGGCCTATAGTCAGGCTCGCCGATGGCGGCACGAAGGGGAAACGAAGCCTGTCTGTGACAGCGTTTAGCTCGGCTGCACAGGGTCAGGGATGGTGACAGGACCTCTTAAATCGAGGTAAGAGTGAGTAGTTTTAAAAAACAGACAAATCACACAGTTTTAAAAATCAAGTTTAAAAATCGTTTTTGCGCTAAAGTTCTACCTCCCGGCTGAGCCTCAGGAGTAATGATTCGATCAGTTAACGATCTAATAGGAATAGACCCCACCCTGAGCTGGAAGTACAACTTCCTTTCCTGGGGTTTGGTTATAATGTCCCAGTAAGATTCAAGGGAAGGGCAAGATTTCACTTCAAGATACTGGCCCTCCAAAGTAGAAGCGTCAGCTTCATTCCAGTTCCTATGGTTTACTGTTTCCCAGTACTTTGTTTTTATAATTTCCTTAGCCGGGAACTGCACCTCCTCTGGTTTCTCCCAAAGCTCATTCAAACCCAAAATCCCCAGAGATCTATGCAAATCTCCTAACCAACCTATCTTGTGGAACTTATCACAGTTGATTACATCCAGGAAGCCCCTTGCGTAATGTGCGAGTTCAGGAGTGACCCAGTTGCGACGCCAGTATAGAATGGGTCGCAAGCTAGCCATATCAGATATGGCTTTCCTACCCAACTCGCAACGTAGCGGCTTCATGGGTGTTCTTTAGGTAGGCGGAATTTGAGGGCCGCCAATTCCATATGTTTCTTCCACTTAACACCCTTGTCTATATGAACTCCCAGATAGACGAAGTCTGATACTATTTCCACCTTTTGGCCATCCAAGAAAAAGTTCCCTCTGAGGCTGGGGTGAGGATTAAAAGTCATGAGCTTTGTTTTAGCCACATTTACTTCAAGGCCACGATCCCTGCAAAAGTCCTCAAAAATTTTCAGGGCACGCTGGAGGCCACTAGGGGTTTTAGATAATATCAGTGTGTCGTCTGCAAAAAGTAATATTGGGGTTTTCAAACCATCCAAAATTGGAGCATTGACAGACGCAGACAACATGCGCTCCATAACACCATTAATGTATAGAGAAAAAAGTGTTGGCGCCATGGCACAGCCTTGGCGTACCCCTCTTTCCACTGGGAACTCCTCAGATACCTGGCCATGCCTACCCCACTGGATCTTTGCATAATTAGCCTTGTGTAATCTCATGACCAGGGATATAATCTCAACTGGCATACCCATCTCGCTTAAGACTTTCCATAGCATGGAGCGGGGGACTAAATCAAAAGCTGCACGCAAGTCGATAAAAGCTGCGTACAGACTACCCTTCTCCAGCTTCACTGTTTTCCAATATAGCAAGGTAAACCTAAAGATCTGATCTATTGTGCTGGTCAATTTACGAAATCCAGCTTGATAGGGAGATAATACATTAGATTCTTCCACCCAGTTCATGATCTTTGTTAGGGTCATTTTTCCTACAACCTTCTGGACCGTATCTATTAGGCTGATGGGCCTGTAATTCCCCGGTATAGTTTTATCTCCCTTTTTAAATACGGGTATTATTACTGCCCCCAGCCACGATTTTGGCACTGGTGCCCCTAGAGCTACCGCGTTCGCCAGGTTCAAGATATACTTCCCCCAACAAGTTTTTCCGTGGAGAAAGACATCAGCGGGCACCCCATCTGGACCCGGGGCCTTGCCCCGCGCCACTGAATTTAGGGCCATTGCTACATCAGTTTTAATAAAAGGTGGTATTTTAAAAACTGTAGTTTTCACAGGTTCTCCCAAGATGTCCTCCGGGCGACACATGTATTGGGGCCCAAAGTAGTCCAACCAGCTACTCTGGGAGACATAGTTTGAGGGTGGTTCGGGGATGCCACCTTTCCCCCACTTAACTATATTCCAGAATAGTCTGGAATCTTTGGCCGAACTGGTGGCCTTAAGATCTAACCAATGCTGCTCATCCCAGTACTTCTTAGCCTGGAGAACACTGGCCTTATACACCTGCCTCGCCTCCCTCACAGCAGCTGGAACTTTACTCTTAATAGCCATCCCCAGTGAACTTCTTGCTGCCCTACACTGTGTGTTATACCACCCTGCTTGATATGGGGAGGTTTTCTTACCAGGTTGCACACGTACTGCCCTATAGAAGTGACCCTTTATTAGGCTAAAGAATGCACAATGGAGGTTAGTGATCTCATCCATTTCTATACCTCCCTACGTTCCCATCTTCAACATAGCTTCCATGGCAACAGTAGTAGTCTCCAGTTCTTTGTTAATACTATCCAAGGCCACTTGGTTCACCGCTACTTTGGGCCACTTTATTCTTCTCATCATGTTCGTTGGAACAATCTCTAATATCCCCTCTACTATATTGTTTGAGCCCTCCACCTCCCCACCCCACAGTTTGTGAGTGATACATAGGGGATTATGGTCACTCTCCTGCCTACTGACCACCCTCATGTCAGTCATTAGGTGCCAAATCGCCAAGTTACAGATGACATAATCAATTCTACTTTGCCATCGTCCATTATCAAATGTATTATTAGCCCCTTGTCCATCACTTGCTGACCTTCCATTCAGAGCTCTTACCCGCCTTTCAATACATAAGGCATTCATCTGAATTACTTCAGCTGACCATCTGCTCAAAGGCATTACAGTCAATTATGTGGAAGAGTCCTCTTCTCCGGTTCTAGTTTCTTGGATGGATTGTCATCCTTTTAGCGTCTTTCCAGTGATTCAGCTTGTGTGGAGGATGCTTCTTCTGGCGTGGATTGTGACATTTCAGTCGGAGTTTGGTGCAGTTTGTTATTCTTCTTCCCAGGTTTTGCGACTTCGACAACCTACAAGCCAGTCCTGGACAGGTGGGGTCATTCTCGCTGTTTGTAGAATGAGGTGACGATCTCAGAAATTGAAAATGTGGGCGATGATCGGTCTAGGTGGAGCACCTTGCTTGGACCTGGAACCAGGAACGCGGTGTGCTCTCTCCACCGAGAAGTAGTGGAATAGGCCTCTAGGCTGTAGATGTTGCTTGATAATATCTTCCACAAAGAGGTCCATTGCTGGTACCCCTAACCCTTCTGGCACCCCAACTATTCTGATGTGGTAACGCCGGGATCGGCCTTCATAGTCATCCACTTTAGCAGTCATTATTTCACTTTCAGTTTCCAGCTGGCACACTTGATGTGTAAGTTCAATGGTGTCGTCACGCAGAGTCCCTGTGGTGGTTTCTACTTCTGTGACTCTTTCACTCATGTTTTTAAAGTCTGCTTGGATCAGGGAGAGTTCCACCGATATTGCGCCAATCCGGGAGTCAAGAGCTGTGTGCACTTTAGTAAGGGTGGCGAGTATGTCTTGCAATGTGACTTCTGACCCTTCCCTCAAGGCCGCCTCAGATGTATTTGCGGGCGGTCGGTCCATTGTTTCCTGCTGGGTTTTATTGTATGCGTATTTATCTAACTTGTTCTGTTGCGCAGCACTTTGTCCTCGATCCCCCCATCGATGTATGTCTGGGTCGCGTTCCGCTGTTGCTGGCCACTTGTGTGGTAGTACTCTCCAATGCCTGCCTGGGTAACGCACTGTCACCCGCGGCCTTTCGGGTTTCCCACCCCCAGGTGGAGGCATCGTTCTGCGCACTCTGTCGGCTGGAGGCTGCTGGAGTGACGTATCTGGGGCTGTCCGGTGTTGCACTTTACTAATGAGGCCAATTTAGTTTTATTTTTAGGGGTCCCACTGTGTGCTGCCAGTTGTACTTGCTGCATTTCTGTTGTCACCCCACCTCTGTGAGGGACTCTATGTAGTATGTGGCTGGAGAAAGTTCCACCAGAACTGTTGTTGAATGTCTCTTCAGTACTGTGCAGGGGGTGTTAGTGGTAATTATTGCGGCATAAATAATCATGGTGGGGGACACAGGAAGTCTCGCCACACCGCATGGATCAGTATGTCCCAATCCCGCCGTTCACCCAGACAGGTCTAAATTCTGGTGCTCACCTTCAGCGTGTCGTGCTCATGCTGATTTATTCGTGCACCCTGGAGAAACGGGTTCAGTCCGAATGTAGGGGATGACCGCTGGTGTCAGTAGGCAGACTCACTGGTCCCACCTCGTTGTTTCCGGGAGCTGCGTTCAGTGTCATGTGCAGCTGTTCAGGTCGTGGAGCTCTCGGGGTAGGCACACTCGATGCTGCGGGATAGTGGCTCACTTGAGGTCCCGGCTTTATCCCCGGGTGCAGGCAGCAGATACTTCCCACGATGTTGTGGCCACTGCGATCACCCTTTCCCCGTTGCAGGCCAATTGTACCCGGGATCTTCCATCACCTATGCCACCGTATACATGCAGCGGAGAGAGGTGAAAAAGTGTGCGGATCGTCAGAGATGTCTGTGGTGGTCCAGAGCGGCTCTAGGCGGTGGCCATTTCGTTCGGCTGATAGCCAAGCCCCAGTCAATTTGAGTTTGAGGGAAATTTTCTACAGGACCAGTATATATCGTAAAAGAAGGCACAAACTTGGGATGAATAAGGAGAGCTTCTTTTGGACCCTAATCATTCTGACATGGTATCATCCAGACAGAAAACGGAGGGCGTCTATTGCACTCAGCAAATCTGTCCAGTTCTAGCACAGTTTGTAATTTAAAGTCCGATGATTATCCCAAGGTATTTAATAGAGAAACTCAAGGGTTTACAGCATCGTATAATTCTCAAGATTGATGCACAAGAAATGGCTCACACGGTGCACATAGTGCCATTAAGTTTGCAGCGTGAATTGAAGCTTGAATTAGAGAATTGTGTTTGCAGGGCATAATTGAGCCCATTGAACGGTCAGAATGGTTGGCTCCCATAGTTCTAGCGCACACATCAGACAAATTGGCTAGATCGTGTGCTGGGAATCATTTTAAATGTAATAAAGACAAGAATCTGCAAAATTGTTTAACTTGGACTGTCTGTTGGATATGAAGAATACTGATTGAATGGCCTTTTCAGAATCATATGTACTAATAAGTAAATTTTGTTTGCGTCTCCAAATTCATCTTATACTAATGTTGGACTGACAAACAGACATAAGGGTGTGTGGTTAAAGCTTACATTGGTTTTACATCTGACAAATTCTTGAGACTCTTTGAGGATTTGAGAGATCTAAATTCAAATATTTGGGTGTATCCCCAGTTCCTGCCAACCAGTTTCTTCACTTCCTTAGATGTTTCTTTGGCCTACCACTAGATTGAATTGAGTAGGGATTATAGACACCTCACATCATTCGTTATGCCTGAGGCAGCATACAGATATGTTTGGATGCCCTTTGACCTATGTTATGTTATGTTATGTTAAATTATTTGTACCGCGCACAGTCACCAAACGGTTTCATGGCGCTCATAACAAATACGGAAGGCAGGAACGGGGTTTACTTAAATGCTGACTGAAAGAGGAAAGTTTTCAACATCCTGCGGAAGCAATCATAAGTTGGGCAGTGTCGGAAGGCAGTCGGGAAGGAATTCCAGGTCTTGGGGGCCAAAAAAGAAAAACACAGACCACCATGCTTTTTACGTTTGATTTTAGGAATAACTAGAAGATTGTGTGAGGTGGAACGGAGGTCTCTCAGGGGCACATATCGCTTCAGACAAGAAGAGATAAAGACAGGAGCTTGATCAGACAGAGCTTTGAAGATTGTACAACCAAGTTTGAAGGTGCAACGTTTGGCCACCGGGAGCCAATGTAGGCTCTGCAGCAGCGGCGAAACGTGCTGGTGTTTAGGCTGATGGTAAATTAGGCGTGCTGCCTGATTTTGCACCAGTTGCAACCTGTGAAGATGGTAAGCAGGGATTCCCACGTACAGGGTGTTGGCATAGTCAATTCTGGACATAACGAGAGCCATGATGACAAGTATAAGTGCATCTCTAGTGAGGAACCTACTGATCTTACGTATCCTATGCAGATGGAAGAAGCAGGATGACGTGACAGCATTGATATGAGGCCTCATGGATAGATCACCAGAAATGACTACGCCCAAGCTCTTCACTGAGTTGACGGGGCAAGGTGCAGACCCTAATGAGGCCCTAGCGTCTGCTTCAGCTGAATTTTAATGGTTGATGTGTAATTTATGCCAAAAAAAGGTGGGTGTCACATTTTTCCAAGAAAACATTTAGATTTTTAGAAAAACTGTGTCCGAGCATGATGACAGAGTGGGCCAAGTATTGAATGTTTTGAAGTCTAGCAGGATGAACCTAAGAAAAGATTAATGTATGTTTTTTAAGAAGGGGCGGGTTACTTAGGTCACTATGTTTCTAGTACTGGAAGATCCAGGAAGTCATCGAAGGTGTGCCAAAACCCAAAGACGAGCTCCGCTTATTCCTTGGTTTAGTGGAGTGCTATGCCAAATTTTTCCATAATTTCTCTGATAAAAACAGTGTGTTTGAGGAAGCCTATTGGAAAAAATGTAAGGTATGTATGGAATGAAGAACTCAAGATGAATTTTGAATAAATCAAGGAGATTGTGCAAAACCGTTTGATATAAATGATTTGTGTATTGTTTCCACTGATGTGAGCAATGTGGGGCTTGGTGCTGTGCTCATGCAAAGAAGGAGTGACGAGCTTGAGGAAACCTTAGCGTTCGCCTCCAGAACCTTAAGGGAAGCTTGAAGGTACATATTCAACCATAGAGAAGGAAGCCTTGGCATTGTGTTGGGAAGTGCAACATTTTATAAACTTTTTGTGGAAAAAATTAATTTGTGCTAAATACAGATGACAAACCATTGGTGGATCTTTTTCTACGAAAGGGGGTCGAAGAGCTACTCTGTTTTTCGACAAATGGCAATACAGACTGCAAGAGTTTCATTACAAGCTGGAGTATGTTGTAGGGGCCAGGCATTATGTGGCTAATTGCTAGTCAAGGTTTCCACTGGAGAAGGATGAAGAATGCAACAGTAATTTGGATGAGTTTGAATTGGTGTGTGGGGTTAGTTCAGTGA
This sequence comes from Lissotriton helveticus, assembly GCF_964261635.1. Lineage (NCBI taxonomy): Eukaryota > Metazoa > Chordata > Amphibia > Caudata > Salamandridae > Lissotriton > Lissotriton helveticus. Next base: position 222,504,674 of record NC_136061.1, on the reverse strand, counting down.
AGGACACCATGAAAGGGACTTTATCAGAGTAGGAGTGGCTGTAGGCAGTGTCTGATGACAGGAGCTCAAGTTTGTGGCGAATTGTAGTGCGAATGGTTGGCCCAACAACAAAGGTACCCCTGCTGATTCGATTCCTTACAGGAGAGTAGAGGAATTGTTCCATTGTTGGGGGAACTATACGCAGAGGTGGACAATTGGTAGGTCCGGGTAGCATGCATAGGGAAGTTCTGGATTTAGCCCATACAGGTCATCTTGGGATTCATGCTTTGAAGCAAAGAGTAAGGGAGGATGTTTGGTGGCCCAGGGAGTACAAAGACATAGAACATATGTCCGAGATTGTTGCATGTGTGCCCTTAGTGACAAATCACAAGTGACGTCTTTCTCCTCAGTTGATCCTGTCGTGGTTAAAAACACTCTTTGACTTAAACTAGCATTTGATTTGGCAGGACCCTTTCGTGTGGTTGGTAAATTACCAAAGTATGCTGTTTGAGTAAACTACATGACTAAGTGGCCTGAAGTGAAGTTTGTGGACAGTGTAAATTCGGATGTTGTCATTAAATTATTCAGGGAAGTATTTCATAGAGAAGGATTCTCTGAAGAATTAGTGACTGGTAATGGCATTCAATTGGTATCGAGAGAAATTGAACGTTTTCTGAACAAATGTGGCATAAAACACATTCTAACCACATGTTATCATCCTTGTAGTAACGGTTTAGTCGAGAGAGTGAACTTAGTCCTTAAGGACCAGTTACAATTGGCTCTCATTAATGGATTGCATTCAGTGGCGGCTGGTGACATTTGAAAGTGGTGAGGCGTAAAATGATAATCATACTGCACCGTAGAGAGAGAGCCCGAACCCCCTAAGGAGGGTGTCGGTGGGATTTCCCCCCCGAGAAAATTTTGAAAAAAGAGTGGACAAATGGTGCATTTTCAAGCAAATTTGAGAACGCAGGAAGGTTAATAAAGCAATTGTGAAAATGCAGTTATTACATTAAGAAAGTGGTGTCATATAACATCGGTAGCTGCTTATTCAGCATAACCACAGAGCTTCATAACAGACTTTGAAACACAATGCATTGCTGAGTACCTCGCAGATGTATTTTAATAACAAACAAATAAACAGGACGCAAACTAGCAGCCTTCAGAGTGTTCACTTTTTGTTAATAAAATCAGCACGTCTGTTTTTAAGGGAAGCAAACTTCTCAATAACTTGAACATTGAAGTCTGGTATTCTTTTAACTAAGTCACTCTCTATAGAAAGCATCGCTAAGGCATTCAGCCTTTCCTGAATCATGGTATTTCTCAGGAATGTTTTAATTCTATTCAAAGCGGAAAAGCAACGTTCCGCCTGTGCTGTTGTCATCGGAGTGGTGATGAGTATTTTTAGTAACTTACATGATAGCCCTTAACTATTAGAATGTCAAATATAGCAGCAGTTGCCTTACCTTAAACACTGAGGCTGTTGACTGTTGTGCAAGCAGGAAAGAAGTTTGGTGCTATTCTTCTTTGCCTTGAGGCTTTCCACTTTACCAGGCTTTACCAGATGCGGAAACGCAAATATAACAAAATCTAGTTGTGTCAACCAAACACATAGACTGTTAATCATAAAGAACCACAGGCCTAGGATCATATATAAAAAAGATTCATCCTGTAACATCAGTGTCAAGTTGTGCAGCCTACAGGCTTCTAAGTAACATAACATAGTGTGTATTTGTAAAGCGCACGTTCTTAAAGGCTAGAGAGGTAGACTTTGAAGCTGGCTGGGTAACCAAGTTCGAGTCTGGTGGGAGGCTCAAACATCCTATGATTCTGGGCAAATCACTTAATCTCCCCGTGTCTCGAAATGAATGTGCCCTCTGTAATGCAACTGATGCTCATGTAACGCGCTCTGAAACCTTCGGGTCTAGTTCGCGCTGTATAAAACTGAAAAGAAAAAGTCTGTTACCTCATGACTTACATGTTTCCAATTACAACACTTGAGTTGAGGCATTCCACAGAAGTCCCCCGTTAACGTATAAATTAAACACCAACTGTCAATTGGTCCTAACTGTGGTCATAATTTAGCATTCTTTAGCGCCATTTTGTATGGAATGCCTTATAGAGTGCTATTTCAGAGCTAGAGCTAAAAGTAAATTATATTTTTGTGGCACATTAAACTAGCACAGCATAAAGATTATCGCTAATTTGCTGACATTTTCTGAGTTTAAGCGGAATGACGAGCAAACCTTTTGTGGATTAAAAATCTGCGTAATGGCGCAATGGCGTAATGGCGGTCAGTGTTCATTCCTTTCCTTTGCAAAAATGCACCCGAAAGAGCCAGGCTGGTAGCTGCACTTTCACACTACAGAAGTAAGTTTGTAGAAGTGATGTGCAATGTGTGTACATTCAAGAGTCTACAGCAAGGCAGTCTGTCGCAAGTGAATTGGGTGTTTCAGTTGACCAGACCTGTCATAATAAAATAATGACAGGATGTTGCAGAAAAAAGCCTTGGTTCCAACAACATCTTGCCCAGTTTAATATAGCTATATTTCCCCATTTCTATACATTTGCGGTTAGATAAACTCTCACAAAATTTACAGCTGCTGCCGTCCATTTTGCACTGCGCTCGCTGTGTGTGTGGTAAGAGACCCGCAGGTCCCATGATGTCTCATATACTCGTGTGTTCATCGACTGGTATTTTTTTCTGCTGGCGTGGAGATATTTTTTCCCGATGTGTCATCTGTCGTCGCCTTGGCCGAAGGTGAGCATGGAGACGTGGGTTGCCATTGTTCGTCACAGCATGGTTCGCGCTTAACTAGAAACGTGGCTGACCAGAGAGTAAGAAGTAAAGCTGTCACGCGGTGTGCGCGCCCCCCACACATGCTCTGACTTGCCGCATTTGATTGTCACCATATGTATTAATCCGTAGTCGGAAATAGGCACTGGGCAAATGGATTTGCGCGTTCTTTTCTGCGAATCATTTCTCCTAGCAAAAAAAATGTGTTAGAGAAAAAAAAATTCTCTTTAAGGTGATAATGGAAGAACTACAAATGTTTCCTGCCATAGACGTGGCCTATTCTTCCCCTCAGAAGTAACTAGAGCAGAAAGATGTGCTAAATGAAAGACTTCATACATACACAAAGCGTCGGTCATTTAATAAAACGGCCGGGTGTAATGCAGCAGGTCAGGAGTCGGAACTTGGTGCAGCACGCAGCAGCAGTAGTCACGCCTCGCCTGCCTTCCTGTTAGCCTGAAGGGGAGTCACACACTTTTCTATTACGTGCGGCGGGGTGCGGTTGAGAGTGAGTAACTGACACAGTACTGGTGGTGACTGAGGAGGAGGGAAGTCTAGCAACGCCGAAATTACCCAATCACTGCATGGCTTAACAATAAAGCCATACAGTGATTGGGCATTGCTAGTGGACGCTGGGCGGGACCTCCGACGCAGTGCCAAGTCAGACTAGACTGGCAACCGCGGAACCGCCGCCCTGCACTACATGATGCTGCAGCACTGCAGCCAATCCTGGCGATGCTCTATTACAGAGAGAGGCTCTCTCTTAAAGACAGCAGCGCCAGGATTGGGGTGTGCTGCAAAAGTTGCCGCCCATTTTTTAACATTGGGGTCTGTGGTTTGCGCCACGCCCCCCAGTTATCTCTATCATCCTAATTGAAATGCACTGTTGTCTTGGTCGCGAAAGGCAGCGCCCGGCCAAACCAACCCGCCATGCGTACAGTTTGCTTGTGCCGCACAGTGCGCATGTGCGGGCCGCGGTATCGCGTGAAGTGCGAAGTCAAGTACATGAAGCAAGCCAAGCCGGTGTGACGTGACGCCGCCACGCACTTTAAACATTTGCGAGCATCTCATTATATTATTTATTGACATATTTTGTGGTGGTGGCGGCTTTGGGGCAACGCCCCACCGCCCCAATAGACACTGAACAAATTGTTTCCCTCTATCTGCCAACATTATGTATGTAATCTTAGTTTGGTTAGAGAACAGTTTTCTGATATGGCATCACATACAGAAACAGAAAAAAAGACTTGGGATTCAAGATCTGCCCTCATCCCCAACAAGACACCGGCCAACTGGATCAAAAGGAATAGTTACTGTGTTCCGAAGTGTATTTCACTTCCCCCTGTGGTCCCCATATGACCAGGGGTTGACGAGGTCCAGAGCATGCAGGTGCGTTAAGCCCGGTCTTCGAGGTGGGTCAGTACCACCTTAGGGCCCCATCACCACTGTAGGGACCAGTTCCCTTGTTTCAGGGACAGACTGCCCAACCTGTGTCTTCCATTTGCCCTGCCAAGAGCCCCATATCTTAGTGAATTTAACTGGGCATGTTCTTGCTTTATAAATGTGTTGCTCAGCTCCCATGCACCAATCAATATTCACCATTGGGACCCTGGCTACCCCAAATGGTTGTCCTCATTTGTATTCCATCAGTGTATATTTAAGAGTTCGAATAAGAAAGCAGAAAAAAGACAAACAGAGGAGGAAGCCTTAAGTCTTTCAGCTTTAGGTTCCAGAATGAGGGTAACCGATCACTCCTTTTACAGAGAGCATGTGCTGTACATTACGGGCCCTCACCCGTCCCAAACCATATTCCTCACTATTTGCTTCTCTCCCTCCCATTCTCCCTCACCATTATAACAGGCCCCACAGAATGCTCTTCACCAGGATTATCAGTCTGTACCTTTTGGACTATTCCTGGCCTGTATGGTTGTACATAATCATAGGACTAATTTAACCGTTATACCAACTAAAGAAGAAGAAGACGACCATAACTCAGAAGGCACTGCATCCTAAACATTCACACAAAAGAAATAATAGCTACCAATTAGAAAGAGAAAACAGTAAAGCATTAAATAAAACATTACTTCTGGTTATTTTTCTTTTACTCTTTTATCCTTATCTACAGTTACACCAATCATCCCATAAATCCCACATTTTTGTTCTTTTTGTTACACGTATTGCATTGTCTAATTTTGCCACCCTGTGGATCGAGTTAATCCATTCATACTCTACCGGGGGGACAAGCAAGATCCACTTAATACACGGCTCCCTGCGCGCCAGTAGAATTAACAAGAACATTAGAGTTTTATGATTTTTAGATACATTGATTGTTATATCCTCGTCTGGGGTTACACCAAAAATTACCTGTGGGAGACTCACCTTGACTTCAGACCCCAAATTACTGGAAATCGTCTCACCTACTTTTTCACAAAATGATTGTATAGCAGGACATCGCCAAAACATATGTGCTTCATCCGTGTCTACTTTCCCGCACTTTTGGCACGTCATTCTTTTGGAACCAATTTTGGATAATCTTCTCAGGGTCCAATATGCTTTGTGAACAGTAAATAAATGATTTTTTCTTAGTGGTGCAGCTTTAACACTTTGCCATAAAACAGATAGAGATACTTGCTAAAGGTAGCCCGATCGTAGCTCGGCAGCTCTTTCCTCCAGATAGATTCGGACCACTGCTGAGAATCTTCATGAGATTGGATTAGCAGCCAATACCATATAGAAATTTCTTTCTGTCCCACAGGGAAAGTAGCTGCCTTCTGTTCAAAAAATTCATTTCCATTCTCAGTTTTTTAAAAGTGATTTAGCCCAGCTTACTAATTGGAAATATTTAAATTTAGAAACAGCCCCCTTTGTAATATCCTGCAGTTTTTGCCATGAAATTAATTCAGCGTCCTCCAACAGCTCACCCCATCTTTCTATTCCATTTTCTTGAATTGGGATTGCAGGAGAGTCTTGAAGGCAAATTGGAGTTTCCGGTGAGTTCCATATTGGGGCCAATGTACTATAATAGGGAATTCGTAGTAATGCTCTTATTTGATGCCAACCCCTACAAGCTGCCAATAAAACTTTTAATTTCACTTTCTTGTAGTATTTTGGGTCGCCGAATTTAAACAAGAAAAACCTGGCTTGGGACTGAAAAACTGATGTTAAAGCCTGACATAATGGTGAAAAGAAAGTAGTATTGCCCAGTATTTGCCTGAAGATTTCTAAATGGAATGCCCTCTGGTACTGCAAAGGTCTGGAGACACGATCCCTCTGTTCTCCTTTCTTACTCTAAGCTTTCGCGACGCTATCCGAGGTCTTCTTTTTGCCCATATAAAACTTGTAAAAAGGCCTTGTACCTTGGTTATCCATTTCTTCTTGAACCCTAAAGGAATAGAGTTAAAAAGAAAAGTATACTTTGGAAGGATTACCATTTTTAGCAGGTTTGATTTTCCTAGGAAGGATAGAGGAAGTGAATCCTATTTCTGAAATTGTGTCCTAACTTTAGAGGTTACTTTATCGAAATTTACCTTCGCTATTAAATCAATTTTCTGTACTACCTCTATACCCAAATATCTGATACTGTGCCGAATCTGATCATGACTATAATGTGTATTCCATTGCATAATTTCTGTTTTAGCTTGATTCACTGCACAGCCTGATATTTGCCCAAAACCTTTTAAAGTGTCCCAGATGGCTATTATTGAGTCTTGAAGAAGACCCATGAATATCATTAAGTCATCTGCAAAAAGGCTTATTTTCTTCTCCCAACCATTGCATGAAAAAGGGGTGATTTCCTGGCATTTCCTTAGCTTAATAGCTAGCGGCTCAATATACATGTCGAAAAGTAATGGGGAGAGGGTGCACCCTTGCCTGGTACCTCTACCTATTATAATCTGAGGGGAAAGGGTACCATTTACCAGAACTCGTGCGACAGGATTTTTGTATAAAGATTTAATATCTTGTAAGAAATTATTTTCTAAATTAAAACGCCGAATTATTTCCTGAAGATAAACCCAATTAACCCTGTCAAACGCTTTGGCTGCGTCGCAGGTCATGATTGTTAGAGTTTAACGTTTACAGTGGCCATATCAATTGTACCAATGAATTCCTGAGTTAAGTCATGCAGATGTCTGCCCTTAATAAAACCCTTCTGATCGCTGTGAATCAGAAGACCGACCACACTCTCCAATCGTAATTATTTGTGTAAAGATTTTATAATCTGAGTTGAGTAGGGACATCGGTCTATATGACTCACAGAGCTGAGGGTCCTTATTGGCTTTTAATAGTACAATTATTGTTGCTGCTTGCCAAGATGTGGGCAGATCTTGTTTTAGGATATAAATGGAATTAAACAGGTCCAATAAAATGGGGGCTAGTTCTTCTTTTAATAGAGAATATATTTCATTAGGTAAGGCATCAGGACCTGCAGCTTTACCTTTCTTTAAGCTTTTAATAATCCTATAAATTTCTTCAATCGTGAAAAGTGCTGATAGTTCTTCCTTAAAATCTTCACTAAGATAAGGGAGATCTATGTCCTGTAAAAAAGCTGCTATTTGTTCCGTGTCTGGATTTAGATTCTCTGTGTAAAGGTCTTCAAAAAATGTTGAAAATGCTTCAATCAATCAATCAATCAATCAATATACTTATAAAGCGCACTATTCACCCGTTAGGGTCTCAAGGCGCTGGGGAGAGGGGATGCTACTGGTCGAAAAGCCATATTTTGAGGCATTTCCTGAAAGTTAGGAGGTCCTGGGTCTGGCGTAGCTGGAGTGGTAGAGAGTTCCAGGTTTTGGCGGCGAGGTGTGAGAAGGATCTTCCTCCGGCGGTGGTGCGGCGGATGCGGGGGATGGTGGCGAGAGCATAGTTGGCGGAATGCTTGTTTAATCCCTCCCTCTTCAGTGAATACTAATCCAGTTTCTTGACATTTACTTTCTTTATTATGTTTCTAGCTTGATCTACCCTTGTTTTCCATGCTAATAATTTGCCGCAGCCTTCCCCATACTCGTGATTTGTGAATTTACTCGCCTCCCATCTTTTTCTTATTCTGATCTCTAACTAATCAGCTAGATTGCTCTTTGCTTTTGTTAGCTCTACTTCATTGGTTATATTTTGGGAATATTCTAGATTTCCCTGTGCCTGTTTGATTGCCTCTTCTAATACCTGAAGTTCTATCTTTTCCTATTTCTTGTAAAATGAACTGATACCTGTTAGTGTACCTCTAAGATACGCTTTGAACACATCCCAGACTTTATCTATGGGGGCAGAATTGAGATTAAAAGAAAAGAATTCGCTAGTTGAATGCTTCAGTTTTCTTGTTATTATAGAGTCTAACAGTAAAGATCTATTCATAGTCCATCTTCTTTCTTCTATGTTATTTCTTATCTCGAGATATAAGGATACTGCGGAATGGTCAGTCAGGTGTTCTGGTATGTGTGATACCTTACTAATTTGCTGACTAATCGAGGCTGACACGAAAAAGAAATCAATTCTCGATCTGTGGCCATGTTTTTTATTATGAAAAGTATATTTCCCTGCGTGTAATCCAGTTCTAGCACCCTTTGTAATCCAACTATCTATTAAGCCTAGGTCTTGCATTAGTTGCTTTACTACTGCCTTCATTTTTGGGACTACCACTGCTGACCTCTTAGATGTAGTATCTTGTGTTGGATCCAAAGGAATGTTAAAATTGCCCCCCATGATGATGGGAACATTCACCTCCACTAAGTGTAGAAATTGTGTTTTTAACGGTACTGTGTTAGGGCCATAATAGCCCACTAATGCTATCCAGATACCCCGCACCTTTATCTTTACTATTACCCACCTTCCTAATGGGTCGACCTGTGTTTCCCCAAATAAACTAAGGCAGGTTTTTTTAATCCGTATTGCAACCCCTTTTATTGTAACCATTTAGGAGAATTGTATATACAATAATCTAACCATGGCTGATGTTTTAGTATTTCTAGTCATTCCTCTTTAACAAGATGTGATTCTTGGATAAAGATAATATCTGAGTCACAAAGCTTCAGGTATTTTAAAGTTTTTGTCTTCTAGCTAAGACCCTTAATCCATCGAATGGACAGTCAGGTGTTCTGGTATGTGTGATACCTTACTAATTTGCTGACTAATCGAGGCTGACACGAAAAAGAAATCAATTCTCGATCTGTGGCCATGTTTTTTATTATGAAAAGTATATTTCCCTGGGTGTAATCCAGTTCTAGCACCCTTTGTAATCCAACTATCTATTAAGCCTAGGTCTTGCATTAGTTGCTTTACTACTGCCCTCATTTTTGGGACTACCACTGCTGACCTCTTAGATGTAGTATCTTGTGTTGGATCCAAAGGAATGTTAAAATTGCCCCCCATGATGATGGGAACATTCACCTCCACTAAGTGTAGAAATAGTGTTTTTAACGGTACTGTGTTAGGGCCATAATAGCCCACTAATGCTATCCAGATACCCCGCACCTTTATCTTTACTATTACCCACCTTCCTAATGGGTCGACCTGTGTTTCCCCAAATAAACTAAGGCAGGTTTTTTTAATCCGTATTGCAACCCCTTTTATTGTAACCATTTAGGAGAATTGTATATACAATAATCTAACCATGGCTGATGTTTTAGTATTTCTAGTCATTCCTCTTTAACAAGATGTGATTCTTGGATAAAGATAATATCTGAGTCACGAAGCTTCAGGTATTCTAAAGTTTTTGTCTTCTAGCTAAGACCCTTAATCCATCGACATTCCATGTCATAATCTTCAGGCGACTAAATCTAGTTTGTGCTGCCATTCCATAAAATAAAACAGACTACATCTTTCTAGGTAGCTTGAGAAACCAAAACCAAGGCTATAACAGTTGAGGACTTTTTTTCCCACATTCTCCCCCACCCTTTGTGATTGTGATTCTGCATTTTTTTTTACATTTTAACTTTTTGTGTGTGCCCTACCCCACCCTCCCTGGGGAACCCTCCCATTCTTCTTGAGGTATAGTGTTACACCTCTATTCAAGCTTTTCCCTACCTCAATGGGCTTCTAGATACATTTCTCGTTCTACTGTGGCTGTCCTTTAGTCTCGTCTATAAATGATCTTACTTCATTAGGGTCTCGAAAGTTATGCATTTTATTATTCAACATGACTCTCAGAGATGCAGGAAATCTGATTTTTGCTGTTGCACCGAGGTCCCTTAGTTCTGAAATGTATTTGCGGAGTTCCCATTGGCGATCGAGCGTGGTGCGTGATATATCCGACCTTATACGGTATGACCAATCATTCTTTTTATATGAGCCTGCTTTTAGTGCACCTGAAAGTATCCTTTCCTTCAAAGTGTATGTTCTAAAATTTACCAAAATCCTTCTGCCTGTCTTTCTGCCAGTACGGGCTACAAAGGGGTCCCGATGAACTCTCTGTATATCCTCCTCTACTGAGGCTTGGTCAAGATCACTGTTCTGCTCTAGAATGAGCGTAACTACAAAAGCTTTAATATCACCCCCTTCTGACCCTTCAGGGACATTTAATATTCTAATGTTGTTGCGTCTCGCGTTATTTTCAAGAGAATGGTTGAATGATGTTCCACCTAACCAACATTAGGGCGATGTTTCAAGATAAGAGTCTATATCTATCCAATGTTTGCTCTCCCCAAATTCCCAGCAGCACCACTTTGGGGTTAAGTACTAGCAACTGTTCAAGAGTGTGTGATTTCTTGTCTTCAACCCCCCTCCAGAGTGGGAACAGTTTTGGACGATCCCACATTATGTGTTGTAATGGATCCCGTTGGTTAGACCCTATCGGGCACAATCCGATGATGCCCTGGTCATTGCGAATAGGCATATCCTAGTATAGTTTGCTCAGTGGAGGCATTTCAGCTGGATAAGTCGAAACCCTGCCCTAGTTGGGACCTCACAGAGGTACCTTCAAGAGTTGCCCCATTCATTGTCCTTGATGGGACCGTGGTCTCCCTCTCACTTGTCCCGCAGCATTCTCAAACAGGGTGATGTGTTGGCTATCAGCGTCATGTATAGCTGCGAGATGGCATGATGATGGAGTGGGTATCCGAGTACTCTATATTTTAGGGGGCTGTCGTCAGGTACATCCTCTGGTGTATCAATTCATTTTGAAAAGAGATATCTAACTTGCACATACCTCAGGTATGGGCCTCCGTGATCTCATATTGTGACTGTAGATCCACAAAGGACATGATATCTTTCCCAGTCCAAGATCAAATTTGGTCCCACAATGTCACACTGCCAACACCATTCATTTTCCCCTGCATTTCATCTGACCACCACCTGATCAAATTCACAGTCACCGTCAACGGCAGGGCTAAGCCTCCCATGGTAGCAAGAGGTCTGACTCGCAAGTGGAGAAAACTTGACTCTCAGGTATTTATCAACTCCTTAGCCAGAACCCTTCCCACCATCGATCCCAACTCCAACGCCGACTCTATGGAAAAATACATTGCGAACTGGCTATTGGTGGCCAGTGACAAGCACGCCCCTCTCATTACATTCTCCCGTGCCAGACACTACAATGCCCCACAAATGGTTCACCAATGAACTAAAAGACCATAAACTCAAACTCCGTCAACTAGAGAGGAAATGGAGGCGCGGTTACTCAAGGGAAGACAGACTGTTGTATTTGTCAGCTCGTAGGGTTTACAAGGTATCCATTTCAACCGCCAAAGCTGCGTACTTTTCAGAGAGAATACTTATTGCTCACAACAAATCGTGGGAAATTTTCAAGATTGGGAATGATCTCAGTAGTGATGACAGAATTCTACCTAGTCAGGCACCCACTCAAGAGCTGTGCTACTCCTTGAACAACTTTTTTGTGGAAAAAGCCAGTAAGCCAGCATCCCCCCTTCTGCTCACACTGAATCTCTAGATGACATCTCCAGTAACTCATCTACTTTGAATCACTTTACAGTTATATGCCCCAACACACTTTCAGAACTTACGACCCGTGTCAAGTCGGGCTCTCACAAGGATTGCTGTCCTCCCTTTGTTCTCAGCGACATTTTCTCGGCCTTACCCCAAAGTATCCTCCCTTTTCTCAATGAATCCCTCGGCAAGGGCGTAGTACCTAGCGCCCTCAAGGATGCATAGGTTAAAGAAACCTGGGGCATATCCCTCGAACCCCTCCAACTACCGCCCTATCTCCCTCCTCCCCTATCTGGCTAAAATCTTGGAGGCCCACGTGGCAAGGTGCCTATCCAAATTCATCAAAAAATCAGGTTTTTTAGAGCCTAACCAAGCTGGCTTTCGGCCAGCTCACTCGACGGAGTCAGTTATTCTGGCAGTACTGGATACACTGAGAGCAAACGCGGACATGGGGGTTCCCCAGGCCCTCGTGCTCCTGGACTTGTCGGCGGCGTTCGACACAGTCGATCACAACATCTTACTGCGCCGTGTTGAACAAGCAGGCATACATGGTCCTGCCTCTAAATGGATAAAGTCATTTCTCACAGGCAGAACCCAAGCAGTACGTCTCAGTACCTTCACTGCCCCTAAACTATCTACCTCATGCGGGGTCCCGCAGGGCTCGACCATCTCCCCACTACTGTTCAATCTTTATATCCGGCCACTGATTCACTCACTTAAAGCCAGGAGAATAACGGTCTTTAATTACGCTGATGACCTTCAGATTGTTTTCCCCCTGGACTCCCCCAATGCCGCCGCAGAATTCCAATCTGTGATGCTTCATATCCAACATTGGATGGATCTCAATCAGCTGAAACTCAACCCGGACAAGACTGAACTGTTGCTGCCTGGGAACAGTGTAGCTTATTGGGGACCACACTTTTGGCCGAGCGAATAAGGACTCCCTCCCACCCCTTCCCTCTCAGTGAAAAGTTTAGGGGTGGTCATCGACTGATCTCTCACTTAGAAGACATGTGGGGGCCGTGATTTCTACCAGCCTCTTCCATTTGCGCAAAATCAGGAAGATTGCTCATCTGCTATCTCACGCAGCCCTTGTCCAGGTAGTGATTGCTTTGATGCTCTCACGCCTTGACTTTTCTAACTCCCTTTATATTGGGCTACCTCAGGCCTTGCTTAACCGGTTGCAAATGGTTCAGAACCAGGCAGCAAGATTAATTCACAAACAGCCGAAATGGCAATCGGCTAGGCCCTCGTTGCAAAAACTCCACTGGCTCCCCATAGCGAAACAAGCGGCCTTCAAGACAGGCTGCATAGTTTTCAAAGCACTGCATTGTAACAGTCCAACATTTCTCAGTAGTTTGATCACAAAGCACGTCTCTACTCGTAATCTCCGTTCAGCTCACCTTCACTTACTCACCACCTCGACCTTCAAGCTGAAAAGGCAGGGAGGCCGCAGGTTTTCATTCCTTGCATCTAGGCTCTGTAACTCCCTCCCCCTCACAATTAAGACTTGCGACAACTTATTGGGCTTTAGGAAAGCCCTAAAAACTTGGCTATTCATGCAATCCTGCTAACCCGGTCTACCGCAACAACATCATACATGATCAGCGCCATGAAACTTCTATTAACCTAACATAACATAAGTCCCCCTACCTTCGATATCCCCAACAGATTCCACTTCCAACCACACTCCACACTCTGCTGCGGGGCAAAGGCACTGCATCCCACAAGGGCATTTCTAATGTGAATTTGCAGCTCCACCCAATGGCCTCCTTCCATGTTTGTAACCCCATCGCTGTAGGGGATGGTAGTGGGCTCAACGTCACCCTTCCGTATAACTGTCTGACATACCCTGAGGGTCCATGGCTCATCGATCAGTCATCAGCATGGACTCTCGTTCTGCAAACGACCAATCATTTATTACTACCATATGAATCATCCAGTAATAGAGATGCATGTTTGGCAGAGCTGTACCTCCATTGAAGGTCGACCGTGAGAGGGTTGTCAGTTAGGGAGATATATCTGTTTGTATAGGACTGTACAGCCCATTAGGGAAACATGGAGCCTGTGCCAATGACTTATATCCCAATTGTTTTCCTCTAGAATTCTGCCCCACTTGTATGCAAAGAAGAGCTGTTGATCCCTGGTGACTTATATCGCTAAGTAGCGACCCACTCTGTCCATAGGTCTCTGGCAACTCCATCCCACCATGCGGTTGCCATCGTGCCAGATGAAAGAAACACAATTTTCCCTGATTAATGTGAAGTCCAGAGAACCACAAAGATATCAAGGACCCTGTCAATTGAGTCATCTCGCTCCATGAGGTGTAGCAGGATGTTGTCCATGTATAGCGAGTCCACGTCCTCCCAGTTGGAATCCCAGGCCAGTCCCCTGAGAAGAGTGTCACTCCTAATCCAGCTAGTCAGTGGATCCATAGCTATCACGAAAAGAATGGGGGACAGTGGGCATCTATGTCTCATCCCCCTCGCCAACGTGAACTCATTTGATAATGTGCAGTGACATGGACCGGCACAGTAGGTCAGATGTAAAGAAGTCGCACTCAGCAACATAAGGAGGGGCCGAATCCCATCTGCTCCAGTAATGCTCATGTAGGGCCATTCTAGAGACTGTAAAGCCTTTGTGGTGTCTAGTGCCAGGAGTATGGCTGATTCTCGTGCGTCCCTCACACATCAGGCAACCTTAGATTGTACCTAGTAGATCTGTAGCAAAATGTTGCCCGAAACCGGTCCCAGGATGTTTTTTCTGGTCCAGGGAGGACCTGGCTTGGCAGTTCGGGCTGGACTCTTCCTGTACGGAACAGGGTCAAGACTGATTTGCATACGGCTGGGTCCAAGCTGGGGTGGCGTGGTGAGCAAAAGAACAATGGATTAAACCCAGATCTTTGTGACTGGGGGTGAATGTTTGCATTGTTCAGCATTATATTCATCATTTGTTACTTTTGCATTTGTCGCCCTAAGTGGGAAAGGTATGCCCAGATGTGGTTCCCGAGCTCACTGCGCCATTGGATTCAAGCTAGCCTGGCTGATGACGGCTGATAGCCAGAAACCGGTCCTTGGTTGCTTGATTCCGGTCCGGGAAAGACATGGCTTGGCAGTTCGAGCTGGACTGTTCCCATGAGGCACAGGGTCTAGGCTGATTTGCATATGGCCATGTCTGACCTGGGGATGTGTGGAGTGCAAAAAAACGATGGATTTCAGCCCAGATCTCTGTACTGGGGTGAATGTATGACAATGTTCTGCATTCTGTCCATCACCTGTTGTTTTTGCCTTTGTCACCCCGAGTGGGATGGGTATGCTCAGACGTGAGTCCCATGCTCTCCACACCACTGGAGTCAAGCTATCCAGGTTGATGACGGCTGATAGCCAGAAACCGGTCCTTGGATGCTTGATTCCGGTCCGGGAAAGACATGGCTTGGCAGTTCGGGCTGGACTGTTCCCATGAGGCACAGGGTCAAGGCTGATTTGCATATGGCCATGTCTGACCTGGGGTGGTGTGGAGTGCAAAAAAACAATGGATTTAGACCCAGATCTCTGTACTGGGCTGAATGTCGGAATTTGTAAAGCGCACAGCTACCTCCACAGGAGGTGTCCCGGTGCTGTCCGTATACCGTTTAGGAACCCTTCCTGGCTTTCCTGGGAAATATCCACTCCTGGGCACCCCCCAGGTGCAGCCAGGCATCCCAGCGCTTTTGGGGCCGTTGTGGAGACTAAGCAAGCTATTGCCCAGAGTTGCAGCGTGGGACCCATGATCAGAACAGGCACTGAGGCGAGAATATCCAGTCAGGGGAATTAATGAGCCGGAGACCCGCCGAGGCGGGAATCGAACCCTGGTCCCTGGCCAGAGCTCTGCATCAAGGTCTGCCTGCTCTAACCATTGAGCCACACTTCTCCACTTTTTTGCCTTTGTCTGGGTGCAGGGCATAATGAGTGTCCCAGGTTGCCTGGTTTGTCTTTAGCATCTTCTTTTGTCTATTTCCATTTTTTTCTTCCCAGTCACATGGGCGATGAGGTGGCCCCTTATGACTGCTGTATACACCTCCCACAAGCAGGCCTTGGAGGCCACAGGGCCCTAATTGCCTTGGAAGTAGAGGCCTGATGCCTTTTGGGTGAATGTCTTGGTTGACCAGTCTGTCACCATCCATCGGTCAAGTCTCCAGCCTATGGCGGTACGTAAAGTGGGCTGTGTCAGCTGTAGACTCGCCGGCATATGGTCAGAAATGCCCCTGGGGAGATATGTTACCCTATTGCAATGCCCCAAGAGTCATTCTGGGATCAGAAAAAGCTGCAAATGAGTACTGTTGCACACGAGGGTGCGAAGCCTACCAGGGGTCAGTCAGATCCATGGCTGCCTGGAACATAGTCAATTGGGGGGGCCCTCCCCCCTCCCTCTGGTCACCCTGTCAAGTGCACTGTGTAAGGTAAGGTTCAGTTCTCCACCCATCACTAGGACCACCTCTGGGACTTTTGTGATCCATTCACCATAGATTCGAGACCCAGAGACTCTAGGCCTGGGGGAATGTACCATGAAGCCACATAGAGTTCTTCTCCCTGCCACACACCTCCCACTGCTGCCCAGCACCCCTGCAGGTCCAATCAGGCCTGTGTTAAAAGATAGGGCAGTGATGTATGTGCCAAGATACCTGTACCATGTGAGCCTGTGGTGAAACCCAAGTGAGCTTTTAGTGTGTATTTGCCCCTCTTAAATAATTCACAGTTGTTTGCCAGTAGGTGGGTTTCCATGTAGCAGGACGAGGTCTGGGGCACACCATGCCAAATATCTCAACACTGTCGCTCTCTTAAGTTTATTCCCCAGTCCGTTAGCGTTCCAAGAAAGGATCGTATTTGACGTTTGTTTGTCGGTATGTACCAACTTCAAGAAGCCATGGTGGTACTTGGTGTAGTGTGCCTGTGGACACTCCCTCTGTGTCATTCTA
Source organism: Lissotriton helveticus (assembly GCF_964261635.1). Taxonomy (NCBI): domain Eukaryota; kingdom Metazoa; phylum Chordata; class Amphibia; order Caudata; family Salamandridae; genus Lissotriton; species Lissotriton helveticus. Next base: position 222,488,073 of record NC_136061.1, on the reverse strand, counting down.
CGGTTGCCTGTGCATCTTTTCCCTCCTTAATATCCCCCTGACTCCTCTCCACCATCCACCCCTCCCTGTCTCCTCATGCTATAACTTTCAGACTACCCACCACCCCAATGCTCAAGGTACCTGTCGCCCCCCCATTAACATTTTATGTTGAATTCAACAGTAAAAACTAAATGAGTGGAAAATACATACATATGGGCCTGGACCCACGGGCACGTTACTTAACTTACACCCCTTGGCAATCCCCAATAGTGCTCCTTTACAACTGCCCCCCCACCAGATCGGGAGCTAAAAAAGTTTTGGCCGCCATCATTGGCGTTACTTTTGGTGATGTGGTGTCCCTAGTCTCCCCTTCCGAGACAACTTCACTGACTCCAGAGTCAATAGAATCTCTGGCGAGTGCCCACCACTTGGTGGCTACCGCCCAAGCGTTGCCATCTCTCACTTCCTGCACCACCCTCGATCGCTCTTGTCATGCCTAATTTTTAGTAGGGGTCGACCGCTTCCTCCGTCGTGGCACCCGTTACGAGTTGCACTGTTGCCAGTCCGTGGAGGGCTGGTGTGTGGGTACCTGCAGAATCTGATAGCCTTTCCATTCCTGCCATTTCTAGACCTCCTTAAGGGTGGTGATGAAGTGCGATTCATCAGCAAAAAGTGACCCTCAATTTGGCGGGGAATAAGCGGATTTATTTTAGGCCACACAAGTGTTTTATTACAGGTAGGAGGTTCTCTCTTTCTCTTTGGACAACCGTTGTACAGTCCGGACAGGTATTCACCAGATTGCCCTCAATCTCCCATGGGCCATGTGACCGCTCCTCTTGCAGGATGCCATCATAATCTCTATAGTAATAGCTGGCTATCATTGACCTTCGGGGGGAGGAGTACTGGAGATAGGAACCTTTCCAGGACCCTTTAGTCACGTTCTACTGTGTACAATTTGGGCTCTCCCAGTACCGTCTCTAGAAGCCATTGCTCCACAAATAATTCAGCACTTGGGCCTTCAGTTCTTTCTGGGATTCCTATCAGAAGCACATTATTGAGCCTGGAGCGAACTTCGGCATCCTTCAAGTGAGCTGTCAAGTGCTGTTCAGCCCGCTACAGTTGTCCAAGTTTGGGTGCTCTCTCCATCACCAGTGGTGAGACTGAGGCCAGGGAGGTCTCGGTCTCAGTGACCCTTGTTACTAGCTTCTTGTGGTTGGGGTGCAGCAGGCCCACATCCAGCTCAACTGATTTAATTTGGTGCTCCAGTGCTGCTTTAGTGTCTCTTATGGCTGCCAAGATATTTGCACTGTGGGTCTCCATGTCCATGGCCCTGGGAGGCAAGCTCACTTCAGAGTCTTATATTGAGACTGGCTGTGCCATCTTGAGGTCCTTAGGCTGCACCACCGCCTCTCCGGCTACTCAACACAGCACCGTGTAGCACCCCAGCTCCACTCATGCCTGGTGAAATGAGAGCCAGAGTCTTCGGGCATGCACCCGCCCCGTGGGTGCCCCTGGTATTTTGAGAGGGCTAGTCAGGTATGATTTATTTATATTTTTCTGTGAACACACCCAGCCTACAAGTGCTGTATGGTCAGTATTTTCTTTTATATTTATTTTTTATAGTTTCAAGAGATATATTTTACATTTTTCTTTTGTATATCGTGAGAAACAGACAATCATCAAACAATAAAGAATGCATTCAAAAGACAATGTGCACAATATATACAGGTGATCAATATCTACATCATCAATACAAAACGATTTCAAGGAAACCAGAACTAGAATGGTATTAAACAAATTAAATAAATATGATGCCTAAGTGAAATTATTTTAATAAAGGTAGGCACCAGTCCTTCTGATTTTGTAACTGAAGACCAGCGGGCAACACATTTCATAGAAACTGCCGGCTAGTCTTGCTGAGCCAGTGATTAGACATTGATGTAGTTGCACAACTAGGGACTAGAGGTGTGGCTTTGTTTGGGTCTCTAGTGGCACTCTTCCTCTTTCTCACTGGCTCGTGGTCAACGCGTTTCGAACCACAAGGTGATTGGGGGTTCTCCTCAGGACGTGGACTGGATATAGTCGTGACTGTGAATATAATAAAAATGGAGTCTGGTTTGAGTGTTGGAGCATAAGCACAATCTGGTGGACTCAGAAGCTCGTACACTCATGATTTCCTCTACCTGAATGTAGTCTTCACGGTTGAGATGTGTATGGGGGGGCGCCAGCTTCACATGGTACTCCTGTTCTGCACTGAGAATAATAAAGGATTGCCTGTCACTGATTGAAACATACTACCAACGTGGGGCGAGATCAATGGTTTTGTTACCAGCGTACCTTGGTCATTAAGTGGCATCCGTGGTGTAAATCTGGACAGAGGGAGTGGATTCATGTGCCACGTGAAGTATCTGCAAAGGGAGGAATTACAGCCACATGTGAACCCATGGGGCCGGAGCACTCGCTAAGTTTAACGCTACACTTTTCGTTTACAGGGAGACGTACCTGTCTGAATGATTCGCGCTGGCGAAGGAAGAAAGTCTGGCCGTGCGGTCCAGCGGAAATTTCAAAAGGCGCTGTTGGAAAGTGAAGGGACACGAATTCAAGTCTGGCACAGAACAGCCGCTGCTCCGAGGAGCCGGGCGGCATGCGGCATTTGCGCAACGCGGTGATAGCGTGCAAGAATGCTTCACTTACTCGTAATGCGAGCGTTCTCCTCCCAGCGTTACCTCCGGCGTCTCTCATGCAAGTGACCCGGGCCGAAGTAGCTGGTTAAGACAGTGTAGGCGGCCATGTTGGCTGGGCGTCACCGGCTGCCGGGAATGCTGGTACTCGTAGTTCAAGCGAGGCAGGAAAGAAATCACAGACAAACTGAATAGAAAGCAGACTCAAGGAAGGGGGACATTATTGCAAGTTACTGATTTCAGACATTTCATTGAGCCCCGTGTTACATGTATCGAATTTCAATATTAGATAAGCCTCTTTTTGGGACAATCGGGTTTCGGGGTCCCCATGTCCACCTTTAATGACTGACAGCACAGTCCATTTCAGATCATTTGCCGAGTGCCTATGTTGTAGAAAATGGGACACTAGTGGTGCTGTAAGGACCTTGTTATTGACCCTGGAACGATGCTGTATGATTCTTTGCCGGACCTCTTGTGTTGTCTTCCCGATATACACTTTGTCACACGGACACTGGATGGCATATACTGCATTTTTGGTTTTGCAGTTGGTGTGATCTTCATGGCGCCAGAACCTTTTTCCATCAGAAAACAGAGAACCTTCCATGGTGAGGTTGCAGACGGAACATGTCCCGCATTTTCTGTGTCCTTTTACAGGGGTCGTACCGAATATGGTGCTCTGGGTGTCCTTCTTTGGGGGAGGACGGGTTGATGTTATCAGCTGCCCTATACTTCGGTTCTTCTTAAGGGCGAATAGTGGTGGGCCCACCGCAGGCATGATTTCCTCTACCAGATGCCAGTTTTTCCGAATGATCTTTTGCAAGGGTTGAGTGTGAGGTCCAAACGTGGACACACAGACCATTCTCTGTGTGGGAGATCTCTGCCTCTTTTGCAATAGGTATTCCCTTGGGGTCCATCTGGCCCGTTTCATGGAATGCTTGAGCAGCTTACGAGGATATCCTCTCTCTTGCAATTTCCTCGTTAAGGCTTCACCATGGGTAGTAAAGTCTTGAGTGCTGGAGCAATTTCGTCTTACCCTCAAAAATTGCCCGTAGGGCAGATTGTTTTTAAGGCTCCTGGGGTGGTAGCTGGTGAAATGGAGAGCATTATTTTTATTTGTCTTTTTCTGGAAGAGTGTACATGCCAGTCCGTCTGGTGATGTCTTGACTTCGACATCAAGAAATGGTAAGGCTTTGGCGTCATAGCAGAGACTGAACTTGATGTCTGGACTTCGGTCATTGAGCCAACGATGGAATTCCTCGAGAAGCTGCGGTGTACCACTCCAGATGCACCACACGTCATCAATATATCTTAGCCACTGGAGGATGTGGTCTTGATAGGGGTTGTTATTGTGTACGTATTTCTCTTCATAATAGCCCATGTATAAAATCGCCATTTCTGGAGCGAAGGGACAGCCCATCGCAGAGCCCTTGATTTGCATGAACATTTCTTCTTCGAACGTGAAAAAGTTCCTTTTTAGCGCCAAAGACGCAAATGCGACGATCAAATCGGTAGGCACACGGTGTGGACGGGGCCTTTTATCAAGGAACTTTTTCACGTTCGAAGAAGAAATGTTCATGCAAATCAAGGGCTCTGCGATGGGCTGTCCCTGGCGATTTTATACATGGGCTATTATGAAGAGAAATACGTACACAATAACAGCCCCTATCAAGACCACATCCTCCAGTGGCTAAGATATATTGATGACGTGTGGTGCATCTGGAGTGGTACACCGCAGCTTCTCGAGGAATTCCATCGTTGGCTCAATGACCGAAGTCCAGACATCAAGTTCAGTCTCTGCTATGACGCCAAAGCCTTACCATTTCTTGATGTCGAAGTCAAGACATCACCAGACGGACTGGCATGTACACTCTTCCAGAAAAAGACAGATAAAAATAATGCTCTCCATTTCACCAGCTACCACCCCAGGAGCCTTAAAAACAATCTGCCCTACGGGCAATTTTTGAGGGTAAGACGAAATTGCTCCAGCACTCAAGACTTTACTACCCATGGTGAAGCCTTAACGAGGAAATTGCAAGAGAGAGGATATCCTCGTAAGCTGCTCAAGCATTCCATGAAACGGGCCAGATGGACCCCAAGGGAATACCTATTGCAAAAGAGGCAGAGATCTCCCACACAGAGAATGGTCTGTGTGTCCACGTTTGGACCTCACACTCAACCCTTGCAAAAGATCATTCGGAAAAACTGGCATCTGGTAGAGGAAATCATGCCTGCGGTGGGCCCACCACTATTCGCCCTTAAGAAGAACCGAAGTATAGGGCAGCTGATAACATCAACCCGTCCTCCCCCAAAGAAGGACACCCAGAGCACCATATTTGGTACGACCCCTGTAAAAGGACACAGAAAATGCGGGACATGTTCCGTCTGCAACCTCACCATGGAAGGTTCTCTCTTTTCTGATTGAAAAAGGTTCTGGCGCCATGAAGATCACACCAACTGCAAAACCAAAAATGCAGTATATGCCATCCAGTGTCCGTGTGACAAAGTGTATATCGGGAAGACAACACAAGAGGTCCGGCAAAGAATCATACAGCATCGTTCCAGGGTCAATAACAAGGTCCTTACAGCACCACTAGTGTCCCATTTTCTACAACATAGGCACTCGGCAAATGATCTGAAATGGACTGTGCTGTCAGTCATTTAAGGTGGACATGGGGACCCCGAAACCCGATTGTCCCAAAAAGAGGCTTATCTAATATTGAAATTCGATACATGTAACACGGGGCTCAATGAAATGTCTGAAATCAGTAACTTGCAATAATGTCCCCCTTCCTTGAGTCTGCTTTCTATTCAGTTTGTCTGTGATTTCTTTCCTGCCTCGCTTGAACTACGAGTACCAGCATTCCCGGCAGCCGGTGACGCCCAGCCAACATGGCCACCTACACTGTCTTAACCAGCTACTTCGGCCCGGGTCACTTGCATGAGAGACGCCGGAGGTAACGCTGGGAGGAGAACGCTCGCATTACGAGTAAGTGAAGCATTCTTGCACGCTATCACCGCGTTGCGCAAATGCCGCATGCCGCCCGGCTCCTCGGAGCAGCGGCTGTTCTGTGCCAGACTTGAATTCGTGTCCCTTCACTTTCCAACAGCGCCTTTTGAAATTTCCGCTGGACCGCACGGCCAGACTTTCTTCCTTCGCCAGCGCGAATCATTCAGACAGGTACGTCTCCCTGTAAACGAAAAGTGTAGCGTTAAACTTAGCGAGTGCTCCGGCCCCATGGGTTCACATGTGGCTGTAATTCCTCCCTTTGCAGATACTTCACGTGGCACATGAATCCACTCCCTCTGTCCAGATTTACACCACGGATGCCACTTAATGACCAAGGTACGCTGGTAACAAAACCATTGATCTCGCCCCACGTTGGTAGTATGTTTCAATCAGTGACAGGCAATCCTTTATTATTCTCAGTGCAGAACAGGAGTACCATGTGAAGCTGGCGCCCCCCCATACACATCTCAACCGTGAAGACTACATTCAGGTAGAGGAAATCATGAGTGTACGAGCTTCTGAGTCCACCAGATTGTGCTTATGCTCCAACACTCAAACCAGACTCCATTTTTATTATATTCACAGTCACGACTATATCCAGTCCACGTCCTGAGGAGAACCCCCAATCACCTTGTGGTTCGAAACGCGTTGACCACGAGCCAGTGAGAAAGAGGAAGAGTGCCACTAGAGACCCAAACAAAGCCACACCTCTAGTCCCTAGTTGTGCAACTACATCAATGTCTAATCACTGGCTCAGCAAGACTAGCCGGCAGTTTCTATGAAATGTGTTGCCCGCTGGTCTTCAGTTACAAAATCAGAAGGACTGGTGCCTACCTTTATTAAAATAATTTCACTTAGGCATCATATTTATTTAATTTGTTTAATACCATTCTAGTTCTGGTTTCCTTGAAATCGTTTTGTATTGATGATGTAGATATTGATCACCTGTATATATTGTGCACATTGTCTTTTGAATGCATTCTTTATTGTTTGATGATTGTCTGTTTCTCACGATATACAAAAGAAAAATGTAAAATATATCTCTTGAAACTATAAAAAATAAATATAAAAGAAAATACTGACCATACAGCACTTGTAGGCTGGGTGTGTTCACAGAAAAATATAAATAAATCATACCTGACTAGCCCCCTTTTTGTTTAGAATATTGCAGTGGTCCAAGCTAGTCAGAGACTGGACCCAAACCTTCTTCGGTTGCCCTGGTATTTTGAGGGCAGTCCAACTGATGGATGCGGGCTAACAGTCAGTATGGGAGAGGGGTTTGGCGGGCAGGTTCCGGCTGTGCACACCTCTACAACGGTATGTGGTCACCTAGTGCCAGTATGCCATTAGTGGGCCCTGGTTGTGTGCCACATACAGGGGACCGCTGCGCCAATCCCCTTCAATCTCCTTCAGCAAGGTTGGGCCTTCTCGCCATCCTCTACCTAACTGTGGGTGGTGCCTTGGCCTCTCTCCTCGCAACCAGCCCGGCCCTCTGTTTTGGCTCTCTCTGCTGTGCCCTGAGGGTATGCCGCAACTGTAGGCCAAACTCATTCCTCAGTGTCCCCTGGGCTGTGGCCTCCATCTCTGCCTCAGGCCACATGTATGTTCCATGTGGGGGCTATCCAGGGCCCCATCTGTTGATCTGCCCAACTCTTCAGCCGTGTGGCACAGCTCAGCTCCACTAGTATGGGATCACCACCAAGGGAGCGGAGGGCCCCCCAGCTCCTACAGCAGGTCTGTGCTCTCGCCATACCCAAGTCAGGAGTGGTGCTTCTTGGGTTCCAGTGCCTTTGGGTCTATCAGTCACGGAGCTCAGAAAAGAGTGACCACCACCATTGCCGTCTTGGCCATGCCCCGATCTGATGATGAGTATTTGGTACCCTAAAGGGAGAAGACACTTTCAGATTCTGCTGAAATTAGGCGATAGTGATGACAAAACATCAAAAGATTGGAAAATACTTTTCCAGTATTCACATTGCCTATAAAATACTCCCAGAAGCCTACTCAGGACCCCCATTATTATGTCTTATGCACATTCCTGCAGCTGTGAAACACAGTGCACTTGGCACCATCAGGTCTCAAACACCCTGAAAAACGTAAATTGGCCAAGAGCCTAAGAAACGGCTCACTGAAGACAAATATAAATTCTGTCATTCTTATCATGCAACATGTCTTGATACCCTTTCAAAACACTTATTAGCTTGGTCCTTTAGTGATTCAACCTATGGTTCCCCCGCCTCATTTAGAGGTGGGGTAAGGTGTTTGAAAGCATAGCCTCAGCTGACTCCATCCTCAAAAGCCTTGGACCAGACGCTTGTCTGCCACAGGACTTCCTGTGGTTGAGCGCACATTTTCCCTACCCATGACCGCCTACCGTGACCTGATAGTCCAAAACAGAAAAAGATAGAAACATCAGCAAAGAAATTAACTAATGCATAAATAACCCCCGTAGTACCCCTACACCCCCTGGATCACCCTAATTTGGTGGTTGCTTCCTCTGCTGAATCGTCGTGCCACTTCATCACCATAAAACCATTTAATGACCTACAGCTCATCAAGCGCGGCCCACCCCAACATGGTTTTAATCTCTCAAATTAACTGTCATGTTCACCTGCCTACCTTTTATGTTTTTTAAAAGCGACGTTGTGACTTTTCTGTTATCTAAGACCTCGAATTATATAGGCTACAACCTCAACACTTGGACTCCCTTAACCTAAGCCCATTTTAAAGCAAGATTATTGCACTGTTTTTGTATTAACCTGGGTTCCTTTTAACTTTGCTCTATGTATACATGAATTACTTGGTTTTTAACATTTTGTTATGGTTTTAGTAATCAAATATTAAACTTTGAATGGTGGTTGCTTCCAGTGCCGATCCTAGAACTTCTGGTGCCCCGGGCGAAAGGGAAGAGGTGAGGCCCCTCTAATTTGCATGTAAAATCCAGTCGCGGCCAGCATGATGTGCGGTTAGGAGGTCTCGCGGGGGTTCGCGTGCGGGGGGGGGGGAATTAAAAATAAAATAAACTTACCTTCCCAGGTCTCGCGTCATCTCTGCTCCTGACCTGCTCTCCTTCTTTCCTGCCTCTGGCCGGAACAGGAAGCAGGCAGCCTCCCTCCCCAAAGCCAATCACAATGCTACAGTAGCAGCATTGTGATTGGTTGGGACGCCAACCAGCAAGGCGCCTATGGGGAGGCCATTTTCTTCTTGTAGGGTGCATTGGTGCCTACATGGAGAAAGGCCAGAGTGTGCTGATTTATTTGGTCGGCCCTGCAGCCTCCCTCCCCTAAGACAATCACAATCCTGCAATGGCAGCATTGTGGTTGGTTGGGACGCCGACCAGCCAGGCGCCTATGGGGAGGCCATTTTCTGCATGTAGGGTGAATTGGTGCCTACATAGAGAAAGGCCAGAGTGTGCCTGACTGGTTTGGTCGGCTCCGGAGGGCTGACCAAACAGTCAGGGCCCTTAGCAGTGGGCAAGGCACTCCTCCCCTGCCCTAGAGCAGACCCGCCCGCCCCCTACCAACCACTTCTGCTTTCTCGCAGTGCAGAAACATAAAATGGTAGATTTTGCATTTTGTGTTTCTGCTTCTCGCACTGTGAGAAAGCAGTGGGGCAATGCTCCTCCGCCCTAGTGGAGGAGCGTTGAAAGTGACATCGCAGGACTATTGATCTTATGTGGCATCCCTGAAGAGACCTAACATGGATATCAGTAATATGGACAAAAAGATAAATATACAAATGAAATAGGTCCATATATTTTAAAACTGTATTAAATGGAATACATTTGTCACATTGGATGGAAAAGCTAGGTGCAGGTCTCAAAAAGATGTATATTATTTACTCCTCGTTTACTGATTGTTTCCAGATGAGTGCATGATACAATTTCCAGTTCTGCCTCATAAAGGGGGGAGATCCTGTGAGGTAATGAGGGGCAGGATCATTCAAAATATACAATGACACCAGAGAAAACCTCTCACACCATGGATATAATTGCAAATTTCAAAAGGCTCTCTTATCTTTCTGTGCCATTATTGTGCTACCTTAGGATGACATTAATACTTCGTAATTTGTTTTAACATAAATCCTCTCACCAGTATCCCACACGTACATGCTAAGAGACGTAGGACAATCTTTTTTGTGTGTAGGCTCTTTACTAGCCAGAATTATGTTAAGTGTAAAACACAACACATACAGTAAAAAACATAAGGCCCAAGGGACATCTGTAAAATGGCTATGAGGCCCATGAAAGAGAGGGCTGTAGCACACCAGTGGTGCCATGGTGCAAAGTGAAAACATCTCTCACCATCATCCACTGGCTGCACAGTACAGTAAAGCATAATATGGGAACATTGAGCTCTTAATATGCCTGAGCCTGGTGCCACGGCACCAGCTGCAACACCGATTGCTATTCCCCTGTTAGAGACACATGCACAGGGCCAGGGTCCAGCACTGTGAGAAAAATTGAATTGGACCCAGGGGTGGGGGGCACACAATGCGCGCCCCTCTCCTGTACCTCTCAGCCATGGTGTACCATTGAGAAGATTAGGATAGACCCATGGGCCTACCAGCACTGAACCATGGCTATGAGGCCCAGGGGAGAGGGGCCCTCTGCAAGGCCTTTCAGTGCTACACCATGGCTTCAAGATGTGGACCCCCCCACCATGAGCCCGAGCTGCAAGTCCCAGGGGAGGGTGGTTCCATCCCCTTGACTTTTCAGCTACAGTCTATTGCTTCAAGGCCCATGGGATTTGGTCTACTGCCCCTGACATCAAATCTATGGTTTGGCGCTGCAAGGCCCAGAAGAGCAGAGTCCCTTTCCCGGGGCCTCACTATCTTAGTCCTAAGCCATCACTGTGAGGGCCAAGTATGGTGATCAATTTTCCATTATCACGTCAGAGGTCAGTTTTTTCTTTTGGAGACACATTGCAGGTATGGAGGCATATTGCGTGTGTAGAGGCATCAGACAATGTGCATTGGAAAATAGGGGCACTATGAGTCACATAGTGCTTTTTTTAAAATTCTAAATCCCTCCCTTTAAAGCAGGCCCTGTTAAAAGATAACGCAGCTGGAGATTGAGTTTATCAAGCTTGATTATTTTTATACTAAACTTGTGATTGTATTCCTTTACCACCTCTTGGAGTGAGCCTTGACGGCTCGCTGTTGCAAATTTTGAATTTAGAAAATAAACTCTGGTATCCAATTAGAATAAAATAGTCTCTAGGTTTAAAACACCAGTGGTAAATAGCTACCACAAAGTCCAGGAAGCACCCTCTGCCACAGGACCTGGTCCGGTGGTTACAGTGGACCAGGATATTAGACATGGATATTTGACTACGAATCTCAGCTTTATGAAAGAAATAAACACTGTGTTCTAAAAACTGGGCAGGGCCCACAACAAAGTAACAATTCCCTGGGAGGGGCAGCCCCTTCGTTTTGCCTTCAGAGTCACTGACACCCCAGTTGTGGCCTGGTTGACTAGTTGGAAATGTGGAACCAGCTGGAGAAGTTTTTAATCCCGGCCCCAAATTGCATGCTCTTGAGCAATCACTTTTCTGAATGTATTGCTCTACTGCTCCCTTTATGGGAAGATTGGGAGTATTTTGAGTCTTTGTAAAAACTACTAATCAGTGTGATTTAATAAATGGACTGAATATTACCTTGGAGCAGTGAGGTTCCCGTTCACATGGTATAGTCACCTAAATGCAGTACAGTGGAAAATATATAGGCTTTGCTCCAAGTAGGGGTACACTGTAGTCCTGGCTCTTCTGATTTAACCAACTGTTTGATTCTGGGCAAATAATTTTCTCTGTGCCCCGTCCACTGATTTGACAGCAGGGCAGCACTTTGAAACAGCGTTCATGTGAGAAATAGACATTAAAAGATTACCCTCCGGAGAGGTAGAGGTGGGGAGAAGATGTGTCGTTACTTCAGAGCTGCTGACTTTGGAACTGAGGAATCAGGATCGAGTTTTGACCGTGTCTCATCCTGTGATTCGTGCAAATCACTTAATCTCACTGTACCTAAGAAAAGAATGTGTCCATGTGTAACGTAACTGGTGTTCACGTAAAGCACTCCAATACCTTTCAGTCGAGTTTGCGCTATATTAAAAGAGCAGAAAACGGGTTTCATTTACACATTGGAAGCTATTTGCATCTAAATTACGGAAGGTGCTCCTGACCCTGCATGGTGCATGCCCCCCTCGTGTGCTACAACACCTTCCTTTCTACCACTGACCAACATCTCTTTCGCAGCTCATCAGCATCTGAAAGAGTGAGAGTTGCTTGTCTTTATAAATCGTTAAAACTGTCAGGCCCCAAAATGCGTGGTTATTGGCCCTTGAGTGGGAAGTGGGCAGCATCCCCAATCACAGGTCAAACCTAGCAAATGCAGACGGGCCTTGCGCAACATGTGGGGCTGCAAGGCCCAGGGGGAAAGGGCCACCCTCCCTGGGGGTTAACAGCCATTGCCAAGTGCTGCAAGGCACAGGGGAGGGAGGCCTCTTCCCCTATTCCTACACATGCTTGCGAAGCCCAGGAGAGAGGCAGCCCTTCCCTGGGCCACACAGTGCTCACCACAGACGCGAGGCCTAAGATGTGGTAGGGAAACACTTTTGAGAGGCCCCCTGTTGATGGGCTGAGCACGGGGCCCTGGGCAGCCGCCCATGCTGCCCATGCCTAGTGCCGGCCCTGGTTGCTTCTATAAAACAAAAAATGCTGAGCCATCTACCATGACCTGGCTGCCTGCACAGTGTTACATTTGTGTTGAAAAAGTGCTCCAGTCGAGTCTGCAGGAACACTTAAGAATAAAATTAACTGTCAGAGCGGCTGGCAAACCTAGATACAGTGGGTGGACTGCTGCAAGTCAGACGGAGGAGGGACTAGGCTGCCCACCACCATTCTCTAAATAACACACTATGCTGTTTTCTTCTGCTAATAGAATCACTTCATACACTTCTGGAACCCTGGAGGAGTAACAGCTCAAGGCCTTAGAGATCCTCCTACATCATGGCTCCTCCATCAAATCTTTCTTTGTGGTGTCATCTCTTACATTCCCCTGGAAAAGAAATAGTATTGGGCATCAGGGATCAGTATTTGCCAAACCTTGGCTGGTTTTCCACCTTCTCAATCTCTTCTCTAGGTTCTGTTGGCTTATCTCATGGACCTCCATTGGTTGGCTTGTATCTCCACAAACATTGATAGCTTATGTCTTTATTGAATGGAATCACGATTGCTCTATATCACACTACTACCTGTGAATAACGCATTTCTCTGTCCCTGCGATCGCTCTTCATTTCTGACCATTCAATGTGATCCACATGCTCGTGCTTCGAAGGAAGTATCCCCCATATCCATCTATCCCTCCAGTAATGTGGTTACTCCATTCCTGCTACATATCACATGTCTTGACTCCTGATGGCAAAGTAAGGGTAGTGATTCCGCCGTAGGGAGAAGCAATGGACCTATCCGGATCCTCAGTAGAGCACAGAGTCTGGGTGCCTTTCACATGCACCTCTGTCTGTCTGGGATAATTCAGAGGCACAAAGTCCCCTACAGGTAGTGCTCACTGTACCACTGTGTGGTGACTGGGAATTCCTGTACCCGACTACTCACACAATCCTTTAATGATACACAACCATAGTCCACCTCTGTACCCCAAAATGCATGACAGCAGGGTTCCATGTATTAAAGAGGTGGTTTCTATGACAACACGGGCTCCTGTGTCCAAGTTGTCTATATGTTCTATGCTACCACGATGAAAGATAGGGGTCACATACCCTCTTTTGGGAAGACATTGTTTATTTAAAAAAGAAATTGGGAGAGATAAACTCTAATACGTGGATGTTGTACACCACTAACCACAGATTTGCCACAGAATTTTAAGGTTTTACCCACTAAGGAAGATGTATACCATGCCGAATACCTACCTTTGTGACTATAAGAGAGCACAGCTTTACTAGAGGAAGGAGCCAAAGGGGAGATGCCAGAGAGATACAAAGAGGAAAGAAGGAGTACAACAAATAAGCAGCTCCTCATGCCAAAGAAGGAAGGCACACTGGAACTAGACATTTGCACTCTCATTCACTATATGAGAACGTTGCACTTCAAGATGACAACCTTGCAGGAAGTCATTGACTTACTTTTAGAAATAGATCATATGATGGCACCCCACCTTCAAGACACATTCTTCCACAATCCTGTGCGAACACACCAGTCACAAGGAGTACTCTAGGCTTGTGGCGATGATACTACAAACCTGAACATCGAGTATTCACAAAATGTCTGTAGGTAACTTCTGTCCACCTTGGTATAGACAGACAGTCAGCCAAGTGATTCTTAAGTGTAATTTACTTAGGGATTTTTGACCGAACTTTTCAAATAGTTAAACAAATGTCAACTTGTGTGACCGATTTTGTCTTTATTATTTCTTATTAAGGTCTGAATTAATATTTGTGCAATGAAAAATAATGTGTTACATAGTGCTGAGTGCAAGGTAAAGTGACAGCAGATATATTCATTTTTACAAATGCAGTTGTTCGAGGAAGTGAAGGTTTACACAGTTGTAAGTAATACATGAAAAGCATCCATTGAACCAGATAGTCTAAGTTTGAATCCTTTCATCGTTGTGTATAGCAGATCATCAGAATTTAAAGTTTTTAAAAGGCATACAAAGTTGTAAAACAGTAATAAGGGCTCCGTTAGTTAGTTCATAATTCGACTAAGCGTGCAAGTTGTTCCTCCTAAAAAGCCTGCCAGGTTGCTTCAGAATTGCATATTTTTCCAAATAAAATTCAGATCATCTAGGGCCATATGTAGGTAGCTTAATACCGGTCGGTAATGACCGAAAATTGGTAAATTTGCCGTTACTGAACGGTATTTAGCTTTTTCTAATGTAGGTGGCTGGGTTTAAGGATTCAGTAATTTACTGATTCAGTAATTTAATGAATCGGTAAATTACCGAATCCTTAAATCCTATGTAGGGAGCACTCAAGTGAGTGCATTTTTGATTTAAGGATTCGTTATTTACCACCAACTACAAGTTGGTGGTAAATATCGAAAAGCTTTTAAAAAGCAATTTTGAGCTTTTTTAAAAGTGCCATGTGGCAGACATACATGCCCTTAGGGCATGTATGTTTGCCGCATGTGCACACATGCACGATTCAGGGGTGCAACAGGGTGTCAATGTGATACCCTGCCACCCTTGAATTTGTTCCCCCTATTACCGATTCGGTATTTACCGAATCGGTAATAGTGAGTGGCTTCCCATTCATTCCTATGGGCCTTTAGGCCCATAGGAATGAATGGGAATTACCGAATCGGTAAATACCGAATCGGTAATACTGAATATTACCGATTCGGTAAAATTTACCGAATTTTTACCTACATACTATTTACCGATTCTTAAATACCGAATCGGTAAAATTCGGTATTTAAGAATCGGTAAATAGGGATAACCTACATATGGCCCCAAGTATCACAAAGCGGCACACCACAGTTCATTTACCGTTCCAGAGCATGCTTAAATTAGTACAGAGTACAATTTTGCAAAAAGTGCAATCACATTCTGCTATGACTTACCTGTAGTGTAATACCATATTTCACCCGCTCTGTGTAGTTTATTATAAATATATTTAAGTTACATACACAGATTAATATGATAGATTTTCTGATTTTTTTTGTTAGAACAGAAATTGATGGTTCCCCATGTCCTGGCTAAAAAACTCATAACCTATCCCATGGGTTAGTCAAAGCAACACAATAGACCCCCACTGCTAAGTCTTATGATATAACCAAAAAGAAAATTGCTCATAAAAAGAAAACAAGGATTCAAGCAGCAAACAAATGATATGAATAGGACCTGACCAACTTGAAGAGGAACAGAAGAAACCTAGAATTATTATTTCGACAGTGAAACAGATAGGAATAGCTGTGGATAGCAGCAGGGGGCATTGCAAAACATTTAAGGGAACAAAAAGATTAATATACCAACCACTGCAGAGGTTACATGAGACACCATAAGACAGAATTCGTAGCACTGCAAACCCCTCTTCATTTGTTGAATACAAAATGGTGAAAATTCATAAGTATGTTAAAACAATCCAGCAGAATGCTTAGATTACCCTACACGCTCTGCTCTTTCTGGTCTTGTCGCTCTCATCTTTCAAATCTTTGGAAATTGAAGAGGTGATCACGTTGTATGTTAATTTGAAGATGTCCAACTAACCTTTGGAGTTACCCCCACCTTGATGCATCAAGAAGTTCTAAACATGTGGCACTCGTATTGCAGGCATTATCAGAGCTTCTTTAGTTACAGCAATAATGGTTAACCACTTGAAGTAAGACTTTTGAAGACAAATCCAGAATTTCTAGCCAATTAGATATTCCTCTTTCTAATTTACCTTACATTACCAATATCCAAGTAACACAAGAAAGTCACAAGACAACTAGAGGGACTTGTGAAACAGTGCAAGCTATACCAGGAATCCCAGTCGCAATGCATAACTATGAAAGGGATAAAAACTGCATTAGCTGATATCGCAATAGGCCTGCTTGTCACTCTAGAGATGAATACCATTGATCCTCTTTGTCCTTGTTCAGCATTTGATACACAAGTCTGGAAGTACTGCTCAAAAGAGTGAACATGTGGGCTGTGGGCAAGAATCATAAGCATTGCTCTGGACTAGATGGAATTGTTCCTGTACAATCTGGGTCAACACATCAAATTGAATTTATTGAGTCCCCTAGGTGGAAATTGCCATGTGGTGCATGTTAGCATTCATCGTTATCACCGTTTCTCTTTAACATGTACACTTCCACATTGGCTCTACCTAATGAGTAACACCATTTAAAATTTCAAGGACACTCCAATATGCATCAACTTGGAAGGGAAAACAAAGCCAGGAATCAAAGTTATATGGTGAATGTTAAAACTATATTCATCATACTTTTGCAGTTTTAGTTAGGTGTAATGGAAATAATTGCTTGTCAGGTTAAATAGTGCATCAATTTACTGACCCATCCGAACACAAGTTAAAAACCGCATGCAATGTTTATTCAATGCACAAAATACTGCATGTTTGAGGCCATGTGTACCATGTGCGCTATTTATCCCGTGCTATTACCACATGGGAAAATAACAAATTAACCCCAATTACTAGTATAAGAGATCATTGAAAACTAGTGGAAAATAACACCCTAAAATACCTCCAGCCAAAAAGCAGGTGGTAATAGTTCCTCAAAGTGTAGGGAAGGAAAGAACAGCTGGAAAATAATACAAAACACTAAGAACAGCATGACAATACACAAACGTACATTGCATGCTCTCACAGGTTGATTGCAACAGATTGGCACCTAATTAGAAGTAATGGGACCGTATTAACCCTGTCTTACAAACAGTTCACTTTCATTGGCTACAAGTGTAAGTCCGAAGTAGGTTTAACGTTCTATGCAACATGCATAAAGCATTCTGGAGCAAGGGGACTCTCCGCATATCCACTTGCACCCTGGACTAACCGGACCCTGGAATTTTGTGCTGGGACTAAGTTGCTCCGTTTTGCCTCCTGAGACTGTTCGCCGGACCCGCTCTGCGGGTCCCGCTTCACAAGGGCACTCAGCGGGGTCTGTGGCAGCGCAACAGGGCTGCGAGCGTGACGGCAGGGACTCCATCTACCAAGAGTACCTGCGTGGCCAATAGTCGACACCTGGCCCGCTCTCCCTGCAAGCCACGCCCCCAGCACACCGGCTGCCTGAAAGTCAGCCCTTCTGTTGTAGTTTGGCAGCAATTAAGTTGAGCGTTAGCAAAAGACATCCGAGTTCTAGCTGTTATCTTGACATGCTGGAGCATCCATTTTGGATTTGCGGCAGCCATTTTGTCTGTCACATGCTGCCTCGTGCCGACCATGTGCGTTGTCCTTTCTTTCTGCTCATGGCCTTTGAATCTGCCCGGCAACAGGCTAATAATAGCATCTCTGTGTTTTGCTGCTGACCGTTAGGGTCCACATCTGTTAATGGTTAGCCTCAGATTGGAATGTGTTAGCTGAGACCCCAAGATTGTTAACTCCTCCCACTGATCGATTGTGCCTCTCGAGATTGCCTTATATAGACATAAAATGTGCTCTTGTGCCTTGTACCGCCTTCTTTTGAGCCCCTGTGTGGGTATAAATAAACCATGTGTCCGGTAGTCCTTTGTGCTACTTCTTGCAGTGCCGAAGGGTACTGGTTGAACTTTAGCACCACTTCATGAAGTATAATAAATTCTATGTTTTGCAATTCCAGTTTCCGTGCCAACTTTTTCCTTTGGGTCTGAGGACTTCGTGCGCAGAAGGGCGAACCCCTTGCACTAGCGGGTTTGGCTGAGGCCTGCACGACAAATTGGCGCCCGGCACGTGGGGCTCATCGGCGACTCGGATGCCTGAAGGATTGGTCGTGACGAAGGTTCGGAACTCTGCTGAGGAAGCGATCGCTGCCAGAGGAGACCCGTGTCTTGGCATCCAAGGTGTTTCTTCCCTACTTTCCGATCCGACCATCCAGACGGCGCCGGTCCTCGACTGAGATCTCTTCTGCTGGTCTGCCGTGCAGTGACCGTTTGGTCGAATTTAGAACTTGGCAGTTGGAATCTGGACGTCCTATGATTGGTAAGAGCCGTTTTGCGGCACCTATTGTAGGCCTTGGCCTTTGGAGTGCCACGTCTGATAAGGACGCTTATCGTGGCACGTTTGACTTTGGGATAGACGTCTACTTTGATTCTTTGAGGATACTTTGATTATTTGAGGATACTTTGAGTATTTGAAGATACTTTGATTATTTGAGGATACTTTGATTGTTTGAGGATACTTTGATTGTGTATATATGTGTTGCAACTCATATAGGCAGACATAGCATGGAGTTTTCCTCCGCTTTGATTTGTATAGCGCAACGTACTAAGAAAGTACTTTAAGCGCTCTTTCCCTATAGTAGTGTATATCTTGCACTATTTTTGAAGCATGTCTGTTCGTCGCTCACTTCGGAAGATGTGCTGCTTGTTTGGTGGTACCAGTTTACGACTTGAGGAGTCGCAGCCGGCTACCCCTGAGGGGACTCCTAATCGAGATATGTATGTGAAGTATGGTCTTTCTGCCATAATGTACAGCGCGTTGTGGCATAAATACACAAAAAGGGATCCTGAGTTACGTTGGCCATTGTATGGGTCGTTTGATGCGCGAAAGGTTGCATATGTGGAGCAATGTTTGTTTGAGCGAAAGTCTAGGCATGATATGTTTGAGAGTTTGCGAATGTGGGAGAAAGAAGTACAGCAGCAAGAGAAGCGTGAGCAAGCGTTGCTTGAAAAAGAACAGCGAAAGACTCTGTATGAGAAAGCGCTGGAATTAAGAAAGAAAGAAGCGAAAGAATTACAGGAACGAGAGAAAAAAAAGAACGAAGGTTACAGATATCTGGCCAATATCCTGTCCGTCAGCCTCTTTATCCTGTCCTTAATAAACCGCAAGATGATTTTTTGTTATTAGATCGACCTTCACCTCCGTATATCATTCCGTCTGCTCCGTCCGGGGACGAGGAGGATTCCGATTTTGGACAGCAGAAAGCGCGGGACACCCGATCGATGTTATCAACTGAACGGTCGGCCCAAATCAGACAAGCTGCTCGTAAAGCATTGCGTAACACTGATTCTGCTTCCGATATTTTCTCTCTTATTAAGGGTTGGACAGAGAAGGAGCAGATATAATTCACTGCAATGTTTGCTGATGAAGTTATAGAAATGTATCGTAAATACTCCACAACATTAGAACCTGCTGATATTGCAGCTGATCATAAACAGTTACGTGACGGTCTCTTTGTTTTTTCCAGGGTGGAAGATATGATTAGACGGCTGGTTAAAATACTGAATGAGGCGAGATATCTGAAGGAACAGCAAAAGCCTATGGATACCGCTCCACAGACTAATCCGCCTGGAGAGGCGATGCGCCCTATCTTCGTGACAGATAAGAGATTACCAGTTGTCATGAAACCTATGCGGGAAGCCGCTCCATTGTATGTTCCTCCTAAAGGAGCAGGGGATAATGATGATAAAACCTCTGTTGATGCTAAGGGATATTTTATTTATAATTGGGTATACACTCCCTGGAATAGAGCAGATGTAATGGCGCTTAAAAATGCGTTACCTGACCCACGTAAAAACCCTGACGCCTTTTAGGAGGAAGTTGAGGGTGCACTAAATTCTTGTGTTATGACTTTATGTGATATAGATTTGTTTTTCGGTCTTATTTTGCCCCCAGATATGTGGAGGACCGTTCGTAAAATTGATGATCGTGCTGTTTTCGGTGCCGAATGGAAGGAGATAGAGCGCACGGATGCGGATAGAGAGCCCGCCCGAAAACCGCATCAGTTGATATTAGATCTTCCTGCCGCTATTTTGACTAAGCTTAAAACGATTATTCCCCCTAAAAAGATTGATTGGACTGTTTTAGCGTCCTGTAAACAAAAGACAGACAAATCGGTTTCCGATTTCTTTACGCGTTTTGAGGAAGCCTTTCATGATTTTAGCGGTAAGTCCCTTACTGATGATACCGGCAGACATCTGTTTGTCGATGAATATGTTTCGAATCTATTGCCTGGCATAGCTAGCCGCCTAAAAGCTAGTGAGAGTTCTTGGACTACGTCCTCTCCGGCCTCTGTTTTGACGATGGCTCAGTATTATGAGCGCCAAGAGGCGGAGGCGAAGGGGACCGAGGACAAGAAATCAAAAGAGTTGAAAACGAAAGTTATGTTGGCCCAAGTGTATGGTCCGCCTTCTAGAGGTTATGATAGGGGCCCTGATAGAAATTATGATCAAGGTGGACGACCGCCCCCCTATACTCCCCCTGGTCGCTCGGATGTGTCTTTGAATCAATGCGCCTATTGTAAGCAGATTGGTCATTGGGCGCAAAATTGCCCTGTGTTGCGTGCTCAACGGGAAGAAAGGGGGCGGGGCCAAGGGAGAACTGGTTCAGGTTTCTCGGTGCCTCGAGGTAATATGAATGACAGTGCTCGGTACGACATGAGTGCACGCCCACAGCAGAGACAGAACACATTTGATAGGCGAAATCAATGTCAAATGTCTGACTATGTCCCACCTGATTTGTATGACTCTGCTAATGCATAGGATTGCGTTGGATGGGGTAAGGAATCAGTTGAAGTTCCAGTAGATCAGATGGGTCCCTATGTTACAGCACATGTTTTGGGCTCTACTGATCGCTTTCTGGTCGATACAGGAGCTACCCGTAGCGCTTTGTCTAAAGAATTGGTTCCGAGGGCTCCCCTGTCTGGCACAACTATTACTTCGATAGGTTTCGATGGAACACCTTCCCTTAGCCCATTGTCCCAGCCACTCCCATTCCATGTTGATAAATTTGATGCTCCATGCCCATTTTTGCTTTCCCCTAATACTCCAGACAATATTTTTGGCCTTGATATGTTAAAACATTTCAGAGCAACCATACAATGTTTTCCTGAAGGGGTGCGAGTTATTCTGAATGATAATTACACTGAATTTGACCGAATTTGCCTGGTTCAGGAGGACATTGCATTAGCTTCACTTCCTGCATCCGTATGGGCTACCTCAGACACTGATGTGGGTCAGATGGCCATTCCTCCGATTCAGATTAGTGTCAAGGAGGGAGCTGTGTTGCCTCGTTTGCCACAGTATCGTATTTCACAGGAGGGTGAAGAAGCACTCATACGAATTGTACATGATTTGATACGAGTTGGGGTTGTTGAAGAAGTTCCATACAATGTTTGCAATAGCCCGATTCTTCCGATTTTGAAGAGAGACACTGACACACGAGTTTACAGATTCATTATTGATTTGAGAGAGGTTAATAAGATAGTTGTACCACAATACCCTGTGGTTTCTGACATCACGACACTTCTTACTTTAGTTCCCCCAACTGCTACCACATTTACTGTCATTGATCTGAAGAACGCGTTCTTTTCGATCCCTATTCATCCTGATAGCCGATATCTGTTCGGCTTCACTTTGAATAATCGATCGTATAGATTTTGTAGAGTTCCTCAGGGCAACACTGAAAGCCTGAGTATTTACAGCCAAGCATTGAAGAGGGAGCTTGATTCTTTTGTACTGCTCGATGGTGTGGCTCTCATACAATATGTCGATGACATCTTGTTGGCGGCCGACACTCTAGAGCAGTGCGAAAAATGTACTTTATCTTTGCTTTCTTTTCTTGCTACACACCATCACAAAGTCTCTCGCAAGAAGCTGCAATACTGTAGACCAAAGGTAACCTACTTAGGTCACCTTTTGTCTAAGGAGGGACGTGCATTGACATCAGATCGCATACAAGCAATTTTAGACACGCCAGTTCCTACCACACAGAAAGCAGTACGTGCATTTTTAGGTCTTACTTCATTTTGTAGACAGTGGATTTTGGGATTTTCATACATTGTCAAGCCCCTGTTAGCACTTTTGACGAAAGATACCCCAGTACCTCTTCCATGGACAGATGAATGTGAAAGTGCTTTTCGACAATTACGACAAGCCCTTTGTTCAGCACCAGTGTTAGGTACACCAGATTACACTAAGGTTTTTACACTTTATGTGCACGAGAAAGATGGTTGTGCATTATCAGTGTTGGTCCAGTTACACGGCGATAAGCAACGCCCGTGTGCATACTTTTCTGCAGTTCTTGACCCTGTTGCTAGAGCATTACCTGGATGCTTTCGTTCAGTTGCAGCAACAGCGGTGTCCATTCGACAGAGTGAAGGGATAGTTTTGTCACACAAACTGTTGGTGCTAGTGCCGCATGGTGTTGATGCCCTTCTGAATCAGACAAAGACACAGCACTTGACTAGTGCTTGTCTTACAGGATACGAACTGACATTGCTAGCTCCCCACATTACATTGAAGAGATGTGCAACTCTGAACCCAGCCACATTGTTGCCATATCCGGTGACTCAGCCTCAGTCACAAGAAACGCATGATTGTATTTTTCTGACTGAAGAACAGACAAAGGGTCGTATTGATTTACAGGATACGCCTCTTTCAGATGTAGATGGTGAATTGTGGGTTGATGGGTCCTGTTTGAAATTGCCAGATGGTACGACCTCAGCCGCATATGCAATTACCACGCTTGAGACAGTAGTGGAGACAGCTCGCATACCACAGAAATCGGCTCAAGCAGCTGAATTGATAGCGCTGACACGAGCATGTGAGCTCAGTGCTGGTTTGTGTGTAAATATTTACAAAGACAGCCGCTATGCTTTCGGAGTAGCGCACCATTTTGACCTGCTCTGGAAGAAAAGAGGCTTTCTTACATCTCATGGAGTGCAGATAATGCATGGAGATTTAGTGCAAAATCTCTTGACTGCATTGACACTACCGAAGAAAATTGCTATAGTGAAGTGCAGTGCACATAAGAAAGTCGCAGACAAAATTGGACAAGGAAATGCTTTTGTAGACCGTGTAGCACGTGAGACTGCAATGCAGAGGAACACCACTTCTATGTATGTAGTGAAGTCACAAGCTGAAAGATGGCACGATGCTAGGCAGGAAGTGCGAGAAATACAGAAGACAGCTTCTGATAAGGAACGTGAACAATGGTCTAGAGAAGGAGAGTTAGATGATGAAGGTTGTTGGAGAAACAAGCAGATGGATCGATGGAAGCTGCCTATAGCTTTTGTGCAATCCATGGTTCAGATGGCACATGGAGTAGCGCACGTTGGAGCTCTTGCAATAACAAAAATGCTTATGCGAGTGTGGGAGCATCCTGAGATTGCCAACACAGCAAAGAGAATAGTACAGTCTTGCTTGATTTGTTTACAATACAACCCTGGAAAGGGGACACGAGTTCCGTCTGGAGGGTTTGTCACACCAACTGCACCTTTTGAAGTCCTACAAATGGACTACATTCAGCTTGAGCGGTGTAATAATTTGAAGTATGTTCTAGTGGTGGTTTGTGCCTTCAGTAAATGGATTGAGGCATACCCTACGAAGGATAATACTGCTATTACTACTGCTAAGGTGCTACTGAAGGAGTTTTTCCCGAGGTTCGGTGTTTGCAGACTTTTGTGGAATGATAACGGACCTCATTTTTTCGGGGAAGTTATCAAGTATGTCCTGAAAGGGTTAGGAATCAAGCAAAAGTTCCATGCTGTGTTCCATCCACAATCTGCAGGATTGGTGGAGAGGTATAACGGAACTCTCAAGCTTAAACTCGCGAAAATTCAAGCCTCCACGAATCTGACTTGGCCAGATGCGCTGCCCTTGGCATTTTTGTTCATTAGATCAGTGCCACATTCCAGAACGGGTCTTACCCCGTATGAGGTGGTATTCGGACGTCCCATGAATATCTGGGGAGTCCCGAAACCAAGTTCTGTGTATGATGTACCTTGTGTTTTAATGAATGACTATTTGGCACAATTAACTGACAGCTTGGTTTCTATTCATCAACAGGTTCGAGAAGCACTCCCTGATAAATCCCAAGGTGAAGGCCATGAACTCCGTCCCGGAGATTATGTTATGTTGAAGGTCTTTGAGAGGTCAAGCAGCTTGGAACCGAGGTGGCGTGGACCAGAGCAAGTACTCCTCGCCACGAGGACGGCGGTCAGGGTGACCAATAAGAAAACCTGGGTCCATAGTACCCACTGCCGAAAAGTCCTGCCGACCTTGGTGGAACCTGCTGTGCTGACTGACCATCGAGAGATCTTGGCTACGGAAAAGGGCCCTGCTGTATCACCTGACGGGTTTGAGGAGTTCTTCCAGGACCAGACGACTCCTGGAGCATCGCAATATAATTTCAGAGCAAGAAAGTGATTTGCAGTTTTTTTTGTTGCGAGACTGGTTGAGCAACCGCTCTGGGTAGTGGAAACGGAGAGCCGATATGACAAGGGAGGGGGATCAGCCCTGCGTAGTGTAGTGACACCTGTCTTGGTCTGTGGCGAAGAAACCAACGTCTACCCAGGGTAAAGAGCTCATGGACTATTTTTGTTTTTTTCATTTTTAGTTTTGAAGATTTGGCTTTGTGACTATGAATGCTCCTAAGAAAAAGATTTTAGGAGTATTAAGTGTTTTTGTTGTTTTAACTGTTATAGCAATAATCACCTGGAGTGTTGGGAGGGTGAGTCCTGCCCGGACATTCTTTGTGGTTCCTACTACTCCGATTCCGGAAGAACATCAACATTTTTCTCTTCCCTATCATGAGCATAAGCATCGAGAATCTTACTTGAATAACACTTTTGTTCAGATGCTCCACCATACACATGATGCCACTAATGTTACAAACTGTTGGATTTGTGGCATGCTTCCAGCTCATCAGAAGAAAGGTGGAACGCCGTTTATTCCACTTCCTTTTTCGCACAATGGTTCTTGTCGAGCCTGGTACACTCTTCTCTTTTCGAACAGAAAACCTGCAGTAGGTGGACTTCTCTTCCGTTTGAATAAAGAGTGTTATCAAGATGAACATAGTTATCCTCAAGCGAATGGAACTATATGGGAATGGGAAGAGTATTGACCGGACAATGCTTCAACGCCTTATGTTTTCACCCATAAAAGAGACTCTACTACGAGTAATGAATCTGTAATTACTGTAACTCGAACCAGAGCTAACCTTTGCGTACAAAGTACTGGCCAAATTCCAGTAGGAAAGAGTGATTGTGTTGTTGTATTAAATATGGATGGAATAAATGATAGTACCTTTTTAGCCTCACATAACACATATCTAGTATGTGGTAGTTATGGATATCATAGATTACCTATAGGGTGGTCTGGCATTTGTTATGTATCTTTTCTGTTGCCACCTGTTTTCCTTGCACCTGCGTCTTACCACCGAGATTTTAAACTGTTTCAAAATGTTTCTCTGAACCGTTATAAACTAACAATCCGAGTTGATAGTGTCGACCAAACAGACACTAGTCTACAGCAATATGTTGACTTTAATTTAGGCCTGTTCTCATTTGTAGGAGCTGCATTAAACAGCAGGAAAATACGATGATTAATTAGAGTTGTAGAAGCCGTCACCAATGAGACAGCAGTAGCACTGGGTAATATTACTGAGGAACTACAGGTTGCTAGGATTGTAACTTTGCAGAACCGAATGGTTCTGGATGTTATGTTAGCAGATAGAGGAGGAGCATGTAAAATCATCGGAAGTAGTTGTTGTGTTTACATACCAGACAATTCGCCTTCTGTATATGATGCAATTCTTAAACTGCACAAAATAGCTTCTGATATTCACGAGAAAAACGGTACCTGGACATTTGCTGGATGGTTTTGGGCTCTAATTTCTGCTTGGGGTTGGAAATTATTGACTTTTCTGTGTATTGTAGTTGGATTAATTTTCACCTGTTGTATGTGCATACATTGTGGTCCAATGCTATGTTCTATGTGTATAACTGCTTGTATACCATCCAAACGAAATGCCGTAAAAGCGCAACAATTATCAGATGAGGAGGTGACAAATATAATGTATGTAAATAAAACACCCAGGCAAATTTCCAATACCTACTAGCACATGAAAGGTGGCATATGCCACACAACAATTAATAATGATAGACTACTGTTTTTACACATGGAATACACTTTAATTCCTTATACAAAACATGATATTTGATAAAATCGATACATGATTATAGACAAATGATAAAATATTTCAGCATTATAGCATATGCATAATTTCATACACACACCATTTATATAAAAAACTATTGGATGGTTTCCTGTCTACGCGTTTCGACACTAAGGTGTGTCTTCCTCAGGACTGTACCATCGTAGTGCTGTAAAAAATGTTTTTAAAAATTATTTTTACAATTTTGTATTTCAGTGCAAAAACAGTTTATACTTTGACTGTAATACTATGTGCTAGATAATGGTTATTAACATACAATGATAATACCGCCTACTGACATATAATAGCTTTTGACATCTTCATATCAGCTACTTAATATAATGTGCATAGATATACGTGATGAGTGCACAGATTACCCGAAAAGAGCATATGTCTTTAGCTAACGCTAAAAGGGTTGTCTGTTGTAGTTTGGAAGCGATTAAGTTGAGCGTTAGCAAAAGACATTCGAGTTCTAGCTGTTATCTTGACATGCTGGAGCATCCATTTTGGATTTGCGGCAGCCATTTTGTCTGTCACATGCTGCCTCGTGCCGACCATGTGCGTTGTCCTATCTTTCTGCTCATGGCCTTTGAATCTGCCCGGCAACAGGCTAATAATAGCATCTCTGTGTTTTGCTGCTGACCGTCAGGGTCCACATCTGTTAATGGTTAGCCTCAGATTGGAATGTATTAGCTGAGACCCCAAGATTGTTAACTCCTCCCACTGATCGATTGTGCCTCTCGAGATTGCCTTATATGGACATAAAATGTGCTCTTGTGCCTTGTACCGCCTTCTTTTGAGCCCCTGTGTGGGTATAAATAAACCATGTGTCCGGTAGTCCTTTGTGCTACTTCTTGCAGTGCCGAAGGGTACTGGTTGAACTTTAGCACCACTTCATGAAGTATAATAAATTCTATGTTTTGCAATTCCAGTTTCCGTGCCAACTTTTTCCTTTGGGTCTGAGGACTTCGTGCGCAGAAGGGCGAACCCCTTGCACTAGCGGGTCTGGCTGAGGCCTGCACGACACTTCCCTCCTGTCCGGGTGGGACTCTGCGCATATCCACTTTCACCCTGGATTAACCGGACCCTGGAATTTTGTGCTGGGACTAAGTTGCTCCGTTTTGCCTCCTGAGACTGTTCGCCGGACCCGCTCTGCGGGTCCCACTTCACAAGGGCACTCAGCGGGGTCTGTGGCAGCGCAACAGGGCTGCGAGCATGACGGCAGGGACTCCATCTACCAGGAGTACCTGCATGGCCAATAGTCGACACCTGGCCCGCTCTCCCTGCAAGCCACGCCCCTAGCACACACGTACATAATCAGACCTGTACCCGCGCACGCGGGACGCGCGTGGATCGAAGTGCGGAGCGAAGCCCGGGCAAAGGGCCGTTCGAGGACGGGAGAGACCGGGACCGGGCCACTCCCCTTGGTTGGACCTTTTCACCATCTCATCCCCCACAAAGACCGGATCATACAGACGTTGGAATGTGCACCAGGGAAACAAGGAGCAAATCTTCGCTGGCTGCGCCAAAGGTACCATTGATAACTATTTTGTTAAAGCAGGATCACTTCTGATAGAGGACATTGCTGTGCTTGAGAGGCGTATTTCCCAGGAAATTGATTGGGTAAGGAGATCATCAATGGGCCCATTGGCTCTAGCCAAGACTCCTGATGGAAGGCTAGAGGCCAACAACTCTACTAACGGGGCATCGGGGGTCAATCAGTCACTTACTAACTTAGACCTCACAAAGGAGGTTTTAAGTGATCTCGAGGACATGAGCTTAATGACCCTACCGACGGGCCAAATACCAAAAACCCCACTTCAACCCTCTGGCCATGAACCGGCCATAGCCACCATTAGCGAGAAAGTTTCCGATCTTTCAAGGGGAGCTAGGGAAGGAGCTATCCAAAACAAAATGAAAGGGGGCCAAACCAAGGGAGGGAGTAAGGCAAAAACTCCTAAGTTCAATCCCATAACAGATGCTGCTAGTCCTAGCAATATTAGCTCGGGCCACTCATCAGAGGATAGAGCAGTGGCCCCACCTATCGTCATTGTATCTATGGATACACCATCCCACTCCAATACCTCATTGGAATCCTCTAGCAAGGATATCACACTTGCAGACATAGGTGCACTCCTTAGGTCTCTTTTAAGCCCCCTAGAAGCCCGCCTGATAAAGATTGAAGGTAGGCTGGTCAACATTGAAAAATCTACAGTCTAGCTAGCAGATAGCTTGAAATCAGAAAGCAAGGGAGCCAAAGGGGGGGTTAGATCCAAAGCCTAAAAAGGGCGTTGACCCAACAACCATGATGAAGAAAAACGGCCCAGCTACCTCCCAACAAACGCAATACAAACCTAATCAAAAAAAGATCCCTCAACCCTTGGCTAACGCAAACACAATCAACCCACCTACACAAACCCAGGTACCATCACTTTCACCCCCAAACACAATCACACACCCTAAAGATAATGCCATTCCCTCTAACAAGCCACAGAGAGAGCTGCAACCCCCAGATAATACGCAAAATAATGCCCGCAAAGTCAAACCTGTGAACTTACCACCTGAGGCGTCCCCCTTTACAGTAATTCTAGCGGGGGTACCCGAGCTAAAACCCACCGCCATAGAGACGACCGCCTCCCTCAAGTACAAAGTTATCAACTGGTTGTCTATATACAGACCTCTCCCACTGGGTACAACTAGTGATATTCTTATGGTAAGATGGGCTACCTGGGTGGGAAATATGAGAAAAACAATCAGTGGCGACTGCGTCCTGGTTAGCTTCAGGGAACCCAGGACAGCCTCCTACATCTGCAGTTGGGCCGCTGACGACCAAGGGAACCACATCCAGCCCCTCCCCCTCTCATTCTTCTACCCATCGAGTACGTATACATCAGAAGATCAGAGATGGGGTATCACCAAGAAATGGCGGGAGAATGGGAGAGTAACTGTGGAGGGAGGAGGGACCCCTACTATCATAGGAGAATGGCGCCAGAGCATTTACCCTCATATGGCGACGAGGAGGCCTGGGAGATCAGCACTAGGAGGGGGGGCAGATGGAGGGGAAGATTGAGAGGAGTTCCCAGGCCCTTTAGAATCCACCAGCCAGTCTACCTTCCCACCTTCAACAGGTACAGTAGCCTTGAAATGGCTGATTGACAGCTCAAGTCCAAAGGCAGGGACCAGCACCATTTCTATTCTATAGATGGTAGTGAGGACAGAACCATCTCCCCTGAACAAGCCCCGATTCCATGGGAACAGATAGCCGCTCCCAATGAGCTTGTACACTACCGAGATCCCGCCCACTCTATAGCAGATACATCTGGTAACGGCAGGAATTCATGGGCTGCTCAGGGGGAACTGTTACAACATTTATTGGCAAATCCGGGCACAAACGAGAATAACCTCTCTGACATCCAGCCACCATCCACAAGGCCTCCAACACTGAACCGGATTTCATGGAATGTAGCTGGTTTGGGTAATAAAATGGATTGTCAGGAATGGGCTTCCTTTATCAACTCAAAAAGCATCTGCCTGTTCCAGGAAACTTGGGCAAGAGAGGAGTATACGTGCCAGGGGTTTGCAGTATTTTCAAAACCTGCTAAATGGGGGGGGTCGGGGTCGACAGTCAGGAGGGCTGGCAATTTGGGTAGCTTCCCAATTGGGTTGTCAGGCCAGATGCCTAACTGTGGACTCTGATGACATATTAGCCGTCTTGTTAGAATGGCCAAATTCCTCCAAACTGGCGATAATAAACGTCTATTCGAGACCAGTAGCCATAGCACGAGAATCGAATACTATCGAGGAACTCTCTGCTTTCCTGAGCGAAATTCCAAGGGAGCTCCATTATGTGGTTGGAGGGGACCTGAACTCGCATTATGAGCCATTGCCTGGCCTTCTTGATGGACCCTCCCTAGAGGAGGATTCAAGATGGCTGGTACCCGCCACGGTGGCATCCCCACCAAGAGCTTGGACCTCCCTCGCTCTCCAGATAACCGCCCTTACTCTTAATCATAGCCTTAGGGCCTGTAATGGGCGTACTAAATCAGATATGCCAAGCAAATGTACCTTCAATAAGGCAGGAAGTGAATCCAGATTGGATTACGTCCTAGTCCAATTGTCATCCTGGTCACGAATTATCGATTTTAGGGTAATTGAAAGATTGGACAGTGACCATAACGCCCTGGAACTTGAATATGCCATGCCAGGGAATGAGGACATGGGACAGGACGAACAAAGGGCAAAGACAGGGCTACTCCTGGAGAACAACAGAAGGAGAGTAAGATGGGGAAAATTGGTCACAAGTGGCGTTAAGCTACCCAGACTTTATGCCAGAATTATCCCAGTGCTGGAAAAGGCATTTGCTCTTGGGGAGGAACTTAGCAACGGAAAAAATAGAGAGCAGCTATGGCGAACGCATGAAGATCTAATAAACACCATGGATTTAGATCTTTTTGTAAAGGTTGTAGGTAGAAATAGTGGAATATACAAGAAGACCTGGTATAATGCCACATGCCGGAACTCCAAACGAGAACTTCTACTCGCAATTAAGGCGTGTAGAACCCGGGAGGAGATACAAGCCAGAAGACGGTCATATAAGAAACTGCTGGCAAACGCCAAGGCCGAATGGGACCAACAACACTGGGAGGAACTCTCTGGAGCATTAGCTACCAGAGACCCTCGTAAATTCTGGCGGGTAGTTAATAATGGATCAGAAGATCTCCCTTCGGCAATCGAACCCAATATTGCCCCGAGCATATGGCAAAACCATTTCCAGTTCTTATATGCATCAGAGGATGAGGCCCTGAGTTCCCCCCCCTGCACTCTAGCGAGTGACCCAGAGGGTGAGCCTTTCACTGAAAAAGAAGTTCGGGCAGCTATTGCAGGGTTGTCAACAGGCAAAGCCCCGGGGCTGGATGGGGTGCCAGGTGACCTATTCAAACAGGAGCCAGGGGTATGGGCCCCCTATCTCCTATTGATATTCAATGCGGTCTTTAAGGGAATGGAGGTCCCGGATACTTGGCTGGGTGCAGAGGTTGTTCCAATATTTAAAAAGGGATCTCCTCTGCTTCCAGCCAACTATCGTCCAATAAGCCTCATCGGCGTATCACAGAAGCTCTTCGGTAGGCTAATATTGGACCGGTTGCAGAATTGGCTGGAGGAGATGGATACCCTGAGCCCATACCAGGCGGGATTTAGGAGGGGGGTGTCCACAATTGATCAAATATTCCGATTAAACCTTATTTACTGGAGGACTGCACTAATCGAGGGCGGCACTTTGTACACGTTTTTTGTGGGTTTACGTGCCGCCTTCGATCTGGTGCCAAGATCAAAATTGTGGAAGGTAATGGAGGAGTTAGGCGTCCCGAAAGACATCCTCGCAATCCTGATGAAACTACACCAAAATAACTTTGCACGTGTCAGGTGCGGGAGAAGTGGCAACCTAACCGAAAGATTCCCCGTTCGCAGAGGGGTGAGACAAGGTTGTGTGCTTGCACCGACCCTGTTCTGCCTCTTTGTGAACGGGGTAATCGCGCACCTGACAAGGATTGCCAATATTGACGCCCCAAAACTGAGCGGCAGCAGGGTGACCGCAATTATGTTTGCGGATGACACCCTGCTGCTGTCCAAATCCCCGATGGGCATTCAGCGGGTGCTGGATGGTTTTCTGGAATTTTGTACAGAAAGGGGACTTGAAATCAACCCGCAGAAAACTAAATTTATGATCCTAAACCCTATGCCCTCTAAACGTGCCAACCCCTTGCTTGGTACAGTGCGCTTGGAAAGGGTTTACACATTTGAGTACCTAGCGATAACCCTAAACCAAAATCTAACGTGGGGGGTACATCGGACAAAAGCAAATATGAAACTGGCCCAGAGGGCGGGAGGCATTTCGAGAAATGCGAGTAAGTCACCATATCGCCCACTCGGCCCTGCAATCCAAATTTATAAAGCCCAGGTGCGGGGGGAGTTACCTATGGGGGAGAGTTATGGGGCCACATCTCGTCGCATAACTTGCAGTCCACAGAAAACAAATTCCTCAGGCAGCTGACAGCCCTTCCCCCAAGTACTCCATTCCTGCCCCTGAGACTGGACCTGGGTCTGAGGCCCATTACGGAGGAACTATGGCTCAAACCACTAACTTTTTGGCGTCGTCTTTGGGGCAGTCAAGATCTCACCATCTATAGAACCGAGCTACAGGAATTTTTATCCCTGCCCAATGCCACCAAGACGCCTTGGTTAAAATACATCAAGAGAACTTGTGAGACCCTTGGACTACCAGAACTATGGTCAGACCCGGGAAGCACAAGTAATAGGACTCCGAGGAAAGCGCTGTCCAGAGCGTATTACGACCACATGCTTCTTTGAGCTCTGGACAGCAGTCGTGAAGGATCCCTAACGCACCATTTCATTAAAACTAAAGACTTATATAACCTCGAATGCGTTTTGGATGGCATGACTCCGGCTATAACAAGAAAGCTATTCCTGCAGTGGAGGTACGGGAACCTTCCTCTCAGGTCCTTTACCAAAGTATGGTCCTGTCGGTCTGCCACAGAGACATGCCCTGCATGTGACCACACAAAGGAGAACGATGTGCATGCGGTTTTCTTCTGTCGAGCCTACCGGAAAAGCAGGAAACACTGGCTTGTCCCCCTCCTCAAAAACCTGGGATTTAGAACATTCCTACCTGCATAAAGACTGATTTATCCCCGCCAATTGTGTTCGCCATGGCAAAATTTCTAACTGCAATGTGGTATGCTCGCACCCGATTGATAAAGGGGGTCGGAGACTCGTGACAAACCTTCATCCCCTGACTAACTGGCACCATTTTTTACTACTTTTTAATCTTTAATGTATTTCATATTAATGACATATTGATGTTCCGGATTTTTAATTGATGTGGTAAATTCTGTACATCTTTTATGATCATGTGATCGAAATAAAGATTTGGAATTGGATTGGAATTTATTTATTTTTTTTATATATTTTTTTATTTTAACAGTAAGACAAGAGCAGGCAATACAGATATCAGGTGTTTCGCAGTAAAATACAGAACAGGGCCAGGCGGGGGAAATATACAAACAATAATCACTGTAAGAAGTAAAAGGCCCATCACGGGTACACATAACGGAAATAGGAAATAAGCAATCTATTAAGCAATCAAAACAATCCCACCCGCGTGACCTCGTCCACAATGTTACAGGATAATTAAGCCAGCGAAGACACCAGGACAATAAAGCATTCGTGAAAAATAAACAGCCCATCTCTCGTAGAAGGAAAAAGAAAAGACAAAAGGGGCCATAGAACAAAAGAAGGCAAAATAAAAAAACCCCACCTTAAACCCCCCACCCTGCACCCCTGCAATGGCTACGGCCTAACCCCACTAGCAGCGTGCCTGTCGCCCAAGAACTACCCTAAAGGAAGGGAAAAGAGAAAGCAGAGGAGGAGAAAGCAAACACACTCCCGGTCTCTCGTACCCCCCGCCAACAGCGACCACCCCGAGACATGGTAAAATCAATATTTAGCAATTATACAAACCAGTCAGGGGAGGATAAACAACAACCACCCAATTCTCGTCACAATATAGGCACAACCCCGGCATCGCTAAAAGCTATTTTATCGGAACCCAGCGATAAAGTTCAGCCCTGGCCAGTACAGTCCGTCATAAGAGTCTTTGCCACTCGAGCCGCCATTTTGGGCAAAGCGTCCACAAAAGTTCTTGTCAGCACAGGAGGATCGAATACAGGATAAAATGTCACGGCTCGAACGAGGAAAGGTGTCCAAAAACGGCGAGTATCCCAAACCATCACCAAGGAACTCGTAGCCACATGGAAGACCGTCTATAGATGCGTTAGGCGGCAGCAGGATCAGGCAAGAGACGCTAGCGAGAAGCACGGGCTGGCTTGTCGGTAATAGGGGACCGTCAAGGTTCATGAACTCCGGGTTATGCACGGGGACCTCGACCTCTGATGTGCAATGCACCGCTGGTACCATCTCTAGCTGGAAACCAATCGAGGTGTCGTCCTCAGGTTCCAGGATACCGTCCACTTTCACCATCAGTGTCCGGAACACAGCGACTGTGTGCGAATGGAGCGCCCCAATGGCGGCCACAATGGCCTGCAGCGATGGCGCCCCTTCCGTCCGCTCCATCCCCTCTCAATAGGCGACAGAGCCGGACTTGAACCCCGTAGGCCGGCTGCTCCGGAGTCGCAGGCCACGCAAATCTGATATCAAGTAATGGGTGCTCCTCGTCTTACAGAACACACCTTCGCCGTCAGAGAGGGCCCCAGCCCGTCGACCCCGGGAGGGCAGCAAAGTCTCCGGGGACCGGACCCCCACCACAGCAGCCGGCGTGGTACGCTGGTGTGTCCTCGGTGTAGATCGTTCAAAGGATCGTCACAAAAAGTCAACAATTCAGGCACTCTTCGGGAGACCGGGCTCAGTCCAGGTCTCACGGCCGATGTTGTTCAACTCTGACCCGGATAGTCTAGAAATCGAGGCCCCGGCTTCCACACGTTGTTAGGCCGAGAATGGAAACATGGCGTATCTTCGTCAGCCGATGAGGTAGAAATTTCGGGATTGCACCTTTAGAAGCAGTAGACCTTCATAAACAAGAAAATCAGGTGTAAGGTCAGGATTGAAGACAGGATAATCGAGCTGCTGGCGGAGGTCAGCGGAGCCGGGAGCTTACGCGGCCATCTTGATTCGTAGCGTAGCTCCTCCCCCGAATTGGAATTTATTGAGTCCCCTAGTTGGAAATTGCCATGTGGTGCATCTTAGCATTCATCGTTATCACCGTTTCTCTTTAACATGTACACTTCCACATTGGCTCTACCTAATGAGTAACACCATTTATAATTTCAAGGACACTCCAATATGCATCAACTTGGAAGGGAAAACAAAGCCAGGAATCAAAGTTATATGGTGAATGTTAAAACTATATTCATCATACTTTTGCAGTTTTAGTTAGGTGTAATGGAAATAATTGCTTGTCAGGTTAAATAGTGCATCAATTTACTGACCCATCCGAACACAAGTTAAAAACCGCATGCAATGTTTATTCAATGCACAAAATACTGCATGTTTGAGGCCATGTGTACCATGTGCGCTATTTATCCCGTGCTATTACCACATGGGAAAATAACAAATTAACCCCAATTACTAGTATAAGAGATCATTAAAAACTAGTGGAAAATAACACCCTAAAATACCTCCAGCCAAAAAGCAGGTGGTAATAGTTCCTCAAAGTGTAGGGAATGAAAGAACAGCTGGAAAATAATACAAAACACTAAGAACAGCATGACAATACACAAACATACACTGCATGCTCTCACAGGTTGATTGCAACAGATTGGCACCTAATTAGAAGTAATGGGACCGTATTAACCCTGTCTTACAAACAGTTCACTTTCATTGGCTACAAGTGTAAGTCCGAAGTAGGTTTAACGTTCTATGCAACATGCATAAAGCATTCTGGAGCAAGGGCCCAAAGTACTTGCACAAACAGGCAAGATCCTGTATCCCAAGGAGAAACAGTGTTCACTGGGTTTCCAGATTCCTGCTATTTGCAACTGAAATGCACAGTATTCACTTTTTATACAAGTTCTCATCAACTTCCTCTCATTCATTAATGCTCCTGCCTTAACGGGAGCAATAAGATATTAATTTTATCATGTACCTTTCTGTTATTGAGTCACTTAATGTCCCAGTCCAGAATAACCTCACATACA
The DNA here is from genome assembly GCF_964261635.1 of Lissotriton helveticus. Classification (NCBI taxonomy): domain Eukaryota; kingdom Metazoa; phylum Chordata; class Amphibia; order Caudata; family Salamandridae; genus Lissotriton; species Lissotriton helveticus. The sequence continues at coordinate 222,452,091 of NC_136061.1, read as the reverse complement.
ACCACCAGACTACAGCCATTAGCCCTGCCTTACAAAGGGGCCGTAGTGTAGCATGTTGATGTGGCACAATAGAACACAAACTACATACATCCCAGGAGAATATGTGTCCTAAACTTCAATATTAATATTTGACAAGATGAATGACTGAAACAAGAAAAACAATGGCAAAACAAATACGTCTGGCTGTAATGTGGCCACACATTTAAACACAGGCATGTACAGATGCTGCTTAGGTGCACAGAATATGCATATCAAATTAAATCCTGCCCTGTTGGATTTGCCAGTTTTGGGGGGGAAAGTAGCAAGAATGATGTGTCTCAATATAGAATGCATATGGGGAGATAAAATATGTGACAAACCATGTGACGATCGAGTGAGTGGGCTTTTTAGATGTAGAAAACTAGGGCCTCCTGCATTCCAACTGAAAGCAGTGCCTGGAAGGTGGAGCGATACATCAAATAACCAATGGCGCGAGGCGCTACGCTCCAGAATATTCAATAGCATGAGGTGCCATAGTGATACTCCTATGCGTGCAGCAAAAGCCCAATGTCTGTTTTTTAAAGAATTGGTGACAGTAAATCTACATGAGCTCTCAAGCCAAACAAAAGTAGAAACAGAGAAAGAATGTTCTCGCACACACAGACGATGCACATTGAAGATAGTGGTGGTATGACGTTTACATAAAGGTTTTAGTTGTTTGGAGCCTGAGGTACTGCAGGGCGTTCTGCCAGAGCAGCAGGGACTCATAAACTGGCTAAAAACCAGTTTTATTTTTGTTTTTATCAGCTGTTAACCCTCATGCATTTTCACTGACTATTCTGCGTCCGCATGTACCTGCCGCCACCCAGTGCCCAGATTTTGCCGCGACTAACATCTCCTTGTTCACGTGGCCGCTGCCATGTTACCAACCGGGTGATTGATCCCGGCAGTCTGTGCGTGTGGGCCTCTGGAGGGTAGCACTCAGCACCTGGTGGTGGTGCCATCCATCAGGCCTGCCCTTTTCATCGAGCTGCCCTTGAGCTGCGGGTCTTTGCCACCTTCATTTGCTGTCTGTCTGTCTGCGCATTCCTGACAAGAGTCGGTTTCCAGAAACAAAGAGGCTTCTGTTTGTAAAGAGAAAACGGCTTTTAAATCACTTCATAGATTATTTTTCCTAAAAGTGGTTTTGGGTGGGGTTGATTGGAACTGGATTTGGCGATGTTGTAGGTATGCATGCATGCGTACAGCAATAGATAAAAACTGATACAAGCTTTTGCGGCCTTTTACACACAAACTCAAGATTGTGTGTAAAAGGCTGCTTTATTGAAACAGGTGCACATTACAGAATAATTGCTCGGCAAATGCCTTACAAAACTAAGCCTCACTAATCAAACCAGATACCTGACCCTTGACCCCGCCCCGCCCCTAAAACTTCCTTGAACCCGCCCCCACCCATACATTACATTACAAACATACAAAGCAATGCAAAAAAGTATAACCCCATAAATTTAACCCATCCGTTTAACAACCGCCCCTGCCTGCCTCTTAACAACTGTCAATCACCCAACATGTGTAACCCAACTAAAAATTAAAGTGTTTACCCTTTCCCTGTCGATAACCCAACTTCGACAATGGCCAAAAAACTTCTGCCAACCCATGCAAACTTCCAATAACCTCCGCCACCCAGAAAGAAGGGGGGGAGGAAACTACCCCCCCCTTCTGCCCTTCCCCTAGTAAGCCAGCTGTTGTCAGTCTAAGTGGAATGTGTCTGGATGTTCAAACAACTGGACAACACCTCCCTAATCTCCAGTTAATAAAGGTCCATGCCAAGCTTAGAGGGATGCACTCCGTCATCTCTGAAAAATTACACCGCCTCAAAACGTATCTCCTTGTGTGTCACTCTTCCAAAACCTATACTTCGACAAAATATCGACATTTAGTGTTCACCTTCCTCCGCGCCCTGTCAATGGCCCTATGGTTGAAAGCGCCCCTCCAAACTGCTCGGAACCAACTCAGTCCACAAAATGTGACAACCAGACCATTGCTCCTTTAAACGAGACAAGTCCTTCTCCATTGCCCTCATAATGACCACACCCTTCACTCCGCACAAATCGTTCTTGCCAAGGTGAATCAACAAAACATCCGGGCACTGGCCCCTTACCATCCATTTATTCAGACACGGTATCAATTACTTCCAAAGCATCCCTCCCTTACCCTTCCACACAATTTTAAAAAGACTTGCATTAAAATCCAACATTGCGCCAAAGTAACACCGGCACGCCTGGACCTGCGCCGATTTGATAAACGAGTGCCCCACTATCTATATGGTCAATTCCTTCAATTGGGGTCCTGCCACCGAACCGGTAATGAGAGAAAATAGAATGAGACTCACAAAAAGGAAGATGACGCATGCGCCTCCTCCGCATTCCTTCTTTCATAACGTTGAAAACATTCTGAAGACCAGCGCCCCAGCCGCATTATGTCCCCCCGCGTCCAACCGCTGTTGTGTGCCTCTGTTGCTGCCCCAATCTGGAAAGAATGAGTCCCATAATAAGCCCCATACATCCCAATACTGTGCAAAGCCTTCCACAACACCATGCGCAGCTGGTAATCCGTCACCCTCCTCTCATTGTCATGCTTGAAAACCACCTCTTCCCCAGAACCTCCTGACAAAGCTTGCCAACGGAAGGCCCAATTTAGCGGGCACGTTGAAACTGGTACAGCCGCTTCTAACCAAACCCCTTTTCCTATTCCCCTTTGGTCCGTTTTGGAACTGGCCAGCCAAATCTGTATCCCCCCTTTCTCGATGGACACATCTTGCCAAAGAACACCATTTTTACCTTGTTGCCTAAGAGCTCGGAAACTCTAAACGCCCCAAAAAACATCCAAACCATAAGGGTCGAGAACAAACGTGCCTCAAAACCGTCCTTACAGACCGCTGGCAAAGCCTCCAGTAACCAGGCTAGCGTTTGCCATGAAAGGGGGCTACGCGTCAAACTCTCCCCCCTGCTTCCCCTGCTGACGGGGTGTAACCCCACAGAAGTTTCCCCATGAAAGCAATGCCCGCCAATTTCCCGGCGATGATAACCTTAGAAAGGCCCTTCTCAATGAGGTCCAGAATAAACTGAATCACATCCTCCGACCGCCGCCAGACCTCGGAGTGCTTACAGGCACCATATGGCAAGAAATCCCTTCCAGGCCAGATTATATGCTGCCCATGTGGAGAGGTAAATGATGCCCTGCCAGTGCCCGCCCCAGCCGCCTACAAATGGTCCACCCTGTCCTGACCACCCTGCATGCAAAATTGAGATGACCGAGTAGCACTTGTATATCCTTTACTGTCACTTTCTGCTATGACCGCATTCTGTCTAACAGCTCCAACATTTTCACTTTTTTGTCGGCTGTCAAGCGAGCCCGCATTGCCACAGAATACATTTTGATCCCTAAAAAAGACAGAGCCGTACAGCGTCCCATTGTCTTCTCAGTTGCCAACGGCACCCCCAGTTCATTCATGAGCTCATGGAAAGTGTCCAGAGCTTTCTGGCATTCCGTGGAGCCCGGTGAACCGACAAAGAAGAAATCATCCAGGTAGTGCGTCACCAATGTGTGACCTGTGTGCTGCGTGAAGTACCACTGCAAGAAGGTGCTAAAACATTCAAATAAAGCACACGACGTAGAGCAACCCATCGGTAAAGCTTTGTCCACGTACCATTTACCTTCGAAATGGATCAACTGCCGCTCTGCAGTGAAGCATGCGGCCGATGTCGCTGCCCTCATTCTGAACAACAACACCAACCGACTTAGCCATTCTAACAGAATCATGGCTTAATGATGCATCAGCCCCATGCCTCGACCTCTTAATCCCCCCCAACTTTAACAAAGCCAGGCTAGACAGACCACATAACAAAAAAGGTGGTGGAATCGCCTGCATCCATCGCTCTAACCTCCTTGTCACAGAGCTTCTAATGGATACCACTGATTCCTGCGAATATCTAGCCCTCTCAGTCTGCAGTAGCACCACCCACCTATATAACCTACACATCTTTTACCAACCCCCAGGCACTAACGAACCCTTCACTGACTACCTCATGGAAGTTATTACGGCTAAGAATTCCCCCGACACCAAAGACATTTTCCTCGGTGACTTCAACCCGCACTGGAATGACTTTAAGGATCCCCATGTCAACGCCATTAAAGACCTCATGGCCGATCTAGCCCTGACCCAAGCTTGCCCTCTCCCAACCCACTCGAAAGGGGCCACTCTAAACTGGATCATCTCTAAGGAGACAACCGGCAAGCTCATATCGATTGACCCCTGCGACTGGTCTGACCACCATGCCATCGCCTTCCTACTACCTGGCACCCGCAAGACTTGGATGCCACAACCGGTACTCCCGAAACGCTGGGTCAGAGACACCAAAAACCTAAACATCAATAAACTTGAGATCCGCTGCAAATCCGACCTCCCCCCCCCACATCACTTCGGTCAGTGACCTCAATAATCACTACTCTGCTACTATGTCGAACATCTTGGATGACCTAGCCCCTCTTAAATTAAAAAGAATTCAAGTCAGAGATAGAAACCCATGGTTCACTGGTTCCCTCAATGACGAGAGAAGATCCCTCCGACAATATGAAAGAATCTGGAGACAGCACCCCTCGGCAGATCACCTAAAACTTCTTCGCCAGGCCAGAAATACTTACAACAAGAACATCGTCAACTCAAAAAAAGAGTTTTTCAGAGCGGAATTAGGAAATGCCCAGGACAGACCACGCAAACTCTTTGAGATGGTCAAACTCCAATCGAACAAACTGTCCAAAACAGCGAAAGAAACCCCCAAGTCTCCCATCTCCCCCCGAGGAGTTCTCCTCGTTTTTCGCAAACAAAATCAAAACCTTAGACATCGAACTCAAGGCTGCCTCATTCCCCCCTCCGAACCTTGACCTTCCGCCTCCTCCCCCCTGCCGCCATGGTCCTCACCGAAGAATCTAGCACACTGGTCCGAATTCGCACCCTATGATGAAGACGCTGTCGCGAAAATCCTCTCCTCCCTGAACCCTAACAACCATTTCAACGACCCGCTCCCTTCAAATTGTCTCGCGACTGTTGCCAAATCCATCATTCCTAGCTGGACTGCGATAATCAACGCCTCTTTCCGGCAGGGATCAATACCGGCCTCGCTAAAAGCAGGCCAAGTCCTCCCCATTCTGAAAAAGCCGTCGTTGGACCCAGCCTCCCCAGACAACTTTAGACCAATTTCAAACATTCCGCTCTTGGCTAAAGTGCTGGAAAAGTGTGTACAAAATTCAGCTAAGTCACCACATCAACAACTTCCATCTACTCGACGTCTGCCAATCCGGCTTCCGACCCGGACACAGCACTGAAACCACCATGCTCCACATTGTCGATGACGCTCTTCAAGCCCTTGACCAAGACAAATCCTGTCTACTAATCCTCCTTGATCTATCCTCGGCCTTCGACTCAGTCAACCACGAGATGCTACTCGAACACCTCAAACTGAGGATGGGATTAGATGGCACAGTCCTTGACAGGTTTAGCTCCTTCCTCCAAAACCGATCTCAAAGATTCCTAATCAATGGCGAACTGTCCGCTCCCTCCGTGGTCACGGTGGGAGTCCCTCAAGGATCAACGTTGTCCCCCACCCTTTTCAATCTCTATTTGGAACCCCTTGCCGAAGTCCTTCGCACTGCAAATATCTCCTTCCATATGTACGCTGATTACACTCAGATCTACATAAAAATCTCATCTCTTGCGGAGATCCTCACCTTGAATGAGACCCTGAAGCTGACCGTCAGATGGCTCTCCTCCAACCAACTCAAACTCAATGCTAAGAAAACTGAGTTCCTTCTAATCTCCCCAACCATGATATCCAGACTTGGATTAAAGCTATCACAGCCTTAAACTGTTCCCCGACTATTGTGGATTCGGCCAAATCTCTGGGAATTACCTTGGATTATAACCTAAACATGCGTGACCACATCAACGCAATGGCCAAATCTGCCAGATTCCACCTGAGCTACCAATGGAAACTGAAACCCTTTCTGGACGCTCCCGACCTAAAACTCGCAGTCCAGTCATTAGTTATCGCTCGGCTGGAATATGGTTGCTCCACCCGCTCTGGTTTACCTAAGATCTCGCTGGCACCCTTAAAAGCCTGCCTCAACGCAGCCGCCAGACTACTTACAGGCTCTAGAAAATTGGATCACATCACTCCTCACTTGAAAGGGTTGAACTGGCTTCCCTACGAGGCTAGGATCCACCTCAAGCTGGCATGCATCACGCACAAGGCCTTACACTCTAACTCCCCTGCGTATCTTGCACAGAAGCTTGTGATATCCAGAGGAAGCAGACACTCACGATCGGCCAATGCCCTTCTACTCTGGCCGGTACGGTTTAGGAAAATAAAAACCTACAATCGAGCTTTCGCCGGGACTGCACCAAGAATATGGAAATCCCTCCCTCCCGACATCAGAAGAATCCCCTCCCTGGCACGCTTCAAAAAAGAGGCTAAATCCTTCCTCATGGATAAATTCCTTGGCTAAACCCGTAGCCACCTGAGAGACTATTGCCTTATTCTGCGACACTGTACAGTACTCGTGTGATTTCCTGCCTATTGTATAACTCTTGTCTCTGTAAAATGCCCTGATGTTTAGTTTTTCCTATCCCCCAATGTACAGTACTCGTGTGATATCCTGCCTACATACGACCCCTCGACTCTGTAAGCTCTCCGATGTACAGATCTCCTGTGATTACCTGCCTTTTGTATTACTCTATGAATCTGTAAAGCGGTCTGATACCCTCACGGATCAAGTTCGCGCTCTATAAAACCTTAAAATAAATAATAAATAAATAAATACCCAGAAGATCCCAATCATCTGGATGGACTGGAAGCAACTGAAAAGGCGATTTTATGTCACATTTTGCCATCGCTGCAGTTACACCCACGATCACTACTAGTAACATGGCTAAGTCAACTGAGGAATTTGAAACTGAGGCCGCCTCCTCATCGATAAAATTATTAACCGAAGACTCCTCTGGCCACAAGAGATGCTGAATCAATCTGTATTGCCCCTCCTCTTTTTTGGGCACCACCCCCATTGGTGAGATAATCAAGTTCTCCGTTGGCCAATCATTAAAGGGGCCTGCCATTCTCCCTTCACGCACTTCTTCACTAAATTGTTCTTGCACCACCTGTCTGTGTTCTGAAGCCAATTTTAGATTATCCACCCACCGCCTCTGACGTGGCCCTTGGTAACCCAGATGAAACCCCTCTTTGAACTCCTCCAGAAGCACCCGCTTTGCCCTCAGATCACCGTACCCGTACCCCTGCAGTCCCTCTTCTAGCTTTACTATTCTAACTGGTGTAGGGGCCTTTGGGCACAGCACCCTGAGGTCCTTTCCCCCCCTATTGTTTTGGTATTGCTGAGATTCTTCTGATGTGCCTGCGTCTGGCTGCTGCCATTGCTGGCATCCCTGTGCCTTGACGCCCCAACAGTTAACAAGGAGATGTCGTCCTCTACATTTTGAGCACTCATGCCTAAACCTGCAGTACTCCGTTGTGCACAGGCCATTATTTAAGTCCCAGCATGTGCCTCCTGTCCCAGCTTGTGTCGCGGCCGCGCCTCCCACCCCTCCCCTGGTGGGCTTCCACTGAAAGGGCCGGTACACCAAAGGCAAACCTCTATCTGTAAAGATGATCTTGCCGCCTTTCGCAGCCCCCATCGTGGGCTGCCACAAATCTGTGTCCAGTTCCCCCCACTTCGCTTCCGGGTCCCAAGCCATACGGACCCAGAACTACTCATCCTGTTGTGCCCAAGCGTGGCCACCCCTGTGATCTGTGCCTTTCGAATTACATCCATGTACTTAAAGATGGCTACGCAGCACTCTGGAAACTTCTCGCAGTAAATGCTGGCATAAATCAAAAATGCTGCTGTCCAATTCTCGATCGTTTAGGCCTCTTGGCTAACTCATATTCCTCCTCCTTAGAGCCCCCTTTGGACCTTACTTCCCTGTGTAGAAGCTTCAGCATTTCGACGTATTCCTTTTTCCAAATACGCCCCGTGGATGCCAGCATTAAGTGAGCACCCAAGGGCTTTGTCACTCCCATATATATTAAATTTTCAACTTTTTGCTCCCCAAAGGTTCTTTACCCCCCCCCCCCCCTGCTGCCTCTGTATTTGTCCTGCTCTCCACTTTGGCGCCCTGTGCTACTTCCCCATCCCCTGTTCCTACCCCGTATCCTTAACATATTTCCCTTCAATCTCACCCCCACCCCCCTCCTCCCACATCCCCAAAGACACCATCTTAGGTTTGGCCTGTGCTCTACTGGTCTCAGCTGGCTCTAAGGAGGGTGCCCGGACAAACACCGACCGTCTTGCCACTGGCTCTGTCTGATCCATTGCCCGCGGAGCCCTCAACGAGGGGCCGTGCTCTCTCCTTATGTCCGACGCCAGTGCCCTTCTGTGAGGTGCCACCACCGGTGCCTGCAAAATACTAGGAAACACATTAAAGGGCCCCCCATCTCATTTACCCTTCTTTGGGGCTGTCCTCATCATAATCCAACACAATAGGCTCCTCCACCTGGAGCTCTTCATTAGCAAAATCAACACCACGGGCCCTACCGGACCCAGCATGCCCTACACTGACCCTACCGGTCCTGGCATGCACTTCTTGCGAGGAGCCGACTGTACACGCCAATACTCCCCCATGCGTTGACCTCTCTGGAATTCCGTCTTCGCTGGTGTAGCAGACCACCTTGACCTGCCTGTCGTTGGGGCCAGCGAGGTCGTACTGAACCTTTGTGCGCTGGCCGCGACAGGATCCCCTGCCGGTACGGAGTGCGTCGTGCGAGGCACCACTCTCCCTTAACCTCAGTGTAATTGGGCCACTCCCCGCCCTAATGAGTCCGCTGCGACGCTCTGTGCCCTGTGAAGAAAAAGTTTGGACTTATGTGCTGGGTCTCTCACTTCTGTCCGCTTCGCCTGCACCCTGTAAGCCCAGGGCAAATGCCTCGGCCAACCTCCCCTATCTTGACATGTCTGCTCTGACCAATACCAAGGGGGGGAATCCCCCCTTCCTCCTCCCCACTCCACTCCAACAAGGCCTTAACCACAGCTGAAGCGGGGCCCCAGCCCCTGCCCCCTCCCCCCTTGCCCCTTTGCTTCCTAGCCCCACCCGGGGACCTCCCCTGTTACCATCCCTGCCTGGAACCCTGGCGGCCTACACGCATCCAACACTCCCCTCAAAAGGCAACTGAAGGTCCAGCTGCTCCCCACTGCCGCGACCCAGCACCCCTTCCGACCAGGAAGGAAAAATGTCCAAACCCTTCCAAGTTGGGCCCCCCTGCCGGATCCAGCTCGCCCGGCACTTCATAATCCGGACCCAAAACCCTGCCCCGACCCTATGTGTAGCGATTTTGAGGTCGAAGGGACTGCTGCCCTATCATGCACGAAAAACGGGTAGTGTTTCTAGGACTACAGCTACCAGCATGCCTGGGGACTTTTCTGCAGACATAAGTCCCTCCTTCGCAGGGGAAAGGTGCTTGTCAATTAACCTGTTTGCAGATCGGAATGGCGGATGGTGCTCCCCGCCGGATTCCAGCGTGAAGACTCAAGCCTCGTGGGAGTGTTCCTGATTTCAAGTCCTGGAGTATCGGAGGGTGTTTGTGACAATTCACTTCGTGCCGCTGAAGGAGCGCGGGCTCGCCTCCTTCACCCTTGACCCGTTTCCCGGAGAACTAAATAATCCTTGCGAAGAAAGAGAAGCCGCGATGCTTGTTAAACGCGCGGAGACGCGTTTAAAAGCACGTGAGTAAATGAAAGGCATTTAAACTGTGTATCGCGTCTGAGAGAAAGACGCGTCCGGTGTAATTGCTTTTAGTGTTAGCGAGGGTTCCTTGCTGAGAGAAGCAGTAGTGTTTGTTTTGGACATCGCTTGCTCTCCTTTCCTTTGGAACTTGATCTTTGAAGTGCCAGGCAACTGTTTAAATTCCGGACACTAAATGGTATCACTTGTGAAGATCTAAGTACCCGTGTTGTGACGGTAACAACGCATGAGAAAAAGGGAAGACGAAATATCCCTTTCTTCTAGTGACTATTTTTGCTTAGGTGCATTGCAGCATTCAAAGACCGTGCATCTTTTGGGGACATATTCGTTTGCTGTCATTACCTCTCGGATGATTGGGCAGAAACTAGAATTCATCTAAGGATTGGAAGTTCATTACTGTACTTCTATTTATGCAGCGGGCTGTGAGACCTTGGTGAGTGGGAGGAAGGGACAAACAATACTTTGTGTGAAGAGTATACTTGAACATAAAGGTAATCTTGTGCTTTATCACCCTATTTGCAGCCTTGAAGGTATTACAGACCCAGCACAGAGTGTATACTACGCCCTTGAGAGGAATATCGAAAATACAGCATCTTTTTTCTTTTATCCCTTTCCCCTTTTTCCCCCGGGGCACGAATTCACGCAGAGAGTCTATTCTTCTCTGTTGGGGGTCGTGTCGGGAGGAATTGGGGGGCTTAGCATCAGACATCGTCTCCGCTTGGCACAAGAACAAGGTTAGTGGCGTTCTTCTTTCTTGCGCTACTGCCAATCCCGACAGATTGACAAGCCCAAGTATAGAAGCCCGGCCTAGACGATGGATATTGAGAACGTGTTGAAATCCGTGGTGGAGAGCCTGGCGGCCTTGCAGCAGGAGGTCAACACGTCTAGAAGTGAGAATCAGGTCCTCTATAAGGAAGTTGGTATCCTGCGGAAAGAAGTGGCAGGAATGGCACGGAAAGGCCCTGGAGGGGTTTCCTATATTAAGCCAGCTACTCTGCCACCTCCTGTATCTACTGCACATACTCCTTCGCTGGGAGCTGAGGAGGGTGGGTTTTTTGTGACTCCTCCAACAACATCCCCCCCTTTAGACACTGTCCCTACAGTACATGTTATACAAAGCACTGGTATTCCATTAGCGCCCCCAGGAAGATTCTATGGGGACCCCAGGAAGTTTGAGACCTTTTTGAACAAGTGCAGGTTACACTTTTTATGCAAACCAGGGGTGTTTCAGGATGACTCTGCAAAAACGGCATTTATGATGTCGTATATGGGAGGCAATGCCGCAAGTTGGACTATTCCACTACTAGAAAGGAACGATCCTGTGTTGCACAGTTTTGCAGAATTTTGCCTGGAACTGCGAAAATGGTTTGATAGAAAATCACATATGCTGTCCTTAGACAGAGAACTTTTAACATTGAGACAAGGGTCCCAAGATTTGCTATCATATATCACGTCCTTTAATCGACTAGTGGTCGAAACTGAATGGCCTCCAGCAAAAAGAATATCTATCTTCTATCAAGGATTACGAGGGGAGCTCAAAGACGTTTTGGCACAAGTAGTGCAACTACCTACCACCTGTGAAGACCTTATAGATCTGACAGTCCAGTTAGATCATAGACTCCTAGAACGGAGAGGGGATAAGAACAGAGGTGAAGGCCGTTACTTCTATCCTCGCATAAAAAGCTCTACTGAAGACCATCCTAAGGTGCCTGAAGGGGTAGAGCCTATGCAGATAGGAGGTATACGGGGACCCCTTTCACGGGAAGAAAAGGAGAAGAGACGACGATTGAAGCAATGCCTGTACTGTGGCAAAGGAGGGCATTTCATTAAGGATTGCAGGGCGAGGAATGCTCTGCCCGGACGCCCTTTTGTGCCGCAAAGTCAGGCAAGTGTACAATCAGGAAATCCGGCGGAAAACTAGAAAGCCCAAATCAGGAAGAGGTCTCTGCCTTGGGTTATCAACCACAAACGATCTCACCTATGCTTGCTAACACTCTACATCCAGCGGTAGCACATATCAATCTGAAAGTCACTCTGTGGGTCAATTCCCAAGACGCCCTGGATATAGATGCACTGCTTGATTCTGGTGCCACCGGAAATTACATAGATCAGGAATATGCCATGAAAATTGGGATAGTCTGTGAGAAGAAAGACAGACCTGAGCTGGTGAAAGCAGTAGACCGAACCGTCTTGTCGTCTGGTCCTGTGTCGTACCATAGGCGTTCATTGTTGATGCAGACGAGTCAGAATCACCGAGAACATATTCAATTTGACCTTATAGATGCCCCCCAATTCCGTCTTATTTTGGGAATGCCGTGGTTGACTCTCCACGATCCTAAAGTCAGTTGGGCGGCTTGCACGATTACCCTGTCGTCGGATTATTGTAAGGAAAATTGTCGGCAGGAAATGCCTACCTCCAACGTTATCCACACCATCTGTGTGTCTGGCGACAGAATGTCCCGGAGTACGTTATTGCTGTGCTACCATCCTTCCTGAGGAGTACAAGGAATATCGTTCCTCGTTCGATAAACGAAAAGCTACGGACCTGCCTCCACATCGGGTTTATGATTGCCGCATCGAATTAATGCCCGGAGCAGATATTCCATGTAGTCGGGTGTATGCCATGACTGAAAAAGAGACACAGTACTTAAGGCACTATCTCGATGAAAACCTGGCAACCGGTTTTATTCGGCATTCAACTTCCCCTGCTTCATCCCCAATGTTTTTCATTCCGAAAAAGGATTACGACGAATTGAGGCCCTGTATCGATTACAGGGCTATCAATAGAGTGACAGTGAAGAATCGCTACCCTCTCCCCTTAATACCAGTGCTCTTGGACCAGCTGAAGGGAGCCCGTTTCTTTACAAAACTTGACCTTCGAGGAGCTTATCATTTGGTCAGGGTCCAGAGAGGGGATGAGTGGAAAACCGCGTTTCGAACAAAATTCGGGCTGTTCGAATACAGGGTAATGCCATTCGGGCTCTGTAACGCCCCTGCCTCATTCCAGTTTTTTATGGATGAGGTGTTGAGAGGATGTCTGGAGACTTTCTGCGTTGTATATATAGATGACATTTTGATCTATTCATCTACCCTTCCGGAACATATCGAACATGTGAAAACCGTGCTCAGTAAACTGCAGTTTAATTCACTGTATGCAAAGCTTGAGAAATGTCTATTTCATGTGAACGAAGTATCATTCCTTGGCTATGTCATCAAAGCGCAAGGATTTACAATGGATTCTAGTAAGGTTGATGCTATTATACGTTGGAGTACACCTCACAATGTCAAATCTGTGCAGAGTTTCCTTGGCTTCGCCGATTATTACAGGCGATTCATTAAGGACTTCTCCAAAATAATCCATCCATTATCCAGCCTTTTGAGAAAGAATACTCCATTTGTTTGGAGCGAGGAGGCAGCGAGATCATTTCAGTTCTTGAAAGACCAGTTCACGAGGGCTCCTATCCTTCGCCATCCCGATCCTCAGATACCCTTCGTGCTTGAAACGGATGCATCTCAATATGCGGTTGGAGGGATTTTATCTCAACGTCATCCTGTAACCGGACAACTGCATCCTGTTGCTTATTTTTCGAAGAAGCTCACTCCTTGTGAGATCAATTACACCATCTCGGATAAGGAACTTCTTGCTATCAAAAGAGCCTGTGAAGAATGGCGCCATTATTTGTTGGGAGCGGTTCATACAGTCGAAATTTATACTGATCATAGGAACTTGTTGTTTTTGAAAGCTGCAAAGGCGCTCACTCCTAGACAACTACGATGGACACTGTTCTTCTCCGATTTTGATTTCGTCATTAAGTATAAACCAGGACCACAAAACAGGAAGGCAGACGCCCTTTCTCGTATTGGCGAAACAGAAGAACAGCGAGATTCCAGTGTTAATGAACCCCCATTGATTTTGACTGAAGCGGGTGATCCGACCTCCTTAGTAGCCCTGTTAACGTCACAGGACTTTCTGGAAGATGTGCGAGTCGCCCTAGCTGATCTCAACCTACAGGAATGGGTACAGGAAGACCATGAACATCGTGAAGAAAAAGACGATCTTGCCTATCAAGGTTCTGCTATCTACATCCCAACAGAGACATTGCAACAACAAGTGTTGAGATGGGTTCATGATTCCCCGTCGGGTGGACATTTGGGGGTTTATAAAACCATTGCTAGCGCAGAACGTTCCATTTGGTGGCCCCGACTCCGAGAAGATGTACGGTGTTTTATAAGGAGTTGTGCTGTCTGTGTTCAGGGAAAATCCATTCATGTAAAACCTATCGGACTTCTTAGACCTTTACCAATTCCTCCGAAACCCTGGCATACTCTATCAATGGACTTTATAGTTGAGATGCCACCTTGTGATGAAATGACTGTGATCTTGGTGGTGGTAGACCATTTGATGAAAATGGGACATTTTATACCGTTGGCTGGCCTGCCCACCTCAGCGGAACTGGCAGTGGTGTTCCTTCAGCATATAGTTCGTGCTCACGGCATTCCTTGTGTGCTCATAACTGACAGAGGAACTCAGTTTACTTCCCGATTCTGGAAGGCTCTTTGTAAGACCTTGGACATCGATGCACGACTCTCCTCCTCCTACCATCCCCAGACTGATGGTAAAACGGAGCGCCTGAATCAGACACTAGAGCAGTATCTTCGTTGTTCTACCCTGCAGAATAACATGGACTGGACTACGTTGATCTGGATGGCGGAGTTTGCCTATAATAACGCGGTACACTCCACTCTGGGTTGTTCCCCTTTTTTTTGTCTTTTTGGTTATCACCCCAATGCACTCCCATTCGAAGTACCTGTGCACTCACCTTTACCTAGTATACATGAACACCAAGCACATCTCAAGGCGGTGTTAATCGCTGCAAAGCATAGCCTGGCCACTGCTAAATCCTCAGAGAAGCGCTTTGCTGATAGGAAACGGACACTCGAACCTGATTACAGGGTGGGTGACAGGTTATGGCTTTCCACAAGAAACCTTCATCTAAAAGGGGAAAATAAGTTGAAGCCTAGATATGTAGGGCCGTACAGTGTGGTCGAGGTTATCAACCCAGTGGCTATGAAATTGTCCCTTCCTAGCTCATGGAAGATCCATCCCGTTTTTCATGTTACTCTCCTCCAACCTTGTCCTCCTGGTGTGAGACTCTCGGATAGGCCCCTCCCTATTGAGGTGGATGGGCAGGAGGAATATGAGGTACAGTCCATTCTTGACTCCCGTATGGTTAGAGGTAGGGTACAGTACCTGGTGGATTGGAAGGGTTATGGGCCTGAGGAGAGAACCTGGGAACCGGTGAACAATCTCAACTTTGCGGAGTTAGTGGATCTGTTCCATGTGATGCACCCGGGGAGGCCGGGACGACCGCCGGGTCGGCTGTCCTTGAGAGGGGGTTCTGTAGCGATTTTGAGGTCGAAGGGACTGCTGCCCTATCATGCACGAAAAACGGGTAGTGTTTCTAGGACTACAGCTACCAGCATGCCTGGGGACTTTTCTGCAGACATAAGTCCCTCCTTCGCAGGGGAAAGGTGCTTGTCAATTAACCTGTTTGCAGATCGGAATGGCGGATGTTGCTCCCCGCCGGATTCCAGCGTGAAGACTCAAGCCTCGTGGGAGTGTTCCTGATTTCAAGTCCTGGAGTATCGGAGGGTGTTTGTGACAATTCATTTCGTGCCGCTGAAGGAGCGCGGGCTCGCCTCCTTCACCCTTGACCCGTTTCCCGGAGAACTAAATAATCCTTGCGAAGAAAGAGAAGCTGCGATGCTTGTTAAACGCGCGGAGACACGTTTAAAAGCACGTGAGTAAATGAAAGGCATTTAAACTGTGTATCGCGTCTGAGAGAGAGACGCGTCCGGTGTAATTGCTTTTAGTTTTAGCGAGGGTTCCTTGCTGAGAGAAGCAGTAGTGTTTGTTTTGGACATCGCTTGCTCTCCTTTCCTTTGGAACTTGATCTTTGAAGTGCCAGGCAACTGTTTAAATTCCGGACACTAAATGGTATCACTTGTGAAGATCTAAGTACCCGTGTTGTGATGGTAACAACGCATGAGAAAAAGGGAAGACGAAATATCCCTTTCTTCTAGTGACTATTTTTGCTTAGGTGCATTGCAGCATTCAAAGACCGTGCATCTTTTGGGGACATATTCGTTTGCTGTCATTACCTCTCGGATGATTGGGCAGAAACTAGAATTCATCTAAGGATTGGAAGTTCATTACTGTACTTCTATTTATGCAGCGGGCTGTGAGACCTTGGTGAGTGGGAGGAAGGGACGAACAATACTTTGTGTGAAGAGTATACTTGAACATAAAGGTAATCTTGTGCTTTATCACCCTATTTGCAGCCTTGAAGGTATTACAGACCCAGCACAGAGTGTATACTACGCCCTTGAGAGGAATATCGAAAATACAGCATCTTTTTTCTTTTATCCCTTTCCCCTTTTTCCCCCGGGGCACGAATTCACGCAGAGAGTCTATTCTTCTCTGTTGGGGGTCGTGTCGGGAGGAATTGGGGGGCTTAGCATCAGACATCGTCTCCGCTTGGCACAAGAACAAGGTTAGTGGCGTTCTTCTTTCTTGCGCTACGGCCAATCCCGACACTATGCCCCCAAGCCATGTCCCAAGCCCCCAAGTTGGAGGCCCCAGACTCACCCCGACTATATGGGGGACCTACCTTGGCAGCCACTGCTCCCCGACTAGATGACACCCTTTGGTGCCCCTCACACCCTCCCACTTGAGCCCATTTGCCATCCCGTCTGGTACTCCCGCCTATTTACCAAGTCCCCCCTCACAGAATATGGAGGCGAAAAAAGGAGAGGAGTACCCAAATTCCCCTCAACGCCTAACTCCGCCTCCCCAACAGAAAAAAGCTCTCTCCCATTGCCCATACAGGCAAAGAGAAACCTCCCGTCTTTACCACACCGGTGATAGGAGCAGGTAAAATTGGACTCTCCTTGCCCTCCACCCAGCTGCTCTGCCCTTCCCTTCTCGTAACGCCTATGGGGGAATCGCTCGGCTCCCAGCCCACCTCCCAGCTGCTTTGCCCCTCCCTCACAGCCGAGCGGACAGCACAGGGACCCACTGGCAGCCCGCTGTCTCCCGCATTAGCTGAAACCCGCGCGGCCGACAGAGAGGCCAAATGCCTCTTGCCGCCCCGCCCCCGGCTCGCTTCCCAATCGCAGCGGGTGCAGAGCCCGGCCTTTCCACAGGCCCCGAAGTCCATAACGACTCCTGCGGATCTGCCACCGGCTCAGTTTGCCTCACCACAGATTCCCCTTCTACAAGCACCGTACCGCCAGCCGTCTCAGAGACCTCCCCGCCCCCTGTCTGCCCAGCATAACCCGGGCCGCCTTCTTGCCACTTGTCACTCACCGGGGAAATGCGACGCCTTTTGGGCGAAGTGCAGGCGACCCACGCCGCTGCTACATCTGCTGAAGCCTACCGCGCAGGGCGAGCCGGCCCTGTGCCCACGACCAGATCCATCCTGCCTGCCTCACTCAGCAACCCGAGGGCCTCCAGCACACGATAGTCCTCCATCGTCACAGTAAGTGAACCTCAAACCTTAATGACGCCCTCAATGAAAACCTCACTAAACTACCCTCCAACCAACTTGCCTACCACAAACTCACGAAACCTCACTAAAACTACTCCCAAAAACTACTCTACGCCAAAGCTCCCAGCCACCAGGTCACCAAACCTAAAATGGTGGTTGGGAGCAGGAGCCCAAAGAATTTATAATTGGGCTCCATTTGGGCTATTATTAAAAAGAGCCCAAAACAAAATGGCTGGCTTGAAGCCTGCCCCCCCTGCCCCTCCCAAACTGCTCAGTGGGGGGGACCTCCCTGCGGTCGGCAACCTCTAAATCCCCCCTTATTTAAACTCACCTTCGCCTGCTCATATTTTGAGATGTTGCGTCTCTTTTTCTGTTGTTTACATTGTAGTAGAGGTCACTACTGAAGTCTGATATGTCACACACTTTGGTTGCTACTCTGTGAGAAATATTACACAGTAACAAGAGAATTCAGAAATTGTACATCCCTTTTTAGGTGTGGCTTGACAGTTTAGCTCAGGGACGCGGCTTCTATTGGTGTAACAGGTGCAGTGGCACCCGGGGCTCAGGTGCCTGAGGAGCCCACTGAACCCTCATTTTTGTATTTCACATTCATTTTAAACGGTGACCAGGGGGCCCATTTCCTACCTTGCACTGGTGCCCATCATAAACTGGTTACACCACTGGCTCAGATGTCTGTGACCAGTTGCTACCAACACTTTGAAATATACCTAGATTGGGCTTTGACACCGTTAATTTTGAAACACCTGTATGCAGAGCAGCAAATAAGGTAAAGCCAGGAACAGGTACTTGTTATACACGGAGCTGAAGTTTTATATTCTACACTTATTTGCATCCCCTCACGAGAAAATGTGTAGTATCTTTTACTCAGGGATCATGCCCTTGTTTACTTGTATTTATGCACATTATTAGCACTGTCCTTCATCTTTGTAAGGGCTGACATAATGATTATAAGAACAGTCAACAAAAGTGAGGTGTGGCATAGGTATGTCTCAATTCCTGTGCTACGTAGGCAGCCTCTCCTTCGTAGGCATACTTCCTCCTTTGTACTATTATCCAGACTTGCAATTAGCCTTTAATTTCTCTATGTCGGCTCAAGGCAGCACCCTGATAAAATGTACTTGCAGACTCTCGAGAGGTAATCCTGTAGAGTTTTGTAGCATCTCCTTTATTTAGTCTGTGCCAAGGAAAACATATTGAGGCAGACTCCATGAGCGGTAGTTTGCGTGTTCCTTCAAACTGGTATCATCATGGACAACTAAGCCACAGCAGCACTGGTGAGTAGTCTCTCCTTAGCTCATCTGCCCCATGATGCTACTTTAAAAATAATACACAACTCTCCATGGGTGGCATCTTTCTCGACCTTTCCTCCAGCTCCAGGATATTCTCCAAGTCTGGCCAACGACGAATACAAAGACAATGTACCAGATGGAGTGGAGGATGCTATGAATTGTAAGGAAAGGCTCAAGGTTTATATTAATGAATCTGTTTATTTATTTATTATCTCATAGATTGTATATATACACACATGCACACACACCAACCCAAGCACACACTACAAGAAAATAACGCAAGCAAAATCGGAACGTTTAAGGCTCTAATGACAGCTCAGATAATTTTGTCTGGCAGACTGTGTTGTGAATAGTAGATACTCCTGTAGCCAGGTAATGTAAAAGTAGGTTGTAGGTTTATTCATAGATACAGCTTCAGATATGTTGCTGGAAGATGTATAGTCCAGGTGATGCCCCACCAGGAGCAGCCTCCCTGCTGCTCAGCCTGCTCACTCCAACTGACACTCAACCTCACCAGGCACCCATGCATTCCACGACATCATCAATCATCCAACATTCAAGACATCTCCAAGCACTCCAACACTCATTCTGGCTGAGCAGTAGGGAAGAGATACATAAATAAGGGGAAAGGCAAACAGTAGATCATAACACATCCCCCTTCCTAGGGAAACCAACACACTAATAAATGCAATTGAAAGTACATACAGCAATCAAAATAGAAAATACATTAGATTAGAAAAAATGTATGAAAAGACATTAAGCACATGAATCAAGGAACATATCAAATGAATGAAATGCATGACAATTCATTAAGCAAACAAATTCACATACCAAAAATGAAAGAGTTTCAAGAAAAGCATCAAGCTTTAACAATACTACAATGTTCAAGAATCTCATCAAAAACACTTCAAGGGTAAAACCAGAGAAGCTTTGTAAGAAGGTGTCTTCTCTTAACGCAATCCAAACAAGGAAAAACCTTTCACCCACACAGGTGACAAACTCATGCCAAGGTACATGCAGAGAAGCTTCGTAAAAAGGTGTCTTCTCTTACCGCAGTCCAAACAGTAAGGGAAACAGACAAACTCATGTCAACCAATAACCACAATTCAGTGGTAACACAGAGAAGCTTCATAAGAAGGTGTCTTCTCTTAACGCAGTCCAAACAGTGAGGGAAACCTCTAACTCACACAGGGTATAATCACATCTACGCACAATAGAGTGACCAGGGACACTACACACTCACCCCCTCTATTCCATACAAAGCAGGACCAAAGACATTACGCAACTCAAAAGCATGGCATTAACATTATAGCAAAAACATAGATGTCACATTCAAGTTATCAGAACAGTCACAACGACCAGTGAGCGATTTCTCACCAGAGGCCAATATCCAAACCGCATCTTAAAGATTAAGATATTCATGTCCATTGACTATTGCATCGACAGTTGCTTTTACATGTGTATAAAAATACAGGAACAGTCTTACCGGATATCCAAGGAGAAAGTTAAATCCACAAAAAATAAATAAATAAAAACACAAAGTATGCATCGCTGCAGACTGCCACCATAAATATCCTTTAGCTGTAAAGTCAGACGTCGCTCTGAAACTCTGCATCAAAGTAAAATCATCCATGCAGCCAGGAGAGACTGGATCTGGAGATGACGGCTTCACAAGGATCCCACGACGTGAAGAAAATCAATTACCATACGCGGTTGACAAAACGCAGAGGAAATATGTTGAAATCTACAAAGCACGAAATGGACGACTCCAAACCAAAGATGGCGCCACGTTTTCAATGTGAGTGCAGTTTAGCTATCGGCACGTTTATGGTGCAGAACGTACTTCAGCAACCCCAAGCTATAAAGAAAGAATGACGTGGAGAAGGCTGACATCACAGGAGATCCGGCATGACAAGGAGATTCCACGCGAAGCTCAGACATGGAGGTACACGCGCTGGAAATGACACGCACCCGATTTTCAAACCCTTTCAAAATGGTTTTAAATGTCTTTGAAATGTCGCGTATTGTAACAACCATAATCGATTCACGCAGGTAAATGGCCACTCCTCCCCAAAACGCACAATCCAAACAGCAACAATTCGCTCCTTGGTCCAAACACAGCAGAGCGATTATTAGGCTCAACCAGCACCAAACAGCAGGGTTCGGTATTTGCCACCGCAGCTCGCAATGAAAATCACCACATGGCACACTTGGTTGCAGAGTTGTAGGGATATCCACACTAACAATACCACGATAAAACACAGCAGGATGTGGCGAAACTCAGTCCCTGCTCAGTTCTCAAGTAAATCACTGTTATGACAGTCACCAGCAGTGCCGGTTCTCAAATTCCAGCAGGTTGCAAACGGGCAGAGCAGACATAGTTGTGTAAGGCAGGCAACGTGCAAGGCAGGGAGACAGATAACAAAAGCCAGCACTTCTGTTCACTGGTCAAACTGAAAGTCAAACGCTCTGGTCTGTAGGCTGTCCTGTTGTCAAAGGACACTGAAGGGGCTGACCAGAGCGTATCTGTAGTAATCCTTTTTCTTGGGAATTCTTTTACTTGGGGTTCCACTTCATAACTATAAATTCCTTTGGTTAGTCAAATCCTTAGTTCCAGTAGCAGGGTATTCTTCAGCAACACGCAGGTTCTTTTAAAATCGTCGCCAATTTCAATGTCAAAAATTCTTATATAGCGCAGCTTATCACCGTGAGGTCTCAAGGCGCTTGCAGCATAAGAAGCCAGATGGAGAAGTGACAGTAAAGAAGAGCAGCTTAGACAACAAGGGGGGTCCTGTAAAAAGTTCAATCGGGTCGGGGACAATCGATATTTGCCCGGCGGTATTGCCTCTGTGACCCTCTAGTTATTTAAATCAATGAAGAGGCAGGCGCTGGAGACTGAAAAGCAGGAAACAAGGTTTTTTATTCTCTCCGGAGGAGAACACAACGAAACGGACAGAAGGTATCGTTCTGAGGTGCTCTAACTGTATTTCTGAGGCCTGGCCTCTTATATCCACATTTATGACTTTATTGCAGATTACACATACATGTTTAAAGCTTTGATGTACGGAAAAGACATTCTCGGAACTCCCCTTTGGGCCCGTTCCCACACACATTTACAGTTAAAGTCCCCACCCTAGTCACAACAGGTGATGAGCATCGCGCAGCTGGATAATCCGCCGATTCACGGAATGTGGGGAGTTTGATCGGATCTCATGGGGTGGGGGGCTTTGATCAACCCGGGGATTCTTTGATGGGGGAAGCTTTCTATTGTACGGGGAGGGGCAAGGATGGTATCGGCAGAGCTGGGTGTCGGCTTGGGAACGGGGAGGAAAAAACGGGCACACGGGGAAAAAGGGGGTTTGCATCTAAGGGCCGGAGATCATGAAAGGAAAGCAGGGAGGTGTCGCGCTGGGAACAGGATGAGGGCCTGGGGCAGAGCAGCGCCGAAGAGGGGTTTATGACTCAAGGCAGGTGCAAGCAGGGGGTGGTCAGCGTGCAGGCTTAGCGAAGGCAAAGGGCTATGTCAGGGGCCAGCGGCATGCAAAAGGGTTTGTTCTGATCGGGGCATCTTAAAATGGCGGGCGCGCACGACAAAAGTGTGGCATCAGGGAAGAGGCAAGATGGCGCAGATAATGTTCACCAAAACGCACTAATTTTCCACAGTCCTCCCTTTAACATATTCAAGACATCTTGCTGGTTCATTTTCTATTCGGTTCTACTGTGGTGAGCATGAGAAAGAAAACGGTAGGAACCCTAGATGGAAAAGAGTTGTAAACAATACATTTTGAGGTTTCTAGTTTTTTTTTGGAGGTGCACCTATTTGATAAAGCAGGAAAGTCATAGGAATGAAATACAAAAACGGCGAGCAGCAAGTACATATCATAACGTGAACTGGCAGGTTAATACATGTTTCAGATTCGGATTGGAGCAGGATCAATACAATGGCGGCTGGGAGAGAAATGAGGCGTAGCAAAACGGTGGTTGAAGATGTCGAATGTTCGAAGTTTTATGAGTTCTCATTGTTCTTTGTGGTCTTTCGTTGGCGCTGTTGAGCACCGGCGGTGGAGCTACAAGTCCAGCTCTGTTCTAAGTTCTGCGTTGCAGGGCACGACCCTTTCCTCGCGTTTCTGGTCGGAAAGGTCCTTTTCGCCCTGTGTCCTTTGAGGTGATTGTCAGAAAGTTCCGATGGAAGAAGAGCGTTCAAAACAGTCCATAGGGTAGGTCAGAGGAAAAAGGGGGATGGAGCAAGGCCAAATTGGGAACAAACTAGGGGAACGAGAGACTTCAAATGGGCGGGCGTGCGACGGAATTCAGAGAGCGGGGACTTGTCGACAGGCACTGGACGTCGAGCAGGGGCATCAGGTCGACCCTTTCTTTTCATGCTGTCGAAAACAGTGCCTCGTCCTGCAGCTCCTTTCAGTCGTGGTCTCGCCTTGGCTAATGTCGCAGGTGTCCCTTAGTCTGCAGTCGGGCCTCGTGCTCCCACATCCGGTCCTTCTCTCCTCCAACAGCAGTACCCTTAAACAAGTTTGAAAAGACAGTCTTTAGAAAATTTGCAGATGTAGATAATCAAAAAGTCTATTTCTCTCCCAGCTCCAGGCAAAGAATGAAAATGTCCGTTATATTTAATGTTCACAACTGGCATATGAATGACCGGTGGCGGACCTGTTGGATTTACTACGACTTTCCTTCATAATCATTTATTACAGGCATGACAGTTCATCTGATGGTAACCCACCTTCGGGAGACAAATCTGGCAAAGATATGCCGTTCTCTAGAGTTTCACATTTACAAAAGGGTACAGTGAGTCGTCAACATGGTACTACACAGGTATTTTGCTGAGAGACGAACAGGGCTAAACATTTCCTTTCTATCGGTACATCCTGTTTTTCAACTACTGCGGGGTTCATTTTGATGATTTCTTTACCTTGGTCTAGTCTGTTAACCTTGTAAAACATCATTCTGGGTCCTACGTAACCTTTTACAGCCCGGTTACTTAACTAGGAAGGACAGGGGTTTTATGGGAAACAACCAGGGACATAGACAGGGGAGGTAACGGGGGTGATCGTTTTTCTGGTTCGGGTATTGCGACGATTCGGGGAGGGGAGGGTCGCGTATTCTGAGGTCCTTGTTTTATACTATAGGAGCCGTTGACATGTAGTTCCCTCATTTCGGGCCAGATTAGGGAACCTCTGTCGTCTTACCTGTCCTTTCCCTTACGGCCCAACCTGGGTTCATTGACTTCTAGCGGAAAAGGAGAGGTAATGACGCGGCCTCAGGGTGATTGTATTAAAGACAAGCGTTTGTGCAAATACTGACGGTATTTGAAGCCAATTAGGTGGTGTGCTAGGGGTGGCAATCTGCCAATTTCGGGGCTAACCACTCGGAAGAGTGGTAGTGCAAAAATAGAGAGAGAGAGAGAGAGAGAGAGAGAGTGAGAGAGAGAGAGAGAGAGAGAGAGAGAGAGAGAGAGAGAGAGAGAGAGAGAGAGAGAGAGAGAGAGAGAGAGAGAGAGAGTGCAACGGCAGGCTAAATAGTACACGTGCAACAGAGAGGGCGGCAGTGCATTCAAGAAAGGCTATTTAGTGCATTACACAGTAAAGGGTATTCACGAGTCCGCGTTAGAATCTTGTAATCATGCAGTTTGAGCATTAGACAGGGTAGAGGGGACGTGCTTTGAGAAAAGGAAAGAAGAAAAAAGGAGGTACCATTTTGTCGCACTTTCTCGCATTCTCGGTCCTTTGACCAGTTGGGTCAACGCCTCAGTCACACACACACATTCCCTCACAGTTTCGCATCATACGTGACATGGGTTCATTCGTCCGGTCTGGTTTAAGGGTGATCACTTTTTATCAGGTTGTGCTAATTTTTCGGGTTTGTTCGATACGTGAGTAGTTTGCAGGCGTGCTTAGACACCACCCTGCGGCGCTAGTCCGTTTCGTGTATTTAGACATGGCAAGGTCTCAGATCTTCGCCACACCTTGGCTGTAATCTCTGATGTAACCTGCAGAGGAAGGAAAAAAAGGGGGGGTGGGGGAGACAGCATTCGCGCGCATTCAAATACATGGATTCATAAGTCCTTTACTTACCTCTTACTCGTCTTTCCTCCTTGGGGCAGGGTCCCCGGGGATATGGTTTTCGGAGTCGAGGGGGGGTAGTGTGTTCATGTAGGGCGTGTGCGGGGAAACATAAAAAGGAAACCAGAGGTGCCTAGTGCGAGGTATCTAGTCAAAGGATATATCTCACTATCGGGATCCTTAAACCTCTTTCAACGCCGTGGCGTTCTAAAGTTCTTCGGTTCTTGGGTCCCTGCTACTTTGGAACGTTGTACTTTACAATATTTACATTATTTCATTTCACCCTCCTTTTACATTCCCTCATTTACACCATTCGTTTTACCCATCCTTGGAAGTCACGGTCTTCCTCTACGCGAGAGTTCATGAGTCAGTTGCGTACTTTTAAGGCGGAGTGTCGTGTTGTCGATCCGATCCGTCCTCCAGGGCTGGGCAACCATCTTCCTTTAACCTTAAAGAGAGAGCAGAGTAGGGTGCACAGAAAAAGAACTTTCCTACCCATCCCATATTGTTTTAAAATAAAGCATGCAATACCCGTCCATAGTTTCAAAGACTTTATTTTGCAAATTCATTTCAGCATATGGATTAGGAGGGTGTGGTCGTATTTGGTCGGCCGTGGCAATGGCTAAAGTGCGTACAGTGGGGGGTGTCGTTTGCAACAATAAAAACATCGGAAAGTTTTACTCATTCATTTGTAAGAGACTAAAACGTCTATTAATTGGCTGGGGGTTCGGGGGCATATATTTTCATAATTTAGAAGCATAATCACAATAGTTGTAATCAGATTTCCTATATGCATACCGTACGTGTGCGTCGTAAATGGGGTTTACATCGGTTATAAAAATATAATACAGTGTACATTTGTAATCAACATTTGTAATGGGGATTCTTTCATACTGTTCGTCGAGTGAGCTCTCCTTGTCTTTTCTAGCCAAGTGTACAAAGGATCACAAAAATCTCAGAACATCAAGTTTATATTAGTGCGAAGGAACACCACGAGGTGTTCGTAAGTTCCGATTGATACCAGCGCCATTTTGGGCGGGGCCGGCACAGTCCGGAAGCAGCATCAGGGGGAAATGTTTCCATTACTGGCAGTTTGGACCAGAGTCCTTTTCGGCAGTTCTAGAATTCACGCTAACAGAAGGTGTGGCAATGTCATGTTTGTTTCGTTGGCGATCGAGGCAGCCGTCCCTTACCGGAAACCTGCAAAGGCCGAAGGCTCCGCCGGGGACCTTTGTATGATCTTCAAGGCTGCGGAGATGCTGTCGGAGATGGGGGCTCGTGCTCCATGGGACAAATGTTCGAGTTATACGGCTGGCCAAAGTTACTCTAGTGGCCGGGGCCCGCCTTCCAGCGGATCCAGACGCCATTTTGAGGCCCTACAGGGGCCACTCTCGTCGAGTTTGCAAGAATGGAAGAGACCCTTCGGAGTGAAAGGAAGAGGTCCCTGTTTTGTGAGAGCGGGACGTCCAGCTGGGGTGCAGCTGTGATGCCCCCACCTGGGGGGGCGAGGGAGACTCGTTCACATCGTCTCCTTCTCCCGGTGCACTCCATGCCGCTCCTTTTCATCGCCCCGCATGAAGGCCTCTCCACATCCGGTGTTCCCCAAGTGCCACCATTGTACGTTCGGTGCTGCGCAAATACTGGGGTGCCACCATTGTACGTTCGGTGCTGCGGAAGTATGGGGCACCATCGCCTGACTGGGGATGTTCGGCGTCGGGCTGGGGGCTGGGAAACCTCCTACCGGTGGAGGTGGGAGAGGCTCGTCCGCGTCGCCTCTCCCTCCCAGCCCAACTTGGACAAATAGTTGTGGAGGTACGTGCAGGACATCCCGCCGTCCAGGACTGCTGCGGCTGTGACGGAAGAGAAAAGGAAGAGGTGCCTTGTTCTCCTCTTGGACATGTGGCGGGACTACCTTAGTCTTTCCAGGCCCGTTGCGGCCGGCCAAGGAGACATGTGGCGGGACTACCTGCAAATGCCCAGGCTGCGGGCTCCTGCCTCTCCTCCGGCTCCCCATACGTTAAGATTTCCTGACCAAGAGTTGGCGGCGGGGCTCGCCTTATATGGGTTGCCGTTGGTTGGGCGTAGCCGTAACCCTGCCCTACTTTGGAAGGTTCCAGAATGGGGGGGGGGCGAATGTTCTGTTTGACTTTCATTTTCTACAGTTTATCGTTATTATTCCTTGTTTGTTGTGTTAAATTAAAAGTTCAAGTTTATTAATGGTCTACGGATTTTGTTTTATCATTTCTTTCTTTCCAGGTTGCTTTTATGCTAAGTTTCTGCTAACAGGGGTCGAGTAACACGGAAACACGTGTAGAGGGATGACGCAGATTTGTACATTACATACACACGAACTCAGACGGGGGACAGTACAAGTACGACATACAAAGACCCAAGACAAATATAAAAACAGTTATTGGTCATAATTATCTCTTTCCGTCTGTGAATTTTAAACGAGGCTGGGTTCCCGTCTTGACATTGCCCGACCTAGGAGAACTTGAGCATGCCGCTGAGATTTTCCTGGCGAAATCTGTGCCATCGGGCATAATCAAACGTGGTGGTTCTGTCTGGTCTGTCTATGTAAGTCGGGTTCTTCTCTGTCTCGCGCCTTTTCTCGTACTGTCGGTCTGTCGTTCTTGTCGGCCCTTTGCCTTTACTCACGCTCAGTAGAGTCGGGCATTGGGCTTTCCAGTGTCCGACATACCTACAAAAAGCGCATTGGTCTGACCCTAAGTCTGGTCGTCCTTTGCATAGTGTCGGGGGATAAGTTGTGGGTAGCGGTGTCCTGGGGTTGTCCTGTCGGTATATTTCCCTACTTGGTTTATCCTCGTCTTTTCTCTGTCGTTTCGTAGCCTCTCTGCGCCACATACCGAGACTGTCGAGCATAATTGGCGTCGTCTTATTATTTCGAAGGGCTATTTCTAACGTTTCTATTTTATCAAGGTCAAAGGATCCTGCCAGTGGCCACTGTTTGTCTTGGCTATCTTCGGTATACCTGTGCCATAATTTATTATAAGCTATGGTGACTAACCCATAGTTTATGAACATGTCCTTATTAGGAGTGCCTTCTAGTGGAGCTATATGGTCCACCTCTAACACCCGGTCCGGGCTAAACAGGCTATTTATCAGTGGGGAGAAGACAGACATGACGGCTCGTAACGAGGGACTAAAAAGTCAGCACTGCCTATCTTATCACTAGGTGCAAAGACTAGACAGAATATTTCTATTCTACGTTGTTTGCAGGTAGTGAATACCTCATGGATCAAAAAAAATATATAAAACCAAACGACCAATAAATAACAATGGGGAGAATGAGTAGGACCGCAAAGATCTGCGTTACCTACCCTTTTCACTATCTGCAAAAAGGGTGGTCTCTTCCCTGCTTGCAGACAGGGAATCTCCAGGAAACAATAGTTTGTGAACAACAGTTCAGTTTCAAGCAATTATTGAGTGGGGGAGAAAAAGAACAAGCACGGCTGCTACCCTACCTATCCTCCACTGCTTGCAAAGGGAGAGGGAGCCTGTTGTTTCTCCGTTTGCAGACAGTGAATCTCTAAATAAAAAAAAACAGAGCAATACTAGTATTTTGAACAATCAAGCAATCAAAACAAATTTCGCAACTTGTCGTGGCAACACGACCTTACCCGGACCATGTGGACAGTTTCTTGTCTTCCGAATCCAGCGCCCGATCGTCCTCTTTTTCTCGTATTTCTCACGGCACTCCTGATGGTTCCCAGTCAGGACCGTAGATCACTCGAGAGAGGTCTGTTCGGAACTAGTGAAGTTCGGATGATCGGCTGCCAGACGAGGGTCTATTGGGCAAGAGCTCTCCCGATCGTTGCAGTCGTTCACTCTGTCGTCGGGACCTCTCCCACTGGATCCACGAGTCGCTGATGGGCCCCACGCTTGGGACGCCAATTGTAAAAAGTTCAATCGGGTCGGGGACAATCGATATTTGCCCGGCGGTATTGCCTCTGTGACCCTCTAGTTATTTAAATCAATGAAGAGGCAGGCGCTGGAGACTGAAAAGCAGGAAACAAGGTTTTTTATTCTCTCCGGAGGAGAACACAACGAAACGGACAGAAGGTATCGTTCTGAGGTGCTCTAACTGTATTTCTGAGGCCTGGCCTCTTATATCCACATTTATGACTTTATTGCAGATTACACATACATGTTTAAAGCTTTGATGTACGGAAAAGACATTCTCGGAACTCCCCTTTGGGCCCGTTCCCACACACATTTACAGTTAAAGTCCCCACCCTAGTCACAACAGGTGATGAGCATCGCGCAGCTGGATAATCCGCCGATTCACGGAATGTGGGGAGTTTGATCGGATCTCATGGGGTGGGGGGCTTTGATCAACCCGGGGATTCTTTGATGGGGGAAGCTTTCTATTGTACGGGGAG
Organism: Lissotriton helveticus; assembly: GCF_964261635.1. NCBI lineage: Eukaryota > Metazoa > Chordata > Amphibia > Caudata > Salamandridae > Lissotriton > Lissotriton helveticus. The sequence continues at coordinate 222,422,925 of NC_136061.1, read as the reverse complement.
GGGCAAGGATGGTATCGGCAGAGCTGGGTGTCGGCTTGGGAACGGGGAGGAAAAAACGGGCACACGGGGAAAAAGGGGGTTTGCATCTAAGGGCCGGAGATCATGAAAGGAAAGCAGGGAGGTGTCGCACTGGGAACAGGATGAGGGCCTGGGGCAGAGCAGCGCCGAAGAGGGGTTTATGACTCAAGGCAGGTGCAAGCAGGGGGTGGTCAGCGTGCAGGCTTAGCGAAGGCAAAGGGCTATGTCAGGGGCCAGCGGCATGCAAAAGGGTTTGTTCTGATCGGGGCATCTTAAAATGGCGGGCGCGCACGACAAAAGTGTGGCATCAGGGAAGAGGCAAGATGGCGCAGATAATGTTCACCAAAACGCACTAATTTTCCACAGTCCTACTTGGGAAAAGCCAGGTTTTCAGTGCTTTACGGAATTGCTGGTGCTCCACAATGGAAAGAAGATGAGAGGGCAGTTTATTCCAAAGTGTTGGGGCAAGGTAGGAAAAAGAGCGCTGCCATACCTAGAGGTGCGCACGCGGGGTTGTGTCAGTAAAGACTTATTACTGGACCTTAAGGACCTCTTCGGAACATACCAGTTGAGTTTTTTTTTTTAAGGTAACAAGGCCCTATGTTGTACAGTGCGTTGTGGGCCAAGCACAAGATCTTAAATTGGCTTCTTTGCCGGATGGGGAGCCAGTGCAGTTTTTCCAGACACGGCGATGAAGCAGTTCTAGGCGGCATGTCCAGCACTAATCTGGCCGCGGTATTTTGCAAAGTTTGCAGTTTTGCCAACAGGTCACATTCAAGCCGTGGTACAAGGCGTTACCGTAATCAAGATGGCTGATGATAAGGCCCTGCACCAAAGGTTTTCTGGCTTCAATAGGAAGCCATCTGAAGATCTTTCTGAGGCTGCGCATTATGCCGTAGCAGGTACCCGTCACCCTGGCGACATGATTTTTCATAGACAGAGTGCTGTCAATTATAATTCCCAAGTTGCGGACTGTCAGCTTATGGGTCGGACATACCCCCAATTCAGCAGGCCACTAATCCTGCGTCCAGCACCTCTCTGCCTTCCCGAACAAGATAATTTCTGTCTTGCCCGCATTAGTGGAGAAGTGTGGCTCAATGGTTAGAGCGGCAGACCTTGATGCAGAACGCTGGCCAGGGACCAGGGTTCGATTCCCGCCTCGGCGGGGTCGGGCTTAAATTCCTCTGACCGGATATTCTCGCCTCAGTGCCGAATCTAAGCATGGGCCCCACGCTGCAACTCTGGGCAATAGCTTGCTTAGTCTCCACAACGGCCCCCGATGCACAAGGGATGCCTGGTTTCACCATGGGATGCCCAGGAGTGGACACCTCACAAGGAAAAGCCAGGAGGGGTTCCCTTGTGGTAGGAGTACAAGCGCCGGGATGCCTCCGGGTTACTGTTCGCGCTATACAAATACAACACATTTACATTTACATTCAGTTGGAGTTTGTTCACCCGCATCAAGCTGCTGATCTCGACCATACAGTTTCTAAAACGTGTGCAGGTGCCAGCGGAATCTACACCGCACATGATCAGCTGCTGGGTGTCATCAGCATATGACACAGTTTCAAAGCCAAATGATTTAATGATTTTAGCCAAGGGTGTCACATACAGGTTGAAAAGCAACGGGCTCAAGATCGACCCTTGAGGTACGCCCACAGTCACAGGACGACTGCCGGAGAACAGGGTGTCGACTCGAACGGTGGTAAGGCGGCCAGTAAGATAGTCCTCAATCCACCCCAGGGCCCCCCCTCTGACACCTATCTCCCACAGCCGATGTTTCAAAATGCCGTGGGAAATGGTGTCAAATGCTGCGGAGAAGTCCAGGAGGATGAGGACGGCCGAGTCGCCCCTATCCACCGCGAGTCTGATGTTATCCACAATCTCCACCACAGCCGTCTCTGTACTGTGTGTGGCCCGAAAACCGGACTGAGAAGGGTCAAGAGCTCCACCCGCTTCTATGTAGGCCGCCAGCCGGTTGTTAACAAGAAGTTCCAACACTTTCCCAAAGAAAGGTAACAACGATATTGGCCGATAGTGGGATGGCAGAGTAGGATCATCAGATGGTTTCTTCAAAATTGGCTTTACTTGAGCGTGCTTTCACTTGGAGGGGACATGAGATGGCTCAAGCGAAGCATTGAATATGGCCGTAAGGGGCTCAGCTAGCAGGGGCATCATTTTCGTACAACGGCGTGGAGGGAACGGGTCCATAGGCGATCCTGATTTTATTTTGCTAAGGCCTTTCAGGGTCTCCTCAACAGTGATGGGGGTGAATTCAGTCAGATGAGAGGCTTGGCTATAGACCCCCCCGAGTGACGGCGTCAACAGACTGCCAGTGATGTGAATAATAGATACTCCTATAGCCAGGTCATGTATAAGTACGTTGTAGGTTTATTCATAGATACAGCTTCAGATAAGTTACTGGAAGAAGTATAGTCCAGGTGATGCCCCACCAGGAGCAGCCTTCCTGCTGCTCAGCCTGCTCACTCAAACTGACACTCCAATACTCATTCTGGCTGAGCAGAAGGGAAGAGATACATAAATAAGAGGAAAGGCAAACAGTAGATGATAATAGACTGTTACAGAGCTTAGGAACCAAGCACCGAAAAGAGCACCTTCCAGTTTTTTTCCAGATACTACGAAGGTAGACTGAGAGTAGCACAGCACAGGGCACAGGATGGAATATATATACAAGGGAAAGCTACAACATTTCATTAGCACAGACAAATGTATGTTAACCACTGTACACTCCAACTTGTTTTAAATATATGAGTAAATGTAAGCAAATTGTTGATCACCCTAATTTCAGAATTGTGAATTGTTTATTATGATTCTTTACCTTTACAGTTCTTAACAGCGGCAAGAAAAATGTTAACTCAAACTACATTTTCCATAATCCCTAGGCAAAGTTTGAAGTCCATAACATAAAAAATGTGCACTCTCTGACTAGTCCCTTTCTTAACGACTGATTCCTGCCCACTCTTCACTTTTTTCTATGCCACTGCTAAGTTAGAGTTTTCGGTCTCCTTTTTTAGTTGATTTTTTTTTGTAAAGCGTGGCTTATGCCCAAAGTTAATTTAAATTGCTCATTAAATGGCTTGTGTAATGGACCACCGACCTATACAGAAGGGGCCTCCTGCCCCAGATGTTATCGTACTGCATCCTCTGGCAGGGCTGAGAGTTAAAGCCCCTGTAGATATTGTGGCCAGGAAGAACCCTCCTTGGATGAATGCCCGGCGCAAGGGCGCACATGCTCAAACTGTGGAAAAATCAACCATTTCACAAAGGCATATCGCTGTGACCTGGGAGCAAGAAATAAACAAACCTTCTGGAAACGCCGCTCCCTTAGTGGTAAGCTGGAGATGCCTTAGTCTATCACATACACCTACATCCTGGGTAAAGGGAAATCCAGAGTGCTGATCAATGGAACCGAGGGTGCAAACAAGACATCTAGCCGAGCACACCGAGGAAGCTCATGCCTGGCCCAAATTGTGCACCCAATTGTGTCTACCACCATCCGTGGGCACGACTGCACCCTGTAGAATACTATAGGGGTGGTTACGGCTCTGTATGTGCAATGAACTGTGTAGGATAAAGTGAGTAAAATTCAAGCTGCCTGCACGCAGTAATGATAAAAAATCAATTTCTGGCGCACCTAGGCCCTCCTGTTTTAATTGCATGGAGAGAGTCTCCCAGGCAATCCAGGGCTGTGCCCAGCCCATGCCAACTTCGCCAGGCTTGACCACAGTTTTCGCCTAAAGCTACCTGTAAGTGGGAGGGGAAGGTTGATGAACAAATAAAGAAATGTAGACAGTATAATCATTTTAGCAATGGGAAGCTGCCCCGCAATCGAAAGCGGGAGGCTCGACCATGTAACTACCCGACTCTCCAACTATTCCATCAAGCACCCATAGTTAGATCTCCAGAGGACATCTACCTCCCGACGTAACCATAGTCCCAAATTTGTTATTGCTTCTGCCACCCAGTAAAGGGGGAATTCTGAACACAACTCCTCAGTGGCATCTGTAAGTGGAAAAAACATAGACTTAGCCCAATTATAGGAATTCCAGAGAGCCCTCCTGTTATATTCCATATTGGTCCCCCACTATAGGCTCAGGTAACATCGTAGCCTTTCACCTATACTCTCCCCTACATTACACACGTAACGGTTCTTGGGGACTGACCTTTTACCTAGATACGACACTGCACCCAGAACGCAGGATTTTCCCTGGTAAAAGCCTGATATATTATGCATGAGGATTCTTGGACTCAGCAGGACTACAATCTCCTGTATAATAACTATGTATAAAGTTCATTCCCGATGTCATCCTAAGTCAGACAAGTGGCACAGCAAGGTAGACCCCCGGGGAGGCCTTTGGGTATATAAACATCACATCTTGCAGAGACAAGTAGAGGAGATCAGGACTTCCCTGCCGACACACTGACGTGAGACGCTGAGGTTGCTGCATGCAGATACTCCAGCTCACAGTGGTCAAACATCCATTGCGGGTGTTCAACTCAAGACCAAGATGGGGTCCCACAGTCTCTCACTTCAGGTAATGGGGTAGACTTTATCCTAGAGGGATTCTTGGCTTCACACCTACATACATGCTAGGTAGACTTAGGTACATCTAGTAAGGGTAGCATCGTAGGAGTACGCATTTTAGTGTCATGTATTTTATATACTTGCATGTATTCATGGTTATAGCAAAATGGTAGAAATCGAGCATCCTTTTACTTTCTTAGTGTTTCTAATCATGTATATCTGTTACTGTCTAATGGTTGTTTCAACACACCTAATCTACACTAGAATAACAACTGTTCAATAAATGCTTATTGAAAAACATCCATACCGTTTATTTTGTATCTCTCTCTGAGACTAAGTGAGCAAGAGTGACTAAGCGAAAAGTAGTACACTGTTTCCACAGTCCTGAGGGATCAGCATTGTCATGTTTGATAGTTGCCAATAACTATTCTCTCCCTGATAAGAGGAGTTTCTAGTGGCAATGTGAGCTAGCTGGTACACAGACCAACATACCCGTTGGGGATGTCTAGAATCAGTCTAATACCAATCCTACAGTGTATGTTAACTAAACGCACAGATTCTATATAGGTTTCATAGGAACTACACAACACTCTAAATCATATAAATTCCCTAATCAGGGGGTCCAGCTTTCTAGAAGGATGCTTAGCATATAATGTGACATTGTCAGCACACATTGAGACTAGCACCACCTGAGGGGTGAACCCAAGGCCACAATGATCATAATGTTGCCTAAGACAGCCAGCTAGGGGCTTCATAGTGATGGCAACAAGTATAGGAGAGAGCAGGCATCCTTGCTGAGCGCCACAAGAGACCCTAAATGGTGGTGAGACCGCTCCATTAATCCGGAGGTGCACACAGGGCTCGGTTAAGAAGCCCTATCTATTGAATACATTTAGGGATTATTCCTAAGCACGCCAGCATTGAAATCTCTTCCCTACACTACAGTGCCTTGTCTAAGCGCATCCACATGTCTCCAGAGTTCTGCAAATAAATCAGGGTCATCAGCGTTAAGCACATACTCAGACACAAGCCTAAATGGGTGCCCCCCCAAGGTGCCAGCCAACAGCACATATCTCCCCTGTTGATCACATTTAGCCACCCGCATGTGCCAGTGCAGCCCCTTCCAGTCCTGTCCAGCACAGTCCACAGTACCACACACTCCCGCTCAGACCACTGCCCTGAGTCTGCTCCCCAGGAGCACTTCACCGCTTCCCCAGCTCCCAGGGGATAGTCAGCCAACAGCTCACTATTGACACGCGTATTCTTCACCCAGGGCCCAGCGCAGCCTCTACACATGGTGAGTCCACTTCGCGGGCCACACAAGACACCAGAGGCCCACCGCAGGATGCCATTACCTCACAGTGTAGGGGAGTGTACCCGAGTCCAGAAGCCTCATCCCCAACATGCCAGATTCAGTACAGTCAGGGTCAGTCCGCTCTGTTAGCCTCTCAAGTTTGTACCCGGCAGTTCAGCCCCATAGCTGCCTGACACATTCTCCACAGCATAACAAGGTCCAGCCCGGCAAAAAGACAGACATGCTGCAGGGATCCAATTCAGCAGGCCACCGCTGCTGTCTCCATACCTGACCCCCCCCCCCAGCTTCACAAAGGTCCCTTAGGGCCTCCCCGTGGGCCAGCGACCCTCGAGTACACTCCAGCCAGAGGTGGGGTCATGGGGAGAGAGAAGGAGATGGGCCATCTGTTCTGCTGGGATGACGAGCAGGCTCGCCTCATGCAGGGCTGTGCTTCACCATACGTTTTTGGCCAGCAGTTCAGCTACACCGACCTTGATTAGGAGGGCCCAAGAACTAATTGCTCCTCCACCCAGATACGATGTCGTCAGCGTCAGTGTTCACCCAGCTGCCACCAGGACTCAGCCCAGACCACCAGGACAGAGCGCGTAACCTGGCTGGAGCCACGTACCGCAGGCCAGCTCCACTGTCGCCGGGGTGATGCCTTCACTCTCAGGCAAATCCAAGAAGCGAGCTGCTCCCACTAAGTGCAGCAGCTCCGCTCCTCCATACAGTCCATGAAGACGTATCACAACACATCAGGCCTCCCTGCTCCCACGTTGGTTTGGTGGCCCCAGGATGAACACAGGAGGGGTCTGCACAGCGCCTCAGAGCCACGCAAGGAGCCCCAGTGCCCCAGTAGTCAGGAAGGTCTTTATTGCCAGGTCGTGTAACTGCGGTTTTCTTTCGGGCATCGGGAGCTTCTCTAGTGCGCAAGGAACCTGTCCTCCTTTCGTTCAGAAAAAAACTCAAGACTATCTTGTTTGTGGAGGCATTGACCGTGAAATAATCCCGTCCACACTAGCTCACACGCATTGTCTGTTGTAATATTCTCCTCCAGAAGCGCGAAGAGACCTGATGGTGAACCAGCGCTATATAAAAACCAATTAACATAACATAACATAACATAGTGCCCAACCGCCATCTTGGCCACTTCGGCCACACCCCTGAACTTTCCATGATTTTAGCAAAAATTTGAAGTTTACAGGACAAAGGGTAAGCACACATAGTGGGATCCAGGCAAATCAAACCACTCTGAACATCCCTGGTTTTCCCTGATTGATATTCGAGCACAGGTCAACATTCCAAACCTACCCACATCACCCAAAGGGGTCTTTTTTTATGCCCAAAAAATTATGACTCTAGGTTGTGTTTTGGGACTTACTTGTTGGAGGCTATAGGCCCCCCCTCATACGTTTGGTATCCTATTTATCAGGAGAAGTGTGGAGCAAAGAATAATAGAACGTTTAATACCAATTGGATTTCTCTCCTTTTTTGGCTTATACATGTAGGCTAGTGTGCAAGAAAGAACACATTCTTCAAAATGGTCTCTGAATCACATGATAGTATGGGTGTATTCAAAGGTGTACAAATAACCTCTATTCCTAAACTCAGTATCTAGTGCACTCTGTTAAAAGATGGAGAACATCATCCAACAATTGACAGAAGGACAGTGAAATTTACAGTGGACTCTGGAGAGATACATGAAGATAGCAGAAACGCAGTGTTTCCATGACACCCTTAAAACTCAAACTGAACAGCTAAATAAGGTGTTGGAGAGTCAACTTCAGCTAGCCTTTGGAATTGCTCAAAGTAAAGGTCTGGTACCTGTGGGGCACACTGTTTCTTTGCAGAAATGTAATCTAGGTGAAGCTCATTAATTTAGTGAAAAGCCTACCGCGGCATGGGGGCTTTTACAAAAAAAAAAGCATCTGTTTGTCAAACAAATGTTTTTTTATGTAAAAGCCCGCATACCGCAGTTTCACTTTAATTGTGTCAGTGCACCTTTCCTTAGACATGGCTCTTCTAAAGAAAGGGGTGCGGCCTTCATGCACGTGAAAATGCGGCATAGGGGCTTTGACAACAAAATAATATTTGCAATGCAATAGGACTTGCATTTGCGAGAGTTTAAGCTATTGCCATTTATAATGCCAGTAGCTCAAACTAAATGCCAGACCTATGGCATTGCAATGAAGTGGCTGCCATTGTCCCCGCTGCTTGGAAAGTGAAAGCGTGCATGGCACGCTGAATTTAAGGAGAGCATGCCTTGCCTGCAGTAGGCAAAACCTATTAAAGAAAATAGACGAATCAAAACCTACTGCGTAGCACCAGAAGTAAAAAGGCCAATCCTCATGGGAGGTTTCAAATGAAGACAAGGCGGTACTAAGGAGGGACTAACAAGGAGATTAAGGAATCAGAAGCCAGCATTTACATAGGACAATGACACAAACCAATGAAAAATATTGGTGGATAGTGGGCAGAGCTTCAAATCCCTAACTGAATAGAGCATACCACGCAGAGCAGCACGTGCGCCGCCCAGGCTCGATCTAAAAAGTGTAAATGTAGTAAGTATAAAAAAGAAAGTGATAAAGAAAGTCAATTGTTAAAAGGGAGAAGACACATATACACCCTTTAAAAAAAATATATTTGTATTGTCATTTATAAGCATATAAAAGAACATTCACGTGGAGAACTTCAAGATGGAGTAGTTGACAATTATAATAAGTCAAATATCTGTCGGTTCGGGCAATCGTCCCTCAACATGTTACAGTTTGTACCCTATGGAGATATGCCCAAAATCAATCTTTACAGTGGTCCGACATTCACGCAACCCCATGTATTCCATTCTCATGCGTGGGCAACTCAACCCACCCCATCGAACAATTAACCATATCTGTACTACATCTGCTCATGGTCCCTGGGGCCTGACAGTTATCAATAGGTAAAAACCATTAAAAAACCCTTTCAATGAGAGTCAAAAACACATGCCATTACATAATAAATCATCAAACTATAACTTGAAAAAAGAAAACATTAAACTAGTCCTCTCAAACGTTATCTTCAATTTTTATTTATTTATTTATAAAGTTTTATATAGCGCGAACTTGATCCCGAAGGATATCAGAGCGCTTTTCAATTTGAGGGAAAGGAAGGGAACAGATCACATAGTATCCATGCTAATAGGTGGCTCGTTTTGTCCCCCTCCCTGTGTAGCTACTGCCTATACTGTTTTATGGTGTATTTGTCGAGTCTGATCCAGAGGTCCTTTATGCACCCACACACTTCCTGTTCCGCTAGCTGTATAGTCGGGCATGTTAAATGTCCAGATTGCGCTGTGGCTAACTGTATTTACTCTTTATGCAGTTCTAGTTGGAGTTGGCGGCATACGCCACACGATAGTCCTATACATGTCCCCCTCTTTACTGATTTAAGGACCTCCCACTCTGTAGCCCTGATGTGTCGTACCATTACACTCCACGTGGGAGGTTCGCTCTCTACCCGTAGCAGACCTGGGTAGTATCACCCGGTCGTCCTTGGAGCAATATCAATCTCAGGATCCATAGGTAGCCCTGTTGGGTTCCGCTCATGATTTATGACCAGAACTCCTATGTGGAGGAGTTCTGGAATGGATGAGACGACAGTTAAGAGGAGACAGGGAGAGTGTGTTTAATCTCTCTGTCCTGTTGGCAATAAAAAGAAGAAATTATTCACTTACCTGGAAATCCTGACTTCTTTTCACTGGCGACGAGGGCCAACAGGACAGCCACGCGTGCAGGTTCCAGTTTGGAGTCGGCGAAGCAGCGTGACGGTAACATTCCCAACGTTTACCCGGTTTAGAATTAAAGTCAGGTCCCTCTCTTTTTCCTTTATGTTTATCTTTTGAAGAGGATTTGAACTTGATTTTAATAGTAGAAACCGTAGGTGCTCGAGTATCAGGACTGGAAATAGTAATTTGTTCCAAATGAGAAGAAGTGTTTTCAATTCTCACCGCTACTTCCAAAGCTTTTTGTAGTGACAGGTTTGGTTTGTTCAAAAGAGCTTCTTGGACTTTTTTGCTGTTAGTTTTCTCTACTAACTGATCCCTTATCATTTCTTCCTAAAAAGTTTTGTAATCGCAGGATTCTGCTAAAATGCGTAAAGCTCCCACATAAGTGGTGGCTGACTCACCAGAGAGATGTGCTCTCTTTCTAACTTTATGTCTCTCCAATGTAATGTTTTTGCAGGCTTTGAATCTGTTGTCAAGGGATTTAATTGCTGTGGCATACTCATCTTCAGCTACGGCATCACCTTCACCTCCAGGTAAAAGTACTATTACTTTTGTGGTGTGTTTAAGAATGGTGCGACCCTCAGATCCAAGACAGTGCCTCAACATTGCGAATTTCTTCTTATGCGTGAACGAATCGCCATCCAGAGCCTACAAATACACTTCAAAACTTTCTTTCCATTTTTCCCAGACCACTCAGGAGAAGAAGGATTTGGGGAAAATACAGGAGGAGCTGATAATGACTGCTGCATGCTGGCCATGGCGACTGTTCAACAAGAACCAAAAACGAAAAATACTGTTTGCTTATTTAAATGAATGTGAACAATCACTGCAAAAATATTTATTTATTTGTTGTGAAGAAGAAAGCACCCTTTATTACTGTGTTCAGAGTTCTAGGATTAGCTTAGAAAAATATATTGCCCTTTATTCATTGTACACAGGATGTTATAAACAAGGAATGTGCACAGGAATAATAAAAACTGAAAATGCAAACAATGGAAAACTTGTTGTGTAACAGTTCTTTAGTAATAGATGTAGAAAAAAAATGTGAACAAGAGCAAAAATTACTTATTTATTTCTTGAGAAAATAAGGCACCTTTTATTTACTGTGTTCAGTGCTTATTTATGGTGTTCAGGGCTTAGAGGTTAACATTTTTTTATTTTTTAAAGAACAAGCTGAAGAACGCGCATTCCCTTATTTATTCCTTTAGAAAATATACCGTTCTTCATTTATTTATGGTGCTCAGGGTTTTGACAATTAACATCTCTTTAAAAGGAGGAACAAACAGAAGAACGTGTATTCCTTGAGCTGGTGCACCAGAGCGTGAACCGCTTATGATGTATGACCAGAACTCCTAGGTGGAGGAGTTCTGGAATGGATGAGACGACAGTTAAGAGGAGACAGGGAGAGATGGTATGTTTAATCTCTCCGACCTGTTGGCAATAAAAAGAAGAAATTATTCACTTACCTTGAAATCCTGACTTCTTTTCAAGCCCCCAGGTATCCCAGGGGACAATGAGGGAGGAGGTGGGGGGGGGGGAGGAACAAGGATGGGGAGGGTGAGGGGGGACTCCCGGACCGGAGGGCTCCCCACAGGGGGAGGCTAAACACAAACAGGGCGGATGGTCTGGGTCAGTTCAGGCCTAGGTCAGAATTCACGCCATTGCTTTCTTGACAGTCTTCCACTCTCCTCCCTATGCTGTCCTATAGCTAAGACACATAAACACCCTTAAGAATAAAGTACATACTTGTGCGTTTATTCTTTCCGAGGGCTCCGGACTGGGAGGTAACCTGAACCAAAAGAGAACGGAAAAGAAGTAACATTATCACCCATTAAAACCATTGATGCTGACAACTTCAAAGGAAGATAACACCCAAGGAAATTATAAAGGAACAGAGACTGAGAAAAGAATATAACAAGTGTTGTGAATATAAAACAAATAAACCACTAAAGCTGGATGCATGCTATAGTGACTCATCACTTTTTGTTTAAAAGACTCAAGCGGCACACACATTTAAAAAATACATAGGTTTACTTCATATCCATTTTTCATTAATTAGATTTTGCTATATGAATTGCTGATTGGGCTGTACAAAATGAAAAATCATTAGAAGCTGAAACTCAGTTGTTGGCTTTGGGAATAGCATGTTATGGACAACCAACACACAGTATATATATCCCTACACCCAGACGGGTCTGACGGACGTAAAGGTATGTTACTTTTGTAAATAAACCTTCAGGACAGGATGAACACAGTGGCACCAATTGCTATTATTTACTATTTTCATTATTTTGTATTCAATGATTCGTTGTTGGGGGATAGCCATGAACAATCTACACAAGTTACCCCTTGTTTAATTGGGAATGTTGTCTAGTTTTCAGAAATATAGCTTCAGTGTTCACCTATCGGTTTCACACCTGCTTCCACCACACAGATTTTTACCTTCCCTTTTCTTCCTTTTGAACCCGTTTTTGTTTACTTTTAGGGCTCTGTATGCTTTTTCCCATGCTAACCTATGTTAAAGTGCTTGTACTCTCCTCTCAAAACATAGAGAAATGTGCCTACATCTGATTGGTACATTTGATTTACTTTTAAGTCCCTAGTATATGGTACTACAAGTTATCACTGTAGTAAATTAGGAGTTTCTGGGAGGTGCTAAATCGTCCACTCTTCACCAATGAGACAAGGGCCATGGATACTAACATAACGGGGTGGCTTGGGAGACCCATTTCACCAATATATTCAACCCAAAGAGTGTCTTACTAAGTGAGTGTGAGGAGGAAATAAGTATCAACACACAATCTGCACAACAGCTTAGTACATCACTTTCATTAAGCCAGGTCGTGTAACTGCGGTTTTCCTTCGGGCATCGGAAGCTTCTCTAGTGCGCAAGGAACCTGTCCTCCTTTCGTTCCGAAAAAAACTCAAGACTATCTTGTTTGTGGAGGCATTGACCACGAAATAATCCCGTCCACACTAGCTCACACGCATTGTCTGTTGTAATATTCTCCTCCAGGAGCGCGAAGAGACCTGATTGTGAACCAGCGCTATATAAAAACCAATTAACATAACATAACATAACATAGTGCCCAACCGCCATCTTGGCCACTTCGGCCACACCCCTGAACTTTCCATGATTTTAGCAAAAATGTGAAGTTTACAGGGCAAAGGGTAAGCACACATAGTGGGGTCCAGGCAAATCAAACCACTCTGAACATACCTGGTTTTCCCTCATTGATATTCGAGCACAGGCCAACATTCCAAACCTACTCACATCACCCAAAAGGGTCTTTTTTTCTGCCCAAAAATTATGACTCTAGGTTGTGTTTTGGGACCTTACTTGTTGGGGGCTATAGGCCCACCCTCATACGTTTGTTATCCTATTTATCAGGAGAAGTGTGGAGCAAAGAATAATAGAACATTTAATACCAATTGGATTTCTCTCCTTTTTTGGCGTATACATGTAAGCTAGTGTGCAAGAAAGAACACATTCTTCAAAATGGTCTCTGAATCACATGATAGTATGGGTGTATTCAAAGGTGTACATATAACCACTATTCCTAAACTCAGTATCTAGTGCACTCTGTTAAAAGATGGAGAACATCATCCAACAATTGACAGAAGGACAGTGAAATTTACAGTGGACTCTGGAGAGATACATGAAGATAGCAGAAACGCAGTGTTTTCCATGACACCCTTAAAACTCAAACTGAACAGCTAAATAAGGTGTTGGAGAGTCAACTTCAGCTAGCCTTGGGAATTGCTCAAAGTAAAGGTCTGGTACCTGTGAGGCCCATTGTTTCTTTGCAGAAATGTAATCTAGGTGAAGCTCATTAATTTAGTGAAAAGCCTACCGCGGCATGGGGGCTTTTACAAAAAAAAAGCATCTGTTTGTCAAACAAATGCTTTTTTATGTAAAAGCCCGCATACCGCAGTTTCACTTTAATTGTGTCCGTGCACCTTTCCTTAGACATGGCTCTTCTAAAGAAAGGGGTGCGGCCTTCATGCCCGTGAAAATGCGGCAAAGGGGCTTTGACAACAAAAAAATATTTGCAATGCAATAGGACTTGCATTTGCGAGAGTTTAAGCTATTGCCATTTATAATGCCAGTAGCTCAAACTAAATGCCAGACCTATGGCATTGCAATGAAGTGGCTGCCATTGTCCCCGCTGCTTGGAAAGTGAAAGCGTGCATGGCACGCTGAATTTAAGGAGAGCATGCCTTGCCTGCAGTAGGCAAAACCTATTAAAGAAAATAGACGAATCAAAACCTACTGCGTAGCACCAGAAGTAAAAAGGCCAATCCTCATGGGAGGTTTCAAATGAAGACAAGGCGGTACTAAGGAGGGACTAACAAGGAGATTAAGGAATCAGAAGCCAGCATTTACAAAGGACAATGACACAAACCAATGAAAAATATTGGTGGATAGTGGGCAGAGCTTCAAATCCCTAACTGAATACAGCATACCACGCAGAGCAGCACATGCGCCGCCCAGGCTCGATCTAAAAAGTGTAAATGAAGTAAGTATAAAAAAGAAAGTGATAAAGAAAGTCAATTGTTAAAAAAGGGAGAAGACACATATACACCCTTTTAAAAAATATATATTTGTATTGTCATTTATAAGCATATAAAAGAACATTCACGTGAAGAACTTCAAGATTGAATAGTTGACAATTATAATAAGTCAAATATCTTTCGGATCGGGCAATCGTCCCTCAACATGTTACAGTTTGTACCCTATGGAGATATGCCCAAAATCAATCTTTACAGTGGTCCGACATTCACGCAACCCCATGTATTCCATTCTCATGCGTGGGCAACTCAACCCACCCCATCGAACAATTAACCATATCTGTACTACATCTGCTCATGCGTGGGCAACTCAACCCACCCCATCGAACAATTAACCATATCTGTACTATATCTGCTCATGGTCCCTGGGGCCTGACAGTTATCAATAGGTAAAAACCATTAAGAAACCCTTTCAATGAGAGTCAAAAACACATGCCATTACATAATAAATCATCAAACTATAACTTGAAAAAAGAAAACAAAACTAGTCCTCTCAAACGTTATCTTCAATTTTTATTTATTTATTTATAAAGTTTTATATAGCGCGAACTTGATCCCGAAGGATATCAGAGCGCTTTTCAATTTGAGGGAAAGGAAGGGAACAGGTCACATAGTATCCATGCTAATAGGTGGCTCGTTTTGTCCCCCTCCCTGTGTAGCCACTGCCTATACTGTTTTATGGTGTATTTGTCGAGTCTGATCCAGAGGTCCTTTATGCACCCACACACTTCCTGTTCCGCTAGCTATATATTCGGGCATGTTAAATGTCCAGATTACGCCGTGGCTAACTGTATTTACTCTTTATGCAGTTCTAGTTGGAGTTGGCGGCATACGCCACACGATAGTCCTATACATGTCCCCCTCTTTACTGATTTAAGGACCTCCCACTCTGTAGCCCTGATGTGTCGTACCATTACACTCCACGTGGGAGGTTCGCTCTCTACCCGTAGCAGACCTGGGTAGTATCACCCGGTCGTCCTTGGAGCAATATCAATCTCAGGATCCATAGGTAGCCCTGTTGGGTTCCGCTCATGATGTATGACCAGAACTCCTAGGTGGAGGAGTTCTGGAATGGATGAGACGACAGTTAAGAGGAGACAGGGAGAGATGGTATGTTTAATCTCTCCGACCTGTTGGCAATAAAAAGAAGAAAATATTCACTTACCTGGAAATCCTGACTTCTTTTCAAGCCCCCAGGTATCCCAGGGGGCAATGAGGAGGGAGGAGGGGGAACAAGGATGGGGAGGGTGAGGGGGGACTCCCGGACCGGAGGGCTCCCCACAGGGGGAGGCTAAACACAAACAGGGCGGATGGTCTGGGTCAGTTCAGGCCTAGGTCAGAATTCACGCCATTGCTTTCTTGACAGTCTTCCATTCTCCTCCCTATGCTGTCCTATAGCTAAGACACATAAACACCCTTAAGAATAAAGGACATACTTGTGCGTTTATTCTTTCCGAGGGCTCCGGACTGGGAGGTAACCTGAACCAAAAGAGAACGGAAAAGAAGTAACATTATCACCCATTAAAACCATTGATGCTGACAACTTCAAAGGAAGATAACACCCAAGGAATATAAAGGAACGGAGACTGAGAAAAGAATATAACAAGTGTTGTGAATATAAAACAAATAAACCACTAAAGCTGGATGCATACTATAGTAACTCATCACTTTTTGTTCAAACTACTCAAGCGGCATACACATTTAAAAAATACATAGGTTTACTTCATATCCATTTTTCATTAATTAGATTTTGCTATAGGAATTGCTGCTTGGGCTGTACAAAAAGAAAAATCATTAGAAGCTGAAACTCAGTTGTTGGCTCTGGGAATAGCATGTTTTGGACAACCAACACACAGTATATATATCCCTACACCCAGACGGGCCTGACGGACGTAAAGGTATGTTACTTTTGTAAATAAACCTTCAGGACAGGATGAACACAGTGGCACCAATTGCTATTATTTACTATTTTCATTATTTTGTATTTCAATGATTCGTTGTTGGGGGTTAACCATGAACAATCTACACAAGTAACCCCTTGTTTAATTGGGAATGTTGTCTAGTTTTCAGAAATATAGCTTCAGTGTTCACCTATCGGTTTCACACCTGCTTCCACCACACAGATTTTTACCTTCCCTTTTCTTCCTTTTGAACCCATTTTTGTTTACTTTTAGGGCTCTGTATGCTTTTTCCCATGCTAACCTATGTTAAAGTGCTTGTACTCTCCTCTCAAAACATAGAGAAATGTGACTACATCTGATTGGTACATTTGATTTACTTTTAAGTCCCTAGTATATGGTACTACAAGTTATCACTGTAGTAAATTAGGAGTTTCTGGGAGGTGCTAAATCGTCCACTCTTCACCAATGAGACAAGGGCCATGGATACTAACATAACGGGGTGGCTTGGGAGACCCATTTAACCCAATATATTCAACCCAAAGAGTGTCTTACTAAGTGAGTGTGAGGAGGAAATAAGTATCAACACACAATCTGCACAACAGCTTAGTACATCACTTTCATTAAGTGAAGTAGAGGAGGCACTGAGAAAGGGTATTCCCCTAAAAGCTCCAGGGCCAGATGCTGTGCCCTTGGGCCTATTTAAAATTAACCCACAAAAATTGGGCCCCCCTGTTACTCAATGTTTTTGAAGCAGTAATTGTGGGCCGTATTCCAGCATCATAGAAAAAAGCAGTGGTGGTGCCAATTTTTTTAAATGGAAATAGAAATGACTCGACATGCTATAGACCTATTTCTCTAATAGATGCTTCATGCAAGCTGCTGGGGCGGGTAATCCTTGCACGCCTGGAGTCATGGGCCAATACTCTGGCCTTATAGTGAATACCCAAATTGGCTTCAGGAAGGGGAGGGGAACGACAGAGCAATGCCTCAACCTGTCTATGATTATGGGCAAGTACATATAGGCCAGGGGTGTTTCGATCCACTTGGCCTTCATGGACCTGTCCAGCGCCTTCGCTACGGTCTGCCGTGGAAAATTGTGGACACTAATAGACACCATGGGATTTGAGGAACCGCTTGTTACCCTGTTGCGCAGACTACATGCATCTACTACTGTAGCTATGCGGTGTGGCTCAGGGGGAGAAAAGACGAATCCAAGAGCACCAACTGAGGGAGTGCGCCAGGGTTGTACATTGGCCCCCTTCTTATTTTTAGTATTTACAAATGGCTTAGAGCAATTTTTGTTACAACAATTGGATTTTCCAAGAATAGAAGGTAAACGGGTACCTGTATTGTCCTATGCGGACGATACAGTCCTGATCACCTTAACAGCCTAAAAAAATGTCTGAATGCATTTAGTGAGTTTATGACAGGACTGGACCTTAAGGTTAATTTTAGTAAATCTTTTATTATGAACTGTGGCCCAAATAAATCTAAAACACGCAAGTATATAGTAAATGATACAGCTTTCGACAAAGTGCCACATTTTACCTACTTGGGGAATCTTTTTAATAATAAATTGAACTGGGACCACTTGATCACGACAAGGCTACAACAAACTAGTAGAACTATAAAGGGGCTTTTTTGTTTTGCCAGCAAACTTGGTCATAAACTGAAAGCTGAATTAGAAACAATTGATTAATCCAAATGTCTGTCAGTGGCCACCTATGGGGCAGGATTATGGAGATACCACAAAAGTGCCCAGATTCAAATATTAGAGAATACATTTTTAAAACGATGTTCTCGATCATGCTAAAGATAGATTCTGGGCGGGGTTGGCGTGAGTGTGGGCCTCACTATGAAGCTGAGGGATTTGGTGGCTGGGTTGGATTGGGTCGACACGTGGCGGCACATACACGGGTATCGCCGAGAGTTCACGTTCCTCTCTGCTGTACACAAATCCTTTTCTAGATTAGACTACCTTTTTGTCCCTAGGGCACTGGCCGGAATGGTTGAGTCGGCTGTGATTCTCCCACGAGGCCTCTTGAATCATTCACCTATCTCCATAGATATTAGATCTGGCAGGGGAGGCATCCGTTTTGCTGGCGCCTGTCAGTGTGGCAATTGTAGCAGGAAGACTATGGGAGGCATATGAGCGAGGAGATGGTTGATTACTTGCTCGGGAATGTGGGCACCGTCTCTAGTGCTGCGACGCTGTGGGAAGCTCTGGGTTTCTAGTTGATTCTCCTGAGGCACAGCCGGGAGCAGGGACACTTGAGAGATTTTTTGAACTTGTGTAACTTGTGTAAAACTGTATTTTAAAACGGACTTAAGGCACTATTTCCCCGCACAGCGAGCAGAACGCTGACGCGGGCGGGTGGTTTCCAAAGACCGGACGCCATTGGCCGGACTCAAAGGCACGCCCACTGACACCAGCCACACCCCCTTTTTCCACCTACCCCACTTCCATAAAGGATGTGTTTTTGCCGGAAGCGCACCGGACGAGCGCAGCCCCAGTAGTACCTCTACCTCATTCTGTCATTCTGAGATGGGTTTAGAATGTGTGACTGACAGAATTCATCCTGCCCCCTTGCTTCTATGGGGGGAAATCTGGACCTCAGAAGACTTACTATTCTCAAGAGGCATTCCAAGGGATTGCATGAATAATGACAACGCAATGGCGGTCCTCTTGCTTCGTTATGTTGAGGAAGCTTTTTATAAGATAGGCCTTGAAGATTTTTTATAAAAACCCAGAATATATTCAATCCAATGGGAAGATGGTTAATAAAAATGCTTATTATACGTTTTTAAGCTTGTTTAACCAGGGCAGTAACACAGTGGAACGTGCTTTTAGGTCTCGCTGAGTCAGCGCGCATGCGCTGCACGGAGAGACATTTAGAGGCTGCTTTGGGAAGTGCTCCCAAAGTGGCGACCAGCTTGCTAGAACGCACAACAAGCTCGCACGCTTGCGCGCGCATGCCTTGCGTGTTTTAGTGTGTCATCACAATCCCTTTCGCTTTCACAGTGATCGTGATGACTTTCGTGGCCAATGCTTGTTTGCATTGCCTTTGTTTATTTTAGGGTTGCAACCAGAGATTGTGTTTCTGCGCACGTCCACTACTCCTACACATCCCTATATTTGCCAAACTGTTTTAATGCCGGCTTCATAGCCGCGGGGAGCTGTAAAAGCAGCTTCCTTTTAAAATAGATATCGTGTGACGCCTCCTCCCTATCCTCTCCCCTTCCCTAAGTCTTTTGTGCACATAAATGCCTCACGCAATAATCCCACTACTCATTATCGATACCACGCGGCCGCCGTCTGGTTAGCTTCTAGCGGGGGGTGCAGCGCATCCTCTCCTCACATGGGCACCACGTGAGGGGGGCTCTAGACATGGAATTTGGTCAGAAATCGTATCCGTCAGTTCCACCCCGAACCTTTGTCCAGACCTCGGCTATCGGTTACAACTGCTGTGCATTATCTTAATGAGGACTTGTTACCGAGCAGGCAGGACCAGGCTGCTTCAAGGAATGACGGAAGGTATCCATGACAGCAGCAAGAAGACACTCAACCAGCGCGCGGCTGCTATTAAAGAAACATGCCACCAATTGGTGTCAGTTTAGGTGAGCAGGGAGGGATGGCTGAGGCTAATGTAAGGCAGCTTTGCATCGTTTCCCTTGCACCGAAGATCTTAATGGAGGTGTGGTGTGGTTGGAGGGGCTGGGGATGGAGTAGTGTGCGGTTACTCTTGCCATAATATTCCCTATTTCTTGTTCATGCAAATCACTATCCCTGTTCTAAGTCAGATTATAGCGCTATACAATAGAAGACCATATTAGAATGCAATAACAAAGAGCTGGAAATCGAAGGCTGAATAAGAGTCTCATGCTGCATACAAAAACATTGCACCTCCAGTCATGCATTGTAGGCTGCAAAGAAAAGGAACTTCTGATTGGCAGACCTTGAAATGGCGTGGCACATAGCGTGAAGCATTCCTTACTTGCCTACAACAGTAGTGGCACAATCTAGAGATGACAGTCGAAACATGGTGGAATATTGAATTATCAACCAATATCATGGAAAACACGCAGCTGTGTAGCTTGTACACTCCATGATCCTCGTGGTCTGATTCTAGATGAATTTCTTGTATTTTTCAATTAACAAATTTACAAACAGTGGGTCTGTATTTTTCTTTGGGTGAACCGAACCATGAATTGTCACAGCTTAAAAGACCTTCATAAAGAATCCATGTCCTACTGGATAAGGAAGCTGATAGAAAGCTATGCCCGATCACTGCGAGTGGGCGCTGTACCAACAAACCAAGACGCATGCCTCAGAATTGTAGTAGTGCAGGGCCTGTGATTAACACGGAATAACATCTCTTAAGGAGAACAAGGGGGACTTCTGAAAGGAGGACCTTCTCATAGTCCAAAAAGGCACAGACTAAACATTATAGGCCACGAGGAGATAGAAGTTGATCAACTCACATGCACCATGCAATTGTTAAATAATTCTAGTTTCAGAGGTTGAAAATACAGAGAATGGAAAGATTGCACATCTTCAGTGCAGGGGTGAGCCATACCACAGCTACGATCCAATACAATAACTTCCTTTTGCCTGAGGTAACTGAGCCATTGCACTCACTTCTGTAGTATTATACCATTAAGATAGGTCACACACTCTCTCATGGGCTGCAGAATGCAACCCATTTCCCCACATCAAAGATTCTTAACTCTGCACCCCATCAGTGTACTGATAGGATCACATTCCTTATGGGTGATACTTTCTAGAGCCATGGTCATTGACACTGAGGCTGGAGGAATTGCAAATGAATTATCAGATGTATGTGCAGAACAGGCCTCATTTGTATACCCACTGTGGTGACTGTGGAAGCTCACACTCTTTATGTACTGTTTAACTAGAACTCCTGCACTACGTAAACCCACTTCATCAATACCAATCTCAGAGCGAAGACTAAGTACAAAGGGACGTTAAAGGTGAGGAGTAATAGAGAGAAGAATCGGTGTGTTAAAGACAACAAGCATTGGCATAACCAATAGGTCTCGCTTTTGGGACCTTATAAGTATTTAGTCATGCAGCACAATATTCTTGGTGCAACAACATCAACTGTTGCATGGCTAAACACTTATAGGGTCCCAAAGGTGAGACCTATTGGCTATGCCAATGCTTGTTTAAATCAGCAACAATTTTATTTGAATTTTACCACGCAGGTTTATTTGCGTTTCCTAATGACCAGATTTCGTTTAAGCACATTGCACTTTCTTGTGGCTTTCCCGAAACTGGGGGGATGGTGTGAGAGACTTTCCCCCCTGTCTGTGTAATAACATATCCCAGCAGAGCACAATGCACCTTATGCTCTTTTGCACACTCTACAAAGATCCAAAAGTCTGTTTTATTAAACCTATTTCAAGGGATATTCGTCCCTGTTCTTACAAAGAGGGTTTTAATTATTTGAGGTCACTATCAACTGTAATTATCTGCAGCTCTGTGCTTAGTTTTTATTAAAATAGTTTTTCTATTTAGGAAACGTTATGAATTGTGAATAGGTTTTATTGAATCTCTTTAACCTGGTATTAACTCTTGTGCACTGTTTTTTAAACTTTGTGTATTTTAAAATGAATGTATGATCCTTCTGTAAACTTTTATGATTCATTCAAATCGAATAAAGTTATTTGACTGACTGACTGACTGGTACTACAAGTTAACACTGTAGTAAATTAGCACTGCTAGTGGGCAGCAGAACTCATTGTGCCACCCACTAAAGTAGCACTGTCAAACATGCCTCAGGCCTGCCACTGCAACCTGTAGTGCAGTTTTAGACTGCCATTTCGACCTTACAAAATATACCTTTAGCCAGGTGTAAACCTTCCTTTTTAATACTTATAAGTCATCCCTAATTTAGACCATAATTCCTTAAAGGGCAGGATGCCTGGTATTTATAAAGTAAGACATGTGGATTTAAGTTTTACATGTCCTGGCAGTAAAACACTCCTAGAGTCATTTTTCATTCTCCCTCTCATAGATTAACACTTGGTTACCTATTTGGATTCATAGGGCTAACTTCTGATTAGGAGCATATAGAGAAATGCTGTTTACACTTAAATGAATTGAAATGTAAAACCCTCTTTAATGGTGAATTTAGATTACACCTCAGAGGGTTGTGCCTGTAGCAAACACAAAAGAACCTGATAGCCCTGGCCGTTGTCACCTTAGAGAGCTTGGAGCCAGAACCAGGGGAAATGGAAGAACTGGTCAGAACCAGTTTTTGGGGTAGGTCAGTGAATTCCCAAACACAAAGGGGTCTATTAGGATGGATTGTGGACTTCAGTCCGCCTACCACCCTAGCGGTGCTGGAACCAGCAGCCAGTGGTGCGACGGTCCCGCACTGCCAATTAGGATGCCAGTGGCAGTGGCATCCCGTATATATTACATTGTGGCGGTGTCGAAAAGTCAGCCCATAACGCCCCGGATGCCCAGGCTGCTGGCGCAGGGCGACTCTTCGTTTCCTTCTTGAATAGTTACCAAATAAAGAGACGGGCACTGGAAGTAGGAAAACAAGAACAGGGTTTATTACTCATGAGGAGAGCCTGTCCTTTGGGACACTCGCATAGTGTCTTCGGGAGGTGCTCTAACAAGTTCTCTGAGGTTTCGCCTTTTATACACAGGTTCGTGACACACAGGCATCCTATATTACATTCAATACATTGTATAGTATGAAGGTATTTCAACACGTGGCTACAGTACGGGCCCTTATCCTCCATGCAAGAGGAGGGGCTGTCATGCAGCTGAGTGTTCTGCTGATTTCCATTGGAATGTGTGTGTGTCTGGTCGAGTCTCAGGGGGTGGGGTGGCCGTGATCAATAGTAGCTTCTTCAGAGAGAGACGAGCGCATAGAGTAGTGGGCAATAAACCGTATCCTCAGGCTAAGGGATGACCAGTGGTCCGTGCAAACATTCAGGCTCAGAGGAAGAGGTCATCAAAGGAGAGATATTCATGAAAGGGAGGGTCAGTGTGGACAGTCGAATGCTGTGGAAGGGTTGATCACAAGAGGGGTATTCAAGGGCGGGAAGGAGGTGTTGGTCAGGCGCGGGGTGCGATTCTTTAGGGACAGAGTCATGCGGGAGGGGAGGGCTCATGACTTGGTCATGAGAGAGCGGGGGCAGTCAGGGTACACGGGGGGTGCTCGCAGGGTCAGGGAAGGGCGCTGATGAGCGATCATGAACAGGGAGACCATGGTACCTAAAATGGCTGTCGCGTACGTGTGTGCATGGGTCTATGCTAGGGAGACAACACAGTCAGAGTTTTAGCGATATTCGTTCTGTTTACATCAAGGGGCACTGAGAACACAAATGAACGCCGCTTATGTACATACATATTGCTATTTTTAACAGTCCCCACTTTTTACATAAGCACGTTCAATTTCTACACAGTCGATGTGATAGGCAGAATACAATGCGTGTCAATCTACGTCTGTTGGGCTCCTTTATACAAGCCTAGAAATCGGCATAATATTTAGTCGGTGTAGAATCAAGGAAAAATGTTCCGATACATACAAATCAAGTTCACATTTTTCTCTCCAGTGGCATCACGTACAGAAAGAACATTCAGATACCTTCCGGCTTGTCAGTATTATAGGGAATTTTCGGAAAACCTAACCACATGAGTGACCGATGAAACATTTCTTAAAAGGCAATACAAAATGGTTGAGGGAGGTATTCAATTCGATACAAGCAATTTAGTCAAGGGGCGAATAGAAAGTTCTGGAAAGGGGGAGGGTCTTTGTCGCAATGTCTTTTAACAGAGTCCGTCTTCTTTTGTTGGCGCTGCTGAGCACCGGCGGTGGAGCTATAAGTCCAGCTCGGAATCGTCCTTACATGTTGCAGGGTGCGATCAGTCCTTTGCTGTTAGATCACAGTCCTGTTTCCTAACTCGTTTTTCTTAGGGGTGCCTTATGCTGGGCACCTGCGTGTCTTTCTTGTCTTTCGTGGCAAAATCCCAGTCCATAGTCAAAGTTTATATGAAAGAGGTTGTTGAATAATCGAGGGAAGAGAGGGTGGAGTGGGGCCAGATCTTTGAACACACCAAGGGACCAAGGGAGCAAAGGATGATGAGCAGGCAAGCCCAACAATCGGACTAAAAAGGGAATGGGGACTTCAGGCACAAGAGGGTCAGCGAGTCGAGGGCTTCAAGGCAGCCCTTCATTCCTCCATCTGCTGAGTTTGAAAGTTATGCCTCGTCCCACGTCACGTTGCTCTGCGGCTCCACCTTTGGTCGTCACACGTGCTCCATGATCTGTGGCCAGGCTGTGCGTCACGTCCAGCTCCTCTCCTCCGGTGATTGTATCTTTGAATGGGTGAAAAACAAGTTTTTAGAAAACTGGTCGAGAGAACAGATATACATCTCAATTCTTTCCCCATTCCTGAGTAGGTGGGGGATAAGTTCATCGGTCACAGTCAGAGGTCGTCACTTAAGGAGTCTGGAGAAGGGCATTGCATATTGGATTTATAGGCTGGCGTGGTATTCATTCGCGACACAAGATAAGAGAAATTTGGCTTTTGTACACAATGTATTACATTACAAAAAAAATCGAGTCCTTATGTAGAGACTCGTTCTTCCCTTTAACCCAAGTATCGACAATACTACATCTTCCTTCGGGGTCGGCTAATTCTTGCAAGCAGGGGTATTATCATCATGAAGAAGGGGGAGTGGTGGATGTAAAACATGGCTTTCCTGGGGGATGACCGTTAATCGAGGTCCTCAAATTACGTTTCGTGGGTAGCTGCATGGGTCTGGGGTTGATCGGGGACGCGTGGGTGCTTTGGACAGGGAGCTGGGGTTGATTGGGAGAAGTGGGGTACTCTGGACGCCCGCACTTAGGTGCGAGGGGGTGGGGCAATCGTGGCATTGGGGATCGCATTTCTAAAACAGAAGACCATTGACGTTAGAGTTCCCTTTATAACAGGCCAGATTAGGGGACATCCGTCGTCTTACCTGTCCTTTCCTTTATTACCAACTTGGGTTCTATCGTTTGCAGAAAGGGGAGGTAGTAATATGGCGAGTCACAATCGTTTTGGGTTTGGTCAATTTTGTTGAACACCTTTGCGTTCGAGGAAATCCAATTATGTTTTGCGCCGGAGGGGCACAATGTCACTATACAAGAAGAGGAAAACAGGGGGGGGGTTTTGGAGAGAGAGAGAGAGAGAGAGAGAGAGTGAGAGAGAGAGAGAGAGAGAGAAAGTCGCACTTCTAAACGAACCATTTGGTGCACGTATGTCGCGGAGAGAGAGAGAGACGTGTACAATAATGGTTCATTCAGTGCGCACACAACATAGAACAGCAGGGGTTAAATAATGCGTAAACACACGCGGAGAGACGACGTAGATCCATACATCATGTACACACAAACTCGGACGGGGAAGACAGTACAAATATTACATACAAAGATCCAAGACTAAACATAAAACAGTTATTGGCCACAATTATCTTTTTCTGCATGCTGCACATACTTATTGTCCTGAGCTCTTTTTACCTGTTTCTTATCCTTTATCCGTTGGCTGCCTTTTACAGATGATTTTCATTGTACACACTTACGTCTTTGGCAACTGGCCATAAACTAACCTGGTCGGGCTAATGCTCACGGAGGTTTATTCGAGTCATTTTAGCAAGTGCGTTTCCAGGCTGAGACAACCGCTGGTGTCAATTAGAGGGCAATGGGGCAGCTTTCAGTTATATGTCTATGAGGATGCGAAAAAAGGAGGTAGTAGGTTTTCAAATATTGGTAATATCCCTAGTCCTCTCGGCGGAGGATACTTGTGTAACCCTTACCTCGAAATACCCTAGATCTTTTCCTACTTAGTTAAACGTAAGAATGCTTGATCAAGTGTGTACATTATTCCTTTTTGCTTTATTCGGGGTTTGCCGCGGTTAGATACTATAATTAGACCCTTTTTCCTGTCTCGTCGTCCGCTGGATCACCATCTTCGTACATTAGTCGGCCTTCAGAGATGACCTGCAGAGAGGAGGGAAAAGAAGGGAGGGGAGAGCAGGAGGCTATATTGATAGACACACTAGCGCGCATAAACCCAGAAAGGCTTTTACTTACTGCGTACTCGGTCTATTTCCACAGAATGCAGTTACTGCCCACTGGGGCGTTTAAGCCCAGGTGGACCCTTAGCGTTACTTTTTTTATACAGGTAGCATATAAAGTATAGGCGAAATACCAGGATCTTTAGCTGTTGCCTATGGCTGTATAAAAAGGAAGAAATACACAACTAAAATTTGACCCTTCCTATTTGCAATATTTCTACGTACTATACTTTTCAATCTTTTATCTAATCGAGCTTAGTCTTCATTCTAGTTATATCGGAAAAAATAGGGATCATTCATTCAAAACTTTATCAAATTACACGGACAACTATAGTTGCTTTCTCAAAACTCTTTAATAAGAATGTCGGTGCATAAATACAGGACTACTCTCCTGTGGACCAGCCACGGAGCAGGCTGAAACTGTAGATGTGAGGATACTTTATTTAGAAGAAACTTTAATGGAGTCGGTGGTCGTTTATTTCTTACATAAAGTGCGAAAAGCGCAATGAAATCATATTGAATCTTTTAGCGCGAGCGAATATCATAAACATCAAAATTTCGAACTTTCAATAATCATGATGCGCCAAACTCAACAACAATTCATTGTCCGAATGTTCAATCGGTACCCATCTTACGCAAATTCATGGTCCTTCGTTGTCCGAACACCTAATCGGTACCCATCTCATGTCAATTCATTGTTCGAGCTGACAGTATACATCCTATATCAATCCATTGTTTCGAACTCACAATCAGTACACATCCTATATCAATCTAAAAGTTTAAAAATGTCATACATATTCTATGACACCAAGGCTGAGCAATCGGGGTACAATAAAGAGTTGAGGGTTTCATGTGCTTCGGCGCCATCTTGGGTGTAGTCAGGCAGAACCAGGCATAGTCTAAATGTCTGCAAACTCGTGGTTGGGCCCAGAGCTTCCTTTGGTAGTCCAAAGTTCCGTTAAAGGGCAAAAGAAAGGATCGGTGGTTTGAACCATCAGTCAAAAAGGGGAGGGAGGCAACAACGTTCCTACCGGGTCATACTGTGCTTTCACCGGAACTGATCCGAACTGTGGTCGGCAAGATTCTAGTCATTCAAACTGAGGCTGGCGCCAGTATGGAAGCGCCGACGTCCTGCGGCTACATTTCCATCGTTCCGTGGGCAATCATGGCAGTTATTCCCCATCGGGGGTATTTGCGGGAGTCGGGGACTCCCGCGGCTCCTCTAGAATCTTCAAGGTTGTGGAGAACTATGATGGTGGAGTCAACAAGTGACCAGGCCATACCTGCATGCTGGGCCCACTCTTGCCGGGTCGACCGCCATCTTGGGAGTTCGGCAGCCGCCAGCAATCGCGGGGTCAAACGAGCGGATGGGCTCCAACCTGCTGGATGAGGCGTCGCGGCATCGCCATAGTGGACGAACCCCTTTTCCGGGCGCCTGGAGCGTTGAGGGTGCAATTGGGAAGCCTCCACCTGGGGAGGCGGGAGAGGCCTGTTCGCACCGTCTCTCCCTCCCAGTGCACCCCACGGCGCCTCGCTTGACATTTGTTATGGCCGGCGGTGATGAGGACGAGGGGGGGGGTCGGAGGCATGTGCAAGACATCCCCCCCCAGTGTTGTCAAAGCCATTTTTCAAGAAAGAAGTGGTGCCTGGCGTGTGGTCGCTGCTATTACGGAGGAGAAAAGAAAGAAGTGGCGCCTGGCGTGTTGTCGCTGCTATTACGAAGGAGAAAAGGAAAAAATGTCCCGTCCGTCTTTGGGCCGGGCTTCCGGTGGATGTCGGCCGGACACCCTTTGCTCTGGCCCCATGAACGGGTTCCTTGGCTTATTGGCCGCTGCCGGATCTCGTCGGCCCCAGCCCGTTGGTGGCCGGACCGGGGGAGCATGTGGCGGGACTACCTGCAACTCTCAAGGGCCGCTGTGGCCGGACTGGGGGAGAGAGGGGAGGGTCGAGGAGACATTCCCCCCCCTACAACTCTCCAGTGTGATCAAGGCGATCCCCTGGCTGGGTCCCGCTGGCCCCTGTCTCTCCTCCGGCTCCACCCTATGTTACGATTTCCTGGCCGACTGTTGGCAGCAGGACCCGCCTTATATGGGTTGCCTTTGGCTGGGCGTGGCCGCTACCCTGCCCCGCTTTGGAAGTTTCCAGAGTGGGGGCGGATGTTCTGCTGACTTGCATTTTCTACAGTTTACCGTTCTTATTTCTAACGTTTTATTGTTTCTAGAGCATTTAATAGGTTTTATTATTACGTATTGTTATCGTTTCTTGTTCGTTATTTTTAAATAAAAGTTCATGTTCATCAGTGGCCTACTGATTTCGTTTTCCTATTCCTTTCTTTCCAGGTTGTTTCATGCTAAAGCTTCTGTTAACAGGTTACAGTGATCACTTAGTTATTAGTGTATGTGTCCCTTTTCACTAGGGGTGTTCTCTGGTCGGGCCAGATGACGTTCCTCTAGTAAATGGTCCGGGTGAAACTGGCGTATCAGCCAGTGGGGAGTAGATAGGTATGACAGATTACAACGGGGACAAAAGTCCGCATTACCTACCCTTCACTACTTGCAAAGACTAGAGTATGGCGACTTCCGTGCTCGTTTGCAAAAATAGAGAATACCTTCAAAAATGAACTTATTCCCAAACAGTCAATGTTCGGGCAAACAATCAATCAATGAGGAACGAAATAGGTACGACGTGTTAAAGGTTTGCGTTGCCTACCCTTCACTCTCTGCAAAAGGGAGAGAGAATGTTGCTATTCTTCCCCGTTTGCAGGTAGAGAAGATTCCTAAGAGAACCAACTTCGAACAATTCAATGCTCGATTCAAACAATCAATCAATGGGGAGGAAAAAGAATAGGCACGACGTGTTAAAGTTTTGCGTTGCCTACCCTTCACTATCTGCAAAGACTAAACAGAGTATGGTGATTCTGTGTTTGTTTGCAAATAGAGAATCTCCCAGAAGCAATCAATAGGAAATACTAGTATTATCAAACAATCAATCAATCAATGTTCGTAATTTGTCGTGTGTCACGACCTTACCCGGACCGGACCATGTGGATAGTTCTTCGCCTTCCTTTTTCCAGCGCCCACTCGTTCTCTTTCTCCATGTTTTTTACTTCCGGTATTTCTGTGGGCTTCCAGTCAGGACAACAGGTCACTTGAGAGAGAGAGAGAGGTCCGTTCGGAATCGGTGAAGTTCATTCAATCGGCAGCCAGACGAGGGCCCTCTCAAGGCAGGTATACTCCAATCATTTAGATGTTCACCCCATCGTCTGGACCTCTCTTACCGGACCTGATGTCGCTGATGGGCCCCGCGTTTTGGGCGCCAATTGTCGAAAAGTCAGCCCATAACGCCCCGGATGCCCAGGCTGCTGGCGCAGGGCGACTCTTCGTTTCCTTCTTGAATAGTTACCAAATAAAGAGACGGGCACTGGAAGTAGGAAAACAAGAACAGGGTTTATTACTCATGAGGAGAGCCTGTCCTTTGGGTTACTCGCATAGTGTCTTCGGGAGGTGCTCTAACAAGTTCTCTGAGGTTTCGCCTTTTATACACAGGTTCGTGACACACAGGCATCCTATATTACAATCAATAAATTGTATAGTATGAAGGTATTTCAACACGTGGCTACAGTACGGGCCCTTATCCTCCATGCAAGAGGAGGGGCTGTCACGCAGCTGAGTGTTCTGCTGATTTCCATTGGAATGTGTGTGTGTCTGGTCGAGTCTCAGGGGGTGGGGTGGCCGTGATCAATAGTAGCTTCTTCAGAGAGAGACGAGCGCATAGAGTAGTGGGCAATAAACCGTATCCTCAGGCTAAGGGATGACCAGTGGTCCGTGCAAACATTCAGGCTCAGAGGAAGAGGTCATCAAAGGAGAGATATTCATGAAAGGGAGGGTCAGTGTGGACAGTCGAATGCTGTGGAAGGGTTGATCACAAGAGGGGTATTCAAGGGCGGGAAGGAGGTGTTGGTCAGGCGCGGGGTGCGATTCTTTAGGGACAGAGTCATGCGGGAGGGGAGGGCTCATGACTTGGTCATGAGAGAGCGGGGGCAGTCAGGGTACACGGGGGGGTGCTCGCAGGGTCAGGGAAGGGCGCTGATGAGCGATCGTGAACAGGGAGACCATGGTACCTAAAATGGCTGTCGCGTACGTGTGTGCATGGGTCTATGCTAGGGAGACAACACAGTCAGAGTTTTAGCGATATTCGTTCTGTTTACATCAAGGGGCACTGAGAACACAAATGAACGCCGCTTATGTACATACATATTGCTATTTTTAACAGCGGGCGGTGCTGTAAGGATTTTGTTTACTGTTTGAGTGGGACTTCCACCATGCTCATCAAGTAATCGAATTTCTTTCAATTACCAGTTAGAAAAATGCTAAACTATTGTTAAAATGTGGTGATCTTTTAAACTCTGCTTGTTCTTGAAAGCTGGGCCAATGGTGATCCTAGCACAGAAAACCTTTAGTTGATGCCATTTTTAGAAGAAACATACATACCCTTTATTGCACAGCACTTTTTCCCCCATCTTTTTTTAAAACCCCAAATGTTACTAGACTTTAACCTTTTTCACAAATCCCCAAACCGTGGGTAAAATCCCAAAGATGTTGAAAAAAGAGAATGCAAATTTGACCTAGATACCTTCTATGGAAAAAAGTAATGAATGTTTAGGTTCAAAGTGCATCAAACATCAAAACAGGCTTATCAGCCGGACTGGAAAACTGTCAGCAGTTAGGAAATTAAAAACATAAAAATCATATTTATTCAGTGAAAAGTACACATTTTACAATCCTGGATGTTTTTAATTGTGTTTTTACTATACGTATGTACAAGAGAGAGATGGAACAGAGAGATGGAAAAGAGAGATGGCAACTTGAGAGAGTGGTTTGGACTGACAGGACGGTGCTTAACTCGGCATTATATCCAAAGGCAGTAGTAAAAGCGTCTAGCGCCTTCCTTGTTTGGATAGTGTTCTAAAAATTCAAAGCAGCCTAGCACATAGTGACAGCGCAAAGAGGACTACAAGGACCAGAATGCCTCACGAGGAATCAGAAGTTACCAGGCACCTGATGACAATAGCGATGCACAAAAGCTCCAATAACACATCGAGAAATGTTGCAGGCCTTCTTCCATTTCATAAGCTCTATGCTTCTCGGGTGTTGCTTTCCTTTCGAGATGCTCGAATATTCAATCTCTGCCCTCCATCAGCCAGCGATCCAACACTGAACTAGTGCCTTTCCTGAAACCCGAGCCCTCACTCCAAGCTCTCTCCCCTCCACCCCCCCCCCCCCCCTTTGCACCCCGGTGCTCCTGCCCTCTGAGAGGAAGTTTCTCGTGTGTTATCTTTAATCCACTCCGGGTAGCTTACAGTGGGCTCGGAGCTATGCCCATTCACCGGTGCAGCCGCCGGCCTCGGCTCCAGCCAGCTCCAAGCATTCCCGAAAGGTGAAAGTGATGACACGTCTCAGCGCCTCACCTGACAGAGGGGATGTTTTTCAATTCCTTTTTGTTCTGTTTTCCTTTTTTTTTCTTTTTCGAGACTGGGATTTCTTGTATGGAGCGTAAACTGTAATTTGTTTTTCACGAGAGTGATTTTGGTATTTTGAAACCAACATCTGTGTAGAGTTTTGAAGAATCCATTGGCTGGTAGATACTTTGGAATTCGTTGTTTGTCAACATGTGACAGAATCTCAAATCTCAACCGTGGATACGTCCGCAGACAGAGGTATGTGAAAATCTCTTCTCAGCACGAAAATGCTGGGAACATTTAATATGGGGTAAGAGAATGAAAGCGAGGTAAGTAAGAAACAATGTCTACAAAAGCGAATTTCAGCAACAGAAAATGTATGTTTGTAAACGAAAAGACATCTGAAAAGTGCAGCATGCCTTGTTGAAGTTTTCTACATTTTAAGTATATGTACATTGATGTAGACTAGTTTAGTGGTTGGAGCTGAAAGTTGCAAAATGTTTATTATAGAACATTAATGTGTATTTTCAAGAGCACGGGATGGTTTATCTCGCTTTACGTTTGATATAAGTGGAAACAGCTGCAGCATCATTATGAAAAGTTCAGGTTTTCAAACGATCCTTTGTTTAAATAATTCAATGAAATTCCAGACAAATAAGGAGAAATCCACCTATTGGAAGGTGCAACAGAAACTAAATATTTCCTTCCTCGAGAGGTGTGTTGCTCACCTCTCATAGAAAAGATGTAATTCCAGGGTGGGACTTTTGTGTCTGTTCCCAGAGAAAATACCCATATATTTAACCCACGCGCTTCGGTCACTCCTAGAGGGTTTTGCCGGATCCTTTCAAAGTACTGTTGTGATGTGTAATTGCTGAAGAAAAGGGGGGACACGGTACCTGTCTCGTTCCCCCATGGTCCATCATCCCAGATAAGACATGAGCCCCAGATTTCTGAGGCGGTGGGAGAGTCTGGTGCCTCACACCCCAAGAGACTCTGTTTATGACTGGGTGGTGCTGGGGGTGTTGAGATACTTGCCGCTTGTGGCCCTCTTGACCTTCACATGCGGACCCCTGGCGAACAGCAGCACAAGCTGCTGTTTAGTTGCTGAGCAGTAATATTCAGAAAAATAGTTAAATCAACGGGCAAGCATTTATTAACCTGCAAATACATGCTTTACTGTTTATTTAACATTCTTTTAGACCTCGTGACATGATCCTTGACCCACCCAGACCCCCTACTGCCAAACTGCTGCCATCAGTGCGACCCTCGGTCACACCACAGACTATACTTTGTGGCCCCTGGGCAAATGTGTGTGAGTACCCATTCTCTATGGGTTTCTTTAAGAATAAAAGATTTGTCTTGACGAACCAAGATTCTTTGATACTTTATCTAGGGATGCTCAGGATCTCAAATGAAGCTTGTGGGAATCCTTTTCCTAAATTGGGAAGCATAGAGTGTGGGGGCGGCTCCTCCTTATTGGCAAAGGAGTGTCGCTCCACTGGTCAGTCAGTGAAAAATAAAATGTTAGTAAAACAATATTATCATTTTATTTTCCACTGATTAACTCAGCCATTGAATCTAGGGCTGGTGGGGCGGGGCGGGACAGGCCATGGCAGGGAGGAGAGTTGTGAACTGCAAGTGCGCATGCCGGTTTGGCTGCCCATCTCAGGACAGCCAAACCAACATGCGCACTTCCACAGCCAGGTAGAGAAATGGCACAGGCACCTTTGCCTGAGCGAGGGTCAGACCAGCCCGCTCAGGCCAATCCCGGCACTGCTATCATGCTTGGTATAGCATGAGAGCCCCTTCTGAATTCAGTGGGGGAGCCTGTGCTTTGTGCCCCAGTGACTACTGGGAGGAGAGGAGCAACGAGGCAGCCGGCAGGATCAGCGCCAGGACAGGTACGTTTAACAAAAATATATTATCCCCCCAACACTCCCTCCCCCCCACCTACCACTTTGGATTTGTGGAAGCTGCCACTGATGGAGTGGCTGTTCTCCCGCCCTCCCTCTGCTGAGCGCCCTTCTAAGGGATACCAGAGAATCCTTTTTTCCTTCATTAGCGATCCTGGTTCTGGCCATATGATGATCGTGCATCACTAACCAAACACATGGCTATAAAAGCACCACATTCTGTTCCTTCCCCAATGAAGACATTAAGGGGCCGATTACGATGCAACTCGGAAGGCTCCGACCGTCAGTTGGAGCCTTCCGAGCCACATTATAATGGGCCGCCTCGTTTTGATGGAGGTGGCCATAATGGAATTTTACCGGTTGCTGCGGCCGGCTTCCGATGGGCTCGAAGAGCCCGTCTGCCAGTCGGAATGCAGCAAGGTCTGCCCTTGAGATTACGATGACGGTTTCAGACATGGTTTCCATGCCGGTCTGTCTGACATGGAAACCAAGCCAGAAAGCGTCTTTGGGGGCCCCCAGTAGGGCCTCCTGTTGGAGGCCGAGTGGGCACCTATTGATCCCTGCACCTTTAGGGATGAACCACACCTCCCGTTTACTATGGGAGCATGCATTACGGCCGGGTTACGTCTGGAATGCATGCTCCCATAGTAAAATAGAGGAATGCGACCGAATAGTGTTCGGTCACATCCTAATGAGGTGGTTGGGACCGCCGACTGGATGTAGCTCGGTCCTATGACCAATGCGGTGTCAGGCGGAAGTGATTGCGCCAGACATCGTAACGAGGCCCTAAGTATGGTGATTTTATACTGGCTGTTACACTTTGGATGGTGGTATTCTTTGAAGCAATTTCTATACAGTCGTTTAGAGGTTCTAGTAGTTGTGCAGCTGACACTCTTTTTGGATGAAAGACAGTTCACAGTCAGGAGGGAAATCTATATTACAGTCAATGACTCTCTAGTAATAGTTACATCATTTTTCCTTGGGAATGACACTTTTTAAAATCTCTAACTTTATTGCATCTGACAAAACCTTTCCAAAGTTTTTTTTCTTCATATTTTATTTTTTTGTTTATTCTTTATTAGAATAATGTAAAAGGAAGTACGTATTGATTATGAATTGAAATGATACAATCTTTTTTGAAAATAATGTAACGTAACAAAACATAACATTAAACCAAGAGACTACAAAACTACAATGCATAGCAAAAGTCTAGATAGCTAATACAATTTAGTAATCCGGATCTAAAAACTGTAGCATTGTATATTTTAAATTTGATAAAGATAGGAAGAAAAAAAGAAGTGAAAAGAAAGAAAAGAAGGAAAATGGAAAGGAAATGATAAAATCATTGAATCTTACATGCGGCTAATTAGTAATATGATTGCAAATACATGTTACCCAAATATCAAGATTGCTATTATGAAACAACAATGAAAAAGTTCATGGTGGCTGGAATGTAAAGGAACTGTCTCGAATCCTATCACATTTGTTGCTTAAATAACTTGTAAAGGGTAACCAAAATAGATCCTTTTTAAATAGATAGTGCATAGACATGACAGATGCTCTGTCTAGTCTTGCCAGTCCAATGCTGAGAAGAACTTCTCCAGAATAGAAATTGAATATCAAATGGAAAGGCAATTGAACACATTGTTAATATTAGTTTACATACTGCAATCCAGATTTTTTTTTTATTGATGGGCATTGAAAAAATGCAGTAATCATCCGCCTCGATCTCAGTGCCACATTCGATACTGTCAATCATAACATCTTGACCTGTCGACTCAAGAATCTTGGAGTGACCGGCACGGCATTAACCTGGTTCCATTCCTTTCTCAGGGACCGCTTTTTCCAGGTGTTTGAAGGAGAAGCTGTGTCCAACCGGTTGGCTCTTAGCTGTGGGGGTCCCCCAGGGTTCCTCCCTGAGCCCCACGCTATTTAATATCTATATGAGGAGGAATGGTGCAAAGAGTGTAAAAAGGGTTCCAGCAACAAAATAATAAGTATATGTAATAGTGGGCAGCCTTGTCTGTTTACCTATGAAAGAGAAAGGTAAGAAGGTTGAAGACCATTAATAAATATTGATGTTTTCAGGGAAGAGTACAGAAGTTGAATATATCTTAATATGACTGGACCGAATCCATTAATAACAACAAAAGAGTGTTCAAGCTCGTCGGGAAGGACGGGTTTCAGAGCACAAATACAAGAAAATAGGGACACCCGCTTGGTGTTTACAGAAAACCCTCACTCACCGACCTGGTCGGTGACATGCTTCATCATCGGGTCCCACTGGGAGTGGCCGAATGCCAACCCAGTGTGCTTCAACGCCAGAATTACTGCGGAGCGGGTAATGTGAAGTAGTGAGTGGCTAAGTGGTTGTGTGAGTGACTAGAAAAAAGTGTAGGTGGTGAGATTAAAAATGCCTTAAATGTATCAAAAATATCTTTATTACCTGATCAATAAGACATATTAAAATATGTGTGGGAAAACTCAGCCAGTTAAATTAGGTGGCTTGTTTCCTCTAGATTTATGTGCTGGTCAACATGTTTCTGCCAATGTCGGTGTTAATTTACCTGGCATTCGTCAGGACCTATAGTGTAATAAACCCCGGCGGTATGGACGTGCTAAGGCCCACCCTACCAAGGGACGTGAAAGTAAAAATTAAAAATACTGTCAAAAAGAAGTGCAAAAGATGGTAGGTACTCGCAGATTTGGAGACCACACAAAAATTAAAATGCACCTGTAAAAGGAAAAAGACAAACACACATGAAAAGACATACACACAATTAGATATCTTAGATCAGAGGCGTGTCAATTGTCAACAGTGACTCTGTGCTCTGGTGATCCGACCCACACAATCCCACGTGGGGTCCTAGCGGTAAATTCGGGGCCCCGACTGTGGGTGTGCAAAAGTCTGCGATAGAGTGCTGCAGACCAGAAGATGTCTTAGTCGTCAAACTCAGCTATTATCGATAGGCACGAGAGAGCGCCAGTCGAGACGCGTGTGTGTCTGAGGGCGCCTGTAGCCGGTGAGCTATTGGTGAACATGAAATGATATCGTTACATATCCGAAAAAGCGCTAGGATCTAGCGCGTGTGAGCGGGAGAAGGATCAATCGGCCGATGGCCAGTGAACCCAGTTACGTTCAAAAACAATTAAACAGACAACATAAAAATATATATAAAATATTTCTCACTTGACAGGTGTGAAGCTATCACACCATAGACCTCGGGAGGGGAGTGGTGATACAATTGGCACACCCTAGGGGGGAGGGAAAGGAAACACAAGGATTAAACTACAAAGAGGTAAGAAAGCGGGGAGGTAAACCACTGTCCTGGTGGCGATTCCGTCGCTATGTTAGCACTCACGCCCTCGGCATCTAGCACCCGCTTGGTACCTGCGTATACCCTCGGTAACCGGGTCTCGTGGATGCAGGGCTGGGACTGCTGCCCGATTAATATTGACCGAGAGCGAAGCGTTTCCAGGCTGGGCGGGGCCCGAGTGGAAGCGCGTGCTTAGAGCCAATCAGAGGCCGCGCTATAGTGAGGAAAACGGGGAGTTAAACCACTGTCCTGGAATGTAAAAGGGTTCCAGCGACAAAATAATAAGTATATGTAATAGTGGGCAGCCTTGTCTGTTTACCTATGAATGAGAAAGGTAAGAAGGTTGAAGACCATTAATAAATATTGATGTTTTCAGGGAAGAGTACAGAAGTTGAATATATCTTAATATGACTGGACCGAATCCATGCCTTTCAATAGCATGCATCTTAAAGCACCAATCCACCCTATAAAACGCCTTTTCAGCGTTAACTGTAATGGCAGCAATAAGAATAGTGGTGTGCGATGCAAGATTCATAACGTCCAAAAATGGCCTAGAGTTATCCACAATGAAGTCTGCCTTTGACAAATCCTGTTTGTTCCATCCGATGAGCACTGGAATAAATTGGGGGATTCAAAGTGCGAGAATTTTTGCAAAAAGTTTACAATCTAAATTAATGAGAGATATAGGTCTATAGTTGCCACTGGAAGGAAGATCTTTATCTTTTTTGGGTATTAGACATATCATGGCTTCTAAAAGGAGTCACAACCTCCATTTTTAGAGAGAAAATATTGGTATAAGGAGAGGAAATGTTGGAACAAAATATGAGAGAACGTGGAATAGAATTCAACAGAGAAGCCAGCAGATTTGGGGGACTTGTCTTTAGGCAGTCTAGATAAGACTTCTTTTAATTCTAAAAGAGAAATATATTTTTCTAGGGAGGAAAAATCCATTGTATGCTTTTGGCGTGGTGGAAGAGAATCAAATACATTATTTAGTGCCTCATCTGAAGGGGACTGTTCATATGTATACAAAGTTTGATACCAAATCTGCAAATCATTTTAAACATTTTGAATTTTGAAATGTGAAATATGTTTATCTGTAATTTGAACAATTTTGGATTTTTGTGGTTTACATTTCAAATAGTTAACAAGCAATTTGCCAATTTTATTATGACCTCCATAAAATTTAGAATGAACCCTTAGCAAAACTCATGTAGCCTCTTCTGTAGATCTTTTAATAAAGTCAAACTTGGCCCGAAGTAGTAGTTTTAAAATATCCTTATCTTTCGATCTATGAAATAAATGTTTGAGGTGTTTAATGGAGGTAAGTAAAGTGGCTGCTTCCTTTTAGGCTTTTTTTCTTTCTAAGTGCAACAGGGGTCCCGTAAAATGCGCTCCGAATCGTCGTACGGAGAGTTTTTTCCCCATACGAATCGTACCTGTAGAAGTCCCGTACGTACGACGAAGTACGATCCGTACCAGGTGCCAAACTCCGTACGAGTCGTACAGGACTCCGTACGACTCAAATCTCCGTACGAGTCTCACTCGGAACCGGCTGTGCGCGACATCACTACGGTTCGCGGCTGGTTTTTACGACCCAGCAAGTACGATTCGTGTCGGGTACGCGCCGTACGACCCTTTTTCGTACGGGAGCCGAAAACAGTCGTAAACGCAGAGTTCGTGCCGAAAAAGGTACGGAACGCCCCCCCGGGTACGGCACGTACCCCCCATGATCGCACCCAGCGTACATGGGGTACGCACCGTACCCCATGTATGGTGGGTGTACGGCACGTACCCCATGTACGCTGGGTGTACGGCACGTACCCCGCATGATCACAGGGGTACGGCGCGTACCCCTGCGATCATGGGGGATACGCGCCGTCCGGTGTGTAGGTGATCGTGCGCTTTTCCGTACGAATCGACGTGTACCGTACGAATCGCGTCCGGGTCGGCCGATCGGGATCGGAATCGTCCGGTCGTACGGCGTCCGTACGAGTCGTACGGAAACGGCTCCGGATACGATTCGTACGGACGGGGATTTTACCGGATCGGAATCGACCCCAGAGTCTATTATGAAACCTTTATCCAATGCCTTAAATGCATCCTAAATAACATAGAAAGGAAGTTCCGGAGTCAAATAAAATGTAAAATAAGCATTAAGGAAGTGTTCAAACTTTCCACAAAAACTTTAGCAAGCTATTATTAAAACATGATCTACCAGACTTTGCTGTGTCAGGTAAAATCTCCAAATCTATTATGACTGGTGCGTGATCAAGGATGAGAATAGAACCAATTTCTGCATGAATTAATGTGGCGATTAAATGAGGTGCGAGAAAGATGAAATCTATCCTGGAGTGGGACTGATAAGCAGGAGAGTAAACAGTAATTTCTAAAGTGTGCGGGTTACATATCCTCCAAGCATCTACCATCCTTTTAGAATAAATAAAATGTTTAAATGTTTTTGCATTGTATTAGGAATGGGTTTAGATAGTGATTTCCTGTCAATGAAGGGATCTATAACCTGATTAAAATCTCCACCTACTATAAAAGATGTGTTCATGCAGGATTGTAAAGTGGCACTCACATTTCTCCCAAAATTTGATATCAACTCCTGTTAAACCATAAATGTTGAGAATTGAAATTGGTATATGGTTTATTGGGAGGTGAAGAAGAAGCCATCAACACTTCCCGAACCACCAGAGGAGCGATTTATGACATAAAATTGCAATCCCATTCTTATTGATACAGGCAGGAGAACAGAATAGTTGACCCACCCTAAAGCTTCTTTAATGAATTAATATAAATATATACAACTTGACCAATAAAACAACCAAATTAGACTTTAGCATATATTATTAAAATTAATTAAATAATGAAAGAATAAGAGAAAGAAGCAAAGGAGAGAACGTTGGAAAATGATAAAATGAGGAAAGGGAGAGAAAAAATAGTTGCTAAAGAAGAAGATGATAAGAAGCCAAAAAAGATGTAACCATATTGAGCAGGAAGACATAAATGTCAACATAAATGCAAAGGAGGGGTAATGAAACGCAAAATGCATGACAGACAAACGGACAGAGGGGCTACCAGGAGCTAGCAAGGAGGCCTCTAAATAACTAAAATCTAACCAAGAACAATATTATCATAAAAGATAGTGAGAAAAATATATTATGAATAACATTA
This sequence comes from Lissotriton helveticus, assembly GCF_964261635.1. Taxonomy (NCBI): domain Eukaryota; kingdom Metazoa; phylum Chordata; class Amphibia; order Caudata; family Salamandridae; genus Lissotriton; species Lissotriton helveticus. The sequence continues at coordinate 222,382,861 of NC_136061.1, read as the reverse complement.
TAAAATTGTAGGTGCACTTACCAATATATGGGGAAAATGATGGACACACAAAGTCGAGGGAGGAAACATGAGAAAAAGTAGACACCTGAGAGGCATGTCATGGTAAGACGAATGACACCTTTGAAGGAAGAGACGAGTATAAAAATGATGAAATAAGAGAGACCTCAGACAGAAGACTAATCAAAAGCAAACATATCTAAAATCATTATCCTTTAGATATCAAGTTTTCCCAAGATCCATTTCTTCTCCTTTATGTTGAAATATCAATTTCTTCAAGTCCTCTAGTGAGTCAAAGGAAAAAGTTTGATCTTTGTATGTGACTTTGAACATAGTGTGGTAAAGCCGACCATAACAAGCATTCATGGATCTGAGGACAGGATAAAGTGAAAAATAATTCTTTCCATCATTGACCAGTAGCACGAGCCACGTTCTGTGAAAAGAAGATGTTCTGACCTGACCAAAGCATCTGTTTAGCTGCCATCATAACCTTCATCAAGTTTTTTTACTGTAAGAAAAGGATTTTTATGCCTCTTGGATATGATGATGTGGAAGTATTAGAGGGTATAGGACCTACTTGTTGAGCTCTTTGTATATTGAGAGTAGTTCCTTCTTTAAGGCCAGCAATTTTTGGAATATGCGATCTAAGAAATGACACCATATCTGAACCTTGAGAAATGTCCTAAGTCATGGCTTCCACCTTAATAACTGTATCCTGCACATGGCAAATCCATTGCTCCACATCAAAAACTCTTAATTCAAGATTAGACAATTTTTCGTTCGTCTTTTGTAGTGTGGTGTTATTTTCCAACACAAATGGTTTGAAAAACTTTATTTCTTCCATGACATCTTCAAGTGTTAGGGGCGATGGAGATTTTGTTGGTAAGACAGGCTCTTTCTTTTGCCATTTATTTGTATTATTATTATCAGAATTCTTAGTTGCATAGGCTTTGTCTCTGGCGGAGCAGTAGACTTTTCTACAGAAGAAGTAGCTATGTCCATGCCAAAATGTATTCTAGACAATGAATTAGGTAATGAAGACTGGTGCACAGCCTTATATTACGTCGTTTTTGAATAACTAGCTTTTTGAAGTTCCGGGTGCCACCTGGGTGACGTCTTCTGTCTTGGACGCCTGTATGGTACTCAAAAAAGAAGTGCTTCTAATATTCCATTAGTTGCATCCCCTGGTGCACACCTGTATCTCCTGGATGGTTAGTCAAGGATTTCTTTCACAAAAAGTATTACGCTGTTTTTGAATTTGATTCAATACTTTTTTATTCCATATATGTCATTGTTTTGTTTCTTAAATTATTTTCATTTCATATCTTTACTTATGTATCATTGTTTTCAATTGACATCATAGCTTTATCCAATGCATTTCGGGCATTGTGTGCCCTTCATCAGGGAGCATGTGCTATATGAATAAACAACAGAAAATATATTCACTAATGTAGTATTACTCTACATGGTCAGATCATAAACTGTAAAGTTCACTCCATGCGTAAAAAACGTGCTTCCAGTGCTCAAAGTGTGTGGTGCCCAGTGTTCTGGATGTGTCTAGCAATTTAGTGAAGTGATGTATTCAAAGAGGAGTGTGAGACTTACATGTCAGCGATATAACGTGTTCTCGCTTAGTGTTGAGCAGTTCACGGAATTCTACGAAATTCTAAAGATGGGTTCAGTACTTAAGGGATTCCCCGCTTTTGCATAACCTTTGCCTCTTGACAATTCTTAAAAAACTGTCCATAATCAAGTCAATATGAATGAAAAAAGAGAGGTTGGCCGAATTGCCTGTAAGATGGCCGCCTGCTTCAGAATCTCCGTGCAGCCTCGGAGCATCGTATGGAGCGGGGACCTCCCAGGAGCAGTATTTTTCTGTAAAAAAAAAGGAGGCAGCGGCAGTTCTCTGTCATTTAGGCATGTTTTAACTTTCCGCATCGGTTTCCTCACATAGACTGCTGACTGCATAGACTGCTGAGTTGCCATTTTAGATGCAGCTGGATTCATCAGTGTGCTTTAGAATAATGTCGTTTGCAGCCTAAAATTCATATTGGAGAAGCAACAAATAACACAATTAGCTAAATATTTCGTAATAACACACTGAACACTTTTTATGCAGCAGGAATGATAAAAAAATTCATTAATTCAGTATTTAACTAGATACGCCTGTGAGGAGAGGAGCACTACAAAAGAGAGTCTGGTTTTTTTCCTTACACTTCGTTGGCAGCTGCTGATTGTGAAAACGTTCATATTTGCTAAATACTTCTGAGGAGGGAATTACAACAATGTTCCTTATCTGATGGCCTAGAATAAATTTTCAAAAAAGAAGTGCTTCTAATATTCCATTAGTTGCATCCCCTTGTGCACACCTGTATCTCCTGGATGGTTAGTCAAGGATTTTTTTCACAAAAAGTATTACACTGTTTTTGAATTTGATTCAATACTTTTTTATTCCATATATGTCATTGTTTTGTTTCTGAAATTATTTTCATTTCATATCTTTACTTATGTATCATTGTTTTCAATTGACATCATAGCTTTATCCAATGCATTTCGGGCATTGTGTGCCCTTCATCAGGGAGCATGTGCTATATGAATAAACAACAGAAAATATATTCCCTAATGTAGTATTAGTCTACATGGTCAGATTATAAACTGTAAAGTTCACTCCATGCGTAAAAAACGCGCTTCCAGTGCTCAAAGTGTGTGGTGCCCAGTGTTCTGGATGTGTCTAGCAATTTAGTGAAGTGATGTATTTAAAAACGAGAGTGAGACTTACATGTCAGCGATATAACGTGTTCTCGCTTAGTGTTGAGCAGTTCACGGAATTCTACGAAATTCTAAAGATGAAAACGAGATCATAAGTAATCGTAAGAATACTCATCATGACATCTGTACCACAACGTTGTACGTACCCCCAAAGTCTGTTTTAAAATTTACAGTTTTAGAGCGCGTGGCGTCTTTCCCTTCGTTCTCGTTCGTGTGTTTGGTTTGTCGTTGTGCGCTTTATTCTATGTGTTTTGCTGCTTCCTGGTAGTCAAACAGAAGCAATCTGATTGGTTATGGTGCCGGTCATGTGACCATGAGCATAAAGGAAAGACTAGCGAATCTCGGGTGTGAGTCATGTAAGGAAATGTGAATGTTAATGGTAAATAAAACAATGAATATATGAAGTCTCTGACAGAGATCATTACCGAAGCCAAAGAGAATGGCATCATACAAGAAAGAACCAAGAATTTTCTCATGAAACAAAATCCCAAGAGTCCTACCTTCTACATGATGCCAAAAATACACAAAAACTTGAATGACCCACCTTTAAGACCCATTGTCTCCACAAGAGGGAGTCTGCATGAACCTATTGGCCAGTTCATAGATAAATATCTACAACCTACGGTCAGAAAAATGTCAACTTACATTAAAGATATGACTGATTTTTTGACGAGACTCAGCATGATAGATGTCAAACAAGATGAACAACTAATTTTGTGTACAGCTGACGTGAAATCACTATACACCTCGATTCCACATGGCTCAGGATTGGAAGCCATTGAACAAGCTATACTAAACACAGATCATGACTTACCCATGCAAACCTTCCTAATGGAATTAATGGTTTTCACCTTATACCAGAGTTACTTTAAGAATAACAACAAATGGTACCAGCAACTTGTGGGCACTTCCATGGGAAATTGTGCAGCCCCTGTGTATGCGAACATTTTTATGAAGGTTTATGATGAAACCAGCGGGGGCGCTAGAGGGTGCGCAAACAGAATGGCCGCCTTGAGGTGAGGCTCCTGTACCCTGGAGTAGATATCCTGACATAATCCTGACTAACTGGAGGGCAATCAAACCCAAATCCTATTTCTTGTGGAGCTTGTGGGTCCCCCCCAGACTCGGTCTGACTTTGGTGCGGCTGCAGCCCTCTGTGCCTGCGTGAGAGATTGCGATAGATTTCCCCGAGGCTGGCGCTGGAGCTGCTGCAGTGAAGGAGTGCAGCTACCGACGCTGGGATAGCCCGGGGATGGCCACGAGGAGGCAGGCCCGAGCTACCGGTCTCTACCACGGACGCTGAGACGTCAGATTCTACTGCCCTGGGGGGATCGAGGCATCCCCCCACCTACCACAGGACATAGCACATGGGTTCCCGGCTGTAAGCGGAGAAATAAAGACCGGGGCTGCTGCCCCTATCGGCGTGGACTGGCGTCCCTCCTCCTCCCCTCGCTCGCTGACAGCTGCAGAGGCCGGGAGGAGTTGGTGGACCCGGAGGTGAGGGGGGTTCCCGTTTGCTCTGCCCGCGGCGTGCCGGAAGAACTAAGGGCGCCGCTGCAGAGCCATCGGTGCCTACAAGCTGCGTTGCGGGAGTGCAGGCATGGTGGAATGAAGGGCAGCTGACGGCGCAGGAGTTGAGGACACGGCCTGCACGCATACTGCAAGGCGCTGAGGGCAGAAATAAATCCTCTCTGTGGCGCCATACAGCGACATTGTGAATAGTGGAACTCGATACCTGGCAGTGGTGGCAATAATCAAAGGCAAGAAAAGAAGTGGGGTTGGAAGCGCACACCAATTAAAAGTACTCAAAAGGTAATCAAATATTAATAACAAATAAACAATCTTAACACAATTGTTGCAGCAGTGTAACCCTCGCTGTCTAACAGGGGTCAATAGACAAAAGTGGAAAAATGCTACCAAGACGGTCGCAACACTGCGCACTATCCACAAATGGTCACAAAGTGACCCTCTAGGTCATTGAATACAATTTAACAACCCTATATCAAAAATGAATCACAAGAATAGCAAATATACTTGTAAATCTTTACAGGTAATTGTTGAAATCCCAATTTTTTTTTACATTGATATCATTTTTTAGTTCCATTCACATAGAAATCAAAAGCATGAATTCCTTATACATGTATCTTGAGAACATTTACAAAGAGACAGATAATCAATTGTTTACGAAATTATTTTAAAACATGGGCCCGATGCATTTCGGGACCTGAGAGTCCCTTCTTCAGGGGCCAATCTACAAAGAAAACAATGAGCATATATCACTTAACATAATTGCGTAAATACGCAGCGAGACGAAAAAACGACAGAAAGTTGCACGTAAGTACATAAAAGTCCGTGGTTAAATGATGGTATTGTGATCAGAAATGACCAATGCTATAAAACAGCCATGTGTAGAACATATAGAAGGAACCAATATACTCCACATATCCAAAAACGTAATGATAATAAAAATAATGATAGTAAAGGAACACGTGAAGAAAAAAAAAATGGATAGAACCCTTCACCTAAAGTGTGTGGGTTGGAGAAAACAACAAGTGTGGAAGTAAACCTTATAATAACTGCAGAGAGACCCCTGTACTATAAAAATACCTGTCTGTCCTGTGGGGAGACCTTCTGTAACACAAATGGGGATACCATTCAATAAAGGAAACCAGTGAAATGTAGTGGCTAAACACTACTGCACACCTTCAATGTTATCTAATGGCTACACACCTGAATAACCTCGGATAAGGTAGACAGTGGAGTCTTCAAAATCTATAACGGATACCGGCAATTTTCAGGTGATGCTGTGGGGAGCATGAAATATATGGATCACCATAAAACTAAAGCTGTATTGCAAAATTAATAACCAATGGTTACTACTACGGTCAAAATAAAACACTCACCAAGTGAGAAAAACACGAACAGTCGACACTTTGATTCAAAGTCTTTTGTTGAAATCAGACTCCCTAAAAAAAGGGAATAATAGTAATTATTAGGCCTTCAGTACTCGAAGGCTTTAATGTCGGGCTATGGTTTTAAAGGAGGGTTTACTAGGGGGCCAGTAAACTTACCGGTTCTAACCGCGAGAAGAAACAACAGTCTGGGGGTCTTCTGAAAGGGAAACGCTGCTGGTCTCCACCTTGCACAATACTTAACCAGCGTTCCGCATGGTGTTTGGAGATGGAAATAGGACTAGTGCCAAAAATGAGGCAACGCCATCTTGGAATGGTCTTTGGAGATGGAAATAGGACTAGTGTCAAAAATGAGGCAGCGCCATCTTGGAATGGTGTGTAAACAGAGGGAAAAAAATTCTAAATGTGAAAAAGATACTGGGATGCGAAAGAGAAAGAAACCGCGTATGCGGAAAGAACCAAATGCGCGGCGGACCTAAGGGAGCTGCTTAGGAGGGTGATGAAGTAAACTGCAAGTCAATAGGGGTGTCACTGTACGCAGATGACTTGACGCTATATGTAACTAACCCTGAAACGAATCTTATCCCCTTGCTGCGAGAATTGCTGGTGTTTGGCAGGATATCAGGTATACAGATAAACTGGGGCAAATCGCAGTTCTTCCCACTTACTGCTGCAGTAAAAGAGTTCCAGCTGGATTACCCACTAGAGTGGTGTAGCTCGGACCTCCGATATTTGGGGATACAAGTCTCTACGGATAGGGAAGAGACGCTGAGGCTAAACTATGGCACAGCGATTACCAAATTGGCGGATAATGTAACGCGCTGGATATCCTTACCACTCTCTATGGCGGGCAGAGCGTCGCTTATTAAGATGGTCATACTGCCTCGCTTCCTGTACCTGTTCCTCAATATACCTTACTTTCCAGGTGCTCTTTTGTTTTAAAACACTACGGTCGGAGCTACTGCGGCTGTTCTGGGGGGGTAAACAACCACGCCTAAAATGGACTACCGTGACACAACCATACGATAAGGGAGGATTCGATGTGCCAGATTTTTAGGTGTATTATATGAGTGCGCAGGCGCATTATGCTTATCACTGGATGGTACCGACACCATACATGCCACAACTGGCAGTGGAAGATTGGGTGGCTCAACCACTGCCCCTAGCTGGCCTCATACACGGCCCTGTTGAGGCCCTAGATACGCAGCTCACCACAGTGTCATGCACGATAGATGCCTGGAAACGGATAGCTCGAAAATTGCAACTGAAGTTCTTATACTCCCCGCGGATGCCACTGAAATGCCATCCTAAGATGCCTCTGCTGCAGGAACCAGGATTCCAGGTTCTGTGCAGGAGACTCTGGATTGCTAGGTGGGGGGACCTATTCTTAGATGGACAACTCCGCAGTAAGGTACACCTGTTTCAGGGGTTCCAACCCACCCCCCTAGATATATTCTATTATATTCGCCTGATTCAAGAGTTAAAAGGGGTATTACCAGATTACCCGAGAGAACCGGACGTTGCCATCCCATTACATGGGATGCTAAGCTCGTCAACTGGCGGGCACATGGCATCAAGCATGTATGGGAGCATCAGGGCACACAGTCAGGGAGCCGATAGTACTGCTCGCATAAGATGGAGCAAGGATATCGGATGCGAAATATCGGAGGAACAATGGCGCTACTGCTGTGGTATGACAGCTAATATTTCAGCAAGCTGCAGGCTTAAGATAATCCACTACAAGTTCTTACAACGACTTTATTATACACCAGTACTGAAACTCCGATTTCGCCTGTCGGAGGATGACAGATGTGTACGATGTAAAGCGGAAGGAGTGGGGTTTATTCACTTGGCATGGGAATGCCCTGTAGCGTGGGAATATTGGACATCCGTGCATATGGCCCTTCAAGCAATGACAGAGCATACATTTGATAGAGACCCACTTATCATGCTACTAGGGTACACTAGGCTGATACTCCAACCTCATCTGAAGCTGCTAGACATTGCATTATTGCTTGCCAAGTGCAGAGTAGCATGTCGTTGGGGGCGAGGCAGAGCACCGAAATTCAAAGACTGGCTTACAGAAATCACATATTGTCAGGAGCAACATGCAGTGTATGCGGACCCGCTGCCAATGAAGTGCAGACCTAGGGATATCTGGGGCCCCCTTCAGACATACCTTTTGGACAACATGGAAGCGTCGGGCAATGCAGAGATAGATGGGAGTGGGGAGACTGCAGCTCCTTGATCAGGGTTGCATTCTCTGGCACTGCTAACATTGGAGGGTGTAGATGTGGATGATATGTATTATATTGAAGATATACGAATGTATGCTGAACCATCGTTATTTGCTCAAATCCACCTCAATAATGACTGTAGGGATGGATTTTACTATTGTCTGACCCTCTCAATGTGGCTGAACTGAGCTTTGATCTATGACTCGAAGATATGTTGGTTAACTTCATGCTCATAATGATTAATGCCTGCCAAGAGACACATGCCTTTATGATATGTTTCTGATGTTAATGTTGTTGTTTAATACTACTAATGTGATGATGCTACAGTATGCCACTGATATCACGGACTTGTGCCTGTAGGAATACCTTCCTTGTTTTTACTGTACTGAAAAAAGTATAAATAAAGTTAAAAAAAAAAAAAAAGGTTTATGAGGAAACCAACATTCTGAACAATCCAAATTGGACGCCCTATTTGAGGATGTTAGTGAGATACATAGATGATATTTTCATCATTTGGACCAGCACTAAAGAGAAACTGGAAGAAGCATTGACTAACCTCAATACAACTGATGAAATAATTCAGCTCACATGGGAGATTTCAGACAAAACGATCACTTTTTAGATGTCCAAATTACCTTATACACTAAAGGCATTGAGACAGACATCTACTGCAAGAGCTCAGACGAGAACAATACCTTACATTACAATAGCTTCCACCAACCAGCTCTCAAACAACATTTGCCCCTCTCTCAAATGATGAGAGTAAAGAGGATCACATCAGACCCCGAAAAGGCATCCAAAAGAATTGAAGGGATGGGTGAGAGATTCACTAAAAGAGGTTATCCTGATGAAGTAGTCTCCATAGCTAAACAAAAGGTTAATAAGATGAAACGCAACGACTTACTGAAGGCTCGAAGAAGAACCGATGAGGCGAGAACAGCCATTGTATCCAAATACTCAACATCCAGCATGAATTTTAAAAGGATCATTAAAAGTCATTGGGGAATTTTGAAAGCCGAACCAGATTTCAACGCCATTTTTGACAATCCCCCCATTTTTGCGTACACCAGAGGTAAAAATTTAGGTGAACTTCTCAAATCCCAAACACCTACACCCATAACATACAGAGGGACTAGACCATGCTTACATTGTGGGAACTGTAATAACATCATAAGAGGATCCATCATAACTCATCCAATGAAGGGATACAACATGAAATTGCGGGTCAATGTGACGTGCGATACCCCAATGTAATTTATATGTTGAAATGCCCTTGCGGCAAAGTGTACATCGGCAAGACTGAAAGAAAAATCAAAACAAGGATTAATGAACATAAATCCAACATAAGGACCCACAACCAGAAATCATCAGTGGCACTTCACTTCTCGGAAGCACACCATAACATGTCTCAATTACAATTTCTCATCCTAGAAACTGTCTGCCAAAAGAAGGAATGGACAACAATAAACATCTCCTCCAAAGAGAGAATAGTTGGATTCACACTATGAACTCTAGTAAACCTTTTGGGTTAAATGATCGCATCGAATTTGCGTGCTATCTATAAAGTGATATGGCAATTTATTGATGCTGTTACTGTATTCCTGCATTCTGCTAAGTCGATGTGAGGTTTTTGTTTTAGGTTCTCTCATCATGCGTTTTAATTTAATAATTCTAATTTAATTTAATTAATTTTAATTTTTTTTCACATGCGTCACATTATATGTTGGTAGAACATGGCACACACATTTATTTGTTCCGCTTTTGATGTTTTATTTACCATTAACATTCAAATTTCCTTACATGACTCACACCCGAGATTTGCTAGTCTTTCCTTTATGCTCATGGTCACATGACCGGCACCATAACCAATCGGATCGCTTCTTTTTGAGTACCAGGAAGCAGCAAAACACATAGAATAAAGCGCACAACAAACAACAACAAACAACAAACCAAACACACGAACAAGAACGAAGGGAAAGATGCCACGTGCTCTAAAACTGTAAGTTTTTAAACGGACTTTGGGGATCCGTACAACGTTGTAGTACAGACGTCATGATGAGTATTTTTACGATTACTTATGATCTCGTTTTCATCTTTAGAATTTCGTAGAATTCCATGAACTGCTCAACACTAAGCGAGAACATGTTATATCGCTGACATGTAAGTCTCACGCTCGTTTTTAAATACATCACTTCAATAAATTGCTAGACACATCCAGAACACTGGGAACCACACACTTTGAGCACTGGACGCACGTTTTTTACGCATGGAGTGAAATTTACAGTTTATAATCTGACCATGTAGACTAATACTACATTAGTGAATATATTTTCTGTTGTTTATTCATATAGCATATGCTCCCTGATGAAGGGCACACAATGCCCGAAATGCATTGGATAAAGCTATGATGTCAATTGAAAACAATGATACATAAGTAAAGATATGAAATGAAAATAATTTCAGAAACAAAACAATGACATATATAGAATAAAAAAGTATTGAATCAAATTCAAAAACAGCGTAATACTTTTTGTGAAAAAATCCTTGACTAACCATCCAGGAGATACAGGTGTGCACCAGGGGACGCAACTAATGGAGTATTAGAAGCACTTCTTTTTTTTAAATGTATTCTAGGCCATCAGATACGGAATATTGTTGTAATTCCCTCCTCAGAAGTATTTAGCAAATATGAAAGTTTTCACAATCACCAGCTGCCAACGAAGTGTAAGGAAAAAAACAGACTCTCTTTTGTAGTGCTCCTCTCCTCACAGGGGTATCTAGTTAAATACTGAATTAATGAATTTTTTTATCATTCCTGCTGCATAAAAAGTGTTCAGTGTGTTATTACGAGATATTTAGCTAATTGTGTTATTTGTTGCTTCTCCAATATGAATTTTAGGCTGCAAACGACAGGCACATTATTCTAAAGCACACTGATGAATCCAGCTGCATCTAAAATGGCAACTCAGCAGTCTATGGGAGGAAACCGATGCGGAAAGTTAAAATATGCCTAAATGACAGAGAAATGCAGCTGCCTCCTTTTTTTACAGAAAAATACTGCTCCTGGAGGTCCGCGCTCCATACCATGCTCCGAGGCTGCAAGGAGATTCTGAAGCAGGCGGCCATATTACAGGCAAATCGGGAAACCTCTCTTTTTTCATTCATATTGACTTGATTCTGGACAGTTTTTTAAGAATTGTCAAGAGGCAAAGGTTATGCAAAAGCGGGGAATCCCTTAAGTACTAAATCCTAGGGGGGTCATTAGGATGGCGGGCGGACTTTGCCTGCCCGCCATCCTGACGGGGATTGGGACCGCCCGCCATAAGGACGGGGGTCCCGTGGGGGGCATTAGGATGTGCCCGCCACAGTGGCGGGCACATCCTGCATTTCTAGCATTGTGGCGGGCGGTGCTCTCAGCACCGCCCGCCACAATGCTAGAAATGCATGTCAGCATTTGTATAAACAAAGCGGCAGGCACCGCGCGGTGCCTGCCGCTTTGTTTATGCAAATGTGGGGGGGTACCACAGGTACCCCCTGTGTGCAGCCCCCACCCCTCCTTCACTCTGGGGGGCCCACAGGGGGCCCCCAGAGTGAAGACCGCATGCATTTCCGTGGCAAAGGCATTGTAAAATGCCCATTGTAATATGGCTGGCGGTGTCTGATAGACACCGCCACCATATTATCCTTTTCCGCCCCGGCCGCAAGGCTACCGGGGCGGAAAAGCGGCGGACGGTCTTCCCGTCCGCCGAGGTCCCCCCCGCCAAACTAATATGGCGGGGGGGAAAACGAATGAGGATGTTGGGCGGATTGCCCCCGCCAGGCTGGCAGTGGCTGCCGCCAGCCTGGCTGGGGCAATCCGCCTAACATCCAAATGGGCCCCTAGGTTAGGGAAACTCATGTTGCTCCTACAGCCAAACTTTCATGACAACTTTTTATCAAAGTGGATGAGGTCCAACTTTGAATCCTCTTTTGATCTGGTGAAAAATTATTTTAATTGGTCTTTACAAAAGTTTCAAAAAGCGGTTAAAAAATGAGTAAAAATAAATAAATAACTTGATAGTTAGTCTGCCATCTTGGACTTGACAAGTGTTTCATCCAAAAAATGAAAAACTAAGGGATATGATGAAATAAGGAATTTTCTTTATTTAGGTTAATGTGTGATTGATGATCAAGTTTGAGTCCCTGACTAAAGAGATCTTATCGACTGGCCACATTTGAGGATGTGTGGCCCTGAAGCCGTGTTCTAAAAATGTGGGAGCATATAGGGGGGATCCTACACCTTTACAAAAAGCTGCTGTTTGTTGTGGTATTTGTTGGAGTGGCTGCAGACCCCACAAGCGGATATTTTGTGTTTTTTATATGTCGATCTAGATCCAGGTCTGTGGATTTATAGACAGTTCAAGTAGATTGTTTGCACATCAAGTTTTTTACGAGTTGCGAATCCTGGAAATATTATAAATTCACAGTGCAGCTGTGCAGAGTAAATATACATGCATGGTGATCACAGTGGATACATGGGCTGGGTTCAAGACACAACTAGTGTAGGGGTGAGTGTTGCAGGGCCTGACCACATACCTTGTCTTCATATCTCCCTGCAGAGGGCTAAGGGCTGTGCACAGATGGTTTGGGTAGGACATGAGCTTGTGCAGGGCCTGGCTGAAGAACAAGTCTTTTGCCTTTAGCTCACTAAGCTCACTAAAGCTGTGAGCAATGGGGCTGAGTGTTGGGCTGGGGCCTGGTGCTGGGTGTCTTGGCTATGACTAGGCTATACATCTAGAACCTGCTGAACTTAGCTTAATGCCGTGAACAGCTGGCTTTTGTGGAGTGGATCCTACAGCTGCTGAGAATGGCTTATGCCATCTGCTCCTAGGATGGATGGGATGGTATCAGTTTTCCTCTCCGTTATGAGGGGGAAAGCGTGGGTGAGGTAGGAAAGTGCATAATATTCCCAAATGTAACTCCAGAGTGACTTGTTTATGACAATTTCTTGAGTGGAAACTCTGGAGGACAGGTCAGTGGCATCTGAGGAGAGCTCAAGTCCAAACCTGCAGGTGGAAAGGAGTTCATGGTGTGAGATTCACTTCCGGGTTTTCAGGGCCATGGAGCACTTTTCATTACTCTGAATATTGCTCTGTGCCTGGCAACACTTCTTGATTGCATTGCTTCTCGCTTTCACTACTTCATCCTTATTGCACTTCTTCAACTTTGTTTTGTACCTTCTTGTCCGTTCCCCTCTCCTATGCAGCAGCGGCCGGCACAGGTAAGCGCAGTGGTGCGGGGCAGGGGGAAGTCAACAGACAACGGAATAGGTTTTATTTATTTATTTAATTATACTTATTCTGTCGTATGTCAACTTCCCCCCACCCTGCCTGCCTCACTGCATTTACCTGTGACGGCCACCACTGCCTCTATGGCCTTGTTGCCTACTTTATTTGTCTCTTGCTTGTTGGCCTTTTGTATGCTATCCTTTTTGGTGCTAAAGTCTTGCTGTTTAGTGTCGAGGTGGTAAACACTGGTATTCTGGTCGCAATTTGGTGTTAACATGGTAACCACCATTCAAGAGCAGGGTAAGCTGTTTACTTTTCTGCTCACCAACTTTCCTTCTCTGAATACCCCTTATTCTAATATTTTGGTACTTCTCCTTTATTCAGAGCACCCTGTATTTACCATTTATTTGGGGTTACCAGTTGTAACGAACTTCACTTCGATCCAGGCTTTACTTCAATCGACCTGAAGAGTTTCTGTGTCTTTCTCTTTCCCCTCCCCATTTTCCCTCCGCCTTCCCTTGTGTGAATGTTATGTTATAATGATTTTATAACGCACACTAATACTCAAGAGAGTCCTGGCGCGGCGTAACACGGATACCTGATGGAATAGGGCCATTTAGTATGCCTGCTTGAAAAGAAAGGACTTCAGCTGCTTTTTAAAAAGAATGAGGCTTTGGATATTCCGCAGTGACAGGGGGAGCGAATTACAAAGGGAGGCTGCCGTAACAGACAAAGACTGGCCCCCCACCCTCATTCTGCGGAAGCGTGGGATCACCATCTGTCTCATAGAGGCAGAGCTGAGTGGTCTGTTAGATGTATAGAGAGAGAAGCGCCTCCTAAGGTACAGTGGTCCAAGATCCTGTAAGGCTCTGTGGGCCAAAACAAGAGCCTTAAATTGCACTGTCTGAGCCACAGGCATCCAATGCAACTCGCGAAGATGCTGTTTGACACTGGACCACCTCCCGGAGATGTTAAACAGGAGTCTAGCCGCGGCGTTCTGTATAGTCTGAAGCTTATTAAGTAGGTACCCCGGAATACCCACAAACAGAGCATTGGCGTAATCAAGGCGGGAAAGAATCAGTGCCCGCAGAACCGTCTCCCTAGCCATCCTTGGATGCAACAGAAAGAACCTTTTCAGAGCTTTTAGGGTGCTAAAACAGACTCCAGTAAGTTTATTGATTTGCACCCCAAAACGCAAATCTTCCTTGAACCATACCCGAAGGTTTTTAGCTGGGGCACCCACCGAGTTAGGACAGGGATAGTCCGAGGGCCATAAGGACTCCCTAAAGGCAGGTGGAAACTGGCCGAATAGAAGGATCTCGGACTTGTCCTCATTGCAATTGAGTTGTGCCTGCGCCATCCAGCTAAATACTGCAGAAAGACAGTTACAAGCAAGGTCAGTGGACAGGTCAGAGTTAACCCATGTAAAAAGAAGCTGGGTATCATTTGCATATGCAATTATTTTTGCACCCAGTTCCTCAGCCAAAGCAATCAGAGGGGTCAGATAGATATTGAAAAGCAGGGGGCTCAAAGTAGAGCCTTGAGGGACCCCTGTGAGCACCTTTTTGGGCGAAGAGGCGCATGGGGGCATCCATACCTGTTGGAAGCGATCTTCCAAAAAGGATTTAACCCAGTCCCAGGCGGCGCCCACAATGCCTATATTGGAAAGGCGAGCAAGGAGTAGATGGTGAGGCACTGTATCAAAGGCGGCAGAGAGGTCAAGTAAAATCAAGACCGCCCTGCCGCCCGCATCCAGGCACTCCCTTATCACCTCCGCCGTCTCCACTAGCGCCGTCTCAGTACTATACGTTGCCCGGAAACCAGACTGCGACGGATGGAGGTGGCCAGAAGACTCCACATAGGCATGCAGCTGATGAAAAACCACCTTCTCACACACCTTTGCCAAAGCCGGCAAAAGAGATATGGGGCGATAACTGACCAGTTTGGACGGATCAAGCAAAGGTTTCTTCAAAAGAGGAAGAAGCTTAGCCTGCTTCCAGCTCCCTGGAACCACAGCGGTCCGTGAAGATAGATTAATAATCCTATTAACCTCTGGATGTACCAATTCCGCGATCCCGGCCAACACTTTGGCCGGGCAAGGGTCAGTTGGAGACCCTGATATAAGGGATTTAAGGATGGTCAGGATATCAGATGCCGCTGTAGGCTCAAAGTTCATAAACAAAGGGGCCGATGGTAAAGGTGTAGGAGGGGAAGGGGGAGACAATCCCCCGGTGCAGCATCCCTCGGTCCCAAACTGTTTTGAATGCTCTGTACCTTCTCGACAAAAAATGTCGACAGCTCCTCACACCATTGATCGGAATAGCAAAAATCTCCTTGCCATTGTTATTAGCCTTTGCAATCCGATCAGCATAAAAGATCCCTTTAGCCTCTCTAATTGCTGCATAGTATTCTCTCTGCGCTAAGCGGAGAGCCTTTTTTGCCTGCGGGCAATAATGCTGCCGCCAGCAATGTTCCAGGGGTTTACAAGCCAATTTAAGATCTCTAAGGGAGCCTGAGTACCATGGCTTAGAGGGGATTATTCTCGGTTGTCTAGTGGAAGGAGATTTTTGCACCTTACCGACTCCTTGAATAATCCAAGAGGAGAAACTATTCACCGCCTCCTCTAGATCCGAGGCATGCACTGGACAGGTCTCGGCAAGAACACTGGAAAGGCCCGAATGTCAATCTTCCGACCCAGAGTGTTATTCGCCGGGGAAATAGAGTAGGACTGCTTCCCTATTGACCAAGAAAATTGTACTAAATGCGAAGTTCTGGCTATCTCCAGAGAGTCCTGGGGAGGCCGGGATTCACAGTGAATCTACTTCTTCACCTGTGGCTTGATATACCATGATTGATATAGGCAAAGCACACCTGTTTTGGGAGAGATGAGACCTGGGCGCAGGGCATGTGGGTCAGATAGATCACGCATCAAGAGGCTTCTGTACACAACTGAACACCCCCCACCCCTCTTGATTACACGCAAACCCAGGGGTTGGGATCTCCAGGGCCTCACAAAGGCTCAAGGGGAGCACCATCCTACCACCCATAAAATATAATGCCCCATAAAATGTAATGCATAAAAAAAAGAATTACTGGGATTTGCAGATCCACCCCAAATTCATGGTGAAATAACAAAAAATGTTTGGGCCTGCGGAGTGGGGCTGGGGTCCATCTCCGACTACACCACTAGTTCTAGGGGGACAGGGTTTGCCTACCCTACACCTTTATATATATTTTTGAAACCTTTTTTTTATACCTTTTTTTTCAGGACTGGAGTCCTAAAATGGTTATCTCCACATCGGTCTTGATGTGGTTCAAGCCAGTCAGATCTCATCTTGGGCTCTATCAGCTCTGTGGTGTGAAATTTAGAATTTTTGCAAGCCTTAATTTCTCCAAAACTACTGATTTACCCCAACTCACAACAAACACACTTTCTGGACCAAGATCTAGCTTTCAGCCAAATTTGGTGTAATTCTGTTCAGCCTTTTTGGCTGTAACTGTGTCTAATTTTCCTATGAAAAATTAAAGATGAAAACAAGTTTTGGGACGCCCCCATTATCTCGGACTACTTTTCATGGATCACCCTGAAACTTTCCAGGAAGGAGCTTAGGTGGATGAGACTTTTCACTGGAACTTTTCGTGAAAATATTTCAGACGGTACTAAAGTTATTAGCAAACCAAAGAATGCTTTCCCTATGGAAACGGGTGCTAACGATAACTACCATTTCTGTGCAGGGTGAAAAGTTAAGGGAGGTGGGGGAGACATATTTTTGCCATTTTAGCTCCCTTAGGAAATTTTGCTTGAACCTACATCTAACACTACTGAAATGGATTTTCACCAAATATAAGAATGACTGTAGAGGTTTAATAAGAAAGTATGCTTTGGCTGGATGTAGGTTTTAAGATATTACCATTTGATAAAAAGGTGCTGAGTGGGCTTGAAATGGTTACTTTTGTATATCTTGGCAGGTGAAAAGTCATTTGTTTGTCATTTTGGCACTGTTTGATAAATATGCATAACATTTGGCAGACACTTAGGGCCTGATTTAAAGTTTGTCGGATGGGTACTCCATCACAAATGTGATGAATAGGCTAACCACCTTATTACAGGTACATTAGGACATGCTGCTCCTGTAATAAAGCGGACAGGATATCCATCACACTTGTGACGATCCACCAAACTCTAGGGTATAATGGCAACTGTAATAAGGTGGAGAGCATATCCATCATATTTGGGACAAAGTCCCTAGCTGCCAAACTCTAATTCAGGCCCCTTAGTAGGCAGAGATTACTCTTGGTAGTTCCAAGTTCGTGCTTATCTATTATAGGGAGCCCAATTAACAAGCATTGGCATAGCCAATAGGCCTCGCCTTTGGGACCTTATAAGTAAAAAAAAAAAATGTGTAAGACTTCACGTTTACATTTACTGCATCCTAAATACGAAGTAAACGTGAAGTCTTATACTTCAGTTTTTTTTTTTTTTTTTACTTACAAGGTCCCAACGGCGAGACCTATTGGCTATGCCAATGCTTGTTAGGCATAGGGATCATCCATTGTAAAAGTAGATTAAGTAAAAGTTTGTGCAATGTACACTTTTGCTAGTTAGGGGGTGCACAGTGAGAAATTGGTTAAGCCCTAAAGTTCCCAAATTGGAAGACTGGATTACAGATGTCAGTGAATGGATGCAAGCGGAAGAAATCTGAATGAAAAGGACAAGGATGGATGAAAAGCTTCAAAAGATCTAGAGATCTGAAAATAACAGTCCTATTTGCTCCTGAGAATTGCTGGTACTCTCTCATTAATTGTATTGCCCCTATGCTTAGAAGTGCAGGTACTCTCCCTTTCAAATTAAAGAAGTGCCGGTACTCTGTACCCGACGGTAAAGAAGTGTTGGTACTTAGTACCGGCCCATTTAAGGCACTGGTGGTAAATGTGTGTAACAGTGGTGTAGTTCCACTTAATATGTACTGTTGTGTTTGCTGGTTTGTAGCAGGTAGTGCCATTCCCTATGCCATGGCATTCATTACTGTTTGGTGTAAAGTGTTTTTATTCTCCTCTGCTTCTAGGCACATACATACAGTAACCAGTTGGACAACAGAATAAAATACATATTTACAATACTTATATATATTTACTTATATACAAATGAGTCATGAGTGAGACAGCAAGTGCACAGCAATGTAACTTTTTGACACGTGCACAATCTATACAATCTTACGCTTGCCATTACATTAGAGGCTGGTCAATACTTAGGAAGCAGGGCACCCGAAGGGAACCTAAGTATTGTAATGTATAGTGAGCAATGGTTTCAGTTAGTGGGCCATTTACGGTTCTGAGACTATCATTTAATAGCCCACCTTGGACGTCTCGCAAAGCATTACTCATCCCGTGATGTAGGCTTAAAACATGAATGGTGATGTCATGAATTTTTCATGCCGCCATAAAGGAGATACGATGCATCTTCGCAGGATGTAATATCAGATCTTAAGTAGCGTTTGACAGAAAAGTGAAGGACGTGGGGGAGGAGCCTAGCTCGCGACCGAGATGGCCGCGCTTTAGCTCGGCTCCGTTCGCCCGCCTGTGTTTTTCACATTTATCCTGCATTTATCCTGCCCCGGGAAGCCCTCCTTGCTGTGTGGTACTACTACGACGCACTGCAGGCACTTACCACTTGTTCCGGTTGTCCTGGCTGCTGTGGGTCCGGTGCAGTGTCCCCGATCGTTCCCGGGACTCGAGAGCGGACTGGCCTGGTTCTTCGTCCCGGCTCCTGGGCCGGATGCAGCCTGCGGGCTTGCCCTTCGGGGCGCGCTGGAGGTGATTGGAGGGCCGCTGTTCGTGTGAGCCGGATGTTCCTGGCTGAGAGACTCCTGTGTGGCAGCGGCCTTGGATGGTGACGCTGCCCTTCATTATTGGGGTTCCTCGTGTGTTCGGCTTCCTCCCCCTTTGTTCTCCGGTCCGGCCATTTTGTTCTTTGCCGCCCGGACTCGGAGAACGGGACTGGCGACATTGGAGGGCCGGCGAATCCCCTTCTTCTGGTGGCCCCCCTTCCTGTCCGGGGTGTTCTTCTGCCTGTCGACGGGACTTCATCTGCTTTAATGCCGCCCCGGCGGAGGTTGTTGGCCGCGCGGCCTGTTCGGGCTCTCAAGATGGCGACCAGCCCCATTTGTTTGGGCCGGGCCCAGGCGAGCACTGGGGGCCCGCCACAAGGCCCGGGTGTCGGATACTGTGAATGTATTCCTGCACTTAAGGGGATCCTGACCATCCTGCTATCCTGGCGGCTATCGGTGGCCGCGCCACTCCTGGCTCTCGAGACGGTTCCTCACTACGGGCCTCCCGGGCCCCCGCGACCGGATGAGGCATCGATATCGCGGGGTGTGGCTGGTGCTCTCCTGGCGGACTCGGCCCCGGCTGCCACCCCGGAGGCGCGCATCCTGATGGCGCCTTCTCCTCCTGTGCTGCCTCCTCTGCCCTTGGCCCGGGAGCCGGATTTTGTTTTGCCGGACTTTCATGATTCTCCTGGTCCCTCTCAATCACCACTGCCCGATGACGTCTCCTGTACCGGCCCGGATGGGTCGGCTTTTATGGATATATCCTTGGAACTGTGCCTGCATCGTTTGCTACATTCTGTGACTTTCCTGGATCTTCCATGCTTTTCTTCCTGTGACTTTTTTGGACTGCCGTTGGACTTTCCTGCTGCCTGCCTTCTGTTCTTTCTGGCAGGGTCCTCGTTGGATCGGACCCTTACTGCTTTGGATAAAAAGGGTCAGGGCTGATGAAAACTGGCTCCTATATGCGGTGGTTCATGAACGGTTTGGATGATCTCTGTGTCCTGATATGGTTCTGTGTAACTGGTTAGTGCTCCTGGACTTTGGCCTGATACTCTTTGGCTTCCCGAGGACTTGGACCCTTAACCCGGGCGGGTGGATGGGTGCATTTACTCCTGTCTTTGGCCCTCCCCCGTGTGTATGTTTGTATGTCTTTATTCCCTTCTTTCCTTCCCTCCCTTTCCCCCCCCCCCTTTTTTGTCTTCTAATTCCAACTTTTCTTGTTCCACTAAATTTCGGGTTCAACTTAGGGCGACAGGCACGCTGCGGGGGGGTAGGCCGTAGCCTTCTGCAGGGGTGCAGGGTGGGCTTAGGGGTGGGTGGGGGGGGTCTGTTTGTGTCGGGGGGTCTTTTTCCCCCCTTATTTTCCCTTTTTGTTCTATGGCTCTTGTGTATTCACTTTTTCGGGACTCTGTCACCTTGTATCTCCCCCGGGGGTATTCTGTCCTTCTTCCGGTGTGTGGCTGATTGTGGTTTGCTGCCTATTCTGGTATTATGTTGCTGTTACATCGCATGCCGGTTTTATTGTCCTGTTTTTCCCCCTGAGGATGCATGGTCTGGCGGGTGTTCCTTCTGTTGTCTTTTTTCCCTCTTTCCCTTCCTCCTTTATGGAGGTGCCCTTTTTCCGTTGGGGTGCGTATTGCATAGTCTTTGTGATGGGGCTTTTTGACCACGTCTTCTTTGTTTGGGTGGGGGCGGAGGTGAGTGTGCGCGATTGATTGTTGCCACTGTCGCTATTTGATGGTCTGATTCTGTTTTTGTCCTTTGCTCGATTTGATTATATGGCTTCATTTTTTTACGTTGTGTTTATAAAATGGCGGCTTGCCGCGGTCCCTCCCTTGTATTCTCGTATACGGCCCGTTATTCTTTTGGTCCCCTCCCCGTGCTAGAAAACTTAACCTTTATTATCCTGCTCTTGCTGAACGCTCGATGGTCTTTCTTGTTTCACCAGTGCTCCTGATGTTATATCCTGTGCAGATCTTCTTTTTGTATGCTGGTTATTTGATCATTCTGTTTCTGGCCAGCCCGTGGGGTTGTAGGCCAGTATTTGTGAGCTTTCATTGTCAATAAAGGTTTTCAAAAAAAAAAAAAAAAAGAAAAGTGAAGGACGTGGAGTTGAGAGTGAGCTTAAGTTAAACTGTACAGGCTGAAATATCGCAGACACCCTTGCAAATATGTCGCATGTTTCATGCTTTTTCCAATGAAGGCATACTTATAGGCTGGGTTGCGATTTAGAGTCACATGGCGACTTAGAAGGGTCATTAAGACTGTATAAACATGGTCTCAAATGCACCATAACATATGCCGCCTCCGAAAGAGATATAGGTAGGTAGGTAGATAGATATAGTACGACTTTAAATTTTAGTAAACGGCCTGATATATCCACCAGGTCCATATTGCACCAAGAGCCAGCGCTATCCTTGGAACACATTCACTCTGCTGAAAAGTCCACATCCCTAAATGAGTGAGTGTGATATTTCCGTTCTTAACATAAAGGGGCGATTTTGGTGCAGCATTGCATGTTTAATGCTTTTCTTGTGCAAGGCAAGGTACATACTTGAATTGGTCAGTCCCTTTAATCACTATTCGAGAACCTTTTAGAACAACTTTAGCTCATCTACTTTGAGAACCGGCTCGCTGCAGCTGTGGTCGCCGTGTATGAATCATACGAAGTGAGAGCCAGCCTGCAACTTGAAGTTGGATTCCAACCCGCAAGCCGTAAATCAAAGCGAGACTTTACCTCCCTCCGTGTGCGCGTGCGCAGCAGCAGCATATGTTTCCAATTATCGCACCCGCGTCTGGGCACGGTAATTGGAAACATATGCTGCTGCTGCGCGTAACTGCAAGCATTAGGCCGTGAGCATGAACATGGGGGACAAAAAGAGCCTTTGGCCAATTGTGTGCTGTCTTTATTGAAAAGATGCATGCAAAAGCCAATAGCCTGGGACAAAACCAAAAGCACACGCACAAGCGTGTGTGAGCGAGAGGTGATCTTTCTGAAAGCCCTTACATAAAGTCGAGCAGAGCAGCGCATGCACGTTGTGCTAGGCTCGACCTAAAAAGGGAACCAACAAGTCTGAAATTGCAAAATTGCAATGTGGTGAATCTACACAAAACTGTGCGAAGCTCAAAAGGAATAATTTTCTATTTTTATGACAAATCTGATGTCAATTCATCGGTTAAGCGGGTCAACCAAATATGTATTTGCTTAAAATGTTGGCTCTGTTTGAGGACTGCGCATCGAATATGGCAAGCAATTAGCTAGTTACACCTGGTGCAGGCATTACAGGTTATGTAATTAATAATCTTTATTTACTATTAACTTTGGCACTGTTTGATGAATCTGCAAGAAATACAACAAAGATAGAACATGTTTAGCCTTCTCTTGGTATTTTTAAGTTTGTTGGACAGTTAAAAGAGGGGCCAAAAAGTGTTTAGTTACTAATAACATTGGCACTGTGTGATATAACTGCACATAGTTTGGCAGAGGCTTGGAAAGATTCAGTTTGTATTGTAATGTGTAGTGATGTGCCAATCAATCGGGGGAAGGGGAAGTAAAAGGGTTGCAATAAAAGTTTAATTTGCATGTACCTTTAGAATGATTTTGCTGAATCTGCATCAGATCTGAGAGGGAGTTAGCAAATTACACCCAGGTATGTCCGGTTTAGCACAGAACCGATGGGGGAGAGGCAGGAATAAAAAGAGATGTACCAAAACATGTTTGATTTACTAATACGCTTGGCACTATTTGATGTGACTGCACAAAATATGGCAGAAACATTGCATTTTTAGCCTGGTCTTGGTATTCTCAATTTGATGAATCTACATGCAATGTAGCAAATTCTGCTCAGTGCAAGGCCTAGTAATTCGTGCAGCCAACCTTCGCTAAACACAGCTGTAGGTGGCCGGGTGCAGGTGCTGGACTGAAGGATATGCACAGGTCAGAATAGGTGCATGGTAGGTGAATGTGGTACACTGTAAAAACCAACCTTGAAATGTATGGAAAACAAGCATTTGCAATGCAATAGGTCTCACGTTCACGTGAGTTTGAGCTATTGCCATTGTAAATGACAATGCCTTTTATTTATGTTTTGAGTTTTAAAACATAAATAAAAGGCATTGTCATTTACAATACTAATATCTTAAACTCTCGCAAATGCGAGACCTATTGCATTGCAATAAAGGGCCTTCTCGACCACTTGTTAGATTGTAAATATCAGAGGGAGAAACAGGCCTGCAACGTCTTAAGAGTAGTGATAAATAGTGCAGTGAAGAAGATGTGTAAGTGTTATAAATTACACAGACACAAAGTTTAATGTGAGAGTTACATATGATCCGAGGTATAAACACTAACAAAGCGCTCCAACACCATTCACACTGTGATTACACTGTCGCGGCTCAGGTGGATAAGCGGAAGGGGGTGCTATTTCCTGCCCTCTCCATGATTTGAGTGTGCAGTGTGGCATAGCGTAATGTCATTGGTATCTGTGGTCTAATACACACTCCAGCTGTAGTAGGGCCCTGGCTTCACCTCCTGGTGCACGGCGGGCTGTGCTTTATGGCACATATGTAGGGAGGGAGGGATGGTCCCAGCTGCAGCGCAGCCTTGTACAGTGCCCCTGCTATTACTAGTGAGTGAGAGGCGCTGTGGTGGTTGTGGTGGTAGTGGGGGTGGTGGTGGTAGTGGTACTGGTAGTGGTGGTGGTACTGGTGCTACTGGTATTGGTGGTACTAGTACTGGTACTAATGGTACTGGTGGTGGTAGTATTGGTGGTGGTGGTATTGGTGGTGGTGGTACTGGTGGTATTGGTGGTGGTACTGGTGATATTGGTGCTGGTTCTGGTGGTACTGGTGGTGGAACTGGTATTGATTGTGTTGGTGGTGGTACTGGTGGTATTGGTGGTAGTACTGGCACTAGTGGAATTGGTGGTATTGGTGGTGGTACTGGAGGTATTGGTGGTGGTACTTGTGGTGATTGTGATGGGGGTACTGGTGGTGGTACAGGTGGTGGTGGTGGTATTGGTGGTGGTGATGGTACTGGTGGTGGTGGTGGTGTGGCGGTACTAGTGTTACTGGTACTGGTGGTACTGGTATTGGTGCTGGTACTGGTAGTGGTGGTAGTGGTGATACTGGTATTGGTGTTGGTGGTGGTACTGGTGGAACTGGTGGTGGTAGTGGTGTTGGTGGTACTGGTGGTGGTGGTACTGGTGGTACTGGTGGTGGTGTTACTGGTGGTGGTGTTACTGGTGGTGGTGTTACTGGTGGTGGTGGTACTGGTGGTGGTAGTACTGGTGGTGGTGTTATGGTATGTTAATGTTGCTTATATAGCGCATGGCTGCCTCAGCAACAGGGTGTCCCAGCGCTTGCAGACAGACCAGCCGGTGGAGCGCAGCCGGGTAGACGGCGGAGTGAGATCATTTTACGGCAACCTGTGTGTCGGCCTCCCTAAATGGAGGCGAACAGCCAGGTTTTAATTTGTTGGTACTGGTGGTACTGGTATTGGTGGTACTGGTGGAGGTGGTACTGGTGGTGGCACTAATGGTGGTACTGGTGGTACTGGTGGTACTGTTGGTGGTGGTGGTACTAGTACTGGTGGAGGTAGTGGTACCGTGGTGGTATAGGTGGTGGGGTGGTACTGGTGGTGGTACTGGTGGTGATGGTGGTACTGGTGGTGGTTGTACTGGTGGTGGTACTGGTGGTGGTGGTGGTACCTGTGCTGGTGGTACTGGTGGTACTACTGGTGGTGGTGGTACTGGTGGGGGTGGTACTGGTGGTACTGGAACTGGTGGTGGTAGTGGTGGTACTAGAGGTGGTGGTGGTGGTACTGGTGGTGGTGGAAGTACTGGTGGTGGTGGCACTGGTGGTGTTGGTAGTGGTGGTACTGGTGGTGGTGGTGGTGGTACTAGAGGTGGTGGTTGTACTGGTGGTGGTACTGATGGTGGTGGTATTGGTGGTGGTACTGGTGGAGGTGGTACTGGTAGTGGTACTGGTAGTGGTACTGGTGGTAGTGGTGGTACTCGTGGTGATGGTGGTACTGGTGGTGGTTGTACTGGTGGTGGTACTGGTGTTGTTACCGGTGCTGGTGGTACTGGTGGTACTACTGGTGGTGGTACTGGTGGAGGTGGTACTGATGGTGGTGGGGCTGGTACTGGTGGTGGTAGTGGTGGTACTAGTGGTGGTGGTGGTGGTGGTACTGGTGGAGGTGGTACTGGTGGTGGTGGTGGTAATGGTGGTGGTGGTACTGGTGGTAGTGGTGGTACTATTGGTGGTGGTACTGGTGGTGGTACTAGAGGTGGTAGTACTGGTGGTACTGATGGTGGTGGTATTGGTGGTGGTACTGGTGGTGGTGGTACTGGTGGTACTGGTACTGGTGGTAGTGGTGGTACTGCTGGTGGTGGTATTGGTGGTGGGGGTACTGGTACTGGTGGTGGTGGTACTGGTGGTACTGGTGGTGGTGGTATTGGTGGTGGTGGTACTTGTGGGGGTGGTGGTACTGGTGGTGGTCGTGGTGTTACTGGTAGTGTTGGTGGTGGTGGTGGTACTGGTGGTGGTGGTACTGGTGGTAGTTGTACTGGTGGTACTGGTACTGGTGGTGTTTGTGGTGGTAGTGGTGGTACTGGTGGTACTCGTGGTGGCACTGGTGGTACTGGTGGTGGTGGTACTAGTGGTGGTGGTACTGATGGTGGTGGTGGTGGTACTGGTGTTGGTGGAATTGGTGGTGGTGGTATTGGTACTGGTGGTGGTGGTACTGGTGGTGGTACTGGTGGTAGTAGTGGTGGTGGTACTGGTGGTGGTACTGGTGGTGGTGGTACTGGTGGTGGTAGTACTGGTGGTAATAGTGGTGGAGATGGTACTGGTGGAGGTGGTACTGGTGGTGGTGGTACTGATGTTGGTGGTACTGGTGGTGGTAGTGGTGGTACTGTTGGTGGTGGTACTGGTGGTGGTGGTGGTGGTGGTACTACTGGTAGTACTGGTGGTGGTGGTACTGGTGGTGGTGGTACTGGTGGTGGTGGTACTGGTGGTAGTGGTAGTACTAGTGGTGGTACTAGAGGTGGTGGTGGTACTGGTGGTGGCGGCACTGGTGGAGGTGGTGGTACTGGTGGTGGTGGTACTGATGGTGGTGGTATTGGTGGTGGTACTGTGGTGATGGTGGTACTGGTGGTGGTTGACCTGTCATTTTCGGCCCGGGCACATCCCCTGAATAACAGTAATAACTGACTCCCACAATCTACAATACACAGTGCCTCCGGTACCATTCCCCAAAACACATCATATCATTGTTCAGCCTATATACAGTCATGTATATTCATTCATCTGTTTGCAAGGTTCTTAAGTATTGCATAAGCGGGTCCCAGAAGTCTTTGGGTCGGGAGGCCTCCGGTATTTCTTCTCCATACGTTTCTAACCGTTCCTTACAGTATGTACTGTATGAGATCCAGTATGTACTCTGTGGTGTCCGTCTACTCTCCCACTGCAGTGCTATCCGTCTCTTAGCTAGCAATAGCTCCATAGTCAGAAATTTGCGTCTTCTAGTCTGTTTGATTTTGTATATCCCCAACAGGCAGACTTGTGGCAGATTAGGTGTCTGTTCAGCCAACATGGTTGTAAGGATACCGGTCACTATTTGCCAGTATGGTAGGAGCTGTGAACATGCCCATGTCATATGTAAGAAATCTGCCTGGTGGGCGTTTAAATTTAGGGCATCTGTCATCCTCCCTGCGGCCATATTTGGCATAGTTGCGCCGGCGTGCAATATACTTGCTGTAAGAATTTGGAATGTATAATTCGTAGATTGCAATTTGACGTAAGCATTTGCGTTAATGTACAACTATATTCCCAATCCTCCTTGGCGATGGAGCTAACTAGTGCATCCTCCCATCTCTGTAGAGCTGGTTTTTGTTCTCTAAATTGTTCACGCTGGGCCGCTTTATAGAGGTTTGTTACTAGTTGTTGACGTGTGAGTGACGTCAGGAGGGTTTGCAGCGCATTATGTGTCGGTGGGAATGTGGGTTAAAGTACCTTCAAGGCCATTCGTAATCGTAGGTAAGTGAATATCTTTAAGGGTGTATGATGTGCGGCTATCGAGGCGTTGGTTTGTGATATGAAATGCCCATTTGGGAATATATTCCCCATGACATGTAAGCCCATTTCTCCTAGTAATTTTAGCAAGTTTTTTTCTTGCGTCACAGTTATGTGCGGGTGGTGATGCATGGGCAATGCTGGTGCATATGTTTGGAGTTTATGTGCTCTTTTTATCAGCATGTGCCACGCCGTGGATGTTCAGCAGACTGGGTTTATTTCCCCTCTCGGGGTGTTTCGTATTGGCTCCAATATACAAGCGACCAGGGGGGTAGGGTGCATGCTTTCGTACTCTACTGCTATATGGGGTATATGTGCGTGCGGATGTAGCCAACAGTGTGCATGCTGTGCCTACGTGCAGTAATATTAAAGTTGCACATCTGGTGCGCCAAATCCCCCTTGTGTGTATGGTCGAGTCAGTTCCTTCAACCTTACTCTTGTCTGCTTACTTGCCCTTGTTAGCTTGTTCATAGAGGTGCGTAGCTTTGCAAAGAACTGTTGTGTAAGCCTCACCGGTATATTTGTAAATAAATAAAGAAATCGTGGTAGTACCACCATTTTCTGTATGGCTATCCTGTCGTCCAGCGACAGAGGAAGCCCGATTCACCTTCTATTTGGTCTTCTAGTTTCGTCATGGCTTTGCCATAGTTTTCATGTATTACTAGCTCCAGGTCCCAGTGAATCCATATCCCCAGGTAGTTCACATGTTTCATCTGCCATTGTAGCAGATAATTTAGCGGGGGTTGTATTGTAGCAGGAGTGAGTGGGAACATCATGGACTTAGTCCAATTTATACTGAGATCCGTGTAGTGTTCAAAGCGGATATATTCTCGGACTAATTTGTTTAAGTTTTCGGCTGAATGCCGTGTGTATAAGACCATGTCATCAGCGTAAACTGAATACTCACTGGTATAGGTTCAAACTGCAATGCTGTGTCCGCATGCTTTTGCCGGATTTTACAGGCTAGTAGTTCTAGAGCTAAGGTGAAGAGTAATGGTAAGAGTTGGCATCCCTGCCTCGTCACTCTATATATACAAAAAGGAGCAGATGTGATGCCATTCACCCTTAGTCTTGCACACGTTTCGGTGTATAGTAGTGTTATCCAGCGCAGGAACGGAACAGGGAACCCCATCCTCCGCAACACTGTAAACATAAAAGGCCATTCCACAGAATCGAAAGCTTTTGCTGCGTCTAGTAGGGCCGCAGCTGCTGGTAATTCTGGATTCAGGTGATGGAACATTGCAAATATGGTTTGCAGATTCTGGGTTGTTGACCTTGTTGGAATAAACCCAGATTGATCTGGTAAGACTAGTTTTTGCATTAGGGGTTCTTGTCGCAATGCAATGATTTTAGCCAATATTTTGGTGTCTATATTAATTAACGAAAACGGGCGATAAGCCACGCAACTAGTGGGATCTTTGTCGGGCTTAAGAAGTGTGATTAACAGTGCTTTTCGTAATGAGGGTGGTAGTATACCCTCTTCATAGGCTTCGGAGTACATCGCAGTGAGATGTGGTATTAATAGATCTCTATATTCTTTATAAAACTCCCCCAGTAACCCATCCATTCCTGGGGCTTTGTTATTTGAAAGGGCACTTATCGCCTCTTTTAGCTCATCCTCTATTTTAGGGTGACAGAAGTATTCTCGGTGTTGGTCAGATAGCCAGGATAGGACATCATCATCTACGTATTTATCTATCTCCAGTTTAGTAGTTTCCAACCGTGTGGAATATAATTATGTTTAATATTCCGAGAAGCATCCTATAATGGATTGGGTATCATATTGTGGCACACCTTGCGTCTCAAAAATTTGTGTTTTATGGGAGGTTGTGTGTGCCTGGCTTGTTCTGCTGGATAATGCGCGACCTGGTCGTCCACCCTCAGCATAGTTTTGTGCAGTGAATCTACGTGACATGTACTTCACCTCGCTCTGTGGGAATTCATGGTAAGTATTCAGTTTGTTCCTTATTTCTGCTAGTATTGTGGGATTTAGTGTTCGCTTGTATTCTGTTTCTAATTGTTTCGTTTTCTTTTCTACCTTGGAAAGCTGTTGCTGGCTATCTTTCAATATTCCTGCGTGTTTACCTATGCAGAACCCACAAATTGTGATTTTAGCGCTGTTAGATCTGGGGGTCTCTAGTTGGCAGAGGTAAGTACCTTAGACCAAGTAGGGACCCTTGCTTCTAGTCAGGGTGAAGGAATAACCCTCTGAGATAAGCCCTGCTCACCCTCTAGGTAGCATGGTACGAGCAGTCTCGGCTAACCAAAGGCAATGTGGATAACATTTGCACTTAACACCACAGTAATCCCCAATCCACCACAAACTGAGACCACACAGGTAATTATATTTTATAAAAATATATATCTTTATCTAGTTTCAGCAAGGTAAATAAAGCAGTTGCATGATGATCACGTTGTCAAGAATGTAGCACTTAATCTTAATGGTTGCAGTACTTGTAAATAGGAAGTTCTTAATAAAAAGACAGTCTCAAGTCTCTGGGAAATCAGGGTTAAAAATAAGCCATCCTGATTTATCTCAGGCGAACGTGTTCCCAAAAAGAAACGAGCAAGGAAAACAATGCCAATGCAATGAAATTATCCAAGGGGATCAACCCCTGTAGCCAGGGGCCCTTCGCGCTACTGGCGCGCCTCACCGGAATGCTGGGACTCCTTTCCTGCCACTCGGCACTTCTTCCGGCCTCAGGCGCGCCTCGCCTCACAGCGCTCACTTGCGCTCAGGCCCGGCCGGCCTCAGCCAGCTCTCCGCCCACTCTCAGTCCTCCAGGGAGCGGAGGGGAGCAGAGACGGCAGGCCGGGGACCGGAGCACTCTTCGGATTCCCACGGCGGGGTCGGGTCAGTCTTCCCGGTCCCGGCGGTGATTACTCGGCCAGTTGACGGTCCCGATGACGGGGACCAATCCTGTTGCGGCGTCTGGGGCGAGCCTCTGGCACACCCGGGAGTCAGCCAATGGCAGTGCGGCTCCCGGGACAGGCTTGTCGTGACGCTCCGCTTTCTCTCCCAATCACTGCGCAGCCACGGCGATGACGCGGCGCCGCACGGGCCAATCCCGTCGCGGCGTTAGTGAGGGGGCTTGACCCCTTCGTCCAATGGGAGCGCGGCGGCTCCGATCTTCGCCGCTGCAGCTCCCCAGCGATCGGTAATCTTCGGGAGATATTCCTGGCCCCCGGGCAGCGGCGGTGACGCAGCCCACAGTTGTTTTCCGTGCGCCTTGCACGGGGGAGGCCCACCAACCTCCGCTCTTCACCCCACACGTGTCGATGAGCACGTCGATCTCGAACCACACGGCAGGCTGGGTCAGCGCGGCACCCTCACTCAGATTAGAGAGCAGCCAGTGCGCTACACAGCCAAACTACAGTGTTTCACGATCTCTTCACCACACAGCAGCTTCAGGGGGCACAGCAGAGTTTCGTAGTCCTTGGGCAACCTTTATGTCCCTGGGTTGCAGACAAGGGGCCAGCTCCTCTCAGGCCCTCGGAGATTCAAGTTTGTAGACACAGCACACAGCAAAGTCTTGCAGTTTCAAGCAGGTAGGGTCACAGCACACAGCAAAGTCACTTTCTCCTCCTCAGCTTTCAGTTGCACAGCAAAACAGGTCAGACCTTAGAGCACACAGCAAGGCAATCTTCCTTTAGTTCTCCAGCAGTCCTTCTTCCAGCAGAGGTTCCTTCTTGATTGTAGAATCTTAGAATCTAATCTTCTGTAGTCAGGGGTCCTTCCCTTATACCCCTAAAAGTCTTTGAAGTCCTTTGAAGTCTCTTGTGCAAGGGGGCCCTTGGCCCGGTCTAAACCAGTTCTGGGGGTTGCGGAGCACTGGGGGTTTCTGGTTTTCTTCTTCCTGACAGCATCAGGGTCAGAGGTGACAGTTTGGCCGGCAGGAGGGGGAGCCAGCATGGTGGTCAGGCAAGCACAGCCCGGCACTGTCAGGCGCTATCTCCTCCCGCCTCCCTGGCAGCAGATGTTGCCTTTCATCCACGGGTTGACTCTGACCCCCTCCCTCCGGGGGCTCTGCAGCCCCTGTCACCCTCAGACCAGAAAGGCATTCCACAAACAGACCCAGGCTGTCGGGTTTGTAACCAATATTCCATGGGAGCGAAGAAGAATCCCCACACCTCCAAGGCACAGAAGCAAGAACGTGAAATGAGACACACACTCTTGTCTACTGTCCCCTAAAAGTATGAGGGAATTTACCCTAGGAGTGTCCACCACTCTCCTCATACAAGGAGGGGGTTAAGCAGGGTACAGCAGGAATAGTCGTAGGTGGATGTCCAAGCTAGAAAACAAAATATGCAGTACACATAGATCATTCCTTCACTAACCTTTAAGCAGGAATCATTGACATGCGTGAATATACAAGTGTGCTTACCCCAATTGTAGTTTAGGCAGGTTTTCTCGAGGAGTTCAATAAATGGTTGCCAATATGATGAGCCACGCGTAGTGGGGCATAGAACCCTCGAGGGACATACACACCAGACCAACTCACAAAAATAAACAAAAAATATATGGGGACTGTGAGGAGCACCGGCCGGCTGCCGAGTGAAGGACTGGACTTTTAACAGTACCAGCGGTGCCAGGGAACAACACCTATAACCTTCATGGGATACCTGTTTCGGCGCACAAACTACAGAGACACGGGACACTTCCTTCGGCGTCAGAGATTCAAGGTTTATTACTGCAGGGAACACAGAAGTCACGACAAGTACAACACGTGCAACTTGGGGAGACTGCTTCAAATTGGTTCTGTGGATCGCTCCTTTTATACAAAATTAACTCATAGGACAACATGGTACACAAAAGTTTACAACCTGGTTCCCATAATTATCCCCTAGAGGGGTCGCTTTGGTCACTTCGGTACACATAAGGTCCGGAACATAAGTGCGGAAACATTTGGCGGTTCCCAACTGTGAAAACCCATCTTCCCAACATTAGTGAATTCCAATCGGCAGTAAAACAGATCGAAATAAGGACAAAGACAGGTGCAGAGGAAGATGGAGACAGTGGGGGATTGAAAAGAGTGTAAAAGGGGAGGTATCGGGAAACACGAGATACAGGCATCAAGAGGGACGTGCCTAATGAGATGCACGGCTGAGACAATAAACCGGACGGCAAGATGAGCCTCGAGCGGGGCCATCTGCCTTACAGTATCATCCCCCTCATCGTAAAAGATATTTACAAAGTACATGTGTCTTCCACAAATATCCTGAGAGTCCCAGGGTGACGAAGCGGACAGTGTCCGTTCGCTGGCTACTTGAGGGCAAGAGACAAAATGGATGCCGTATCTAAGATGGAACCCGTGGGTACAGATGAAAAACTCACATATCAAATGAACGGTTTAAGTTAGCACAGCGAAACTGCGCACACTTACTAAACTCGTCATTTGCGGTTCTTAGATACCAGACTCGACCATATTCGTGCGAGTCGAAAACATCACTTAAAATTGTCACGGAACCTCAGACGCTCCTTTTGCCCTCATGTAGGCAAGCACTAGTCGGAATCATATTCGATATTCATCAGACCCTCGAGATGTTGTTGTAGCATAGCTCTGTCCAACCGAGACCCTTTGGTAACAGGTGGCTGTCTCATACACGTTGTAGCACAGAGGCCACATAAGGCAGGACCGCACTGCACGCAAAGGCAACACGTGAACAGGAACACTACAATGACTCCAATGATCGTCAGAATTTTCCAACCCCAAGTCGACATCAGGCCCCAAAACCATCCAAGTAGCGTCCAATCCCCTACATCCACGTGTATGGATTCGGAAATCTTATGCAACTTCGAGATGGCTTGATAGACAGTCGGGGCGTTATCAGGAATGAAAATACAGCAGCTCGAATGGATCACCTTACATACCCCACCTCGATCTGCTAAGATCACATCTAAAACCATACGGTTTTGTAACGTCATAAGTCTATCCGCCTGAAGTTCTGTGGTGATATTACCAAGGGCACTGGCAGTAATATTAGCTGTCGATTCTACCACTCGAGTCAACTGTCTTAGGTTCCTACTATTAACCATAGGTCCCCAAAATGGGAGGAAACCCTTGAAAAAGTCTCCTGCCTCTTGACCGGCAGTATCCTCTTCGCTAATTACGCCTCTCACAACTCTAGTTTTGTGATAATCTGCATCTACAGTAAATGTCGGAGGCAACAAGTTTGCGATAAAACATGAGCCCATGAAGTCAGAGGGCAACCATGCATATGCACGATCATGACAAATAAAGTATGTACCCTTGGCAGCCAGGAACACATGGGAGGAGACCATTGGCAGAATGTAATTTTCAGTGCAAGCACTCTCTCCAAGTCGGGCTTTCGATCTACGGCCACGACCTATTAGACAAAAATTACCAATGTGGGGTACAACCCATATCGGAGGCGAGCTTTTAAGCTGTTTTTCACCAGTGAACACACTATATTCGCCTCTACTTAGGACCCTATAGGCTTGTACCTCTTCTTCAGGGATAAGCGAGGGATCATAGATATCGCTATCTAAATCCTCTATTGCTATAGACAAAGATTTTTGGTACGAGGTAGGACCAGAGTAAGGGGAACGTGGTTCTCGAATGGGGTGGAAACCCAGTGCGCTTCGAAACATTGTTTGAAATGCTCGAGCAGACCCTTGGGAGCTATACGGTAACACCAGATATGGAATTCCCTTATCCGTAGTATGTGGCATCAACCCACATACCCAACAATTAGTAGTGTTAACCACTAACTGATGCTGATGAAGGAGTTGAATAAAGGAATTGTTGCGGAATTCTGCACGTCTAGTCTGCTCGTGTTCAGGTAAGATGTGAAAAGAATGAGGAGAGTCAGTGGAGATGAGTTTAAGGTCAGGGGTAGGAGTAGGTATAGTAGAAGGCAAGAAGTAAGACATTGTGTAATACACCCCACCCGCCAATAACGCTGAAACAGTCACAAACAGTACAAATATTTGGAACACAAAACATTTGGTACGACTGAGTTGCTGCAGCTTGAATCTTTGTGCTTGAGCTTTTTCCAAGTCCATCAGCTTCAAAAATGCCATTCCCTATGACCGTCCGCAACGTTTCTTGACGCACTTCGTTCTGTGTAGCAATAGTCAATTCCTAGGAGTTCCCAGGAATCGACGGTCTTTAACCTAGCGTCAAGACCTACTAATCAGGAGGAAGTACACGCGCGGCCCTACGGCCTTTATTTCACAAATATACATATATATATATCAAAAACAAATGTCTCTCAGCTGTGGAAACAAAAAGGTGTAAGGAACGAAGCTCAATGAATATATACAAAATAATTACAATAGTATGAGTGTTCAAACTGATCATGGAAAACGGGATAATGCACTTGTCAAGGGACAGAACGGGGTTTTATTAGTCTTTAGTGCTGGATCTTAAAAAATATCGGGTTTTCCCAGGACGTGTCTGTTCGTTAAACAAAAGATCCGTTGAAGGGACAACGCCCTGTTGATCAGCTGAATGTTCTGGTCTTGAGTTTTCTGATGACAAGTGTTCAATAATGCCTTTTTGCTGCACTGAGGATTCTCCGACAGGTTGTGCGTCGCTGAAAGGTACCAACGCCGGCAATCCTTCGGTTTCAGTTGATGCAATGCCTTTCCTTACCCACGAGTCTGCTGGCAACGGAATGGGGACTTTCTTGGTATGGGTGGCATGCACCCAATTTTTCCGCCCCTCAAGACGAACTGCAGTTCTCGTGGCAAGGAGCACCTGATAGGGTCCGGTGAACCTGGGATCCAAATTGTTCTTGCGCGAAAAATTGCGCGTTACCACCCAATCTCCGGGCTGGAGCTGGTGGCCTGGACCCTCCGTCTGTGTCGGCAATGCTTCGTGAACCTGTTGGTGAATTAACCTCAGTTTAGCAGTCAAGTCATGAAGATAATCGATTAACATTGGATACTCAAGTTCACAAAAGGCACCCGGTCTAGGGACCCCCCAAACATTGGCAGGACGACCGAACACTATTTCATAGGGACTGAGCCCTACTCGGGAGTGTACAGTTGCCCTTGTTGATAGCAATGCTAAGGGTAAAGCGTCAGGCCACGAAAGACCTGTCGTAGCCTGAATCTTTGCTAGTTTTAGTTTAAGGGTGCCATTGTACCCTTCAACCAAACCGGCTGACTGAGGATGATTGGCACTATGAAATTTCTGTACAATCCCTAACCCGCGACACACACTCTTCATCACGCTCCCAACAAACTCACTTCCGTTGTCTGACCACACAACCCGAGGCATTCCGTAGCGGGAAAAATACTCTTTGAGTAAAAATTTTGCCGTGGATAGAGCCGTATTATCCTTAAGGGGGTAGGCCTCAATCCACCTAGAAAATGCACACACCACAACCAGCACATACTTCAAATTATTACATCTCTCCATGTGGATAAAGTCCAACTGGATAACTTCGAAAGGGTACGCAGGAGGGGCAAAATGACCAGGTGGAGTGGGAGTGCCCTTACCAGGATTGTGCATCAAACACACCATACAATTCTTAACCAAGCGTTCAGCACATTTCGTAATACCATCATTCTTCCACACAGGAAACAGCAATTTACAGATACCTTTCGCGCTAATATGTGCTAACCCGTGTGCCATAGTCACAATAGCCAGCACATACGCATCAGGCAACATCCATCTTTTCTGTTCCGATAAGTCAGTCCAACAACCATTCGCATCCAACTTTCCCGTACTTTCTTTCCACTTCGTCTTTTCAGTTTCGGTGGCCTCATTCTGAATTGCTTTCACACTCTCGATAGTGTTTTCACACATACTTGATTCTGCAGGCCACCTAACCGAACTCGTCACATACATTCGAGTGCTAATGTTCCGGGCAGTCTCCTTAGCAGTCTCATCCGCAAACGCATTACCACGACCAACATCATCCATCACTTTACGATGCGCACTACATTTAACAATCGCCACTTGCTTAGGCAACGTAAGTGCATCCAAAAGATCATTTACAAGCTGGCCATGCTGAATCTTCGTACCATGTGACGTAAGGAATCCTCTCTCTCTCCACAGTCGTCCAAAACTATGTGCCACACCAAGGGCCAGATGTAGGTAGGCTTTTACCGGGTGGTAACGGCCGAAAACCGGTAAAATCGGCCGTTACCGAGGAAATGAGATGTAGGAGGCCGGAAAATACCGATGTTCTTAAAATCCGAGTCGGAAACATACCGACTCGGTAAGAATGACCCGGTAAAATTACCGTGTCGGAATCTACCGTATACATAAATACCGAGTTCGTATTTTCCGACTCGGTAAATCAGAAACGGTAAAATAAGCCTTGGAGATGTAGGTAAGCCCAAAAATACCGATTCTGCCGAAAAACGGTATTTTTAAGTCGGTATTTACCATGCATTGAAAGCAGGTGGTAACCAAGGGAGGGCTATAAAAAAAGTCCCAAAATGCACCTCAGGACCCATGATGGCGGCTTTCTACATCATAGCAAGACGGCAGAGACTACAGGCAGCAGGACAGAGAGAATGGCTAAGGGAGGAACAAGTGTACAGGCAGAGGATAACACTGTTCCAACTGACAGAGCCTGAAATACTGCAGAGGTACAGGCTACACCCAGACACCATCAAGCAATTGATCAGGGACCTACACCCTCTCCTGGACCACCCAACACCCAGGGCCCATGCCATCCCACCTCATGTCCAGGTGCTATGTAGCTTACACCTGCTGGCCTCAGGGAGCTACCAGAGTGTGATAGCTGTAGTGGGTGGCGTGTCCCAGGGCTGCCTGTCCCGCTTCTTCAGGAGGTTTCTTGACGCCATGATGCAGAGGATGGGGCATTATATTAAATTCCCTGTTACACCGGCAGATTTAGCCAAAACCAAGACTGACTTTTATCAACTGGCACACTTCCCTCACGTGATCGGCTGCATCGATGGCACCCACGTCCCACTCTGTCCACCTGCAGCCACAGAGCACATATACAGGAATCGCAAATCGACGCACTCCATCAACGTCCAGGTCATATGTAATGCAGGTAACCTCATCACTGACATCGTAGCCAAGTTCCCCGGAAGTACCCATGATTCATACATATTCCAGAACAGTGGAATATACACACGCCTACTTGCCGGAGAATTTGGAAATGGATACCTGCTAGGTAAATCACATTGACACACCCTGACACTCACATCAGATCTACGTCTCAAGTACTTGCAATTAATGTCTATCTTTCTCCCCCTAGGCGACAGTGCATATGCCCTGCGGTCCTTCGTGCTCACTCCCTACCTCAACCCATCCACCAGGAGTGAAAGGCGATACAACGTGGCTCACAGATCCACACGAAACGTAGTTGAGCGCACATTTGGACTCCTAAAGAGCAGGTTTCGCTGCCTCCATAAGAGTGGAGGTGCACGGCAGTACACCCCAATCATCTGCTGCAAAATAATAGCGACCTGTGCAATGTTGCATAATCTCGCCACCAAGCAAGGCACTGAGGTGGAGCTCACATTTCATGAGGACATTGATGACGACCCAGAGGTGGCAGAGCCCCAAGCCACAGTGGCAGCAGCAGCTACAGATGGGAGACTGAGACGGGCAGAGGTTACACAACAATATTTCTGAGTGAGTAAAGAGACACAGGCATGAATGTAACTTTGTGTAAGTAGTTTAATAATCACTACGCCACAGCATTGTTAGCTCACATTGGGCTCACTAATACTAACACTCCATGAGTGTGTTGTCACGGTTCACACCACCGTGACTACAGCCTTGGGTGGAGTGCAAAGTCATTGTTTGTGGCCACGGGCCACAGGGCGGGGCTGCTGTGGCTGTGAGCCTATGTCCTCACGCTGGCCTGTCAAACTTCCCCCACGCCTGCCACTCCTCCGTAAGTCATGCACAGGAGTGCTTGCACCACTCCTGCTGGTGGACCCCTCGCTTTCGGCAGCACAAGTGTCGCCTCCA
Source organism: Lissotriton helveticus (assembly GCF_964261635.1). Taxonomy (NCBI): domain Eukaryota; kingdom Metazoa; phylum Chordata; class Amphibia; order Caudata; family Salamandridae; genus Lissotriton; species Lissotriton helveticus. The sequence goes on along the minus strand of NC_136061.1, from coordinate 222,344,841 downwards.
GTGCCAGTCTGATGCGCGAGCACTAGCTCCATGGCAGTGGTCATCCTGGCCATACCTTCACTTAAATTGGTGCAGCACTGCACTATGGCATCCTGCATCGTGACTGACCGTCTGCACAGCAGAGTGGTAGCAGTTGCAAACCTGTTCAGGGCCTTGGTTTGCTGGCGCACATCCACACGGGCCTTGCGTCTCTCCAAATGGTCCCTGTCCAATTTGTCACACAGGACAGTCATGCACTGTGTGATATCTGAAATTCCTGACGCCATGGATTGTATGCCTTCTGCCATGTCCCCTATGCCCTTGCCTACTGCTTCCAGTTTATTGTTAGTTGTGCGTGCGTGCCTCTGAACCCCCATCATTGCTTTTGCCTGCAGGCGCTGCACCTTCACCATGGTGGCCTCCAGTCCGCAGAAGACACCTTGGACTTGCCGCACATCCTCTACCTCCCGTGGCCGTCGCCCTCGGACACTGGCCCGCGTGACTCTGGGACTGGGCTGCTGCTCGGTGTTGCCTCTGTCCTGTGTGTCACCCTCCACCTCCTCCTCCTCCGATGATGTTTGCAGTATTCTGCGAGGGGGCACATCATGGCTCCTGACTCTTCCCAGCACTGGGGATGGTGATGTGGGGGTGGGTGATAGTTCTGCCGCTCCTGTGTCCTGACTACCAAATAGGAGAGGGGAACGTGGATATTCAGCAGTTGCCTCCTCAGGTATCGGGGCAGCCTGCTCTTGGTCCTGCCCTCCGTGAGAAGTGCTAGGTCCGGCTCCTTCCCTCCTCTTCTCTCTGACCTCAGCTGTGCTGCGCTTTGACTCTCCTGTGGACAGACATGGACATTGTGTCAGTAATGTTGTTCACCTGTGTCATGAGATTAAATACACTTCTATTGCACATTTGCCTGTCTCTCATTTGCCTATGCTACTTGTCTGTTGCTCCCCTTGCTGCAATGCACGCTGACTGCTCTGAGGTATCTACACATGACTACATTTCCCAGGATGCATTGCAGGACATTAGTTAAACCTGTTGTGGAGTCTGATTTATCCTGTGAGGGGAATAGGTAAAAGGGTAAATGATATTGTTCCTGCATCTTACCTGCTTTCTTTGCTCCTCTTGCTGAGCTGTCTGCGTCTCCTATTCCGTGTATACATTCCTTCTCAAGGGTTGTAGCGACCATCTCCTCAATGTCGGTGAGTCTGGGGGCTCTGTTTCTTCCGCCTCCTGTAGCAGCACTTTCCTTGCGGTGGGCAGCAAGCTTTTTTTTGGTGATTATGCGGATGTCATACCACCGTTTTTTTAGGTCTTCAAGGTCACGGTGGGTGACACCAATGGCATTTACCTTGCCTTGTATGTCCAACCAGGTGCTGCGCTTGATTGATTCAGCAACATGCAGAGTTTGCTTTCCAAATATTTTCCCATAATGTCTGACAACCTCCGAAATCAGCACCTGCAGTTCCTCCTGGCTGAACTTCTGCTTCCTTTTGCGCTCAGCAGCTTCTCTCTGTGCCTCCTGGCTCTCCATCTTGCTGTGTAGTTTGTGTCAGGAAAGGCTGCTCCACACTCTGTCCTCCTGCTCTCCTGACTGTTTGTTTCTGCACCTGCATGGGCGTGGCCTGTCCCAGGTACTGGGGTGTGGTGCTTGGATCTGATTGGTTAGTTCCCCTGTGGCTTGGAATTTGGGTGTGGTTGAAGTACCTGATTGGTTCACAGGCACACATGTTTGTCAGTTTCAAATTCTTCGGCGGATAGTTCCGACACGGTAAATACCGGGTCGGTTTTTCCCGACTCGGTATTTTCCGGGTCGGAAGTTGCCATTCATTCCTATGGGCCATGGCACCGGTGGATCGGTTTTGGTTTTTCCGTCTCGGATTTTACCGTGTAGGTATATTCCGAGTCGGTAAATACCGTTTCCGAGTACCGACAGGTTCCGAGTCGGTATTTTATACCGTCATTGTTACCTACATCTCATTTTCCTCCTCGGTAATACCGAGTCGGTATGACTCGGTATTTAAGAGGTCGGTAAATATTATTTACCTACATCTGGCCCCAAATGCATACTGGCTATCTGTAAACACATTCACCCGTTTATCTTTAGACAATACACACGCTCTCGTCAAAGCAATTAGCTCAGCAGCCTGAGCCGAATTTTGATTTAATCTTGCACTTTCCACAATCGTTCTCAATGTAACTACAGCATACGCAGTCGTCACATCACCGTTCGGCAACTTGAAACAAGAACCATCCACATACAAAGTACCATCGGGATCTGTCAATGGAGCTTCTTTTAGGTCAATGCGACCCTTAGTTTCCTCTTCAGTTTTGAGATAGCAGTCATGTACTGCTTCATCACTTGATTCTGTGTCGATCGGCAGCAATGTTGCTGGATTCAACACATTACATCGTTTTATCCGTATATGACTGGCCAGCAACGTCAACTCATATCCGGACAATCTTGCACTTGTCAGATGTTGAGTTTTCGTCCGGTTCAATAGAGTGTCGACTGCATGCGGAACCATTACCGTGAGTATATTATCCATGACTAGACCTGCAGACTGTCGAATGGACGCCGCAGCTGCCGCTGTTGCTCTTAAGCAACTTGGCAAAGCCCTTGCTACTGGGTCTAAAGTCGAAGAAAAGTAGGCACATGGGCGTTGCTTACCACCAAAAGATTGTGTCAAAACACTCAACGCGCAACCATCCCTCTCGTGAACGTATAGTGTAAACGGCTTACTGTAGTCAGGGGTACCCAACACAGGAGCCGAACACAGCGCATCACGCAATTCAGAAAAACTTTACTGACATTCTTCAGACCAAGGTACTGGGGATGAAACATCCTTGCACGTAAGGGCTATCAATGGTTTCGCCAACAATGACAAATTTGGAATCCATTGTCTGCAGTAGGACGTAATACCTAAAAAGGCACGAACATCTCTCTGGGTTTTTGGCACAGTCATTCGGGAAATCGCTGCAATTCTCTCTGGGGTCAACCTTCTCCCTTCTCTTGACAATAAGTGACCTAAATAGGTAACTTCTTGGCAACAATACTGTAGCTTTGAAGGTGATACCTTGTGGTGCAAGTCATGTAGATAGTGCAATAATGATACTGTAGCCGTCTTGCAAATAGCTTCTGTATCAGCTGCCACTAAAAGATCGTCAACGTATTGAATCAAAGCTGCACCTTTAGGCAATACAAAGGCATCAAGCTGACCTTTAAGTGCTTGGCTGTAGATTGATGGACTCTCACAGTAGCCCTGTGGAGCGCGTTTTAGCCTAAAACTGCGACCTCCTAATGAGAATCCAAACAGGTCTCTGCTTTCCTCTGCAATCGGGATGCTAAAGAAAGCATTCTTTAGATCGATCACTGTGAACCAGGAGGCAGATGCCGGAATCATTGTTAATAAAGCCGTAATGTCAGGGACCACAGGAAATTGCGGAACCACTATTTTGTTTACCTCTCTCAAATCTATAACAAAACGATACACAGGAGGTTTAGTTGGGTCAGTTCGTTTCAGAATTGGCAATACAGGGCTATTACACACGTTTCCACGAGTTTCTTCAACAACACCTTTTCCAATGAGATCATGAACGATTGCTAACAGTGCTCGTTCGCCTTCAAGAGAAATACGATATTGAGGTAAACGCGGTAATCGCGCATTTGGTTTCAATTGAATCACATAGGGTGGAATGTCTAACAGGCCCACATCATTGGGACCTGTGGCCCATAAGGACGCAGGGAGGGAATTCAATTCCGGTGGGAATTTATCAACTGATAAATACATGGGAGAGATCACTCTCCTTCCCAATGTAAGCTCCACTCCTTCGGGGGAACAATACAATGTTGCATATAATCGTTTCAACAAATCCAGGCCCAAAAGATTTTCACCACAACCTGTAGATAGAATCAGTGGAGCCGTTAGCTCACGAGGTCCAATCATAAGAGGCAAAGGGTTAGAGACTGGGTTACTAACAGGGGCGCCAGAGAATCCGACGGAAACGTTCGTTAAGCCAGACAAAGGTGCGCCAGGGAGTTTTGAATGCATGATGGAACTTTTCGTCGCACCAGTGTCTAACAGAAAAGGCTCAACTACACCCGATGTAGTCACTGCAACGTAAGGCCCACTCTGATCGACCGGAACTGACACTACTCCCTCTCTTTGTCGTTGGCTGTCCTAGTAGTGGTCATTTACAACAGTCTCGTGGTCTATATAATAGTCATCAACATTATACTGTGCAGATCGAACTGACCCCGCATTTCGCTGGTCAAAATAATTATTTGCATCCGATTGATTTTGATGACGATCAATCTGATTGTGGGATGAACCACGACCTCTACCACGTGGTGCCGGTTGGGGACCACCGCCACGATTTCCTCGTGTCGACACACCATTCAGACGGTCCCGTAAAGCAAGACAATCATATTTTAGGTGTCCCTCTTTCCTACAATACGCGCACTGATTATATCCTAGTGTAGATCGGTAATCAAAGTTGTCAGAGCGCGGCTGTGTTCTATCGAGCTGTGCTCGTGGTCGATACTGCTGTTGTGCATCATTTTGATTTGATCGTGGAGGGTATGCCTGCTGCAACAAAACCTTCGTTTTGAGTTCTTTCGTTTTCTTTTCTACACGATCACTTTCTTCCTTTTCCCTATTCTCATAATACTGGGCCGTTGCTAATATTTGCGCAGGAGTTGAAACTGCCCACGCACTTTCTGAATTCTTTAATTTGTTGCATAGCTCAGGCAGCAAATTTGACACAAATTTGTCAATGAATAACCGCTGACCTCCCTCAGCGCCCATGTCCTGGCCGCTGTGGTCGACAAACGCTTCCTCAAACCTTGTAAAGAAATCTGAGACACTCTCGTCTTTCTTTTGTTTACAAGCTGATAACTTATCCCAGTTCACCTTCATCGCTGGCATGAGAGTTTTCATGAGCGTAATGATTCTCTGAGGCAAATCCAAGATCAACTGTTCAGGTTTAGCCCCACCGACTTGTAATGCATCAGCTGCTAGCAGTGCAGCCCAATCACCCCCTAATTCAGCTGCGTGATTGGCTTGACGAATTTTAGCCCAAACTGGTTGCGGTACAACATTGCCAAACAACATGTCGATGTCGGCAATATTCATAATAGAAGCTTCTATCAGTTGTGATAACTCCTTATAATAACCAGCCGGATTTTTACGCGGATCGGGTAAGGATTGCTTCACTTGCAAAACTTCCGATCGTTTCCATGGAAGATGTATCCACACCCTTCGAAAATGTGGTAAAACCGCAGGGTTAGCTTGCGGATCTCCAGGCACCCACAGTGGCGGGACTTCTCTCATGGGATACTGACCAGGAACCGCTTTCCAGTTCTCAGTGGTATCATCTAATGACACCCGAGAATGTGCTGTGGGTCTGAATGCTAATAAGCGTTCCACGGCACGTCGTACATCGTCTCCTATAATCATACCGTTCGAAAAGTGACTCTGGAGTTCAATTATGTCGGATGGTACATCATCTACATCATTATTGTACCATTCTTCTCTCAAAAAGTTACACATCTCCTCAAATACGAATCTCTGTGTAGGCTCATTAAACTGAGAAAACGTATCAAAGACTACACGCGGAGTGTAATTAGCAGGATGTCTTATCCACCTATGTGCCATTGTTACTAACGTCTCTTTCTCCCTACCACTAGGGATCTGACTCCGTCTCTGAGGAGTTTCAGATGAATCGGACGAGAATAACGGACCAGAAAGAGGTGAATAAAGGGTAGCAACAGAGTTAGGAACACGCTTACGAACGGAAGGAGAAAGAAAAACAGGAGCAACAACACTAGAGGTGAAGGAAGGCATAGTAGGAACGGACAAGATAGTCGGAGTAGCAGAAACAACAGTCTGCAAAGGTACAGGTACAGGAGCAGTAGGAACGAGGACAGGTGGTGGAACAAACGTAGGGTTAACAGCGGGCTGGCCCGCAGCCGCTGGAGCAACAAGAGGAACAACAGGAGGAGCTATAGGAGGAGCTACAGGAGCAGTAGCACCCTGTACATAAGGAGGTGGTGATTTCATCAAGTATGATAGCAAGGAATCCTCCTTCAAATCTTCTTCTTTCTTTTCTGATTTATTCGGTAAAACTGGGTAACATTTATCTATTTTCATGTGATGCAATCTAGTAGCGATTTCCATATCTTTTTCTTCTTTGTCTTGTCTACATTCTTTTATGGCTTGCATTATCGGAACAAATTCTTGCTTTTTATCCTTTTTAAGTTGTTTGATTTCTTTCTGTTTGGCCTCTTTACGCCATATCCGAAAGGAATCAAACATAGCTGGCCTAGCTTTCTTTAAAAATAATTTAGCCTCAAGATTATCTAAAATCGAAAGTTCAAAAGTTCCGTGTGGTGGCCATCTAAGGTCACCGTCTTTCTTTGAATAGTGGATCCAGTAATCATTATAGATTATAGGACCCACCCCATGTCGACTATATAGATCATGTATCGGAGTTCCAACTGGAGGTATCGGACACGAGTCCTCCAACCGGGAATCCATTGCGCAACATTTGAAAATACGAAACAAATCACTATGGCTAGGCATCGTGCACACTAACCTAGTATCAAACTTCAAGGATTACCGAAGCAATAAAACCTCGTGTAAGTCAAAACCCTCGGTTTTTGGCAATTGCAACTGTCAAATAATACTAAGAACCAATACTAAGAACCACAAATGCAATGGAACCATGCAATACAACAAAGCCTTAAGGCTATTACAAAGCTTGGAGAGCTATTACCACAAAGCCTTAAAGGCTAACCACAAAGCTTTCAAAAAGCTAGAACAACCACTAAGGACTGGGAGCGACCCACAAATACTTAACTCAGAACTTCAATGGCGTCACCAGGAAGGCCCGTCTATCGTCTCGCTTGTACATAAGGTCTACGCCGGGCGTCGAAGACAGGTCGACAGTCAGGGCATCGGTCCGTCGCAGCCGTCAGGAGGCGGGAATCTTCGCAGGGAAAAACTTCGGGCCACTTATTTCGATAACAGGATCGATGAAGCGGGGTGCACCTTCCCTCGGAGATTTCACACGAAGTTCCTCACGATCATCAGGCTTTGGACCGGACCGGTACCACTGAAGTCGCCCCACGTTGGGCGCCAACTGAAGGACTGGACTTTTAACAGTACCAGCGGTGCCAGGGAACAACACCTATAACCTTCATGGGATACCTGTTTCGGCGCACAAACTACAGAGACACGGGACACTTCCTTCGGCGTCAGAGATTCAAGGTTTATTACTGCAGGGAACACAGAAGTCACGACAAGTACAACACGTGCAACTTGGGGAGACTGCTTCAAATTGGTTCTGTGGATCGCTCCTTTTATACAAAATTAACTCATAGGACAACATGGTACACAAAAGTTTACAACCTGGTTCCCATAATTATCCCCTAGAGGGGTCGCTTTGGTCACTTCGGTACACATAAGGTCCGGAACATAAGTGCGGAAACATTTGGCGGTTCCCAACTGTGAAAACCCATCTTCCCAACATTAGTGAATTCCAATCGGCAGTAAAACAGATCGAAATAAGGACAAAGACAGGTGCAGAGGAAGATGGAGACAGTGGGGGATTGAAAAGAGTGTAAAAGGGGAGGTATCGGGAAACACGAGATACAGGCATCAAGAGGGACGTGCCTAATGAGATGCACGGCTGAGACAATAAACCGGACGGCAAGATGAGCCTCGAGCGGGGCCATCTGCCTTACAGTATCATCCCCCTCATCGTAAAAGATATTTACAAAGTACATGTGTCTTCCACAAATATCCTGAGAGTCCCAGGGTGACGAAGCGGACAGTGTCCGTTCGCTGGCTACTTGAGGGCAAGAGACAAAATGGATGCCGTATCTAAGATGGAACCCGTGGGTACAGATGAAAAACTCACATATCAAATGAACGGTTTAAGTTAGCACAGCGAAACTGCGCACACTTACTAAACTCGTCATTTGCGGTTCTTAGATACCAGACTCGACCATATTCGTGCGAGTCGAAAACATCACTTAAAATTGTCACGGAACCTCACGAGGGCTAAAACAGCGGAGCAGTGCACACACACACGAGGTGAGACACCCGGCCCTCAAGGGACACAAGGGCGGAGCGCTCACACTCTCAGGAAGGGTTTCAACAAACAAAGAAACTCGCCAGGTATTTCAATCATACAAGCGAAGCCAGAAACAAGATACGAGCAAAAGAACGCCCGCTAAATGCGTGAGTAAAGCAAGGGAGGTCGCGAGCAACTCTCGCGTAGAATATCAAGAAATGCCGTAGCTCGGCAGAGAACACTCTCACTCACGAACATCCATCCAGGAATAGAAGGGACCAGGGAATGAAGGTTCAAAAAAGCTGAGTAAAGTCCAAAGGTACACGGAGACTCAGCAAGACGCTGCCAAACCTCGCGTCAGGAATCAGGAAGTGAAAGGTGGGGGCGTGGTACCGGAACAGTAAGCCAAGCAAAGGCTACGTTCTGCCGTGCCTCTTTTCACTGGTTAGGAAGCGTCTCCAAAGAGCCGGTTGGTGGGGAGTAGGGACCGGGTAAAAAGAGCACAGCTCCATAACCTCGCATGTCAATGCTATCGAGTCCTAACACAGGCACACAGAAAGGTTTTGACAAGAGAACAGCCACTTTCTAAAAGTACTATTCTCAAACACAGGATTTAAAAACAACCTTCACTAAAAGATGTGTTATTAAATTCTGAGTTCAGGGATATCTTTCACTTATGTCCCATCTTGTTCCTATGAGGAGATAGACTGGTATCCACTGGGACCAGCCTCCCCCATGTTATTCTATGGAGCAAGATAGCCTTACAGCAGTGAGCGCACAAAATGGCTGCTGCCCACTACCAGAGCATGTGACCTGCACTAGTACATGCTCTACCTTATCCATACACTGCACCCTGCCCAGGGGGGTACCCAGAGCCTTCCATCGGGGTGGCTGATGGGCACAGACAGGGAAGGGTTAGGCCCAGCCAGTGGAGACACTGGCCAGGGGGACAGGGCAGTCCACTGACTGCACACAGGCCCTGCGCTGGCAGGCCTGAGTCACCTTTTTAGGGCTACTCATGTGGGTGGCGCAATCTGCGCTGCAGGCCTACTAGTAGCATCTGTCATCACCAGCCCTGGCACACATAGTGCACTTTACTAGGGACTTCATGGGGATGCAAATATGCCAATCAGGTATATTTAATCAATATGGCAATTTACAGAGGGAGCACTTACACTCTGGCACTGATCAGCAGTGGCAGAGTGTCCAAAACGTCTAAACCAGCAAAAACGAAATCCAGCACAGCATCAAAAATACATGAGTCAGAGGCAAAAAGATGGGGGAAAACCACGCCAAGGGTGTCAGGTCTAACACGTGTCCCCTCCAGCTGAAAGTGGGGAGAACTACCCAACCTCTTGGGAGTCCTCATCACTAAGGCGGAAGAATCTGGACAGACCGGCAGCATTGGCGTGTTCTGTACCAGGGCGGTGCTCCACCGTAAAGTCCATCCCCTGTAGGGAAATGGACCACCTCAACAGTTTTGGATTCTCACCCCTCCTCTGCATTAACCATCTGAGGGGCCTGTGTCGGTCTGAACACGGAAGTGAGTCCCAAACAGGTAGGGCCTCAGCTTCTTCAGAGCCCAGACCACAGCGAAAGCTTCTCTTTCAATGGCACTCCATTTTTGTTCCCTGGGGATTAGCCTCCTGCTAAAGAAAGCCACTGGTTGGTCTCCGCCCTCATCATTTATCTGTGAGAGTACTGCTCCCACGCCTTGCTCTGAAGCGTCAGTTTGCACAATTAACTCACTGGAAAAGTCAGGTGCCTTAAGCACCGGTGCTGTGCACATGGCAGCTTTGAGGGTGTCAAAAGCAGTTTGACAGGCCTCAGTCCAATTCACTTTCCTGGGCTGATTTCTAGATGTCAGCTCTGTCAAAGGGGCCACAATGGTGCCATAACCTTTGACAAACCGTCTGTAGTACCCGGTGAGACCTAAAAAGGCTCTCACCTCAGTCTGGGTCTTGGGGGGCTCCCAAGCCAGAATGGTATCAATCTTTGCCTGTAGGGGCGCCACCTGGCCGCTCCCTACCTGGTGTCCCAAGTACACCACCGATCCCTGCCCTATCTGGCATTTACTGGCCTTGATAGTGAGGCCTGCCTTCTGCAGAGCCTTCAACACTTCAGTGAGGTGTTGCAGGTGTTCCTCCCAAGTGGGGCTGAACACAGCAATGTCATCCAGGTAGGCTGCGCTGAATTGCTCCAGCCCCGCCAGCACCTGGTTGACCAATCTCTGAAATGTGGCGGGGGCATTTTTCAACCCAAAGGGCATGACACGGAACTGGAAGTGCCCCTCTGGCGTTGAAAATGCTGACCTCTCCTTTGCCCCCTCAGTTAAGGCAATCTGCCAGTACCCTGAAGTCAAATCAAAAGTGCTCAGGTACTGGGCAGCTCCCAACCGATCCACCAGCTCATCAGCTCTGGGGATGGGGTGCGCGTCAGTCTTGGTGACCGCATTGAGCCCACGGTAGTCCACGCAGAACCGAAGTTCTGGGGTGCCACCGGGGGTAGCAGCTTTCTTAGGCACTAAGACCACTGGGCTAGCCCAGGGGCTGCTGGAGGGCTCAATAACCCCTGGTGCCAACATCTTAGAAACTTCTTCCTTGATGCTGGCTCTGACCTTGTCAGCCACCCTGTAAAACTTCTGTTTCACAGGCAGACTGTCTCCAGTGTCCACATCGTGGACGCACCACTTGGTGACACCTGGGGTCAGGGAGAACAGGGGGGCGAACTGACCCAAGACGTGGAGACAGTCCTTTTGCTGCTCTGGGGTCAGGGTGGGGGAGTGGACCACACCATCCACTGACCCATCTTGCTCCTTGACTGCCAGGAGGTCAGGGAGAGGATCACTATCCTCCTCCCCTCCAGCATCTGTAGCCATGAGCATAGTCACCTCAGACCTCTCAAAGTGGGGTTTGCGGTGGTTCACATGTAGCACTCTCAGGGGCTGCCTGGGAGTCTTCAGGTTAACCAAGTAGGTAACCTCGCTCTTGCGCTCCACCACCTCATAGGGCCCAGACCACTTGTCACGGAGCGCACAAGGCTCCACTGGCGCCATCACCCACACTTTCTGACCAGGGTGGAATTCAACCAGCGAAGTGTTCTGGTCATACCACCTCTTCATTTCCTCCTGGCTAGCCTCCAGGTTCTCTTGAGCGAGCTTCCTGAAGCGCTTGGTCTGGTAGCGAATGGCCAGCACATAGCTGAACACATCCTGAGGGGTTTTCCCACGGGATTTCTCCCACCCCTCCTTCACCAGAGTGAGAGGCCCTCTGACAGGGTGGCCATACAGCAACTCACAGGGACTGAACCCTAAGGATTTCTGAGGCACCTCCCTGTAGGCAAACAATAGGCTTGGTAACAAGACGTCCCATTTCCGCCTCATGGGCTCTTCCAGGCCCATAATCATGCCCTTCAATGTGAGGTTGAATCTTTCAACCAATCCATTTCCTTGAGGGTGGTAAGGAGTGGTGAATTTGTATGTCACCCCACACTCAATCCACAGGGACTTCATATACCTAGAAATGAAGTTTGTCCCCCTGTCTGAGACCACCTCCCTGGGGAACCCTACACGGGAAAAGATCCCCATCAGGGCACGGACCACCACTGGGGCTGTGACTGTCCTGAGCGGGATGGCTTCCGGGTACCGAGTGGCATGGTCCACCAAGACCAGGATAAACCTGTTGCCTAGGGCTGTCTTGGGGTCCAGGGGCCCCACGATGTCAATGCCCACCCGCTCAAAAGGGGTGCTCACCACAGGAAAGGGTTGGAGGGGTGCCACACACTTCCCTCCGCTCTTGCCACTGGCCTGACAAGTTTGGCAAGATTTACAAAAGGCAGAGACGTTCTTCTTCATCTGGGGCCAGTAGAAATGGGTGACAAGCCTGTGATAGGTCTTGTCTTACCCCAGATGTCCTGCGAGAGGCACGTCATGAGCCAGACCCAGTAGGAAGTTCCTGAAGCGCTCTGGTACTACCAGCACACGGGCTGCACCGGGCTCAGCGAACTTAGGCTCACTATAAAGTAAGTCATCCTCCCAGTAGATCAAATGCTCCTTGGACCCCAGGCCTGCTGCCGGGTCTGCAGCCTGCTGCCGCACACCAATGAGAGAAGGGCATTCCTTCTGAGCCTGGCAGAATTCCTCCCTGGAGGGACCCCCCTCTTGCTGCCACTGGGACAGCTCAGGCAATTCCCCCAGTTCGGCCACCTGCTCCCCTGTAGGTTCCAGGGCATCCCCCTCAGGGCCTGCTTCCTCCTGGACCGTGGGAACAGTGGGGGCTGATTTCCCGCGCCCTCTACCCCTTCCTCTCTTGGCAGGTTCCTGGGCCATTGTTCCAGGCTCCAGTTCTGCTAGACCGCCCTCTCTGGCTGTCATTGCACGGGTGGACACACAGATCCACGCAGGCAAACCCAACATCTCTAAGTGAGTCCTGTGCTCCACCTCTTTCCATGGGGAGCTCTCCAGGTTATTACCTAATAGACAATCTACAGGCAAGGCATCACTTACAACAAATTCCAAAATACCGGAGACCCCTCCCCATTCAAATGGAACATTTGCCAACTTGCAGTAGCGCACTGAACTGTCAGATGCCACCACCGGCCGGAGTACCTTGGGAACAATTTGCTCTTCAGACACCCACCGACACCTGACAGATGTCACGCTGGCCCCTGTGTCTCTCAGGGCCTCTATTTCCTGTCCATTGATGGTCACCTTCTGCCTGTATTTCTTAGTGTTTTGGGGCAGCAAAGTTTCCTGGGCCATCTCTTGGTCTCCTAGAGAGACAAGGGTCATCAATGCTAACCCCTTCTCCCCACTAGAAATCAAATCCCCTCCCAAAGCTACACTGGCTAACGCCGGAGCGGGAGCACCAGTGGGTGCTGATTTCTTCTTTGGACATTTGGGGGCAATGTGCCCCACCTCCCTACAGGCATAGCAAGTAAGCGGGGCCCTTTTGTCCTGCGTGCCCTTATGGGGCCAGGACTTCTTAGGCTTGGGGGGGTGAGACACCTTCTCCTGGGAACCATTTTGGGGCCCTTTAGAAGACTCCTTTTGATTACCCGTGTCCCCCCCCTCTTCTGCTGGGGACCCTGTCCACCTTTGGCTGGGGTACTTACCACCCCCTTGTGGACCCTGGTGCTAGTCCAGCGGTCCGCCTCCTTAGCAAGCTCGCTGGGGTCAGTTAACTTGCTATCTAAAAGATGCTGGCGCAGCTCTGGAACACATAAACTACTTAAGTGCTCCCAACTAATCAAGTGACACAACCCCACATAATCAGTAACTTTGCTGCCCTTTATCCAACCTTCCAGTGCACGCGTGTACATACTCACACACTCCACCCACGTACTTGAATCAAGCTTCTTGAAGTTCCTAAACTTCTGGCGATACTGTTCTGCAGTGAGCCCATACCTGAGGCACAAAGCCTCCTTCATAGCGGGGTAGGATAAAGTACCTGCGGCTTCTAGGGGGGCCAAAACATCCCTCCCAGAGGCCTCAAAATGCTTCCACAATCCTGCCCCCCAATTCTTCTCAGGCACTTCATTCATCGTTAAGGCAAGTTCATACGCTCTGAGCCACACATAAATATCCTCACCCCTCTGATTATTTTGTACCAGATCCTTTGGTATGTATACCTCACCCGCCTGTACTGGTTGTGCGCTGCCACCATTAGAACTGGACTCCTCCTTTTTGGCTTTAAGGTCCAGCTCCCTCATGCTCAACTCATGAGCCAATTGGAGTTTCCTCTCCTCCAAAGCGAGAGCGTTTCTTCTCTCCTCCGCCTCTGCTTGTGCTTTGAGCTTAAAAAGCTCAATCTCATGGGCCCTAGCTCTCTGATTCTCCTCCACCTCCTCTGGAGAAATAATCCTACCGGAGTGGTTGCTGCCAGTCCTAGACCCTGGCTTCCTCACTGGCAATTCACTGGACAAAAAAGCATTCTCCTGTGTGCCTCCCTCTCCCATAGTAGCTTCTGGATCACCATGTTTGGCCTCCCACCAGGCCCTCAGAGCTTTCTGTAGCTCTTCCTTGTTTGCGCCGCCCTTCGCTGGGCATCCAAGCTGTTTGCAGAATTTTTTCAGTTGCTCCTTGTTATAGGTGAACAACTCCTGGATTTCAAATTCCACTTCCACTTCTGCATTCACGCTTAGCGCTTTCTGAGACATGATGCTTCCTAACCTTTTCAACTAAAAGGTTTCACCAAAAAGAAAAAATCTTGCGCAACCTGTTCTGCTAAACTAGACTAGTGATGTACAAGAAATCACTGCAGGTCAAGTGCAATTATTAGTTCAAAATCCGCACCGCTGTCCAACAATGTTAGATCTGGGGGTCTCTAGTTGGCAGAGGTAAGTACCTTAGACCAAGTAGGGACCCTTGCTTCTAGTCAGGGTGAAGGAATAACCCTCTGAGATAACCCCTGCTCACCCTCTAGGTAGCATGGCACGAGCAGTCTAGGCTAACCAAAGGCAATGTGGATAACATTTGCACTTAACACCACAGTAATCCCCAATCCACCACAAACTGAGACCACACAGGTAATTATATTTTATACAAATATATATCTTTATCTAGTTTCAGCAAGGTAAATAAAGCAGTTGCATGATGATCACTTTGTCAAGAATGTAGCACTTAATCTTAATGGTTGCAGTACTTGTAAATAGGAAGTTCTTAATAAAAAGACAGTCTCAAGTCTCTGGGAAATCAGGGTTAAAAATAAGCCATCCTGATTTATCTCAGGCGAACGTGTTCCCAAAAAGAAACGAGCAAGGAAAACAATGCCAATGCAATGAAATTATCCAAGGGGATCAACCCCTGTAGCCAGGGGCCCTTCGCGCTACTGGCGCGCCTCACCGGAATGCTGGGACTCCTTTCCTGCCACTCGCCTCGCCTCACAGCGCTCACTTGCGCTCAGGCCCGGCCGGCCTCAGCCAGCTCTCCGCCCGCTCTCAGTCCTCCAGGGAGCGGTGGGGAGCAGAGACGGCAGGCCGGGGACCGGAGCACTCTTCGGATTCCCACGGCGGGGTCGGGTCAGTCTTCCCCGGTCCCGGCGGTGATTACTCGGCCAGTTGACGGTCCCGATGACGGGGACCAATCCTGTCGCGGTGTCTGGGGCGAGCCTCTGGCACACCCGGGAGTCAGCCAATGGCAGTGCGGCTCCCGGGACAGGCTTGTCGTGACGCTCAGCTTTCTCTCCCAATCACTGCGCAGCCACGGCGATGACGCGGCGCCGCACGGGCCAATCCCGTCGCGGCGTTAGTGAGGGGGCTTGACTCCTTCGTCCAATGGGAGAGCGGCGGCTCCGATCTTCGCCGCTGCAGCTCCCCAGCGATCGGTAATCTTCGGGAGATATTCCTGGCCCCCGGGCAGCCCACAGTTGTTTTCCGTGCGCCTTGCACGGGGGAGGCCCACCAACCTCCGCTCTTCACCCCACACGTGTCAATGAGCACGTCGATCTCGGCCACATGGCAGGCTGGGTCAGCGCGGCGCCCTCACTCAGATTAGAGAGCAGCCAGTGCGCTACACAGCCAGACTACAGTGTTTCACGATCTCTTCACCACACAGCAGCTTCAGGGGGCACAGCAGAGTTTCGTAGTCCTTGGGCAACTTTTATGTCCCTGGGTTGCATACAGGGGGCCAGCTCCTCTCAGGCCCTCGGAGATTCAAGTTTGTAGACACAGCACACAGCAAAGTCTTGCAGTTTCAAGCAGGTAGGGTCACAGCACACAGCAAAGTCCCTTTCTCCTCCTCAGCTTTCAGTTGCACAGCAGAACAGGTCAGCCCTTAGAGCACACAGCAAGGCAATCTTCCTTTAGTTCTCCAGCAGTCCTTCTTCCAGCAGAGGTTCCTTCTTGATTGTAGAATCTTAGAATCTAATCTTCTGTAGTCAGGGGTCCTTCCCTTATACCCCTAAAAGTCTTTGAAGTCCTTTGAAGTCTCTTGTGCAAGGGGGCCCTGGGCCCGGTCTAAACCAGTTCTGGGGGTTGGGGAGCGCTAGGGGTTTCTGGTTTTCTTCTTCCTGACAGCATCAGGGTCAGAGGTGACAGTTTGGCCGGCAGGAGGGGGAGCCAGCATGGTGGTCAGGCAAGCACAGCCCGGCACTGTCAGGCGCTATCTCCTCCCGCCTCCCTGGCAGCAGATGTTGCCTTTCATCCACGGGTTGACTCCGACCCCCTCCCTCCGGGGGCTCTGCAGCCCCTGTCACCCTCAGACCAGACAGGCATTCCACAAACAGACCCAGGCACACAGAAAGGTTTAGACAAGAGAACAGCCACTTTCTAAAAGTACTATTCTCAAACACAGGATTTAAAAACAACCTTCACTAAAAGATGTGTTATTAAATTCTGAGTTCAGGGATATCTTTCACTTATGTCCCATCTTGTTCCTATGAGGAGATAGGCTGGTATCCACTGGGACCAGCCTCCCCCATGTTATTCTATGGAGCAAGATAGCCTTACAGCAGTGAGCGCACAAAATGGCTGTTGCCCACTACCAGAGCATGTGACCTGCACTAGTACATGCTCTACCTTATCCATACACTGCACCCTGCCCAGGGGGGTACCCTGAGCCTTCCATCGGGGTGGCTGATGGGCACAGACAGGGAAGGGTTAGGCCCAGCCAGTGGAGACACTGGCCAGGGGGACAGGGCAGTCCACTGACTGCACACAGGCCCTGCGCTGGCAGGCCTGAGTCACCTTTTTAGGGCTACTCATGTGGGTGGCGCAATCTGCGCTGCAGGCCTACTAGTAGCATCTGTCATCACCAGCCCTGGCACACATAGTGCACTTTACTAGGGACTTCATGGGGATGCAAATATGCCAATCAGGTATATTTAATCAATATGGCAATTTACAGAGGGAGCACTTACACTCTGGCACTGATCAGCAGTGGCAGAGTGTCCAAAACGTCTAAACCAGCAAAAACGAAATCCAGCACAGCATCAAAAATACATGAGTCAGAGGCAAAAAGATGGGGGAAAAACCACGCCAAGGGTGTCAGGTCTAACACGCGCTATCTACTGATCCCACATTACATTCAAAGTAGTCCGCAATAGCCTGCCTTAATTCTGTCCGAAACACCTGATCAAGCATTGCCGTCGGTTTAGGTCGCCAGGTAAACTGTCTAGGAGTGTGTGTGGGGAGTGCAAGTTTTAACCAGACCGGAGCATGCTCTGATTGTGTTTTAGGCATATGTTCCATAGAGGTGGTACATGTACTAATATCACAGGTGGTGATCCAATAGTCTATTCTAGACCAAATGTTATGAGTCATGGAAATGCAGGTTCCCTCTCTATGTCCTTGATGTCGCATACGCCAGATATCTTAGCGGCCTGTTTTCCATATGTAGCATTACATGTGGATCTATCAACTGTCTATGCATGTATTAAAATCCCCTCTCCAAAGAATAGCTGCCGGTGTCATTGTGCGTAATTTGGCCCAGATTTGTGCAAAAAAATGTGGATTGTCTGTGTTTGGGCCATATGCGTTGACAAGAGTCAAGATAGTTCCTCCAGAGTTACCTTGCAGGATGATGTATCGCCCCTGATCGTCAGTGGTAGAGCTGAGTGTAAATGGTACTCCATGCTTAATCAGGATTAGTACTCCCCTGGCATATGTGGAGTAGGAGGAATTAACACTTGCGTCTAACCAACAGATTATATTCTAATTTATGGCAAATCAGTCAGTATCCTAGTCATATTCTAGTATGGATTTATATACTCCCCAAGCATTGTCTTTGGACTATGGTTCTAATTTAGCCATGTATGTAGCCATTTAAGATGAGCTTCACTTACCTGCATTTGCCAGTTCTCTTGTTTGTATATTGTCTCATTTTCACAGGTATTTTCGATCTACACAGATTGGGATTTTAGTGTTATTTGTCGGTTCCTGAAGCTTGGTCTTGGTCATCTGGGCCTCCTCTGGCTCATCTTCTCCGCAGGGGATGGGGGCCTCTTTTTTGTAGGTGTTGGATCACCGCCTTGGGGGTCATTGAAGATTGTGGTCTTGCCTCCATCCGTGATTCGCAGCCGAGCTGGATAGAGCATTGCGTAAGGAATACTTTGTTCTTGTAAATTCTTTTTTGCCACCAGGATTTTTTTTCGCGCTTCTTGAACCTGATGTGTTAAGTCAGGGTAAATGGATATTTCCATTCCATCGTGTCTCAGATTCCCCAGTTCTCGAGCTTTTTGAAGCACTGCATCCCGGTCTCTGTAATTCAGTACTTTCGTGATCTGGCCCCCGGTGGTGGAGGAGGGGCCAAAGACCTGTGTGTGCGCTCCATTAGAAAAACGTCCAAGAATGTCCAAGAATGTCTCTCTGCCCAAGAGGTATATTAGCATGGTTTCTACGTATAGTTCCATGTTTCCTGTATTAGTTGACTCTGCTATTCCCATTAACCTCAGATTATTAAGGCGAGAGTGCGCTTCTAAGTCCTCAGCCTTCGCTTGGAGAGTTGAGAGAGTTTTTTCCATTTTCCCTTGCTTGGCTTCCATCTGTTGCTGTGAGTCTTCGGCTTCCGATATCCTTCACTCCGCCATGTCTATTCTTTCTGTATGTTTATCCTGGCGTTCTGACATGCGATCTACCCTGTATGTCAATGCATCTATTTTTCTATCTATGTTCGACAGGGTAGACTGTATTGTTGTTAGATCTCCACTTAGTTCAGTATCTGCTGTGGTTGTGTCCGTTTCAGTGGCGCTTTGTTCTTCTGAGCTTGTTTCGTTTTTTTTGTGCTCAAAGTCTAGCTTGGATTGTGTTCTGTCTGTTTTCCCCATTCTGCAATCACAGGTCTGGTGAGATCCCTCTGCCAGTTGTATAATGTGGTGATGCGTGCTACTGGATTTCTGATTTGTATAGCTCAGCGACCTAGTGTTTGGGTGGTCAGGCGTGGCTAGGTTTAACTGGACATCTTCCCCCTGATTATTGCCCAATGACCCTTCGTGGCGGAGTGGCAGCGTGTCTTTGGTTTTGTATGTGCTGTCACTTGCACAAATCTGTTTCCACCAATGTCCAATTTCTAGGGTGCACAGTGTATTCAGGTGGCTGTGCTCTGCAGATTAGGAGAAATGTGTCCTGGATTTGGCCTCCAAATGTGCCTTTGCTGTGTCTCTCACACGCTATATGGAATAACACTTGTCTTGAGCTGTGTCCAGTTGATTAGGAATAAGGCAGTGTGGGACTCTGTTTTACTGCTCTTTTGGCTCCCTACGTGCGCCACACAGCATCAGGCTTCCCTCGGAGCTCCACTCCCTTGTGCAGTTTATTTCAGAGTATTATAGTCTGCCTCCAAGACTGAGGCTTATCCCCTCCGCCGCAGTTCTACCTTGCTTGCGGCTCTCTGCGCTCCTTCCCGCAGCCTGCTTCACTTCCGGGGCATGGCCTTCTTACCCTGCGCACACGTGGGCCGTAGCTGTGGCCGGGTGCTCGATCTCATCCAGTGATGCCATTCGCCCGCTGCAATACGTCATTAAAAGTTTGATTGACTTATTCCTTGAGTAGTGTTTGATGAATCTGCACTAAATGTGACAGGAGTTAGCAAGTTACAACCAGTACAAGTAAATCAGGTTTAGCGCAGATCAAATGGGGGAGGAGGGTAGAATTTTTTTTTTTACCTCAACACTTTTGATTTACTATCACGATTGACAATGTTTGATGTATCTGCACAACATTTGGCAGAGATTAGCATATTTAGCCTACTACTGGTTTTCTCAATTTCATGAATCTACATGACGTTTGGTGCAATATGCTTCGTGCAAGTCAAAGCAGGCCGTGCGACCAACCTCCACTGCACACAGCTAAAGTAGGCTTGGTGCAGGGTCTGCCCAGAATGGATACATGGTAGGTGAATGTGGTACAATCTAAAAAACGAAACCACAAATAGATGAAATCCGGTCGTTATAGTTCAGTGAGCTAATGATAAATTGTGCCTCTGCCATGCACTACTTGTAACCTCACAAATTACATGTTAAATGATATAATTGATGACATCACTGACATATCATATGACATAATTAATTAAATGTCTGATAACATCACCGAAGATACTGCTCCTTAAATTACTCTATGCACCATTTGTTTGTTTTAGAATATAAAATAATTAGTAAAGGGCCCCCACACATTTACAGCATACTTTGAATGTATGTATATGTGTGCATCTATGAAATATAAATTGTATAGTCCAAGATACAGTTGTGATTCAGTATGGTAACATTTACATGATGTGTACTTTAGCTACTATCAAGTGCAAGCAGTACTTCATTTAAAGAAGATAGAAATCGAGTGCAGCTAGTTTGAGTTGCAGACATAGGTTACAAAAAGGCCTGGGCGGTAAATTCTGTTCCGCTGGCGGAATTTGCGGAATTTGGGTAATATCGCATTCCGCGGAGAACGCAAAATTTTTGCTTGTTCGCGCTTTCAAAATGCGTGTTCACAGGATATTTCTCCCCGAGCACGCAAACCGCGTTCGCGAACAGGAAAAAAGCATCACGAACGGGCGGAACAAGCAATTCCAGGTGTTCGCTGAACTTTTGCGTGCTTGTGGAGCTTTTTTACAGTTTTACGGAGCTTTGCGTAGCGCGACTACGCAAATTCCGCCCAAACCTAGTTACAAATAGTTTGTGTTTTAAATTAAAGTCCTGATGCAAAAATATATAAAAATACGAAACCTTTCATTTACAATACATTATACATCTGTGGGTTTCTATGCACATGCTGACATTAAAGCTTGGTTTGCCTTTTAGTGCTATAAACATGTTTTTATTTAAACTGGAGCTTTATAAGGTACAGATATTTTTTTCTTGAAATGCTGTGAAAATTCTGAGACATTTTACATTGTTGAAGAATGTATAATCTGTGAGTGACTCTCTAACAAATGGTTCAAGTCACAGAATGATTGTAAGCATTGTTGTAATTGTTTACACCATTCTGCTTATTTCAAGAATATGAGTAAGCTAATTTTACAAATATAACTTATTAGTGGTTAAAGTATAAATATGAAGATGTTGGCTTAAAATTCTATGGCAGATTGGGTATTTAACAAATACATCTCGTTACAGTAAACAATGACTAAATATTCTTCTGAAGTTGCTGATTTCATTAATGTATACAGACACATTATGGTTCTTACTTACCTGAATACCATGAAAAAAGAGCACAATCTCTACTTAATGTGGGTGCTTTTGCAGATATGCTTTATGTCCAGCATGTTGCTAAAAAGTTACGCCCATTACCACTACAGAAGTGGTAGATAATTGGGTCTAGGTGCAGCTCGCTGATAACTTCCAGTATGAAAAGCCTATAGCAAACTGTCACATTCATTGGATGGTGTCATCAGTTACGTCATTTGAGAGGTCATCAGAACTCTTGCTGCATAGCAGACAATTGCTGACATTGTATTGTCAGCATCGCTATTTTTATCACATGAAGCTCCCTTGAAGTTGACATAGCTATGGGCACATCATGATCATACATTGGCCTAGCTCAGATGCCAAGTGTGCAGTGCATTAAGAGTCATTGCTAAGCAAATTGAGGCCTTGCTGTGTGTTGGATATTCGTGTGAGCTCCTCTCAGAAGAGGCTCCTATAGGGAGGTTTTACGTCAAGTGTGCTTTTCTTTTTCCTCATATGCAACCGCAGTTTCTTCTCAATGGATGTCTATGGGGTACATTAATTTTCAAATTCATATGTATAGTTTGATACATTTGTGTTATTATAATTCTGTTACAGGTGCGGGAGGAATGAGCAGGAGACGAGTTCTCGTTAAAGAGGGTTTTATTGCAGCAAACAAGTAATCAGAGCAAGTCTTCCTGGAAGGGACTGTCCGTCGAGGGGACCGGCTTCTATCCGTCCTTCGGCGTGTCGACTTGACCGTCTCTGTTCTTCGATACCCTTTGGGGCTTCTCCATGGGGTAGCCTCGTCGACTTCCGTCTTGCCTGGGCTAGCCACACACCTCCCCCGGGTGAGTGGCAGGGCGGCTCGTGGGGACGATGGCCTCCAGGCTTACACTCTGTCTCAGGCGCCGCTTCTGCTCTCGTCACAAGTTCCTCCGTTCGTATTCCAGACTTCTCCGACCTCCTCTCCTCGTTCTGATCCGTTTCCGTCTCTCTCCACACGCCAACACTCCAAGTGAACAAGCACACCTGATCCGGTTCTCCTCCTACATTTGAGGGTGATGCAGCCTCAGGTAGTCCCGCCCACTCATCGTTCAGCTGTGAGTTAAAGGGCCAGTGCAGTCCATCCTCGTCCGGCGCTCCGACTCCGTAGTCCGCCTCAGGCATGTCGTTCTGCGGAGGGTAGAGAAGAGGGGGGGAGTTGTGAAAACCCCTTGAGGGTCCCAAAGTCCTGTGAAAGGGGGGGCGCCGTACCGCCCCGTTACAAATTCTGAAATAAAAATTGTAAAAAAATAGGGAAATGGTTTTATCATTAAAAAACTAAAAAAAAAGGGAGTGCAAAATTGAACTATAATTTTGCTAACAAATCTATCTCCAAGCCAAAGAAAAGAGATGCCACAGCCCAAATCCGGAAGCCAGCAGCATTTATTTATAAAATAGCAAAGGCTGCTGCAAATCAATTGTTCTCACTAACACGTTTCGGCAAGGGAGCTTTGTTCTCAGGAAAGTAATGACTCCGCTCAAGCCCAGGTGCTTATAAAGGAAATGTCACATGCTTGTGTAATCACGTATACTACAATTCCCATAATACAGTTCAGAATGCAGTGTTATACATATCAAGCTAAAATAGCGTCTTTTACTCGCTGCATTCTTAATCCATAATGGTGAAACACAAGCTTTTAAATATTGAAATCAAAGGGCTTGCCCTGTAAATTCCTTCCATGCTTCTGCCATAAATTTTAATTACCATCTAAGCATTTTTTGGTTCTGGGGACCCCAACCCCCAGGGCCTTTTTTTCATAAAGGGAAGAGGGGCCGCTTGGCCCCCACTCCGGAGCCTCATAAGGCCTTGAGGACCCTATCCCCCAGGGCCACTCCTTTAAACAAAGGGGAGTGGGGGTGCATGGTACCCCTACCCTGGCTGATTTCAGCCCTGGGGCCGACATGTTCTTCAAGGGGAGGGGGGCATGCCCTGATGGCGGCACTGGAGACCCCATCCCCCAGGTCTGGCGGGATTTCTGGGTGGGGGGATAGCTTCCCGCTCCCTGAGATGATTTCGGCCCGACCGTCACTAGGTAATATATATTTGTGTATTCACTGATATAATAAATGGTTAAATTGTCATTATAGTTAGGTATACTAATAACATCCTAGTGTAAGTTAAAATGAAAACATAGAAATTCTCTGCGAAAACAGTGACTTCATAGTTAGGTGTTGAGATAAGGTAAAAACGAATGTTTAATAAACAAAAATTCAATTCAAAATTCACTAGTTATAGTGTATTGAGCTAACTATATCTGGCGCTCCTGCCATAAACTGTTTAAGGACTCACATATTACATCGCTCATGAAATGTTAAATTGCATCACTGATGACATCCTAAATGAGTGAGACATGAGTGGGAGTAAGTGTGGAATATGGCCAGCGGGTGAGGGCAAAAACAGTTATCATACCGTTCCAAGTGCCCACGCCTCTCCTGTCTCATCACAAGATGTCTGCCATGAAGCGGAAAAAGGCTAGCCTGACAATAACCAGGCCCATGAGCCATTGTACCCACAAGTCTGTGCCAAATAAATCAAGTGAATGCAAACAAACTAACACAGACAGGAAACATATATGTACATAAGAAATTATCTTTGTCAAAATAAATAGGATGTTTTTTCATATTGATGAATTGATGTGCAAACCTTAAATAAATATTTCAAAGGAAGTCTAATCTATTCAGAAGAATCGTAAACATGAACTAGGGAGGCTTGTCCTCCAGTCCTCCATTTGTTGATGTGCTGCTGACTGTGAGGTTCACCAGATTGTGGCATAATCTTACATTTTTCTTCTTTTAACCCCTTCAGGTGGTGCTGTGTCCCCAGCCGGAAACTGTAACACATTGGCTACAGTGAGAGAGACGGAGGAGCGAGGCAGAGGCCACCAGCTCCAAGGAACCCCAGTTACGTAGGCTATGCTCATCACTCTAGCCTTCGTCATCCTTCTCTTTGCCACCGGTGAGCTTTTTTCTGCTTCCTAACTCCGTTCCAGTAAATCAAGATGGCTGCTGCCAAACTGTTAAAAGTAAACGTTGATCCGTGTTTGGCTCTAGCAAGAGCGAGTTAGGGATCAATGACCACAATAATGGATTTTTAAAATGTTTTGATAGATTGGTTATTTGTTTAATGAATGGCACATTTACTAAATGAAGTTATTTGTATGTTTGCTTTTTTACTGCTTTATCATTACTATTGTTGGCAATTGCAACTTACCTCCGTTCTCTCTTTGACCTAATGTAGTCTACTATCAGTTGTTTCATACTCTGAATCACACCTCATACAAATTACTTCCCAGGCCACTCACACAAATTACTTCCCAGGCCAATCAGATTTCCTTTAGGCTTTCTAATCTGTTATAATTTTCATGGGCGATTATGGCCCATGTGAAACCCTGAGGATTTGCCTAGAAGGGGCATGCAACATTTGTGTGGCTTCGAGGGCTCACGAGTTGGCGAGTTACAGGGATTCTGATTCTGAAACTGTGCTTTTTGTGAATGTAACAAATGGTGTTTGGTACATTGACAATGGTAAGAGATTAGAAAGTCTAAAGGATATCTGATGGTTTGTTTTGCATTCCTGGCCTTAGACATGAATGATTTAGCCCTTTAACTTGTTTTCACTTTTAAGAGCTACTGATGACCTGGGAGCTGTGTTAATCCCCTAAGGATTTTGTTTCTCCTCAACTGGACTTGGTCAATATGTAAATCAAATATCCAATAACAATAAATGTAAAGCACATTAGGCTTCACAATAAAGACTAACAAGTATTATAAGAAAAGCCATGAAGGTTTATTAGAAGTTTAAAGCATTACAAAAAGAAAATAAATGGCACAGAATCAATTAGACATTTGCCATATAAAAGCATGTAGCTCAGAATAAAAATGCAATGAAGCAATAGCAGAACAGAGTATAATTCAGCTCAGTAAATAGGTCATAAATTAGAAATAAGATGGATAGAATGTATTCTCCTAAATATCAGGGGAGAGTGAGCCCAACACACTCACGGTAAGGCTCATTTTATAGGGTGAAATACATTTGTATGCAGAAGTCCTAGGAATACCACCAAATCGGGTTATAGAAAGAACAATGCAGTTTAAAATCATATACGTCAGCACTATCCCACAGACTCAGATGATGGAGTTTCCATCCCGGGTGTTCCTATGACACTTTATTGTAAATTCAAAGTGTGCTTCAAATCGTGGTTAGGGTCTCATGAGAATTGCATTGTAGTCCCAATAGGAGATACCTGGGAAAGCATTCACTTAGCTTGAAAATAAAGCATCATGTTGCACATGAGAGAATGGCCTTGTATTTCAAACATTGTTTACTTAATATATTGTATATGCTGGATGCACAGAGTTAAAGGGTGGAAAGATGACTGTGCAAATAAATAAAATGCAACAGGCACCAACAACCATTTTGAAATCGAGGCCTTTGTTAAAATAAACACAGCTTCTCTGCAGAATATCTCAAATTCTCATGCTAATCACACTATGTTAATACAATAATGCATTTTCGTTAAAGCCTTTATACCACGAGTGGCCACTAGAAACTGTGAGTTGAGGCCTGTATGATGAGAGCACCACCCATTTCTCTGGGGGACTGTTGCCTATAATGCTGCAGGGCCTTGCCATATCTAATGTTCTTCACCACATTTTCTGAAGCAGCCTTTGCTTCATTCCAGAAACCATTTCACTGAAAAAGACAGAAGTGTAGTTTCGTCCGTGTTTCTGCCACAGCTGCACTTTTACTTTTTTCAAAAACAAACAGACTACCAAACTGGGGGCTATTTTTGTAAAAAAACACAACAAAAAAACAATGTCTCACATGTGCTGGGAATTTTTTCACACACCGTAGGTGTCAGGGAGATTTGTGAATTTTTCATGCCCAGGACTGCCATGGACACATGAGAGACCCAGACAGAAGAAATGTGTGGGACAGGCTTTGGTGAGATTTACACAACCTTTGCATTCATGGGCACAGCGATCAATTGTGCAGGAGGTGCAATGCTGTTGGTGTCTAGAGCTGTGGGGTGCCCTGTGCACCACAATTATTGATGTTTTTACTACCAAAAAGGATAGTGGGGTGAATAGGACACGTTACAACGCACATGTTACAATGCGTGCCATTACAACAAATTGTTTACAACGCGAAATCCATTACAATGCATGTCGTTACAACGCATATCATGACAACACTTAATCCATTACAATGCAATTACTGTTCTAACTCCGCTGGGGCTTTACTTTGGGGAATGTGTTGTAATGGAACATTCGATGTAATGACATGAGTTTTAATGAATTTCGCGTTGTAAAAAATGTGTTGTAATGTCACGCGTTGTAACGCATGCGTTGTAAAAGATGTTTCCCTATTGGGGCCCCATTACCCAAACATGTATTAAGAACCATGGCACTCTCACAATGCTAAACTCTGTGATACCATTTTTGCAGGATTGGTTTGCCACACAGTTCTGCCTATTGGAGAGCCGCTAGCAGCTCCACTCTTTAAAAACCACCCCAATTCTCTCAGTGAGAAATTGGGTATAGTGTAGAACCAGTAGGTGCATGGCGCTAAGGACGCAGGCATATTGGTCACCAGCGACTAGCGCTATATGCCCCCATCCATTTGCATTGAGCCAGTGGTGCAATGTGCAGACAACTGGTCTATATTTCAATATGTTTAAAATTCTGAAGTTGATTTCTTAAATCTGGCTCTGTATGAACAAGAGCAAGCCCTGCTTATTTCTGCTAAAGGACACTATGACACCCTTTCATAGTATATGCATGCAATGAACCCCACCAATCCACCTTTCAATACCTAGGTATCCATATTTATAAAGGGATAGATTTTTTTTTTGTAGGCAACTATGAAAGAGCAATTGTGGCACTCGTGGGTCAACACAGTTGTGGAGAGCCTCCCGTTATCAGTCGTGGGCAGGATTGGTGAATCCCCCTTGTTATTGCCAAAACAACTCTTCAAAAACACATTCTGCTCTGTAGCATAATATGGTGAAATGAAAGGAAGCGTGCTACTCTTCAAAAGCTGAGGAAGCCCACAATGGAGGGTGGAGTGGGCCTCCCCGATATGGAGAACCAGGGGCGTAACACAGGCCCACGCAGCCCCCGCGGTGCGGTGGGGCCTCTAGCTCCAAGGGGCCCCCTCGGCACTGCACTGTGTCCGGAGAGCTCCTGATTGAGCCCGGAGGGAGCCCCTCTAAGTACCGTGCAGGGAGGCCCCCTCACTTTTCGTTACGCCAGTGTGGAGAACTACCACCTTACAGCTCAACTGCAGTGGGTGTTAAGGTGGAGAACAATGCCTCCATTCACAGAGGCCTCCTTCATCCAAAAGGCCCTCGGTCCTTGTTCTGTTGAAAGGAACAGACACTTTGCAAGTTAAATATTTATTTTAACCTGAAGAGCCTCAGTTATAGCAGCTCGCCTAGTTAGCTCCGTTTCCCCACAAGATTGAATTCCATTAAATTTTCCTCGGATTCCTTTACAAACCTGTTATACAAAACACTCTATATGAATTGACCCACAACCCATCCACTTTTGTATATACAAATATACATTAAAAAACCCATCATGCAAGATTACACGGTCTACATGTTTATATGAATGAAATCACATAACCATGCAGGTGGTCTGCTGTTCCTCTTCATATAATCCACACCTATAGCTTTAGTGTTTGTACCAGAATTAGACCCTTTGGAAGATTCCAAAGCTAAATCTGAAGACAGACCAAAGGTTGGTTTAGATATACCATTCATGTCACCACTAGAGTTAGATCCAAAGGAAGCCCTTCCTGGGGTAGATGGCAACTCTAGATGGTAAACAGGACCTGGAACCTCATTACTGTCCTCACAGATACATTTGTCATCAACAGAACCATACACATCTTCTACCTGATTACTATCACCATTTACTTGAGAATATCCATCCTTTCCCGTACACTCATCCTGTAGCACCACAATCACCCACACTTCTCTTCTCACTTAAAGTTCTCCAACATTCTCCAGATCCTTTAATTACTGTATTCAAATTCCATACTTTGCCATTGCCAACCCACGCTGCCTTATGTAACAATTCCACCACTTCCTCAGGAGGATACAATTGTGATTTACTCTTATAGGCTTTCTCTGGATTTAATGCACACCCAATGACCTACTTTGATATTGACAGATTTTACATTATGCTTAGCATCATAATTTACCTTGCTTTTGTTGTGTTCTACCAACATTCTGTGACCAACATCCTCAACACACCATTGTTCAACACCAGCATACAACAACCAACAAAGAGTGTATTTCGATCTAGGATTCATTCCTCTCTTGACAACAAAAGGTGACATTGCTGTAACATTGTTCCTAGTAACAAGATAAGGCTAAACCATTTTTCCAAGTTCCATGATCCATCTTTTTTAGTACTGTTTGCAGACTGATTATGCCCTTTGATCACAAAATTAAATCTTACCTGATCAAAATGATCTCTTACAAGCAGTGCTAAATTACCTTCAGATGAGAAGATGTAACTAAGAAATTCTAAAACTGAATTAGTGTCGGCTTTATCCACCATCTTCAGAACTGGCCAGTGAGAAAAAAAATCCATTAATACCAAAACATATTTCTGAGGAACATCAAAATGACCCATTTAATGAATTGCAACAGACTCCCAATGAATCACACCTACAGACATAGGACAAGGTGTGTAGGGACTTGTTCATCATTAGACAACTTTTACAATTCCTTACTAATCTCTCAACAGCATAATCAACATCAGGCCACCAAAACAGTTGCTTCACAATAGAGGTTGTTCTAACAATTCCAAAATGACCTTCATGGCATAATTCTATTACCATATTGCGTAACCCACAAAGAGCAGTCCAGCATCTCTAAAAACTGCATCATTCTCTATAGTTAACTCCAATTTAAATTCCCGAAGACGTCTAATAAATTGTGACAATGAATTCTTATTCGGCCAACCATGCTGGATAAGCCACATAACAGATTGCAACACATTGTCACTTCCATATTTTTTTTCTCAGTCCTCTTTGTTTATATTGGAAGAACCTAAATCATGAATTATTGCCACCTGTGCATCATTTCATACCTCGTCTTCACACTGTCCTTTATGAAGAGGCATCCTGGATATGAAATCTGTTTCCCTTGTGTATACACCAATTTGAAAAAAAGTATACACCATTTTGAAAATGAATTACATGTTGCATCCTCAAGGAAATTTGTGTCACCTTTGCAGATGCATTCACTGTATCACCCGTTGTGAAACTTTTGTTAAGTGGTTTATGCTCACAACAGATGGTAAAAGCTTTGCCCCTAAATTAATGATCCGAAATGATCAAGTCCCTAGGCACAAGCTAATGCTTCCTGCTTAATAATGGGATACTTTCTTTCCGTTAGAGGCAACGATCTAGAATCATAGGTAATGATATGTTTTTTACCCTTACAATCCGAGTTAAAACAGCACCCAATCCTTTATTACTGCCATTTGTAGTTACATTATATTTAGCACTAGGATCAAAGCTTTCTGATGCCGAAGCAGAAACAGTTGCTTTTTCAATGTGACAAAAATCATTCTCACATTCTGCCAACCACTCAAAAACATTCTTATTGTTTAATAGCTGCCTAATGTGGTAAGTCTTCACAGACAAATTGAGAACATACTTTGCATACATTTCTGCCATACCTATAAAGGAACGCATATGATCTTTACTTTTAGATGTAACTGTACACTTAATTGAACTCACGTTAGGTGGGTTTGGGTCTAATACCATTCTCATCAATGATGTGACCTAAACATTAAACCCTCTAACTCAGCAAACTTGCACTTTGGGAATTCCATGGTAAGCGCTTTCTGTTTTAAATCATTTAACACATTTTCCAACGTTGAATCATGTTCCATTTTATCTTTACCCAAAATCAAGATGTCATCTTGAGAAAAAGAAACATACTACTTTCCTTGCC
This sequence comes from Lissotriton helveticus, assembly GCF_964261635.1. Taxonomy (NCBI): domain Eukaryota; kingdom Metazoa; phylum Chordata; class Amphibia; order Caudata; family Salamandridae; genus Lissotriton; species Lissotriton helveticus. The sequence goes on along the minus strand of NC_136061.1, from coordinate 222,314,666 downwards.
AAGTAGGTTGAACATGAGATGCTGAAATAAAGCTACTGCTGAAGCCAACCCAAATTGCATACCCAAAACTGAAAACAGCTAAATGGCTTAAAAAAGGATGTTCAAACCATAGATTCTGGTGAAAGGGGAATTTGGTGATATGCAGATGACAAATAGATGGTGAAAAACGATTGGCATCCTTAAGGCAAGTCACCATTTTAATGATTTTCGGAAGTGGAAACTTGCCCACAACAACGTTATTGTTCGAACAGTATTTGGACAAAATATTGAGTTGTTAATATCAGTAGGCAGAATTATAGCTGTCAAGAATATTGTTTTTTTCAAATAGGTAATATCGTTGTTTAGACTATTATTGTTGTAAATATCATTTACCATAATGTAGTTGTAGAGAATATTGTTTTGTAATTAATTTAATCTGTTTAAGTTTATATATTACTTTTATGTGTTGGTATTGTTTTTATAATTGCTATTAATTTTTTTTAAGATAGTTTGTAATTTTAAGTGATTTCAATTTTTATTTATAGTGTGGTAGTGTGTTGTTGGGTTTGTAGGGAGCTAGGTTGAGAAGTACTTTAAGTAAGTATGTGGTTGGTATTATGTATATTATGTAATATTGATTTATTATACTTGTAGTTTAGATGCGGGATGCTAGATTTGTAGGGCTATAGAGTGAGAAGTTAATTTGGTAATAATTAGCAATTAATTTAAATTTTATTATTAATTATTGAATTGATTATTAATCATGTAAATGGTGTAATAATTATAGATGTTAGTTATAATTTAGGAGTTGGCTACTGGGCTTGTAGGGGTATAGGGTGGGAAGGTAATTAAGTAATTAATTACCAATCAATTATTATTTTATTATTACAGTGTTAATGAATTATTAATTATGTACTATTGATTTATTTTAGGTATGTTTCAGTTGGGGGTTGCTAGGTTTTTAGGAGTATACGGTGGGAAGTTAGTTAAATAATAGAAAACTATTATAATGTATATTTGAAGTATGTAAATATATATTTTCGTTATATTTTAGGTGTGGGCTGCTGGGTTTATAGAGTTGTGTGGTAGAAAGTTAATTAATAATTAATGACCCATTAATTGTTAATAATGTCATTGTTCATCAATTATGTCCATTTTGTCATACTTATTTATTTTCATTGTATTGTCGGTGTGGTTACTAGGTTTGTAGGGGTATAGGGTGGACATTTGATGAAGTAATATTTAAATAAGCGTTATATTTTAATTGAAAATCAATTATTACATTGTTTATGAATTTTGCAAATTGGATATTTGTTTTTTTAAATTTTGTATATATATTTTATATCAAGTAATGATGTTTACATTTAGAGTTTTACCTTGTTTCTTAATTAATAGGGTTATTCAAGTATGTAAGGTGTTTGAATTGAAGTAGTTTACCCTTATGCTACACTGACTGGCGTAGTAATAGTAAATGTAATCCCTCCGAAGTCCAATGCTTTCCATATTGTTGCTCAGACTGGAGTTGCAATAGTAAAATTAACCCCTCCGTAGTCCAACGCTTTCCCTACTAATGCATAGATTAGAGTGGGAATAGAAAATTCAACTCATCCGAAGTCCAACATTTTCCCTTCTGTTTCACAAACTTAAGTGGGAATAGTAAATTTAACTCCTCTGAAGTCCAACGTTTTTCCTACTGTTGCACTGTTTTGAGTGGTAATAATATATTTAACCCTTTTGAAGTCCTACACATTCCCTACTGTTGCATAAACTAGAGTGGGACTAGTATATCTATTGTTCCAAGACTCCAATATATTTCCTAATGTTGGTTAAATATATACACATATATATATATTAGTTTATAATTTCAATTTTATAGTATTTATTTATAATTGTATTTGTTTTTAAATTTGTATAATATTTTTGCAAACGTTTTTTTGTTTGGTAATTTATTTAATGTTTTGGAATTGAAGTGTTATTTTTGTAATTAATATCAATTCAATTCAATCAATGCTTTTTTCAACAATACAAGTCATAAAAACATATATTAAATACATGAGTAATCATACAAATGCAACCTTATATAGCACATAATGAAACAGTATAAAATAGAATAAAACTGTGCATTACAAAATATCATCAATAAATAAATAAAAATTTGCTATGAGGTCGATTTAACAGCCTAATCCTCTATTTACATACAGAGATCGGAAGAAATACAACAGAATAAAACAAGTTATTTCACAGTACAAGGGGCATATGTGGAGTAGTAAGGGTGATTCACATTAAGTAAACATGGACAGATGATGTGATGACTGCTTAAGCAGTACATAGGATGTCAATGTAATCATGCAGCTCTCATTATTGCCTTTGAGCGAATAATCCACATTTCACCCAAAAACTTGGCAACAGAACATACTGATGCCTGGTTCGGGCCTTAACTAAGTATCCTGAGGGCAGTTTGGCTACAGCGAGTCCCCAACAGCCTGCATATCAATTTAAGCCATGATCTGAGAAATAGGAGGACGACATTAGGCAAAGGAAGTCACGTAAGTTAAAGCGTAATAAACAAGATTATGCCAGTGGTAGGGTTTATACCTTCGCTAAATGTTTGATGATCTGATAAAACAAGATAAAGCTCGAGTAGATAATAAGACAGCCTCAACAAGTAATTTGAGCACAGCATCCTCCAGTGTGGTGTCTAGTATTGGGGATGAGAGTGCAAACGAGGTTGTGACTGAACATACAGGAAATCAGTCTTTTTTAAAGGTCCAAAGAATATGAATTTAAAGTCCAAAGAATATGAATGGGAAACAAGGACTTCAATTTGAGACAGCGAGATCAGAGAATGGATATGGGAGGAGGACAAAGAGAGGAAAAAGCGGTGGACGGAAATGTAATCATGGAGCTCTCATTATTGCCTTTGAGCGAATAATCCACATTTTACCCACAAACTTGGCAACAGAACACACTGATGCCTTGTTCGGGCCTTAACTAAGTATCCTGAGGGCAGTTTGGCTATAGCGAGTCCCCAACAGCCTGCATATCGATTTAAGCCATGATCGGCGAATGTTGTCATATCCAGAGCAAATGCAGAAACAACAGTTGATGGACAGAATGCAGAACAATGTCATACATTCACCCCAGTACAGAGATCTGGGCCTAAATCCACCGTTTTTTTACTCACCGTGCCATTCCAGTTTGAACCCAGCCATATGCAAATCAGTCTTGACCCTGTGCCCAATGGGAACAGTCCAGCCTGAACTGCCAAGCCAGGCCCTCCCTGGACTGGAAACTAGCATCCTAGGACCGATTTCGGGCTTTCAGCCCTCATCAGCCAGGATAGCTTGATTCCAGTGGCATGGAGAGCACATGGGAGTCACGTCTGAGCATACCCGTCCCAATTGGGGTGACAAATGCAAAAACAAAAGTTGATGGACAGAATGCAGAACAATGTTGTACATTCACCCCAGTACAGAGATCTGGGCCTAAATCCATCGTTTTTTTGCTCACCATGCCATTCCATTTAGAACCCAGCCATATGCAAATCAGTCTTGACCCTGTGCCCCGTTGGGACAGTCCAGCCCGAACTGCCAAGCCAGGTCCTCCATGGACTGGAAACTAGCATCCTAGGACCGGTTTCGGACTTTCAGCCCTCATCAGCCAGGATAGCTTGATTCCAGTGGCATGGAGAGCACGGGACTCACGTCTGAGCATACCCATCCCACTCGGGGTGACAAATGCAAAAACAACAGTTGATGGACAGAATGCAGAACAATGTCTTACATTCACCCCAGTACAGAGATCTGGGCCTAAATCCATAGTGTTTTTGCTCACAATGCCATTCCAGTTTGAACCCAGCCATATGCAAATCAGTCTTGACCTTGTGCCCCATGGGAACAGTCCAGCCAAACTGGTAAGCCAGGTACTCCCTGGACTGGAAACTAGCATCCTAGGACCGGTTTTGGGCTTTCAGCCCTCATCAGCCAGGATAGCTTGATTCCATTGGCATGGAGCGCATGGGACTCACGTCTGAGCATACCCATCCCACTCGAGGTGACAAATGCAAAAACAACAGTTGATGGACTGCAAGCAAAGAATACGTGGCCAACAGACTCTGAGGCAGCAGTGCACATTGGAGAAACATAATTTTTATCAGGAGCCCATCTTGCAGTAAAAGTTTATAGGGGTTACTTGGGGATTAAAATTAGGATGTCACTACAAGAGATAGTCGATGTCAATTGGACTGATATACTAGGGTCAGTTAAAAGACAACTGGAAAAGGTGGAATGCCTACATCTATCAATGGTAGGGCGATGGAATGTTTTAAAGATGTGTATACTCCCCAGGGTGCTTTACTATTTTCGGACGGTACCGTTGGAGCTGACACGAGTACAATTAATGCAGCTGCAATCGGTTGCAGATAGGTTTATTTGGGGCTGGAAGAAGGCCCGGCGTGCTTCAAAATATATGATGTTACCATTGCCACGAGGTGGCTTTTTACTACTTGGTTTGCTTTTTGCAAAATATGAAATATTTGGTTATTGGGGGAGAAACAATGTTGTTTGAATCCCCAAACATCTATCAGATGCTATTAGGAGTCCAGGCGCTAGAGGTTTTGCTTAAGTGTTTTGAACCAAGTTATTTTAAAAGAATGCAATTTAAAACTGTATTTGCAGCATATAAAGCTTGGAAGTGGACGGGTAAAATCATATCAATAAACCGGATTTGTTACTATACGCCTTTCGACTGCACAGAAATATTCCCTTTGATATTTTGGGATTCTAAGATGACGACATGGAGGGATAAGGGGATTCCTCACCTAGGGGATATCTATAGTGCTGGGGAAATTGTTTCTTTTGCGGAACTAGTCGAACAATTTACAATATCTAAGAATGATTTTTAAAAAAATATTTACAGATACAGGACTTTATTTATAAACACTGTAGACATTTGCCTATTCTAACTAATGAACTTCTAGAAGCTTTGACTAAGAGGGCTAAGATCGGGATTCTGGATGATATATTATTGGCAATGCAGCTTGACGACATAGAGATTCAAGATAAGAAGTGGAGGGATAGACTTGGCAATTCTGGTCTATTTGTGCAAGAATCGATTGATATGGCTAGCAAAGTTATATTGACGGCAAACTTGCGCACCCAACATTATAAAACCTTGTTTAATCTATACCATACACCTGGTAAATTGATGAAGTGGGGTGGTGTTCGTGATGGAAAATGTTTTAGGTGTCAGTCGGATGTAGCAGATATTGTACATATATTTTTTGATTGTATTGCGTTGAGACAACTTTTTTTATGTATTGCTCAATTTCTGTCCCAAACGAGGAGGGTTAATGTCTCTATTTCTAGAGAGATGATGCTATTAGGGGTGTGTGAGGACAGGGAAACTACGCAGACTTGCTATCCATTTCGATATTTTATTTTTATGGCCTTGGGCGTTGCTCGACTATGTATTGCTTCGATGTGGCTGCAACCAGAGGCGCCATCATATGAAATGTGGCGAGCAAAGTTTTATAATGTGTTTAATCCTGAATTTAATTTGTATCGTATTAAATCGCTAAAGAAAACACAAGTAGGGGTAAAAATTTGGCAGCCCATGCTACAACATATGGAGATGTCGTTTTGAAATGATGTTTTAGATGATATCCATTTTTTGATTTTTTTATGGAATTTTGCAATGTCTCTACACCACTTTGATCGTTGATCTATGTATGATTTATAATTGGTATATATGCTATGAACTGAACAATAAATAATTTTTAAAAAAAGGAGGCAGTGTACCTAACAAAAATTGGAAATATAATTTCCTATCTAGGGGTACAGTTATTAAACCTCAATATGGTTCCAGATAAATTTGTGGATTTAAAATAATAGAAGCCTCCATTTAGGAAGCGACCAAATGCTTGATCTAACTGTATTTTCGTATACCCACTGCCAAAAATTAGGTTTCAACAGCCTTGGTGTCAGGGGCGGACTTAAAAGTGGATTGAGCCAATAGTCGCTTCAAGCAACTTGCTGACCTGTATCAGCCATGGTAATTTATAAAACTTGTTGGCAGTCATCCCATTCCTTAATGCGTCACCATAGTGTACCAGGTCAGGCTGAAACCACAACCTCCTCCAGAATAACAGTGAACGTTGACCCATGTCCAACATCAGGGGATTAATAGAAGTATTATGCGGTAAATTGACCAATTTCCTCAGAGAGCAATTTTCTGATCTAGTTAATAGGGAGAGGTCAGACAGGCCCCACATCTCTGTGCCATAAAAACAGGCATCAATAGCTTTGGCATCATAAATGTGCATTTTGAGCTATTTTACTCTCTAATTAAGGCTCCTGTTATTTGCCTGTGCTTAAGAGTTAGCAAATATAGCTGAGGTTTCCATTAAGGATTCGGGGAGATGGTCACTCCCAAATAGCTAAAAAAATAATTATCATCAAGTGGCTCGCCCCCTAAATCAAGTTTCTCTTTGAAAGACCTATGCTTATTAAAAACATTATCTTAGTAATTGCTCAATTGATTTCCATACCTAAAAGGGAGCAAAATTCCAAGAAGCGATCTAAAGCAAGTTGCAGACCACTCCGAGATTTGAAAATCAATAGGGTGTCATCCGCGAAAATAAGAATCGGTGTCTTGATGCTCGTTAGAGATGGAGCATCAGTATTTATGGAGCACAGGTAGGAAACACCATCGTTGAGATAAAGCGAAAACAAAGTGGGTGCCAGAACACACCTCAGGCAATCACCATTTTAATAGGGAATCCTTCTGTCATCTGTCCTTGAAAACCCCAGCGGACCTGCGCAAAATTCTCCTCATGGAGACGAATCAGGAGTAACCAGAGTTTGTCAGGTAGGCCCAGGCTGTTCAAAACTCGCCAGACCTGGTCACGTGGGACCAGATCGTCAGCGGACTTAAGGTCGACAAAGGCCACATATAATGTTCCTCTGCCGACTGTCACAACTTTCCATTAAATTAGAGGCAAGCAGAAGATTTGATCAATAGTAGACACCTTCTTCCTGAAACCCAATTCAAAAGGGGAAATAATGGCCTTATCCTCGATCCACGTCTTGATTTTGCTTAAGATCAACCGAGCAAAAATCTTCTGTATACAGTCGATCAAACTAATCGACCGATAATTCGAAGGCATTGATCAAACCCCCTTTTTATATATTGGGCTGATCTCTGCTCCCTTCTAAGAATCTAGGATCGGAGCGCCATGAGCGATTGCGTTTGCCAACAAAAGAATGTATTGTGCCCATATATCTGTTACATACAAAAAAATGTCAGCTGGTATGCCGTCCAAACCAGGGGCTATCCCTCTGGTTTTAGCACTAAGGGCTGTCATAACATCACTCATGATGAACAATGGGTCATTTATATCAATCGTATCTTGGATTGCCGTGATCCCTGTTAGAAAACTCATTTATATTGGTATTACAGTGCCAGAATAAAGACTAGAGAAATGCTCAGTCCATGATTGCGGGGCTATATTGATGTGCATGGGATCACACAGGTATATCCCTCCCTCTTTAACAAGGGTCCAGAACCTAAAGGAGTCTTTGTGAGAGCAGGCCTGTTTAAGGTCCTGCCATCTAGCTTCATCAAATGCCTTCTTAGTCATGAGCTGAGCCCTTTTGTATCTCTTCCTGGCCACTCTAATTTCTTCCATATCCTTAACTCTTAATTCCCATCTGAGATCGCTGCGAAGGCGTCTGCATTCTCTGTTAAACCAGTTATGTTTTCTTGGGGATTTCCTTCCATGGTCTGTACAAGGAGCCAACAAATAAGGCAGCATTTTCTTAAAAAACACATTGTGCAGCGCAGTTGTGGTCATGTCGGATGACAAAAGGGCCAACCGGCTTAATTTCGTCAAAGAGGACTTTTAAATCCATATGAATTTGATCTAAGACCAACGGCGACTCAACAACCGGTGACCATTTAAGCTGTTGCATATCAGTCATTGGTATCACATTCCTAGTTGAAGCTAATGACGTGCAACCCGTTCTTCGTTTAGGGCAAAGAGAATTCAGAGAGAGACTCCTGTTTATAACAGACATATCGATGAGGGATGACCAGAGACGAAGGTCTAGAAGGATATAGTCAGTTCGACTCAAATGTAGGGCCAGATGTATGACCCTTCCATTTTGCGAGTCGCAAATTGCGTTGTATTGCAATTTGTAATTTGAGACTAGCAAAATAGAATGTATAACAGTGTCTCAGACACTTTGCGATTCCCATTGGGCAATTCGCGACCCCATTGGAATGACCAGCATTCACAGGGATGGTGGCCTGCTGGTGTCAGCAGACCACCATGTCTATGACTGCTATTTAAATAAATAAATAAAGTTGGAAAACGGGATGCATTTAAAAAAGAAAAATGAAACATTTCCTGTTTTTATTTTTTTAAGAGTAGGCAGTGGTCCAATGGACCACTGCCTACTCTTAAATGGACCACTGCCTACTCTTAAAAAATATTTCCGATGCCAGTCACATGCGCGTGGCTTACCACCTTTTTGAAATAGGTGGTAAACTCCGAGTGTTTTGCAACCGTACCTAGAAGTGCAGCTAGCTATTAGGAAGGAATGCCTTTGGCACACTCCTTTCTATTAGCAAGTTGCAAACCCTATTTTGCGAGTTTGTAAAGGGTTACCAACTCGGAAAATAGGGCTTGTACATTGCACAGACCTATTTTAGCGGTTGCAAACAGGCCGATTACCCAATTGGGACCACAAAATACGGTCGTACATCTGGCCCAGAAAGCGTTGTTATATGTGCCAACATAGTATCAGAGTAGGTTCTACCATTGGCAGCTCTTAAGCCGAAGTTTAACGTTAATGCTTTCAGTTGTAAAGCAGCCTCCGTCCACCTCAATAATGTGGAATGATCAAACTGTGGTACACCCCATACCTCCTCTTCTTTGGTTGCGTTGCTAAAGTTGCCATTATCTAAGGGCTTGAATATGGTATTAAAATCACCCCTTAGATTCAAACCTGGGTCAAGGGTGTGGGTTGAGAGTAGTTCCTCTCGGGCTGTGAAAGTATGAGTGCTTAGGCCACCCCTAACATCTCTAGAATATATATTTAAATATATCAATGTCCAATGGCCTCTTGGTTCCCCACACACGGCGGATAGCCAAAGTATCTGGTAAGTCAATATCGAGCGATTGGATTTTGCAATCTGAAGACATTCTAACCCAGATGGTAAGACCGCCAGAATGCTGACCAGCTGGTCCACGAATAGCAAGAATGAAATATTTCAGATAACTGAATTTTAAAACAGGTTCAACACTCCAGGTTTCTTGGAACAAATAGACATCATGCTGCTCGATAAAAAAAGTTCGAGTCAGGAAGAATGGTTTTAGATTTCAAGTCAGCAACATTCTAGGATAGAAGAAGAAGCCCATTATTAGCCCCAGAAAGTTTTCGAAGAATGCATTGATTAGCTGGGACCTATATAGCTTTATTGAGAAGAAGTGTGTTAATAGGTGGACAACCTACAGTGTGATGTTAAAGACAAGATTTCAGATACTAGAAGGGAATTATTTGAACATGTGCCAATAACGGCATTTCTGTGTACTGCAGAGGGAGCTCCCTGTCTGACTGGATCTCGGTCTGCTTCTGGGGTTGCCACGAGGTCAAATCTGATCTTCTTTGGCTCCCCTTTTCCAACTATCTTTCATCCTCTCCTCCTATCTGATTGCTGGGCCTTTACATCCTCTGATTTTTCTTTCTTTCTTTGTCTCTTTCTTCCTTTCTCCTTTCCTCTTCTCTTCTTTCCCCTCTTTCCTATTCTTCCCTTTTATCTCTCTATCTTTTCTTATCTTCTTTTATTGATGAACCGTTATTTTATAGTTTTTCTTTGCCTCACATGTATTTCACTTGGTTCTCATGTACTTTTTTTATCATCTTTGTATTGAACTTTGTTTAACAAAATAAAAACTTTCTTAAACTGAAAAAAAAAAAAAAAAAAAGAGGTCAACATCGTTTCTACCTGGATTACTAACGTTTGGTTGTCAGTCCACTATCCTGAGTGGAGAGTTAGCCTGTAAAGAGTTAACAAGGCTACCTCTGTCACTAGATCGGACAGAGGGTTAAGAAGGCCCCTGCCAGGAACCATTAGCAAAAGGTGGTTCTGAATACTTTAATTGAATTTTTGACTGTGATGGCAGGCAATTCCTAATATCCAGAGGTACAAAATTGTCCCTCAGAAATGTAGACCTTAAAGTCAGTTTGAGATGATCGTATAGACGATGAGAAACAGTCATCCTTCTTACACTAAAGATGTCGTCACGAATGATAGATCGACAACCCCTTACATGACGGATCCAATGTATTGCGTTGTTTTTTAGTGATTCTTCCCTTTCATAGAGGGACTTTTGTGATAGTTTAGGTACATTAATCATGAAGATGGAAGCAGGATTGAGCAGACCTTCTGACAGGTGGCCCTGTCAAAGACAACGTGTATTGTGGAAAAACAGGACGATCTATTGAACCTATTAGACGTGCTGAGAACTGTACCTGTGAAGATACATTTGTTTTAACATGATAGGATTCCATGGGCCAAGACGGAGAACAGTCTCAGTCAGGAATGGATAATAAGTTGGGAAAGGAGGTAGAACACACCAGAGAGGAAGGGGCCACCACGTGGTTAGAAAAAGGAACAAATGTATGAGAGTTAATCAGAGGTGCTGTGTTGGTTTCTCGACCTCCAGTTTCTATGGTGACTACATTTGCATGTTTAATGACTTGATCAGCGAGCAAACCAATGATTTTAAGTACCCTACTTTGTTTCTTAGTTCAGCAATTAGGGTGGTATAGTATGCATGGTCATGTGGGGGAGATGGGGGATCTTTGGTTTACCTGGACATATCCCCGCTTTTATTGGCAACATCTTGATCACTTAGAGGTTCAGATAAGACAGCAAACTGATTGCTACATATTAGCGGATCCTCAATCGAAACTTGTTACGGTATATCGGGTACCAGGTTGATCAGAACGGGAGGTGAAAGTGGGAATACTTCCTCATTTTGAGAAGCCGACTGCGCCTGTTTATTTTGTATGTTTAGGTGTTTTTTCCCCCTCTGACTACTTACACCCTTAGGGGAGGGAGGTCTGATCACTGAGGGGCCTATATCAGTCGGTCCTGATGTTAAAATGACTTCACTATTGCCCAATAAGGCATCAATTCTATCTAGTACACGGTTACTATCTGCAGTGTGCTTTCTTTTCTTTATTTTCTTGAGCCCCAACCCAACCCCCCCCCTACTGCTTTCCTTTTTCCCCATCTCATGCAAACATTAACACAATAATAGATCCTGGGTTCAAAACCTTCACAGGTTTCATCGTTAAGAGCTAAAGGAGTAGACAGGAAATCTCATACTCAGGAGACTTAGATTGGGCGATCTCAAACTGATAATGCAAGAAAAGAAAAGACCCAGAAGGAGATTTAACAAATCTCTACGCAACGCAGCCTCCTGTGAAGCTGTGCTGTGTTGCGGGACAGGGAGGGAGCAGCAGAGCACCATATCTTCAAAGATATGGCTCTCTCCTCCACTTTCCCTTGCGCCGGTGCTGATTAAAGCTGCCGTGCGCCACGCACACACCTTAGCGCCATGGCGCTAGGGTGTGTGTGTCTGAGACTAGCATAGGTTTTGTACAGGAAGGTTATCCTTCCTGTACAAAATACTATTCTAGACACAAGGGAAAGCGTTGCCCACTTTGTATGCATGCTGCACAGTGCAGCACGCATGCAAAGTCGGATAAGGAAGGAGAAATGAAAGCATTTCTCCTTCCTTGCGCCTGGTTTAAAAAGGCGCAGTTTTCTCACGCTAAACCCAATCTACTGTTTTTAGTAAATTGGGTTTAGTGTGAGAAAGCTTTGGTGGTTGCATGGGAACGCCTATGCACCACCCTTCGCACGCCCCCACTGTGCAAAGTAACGCGAAGCAGCGCAATGCGAGGATTTTGCACTGTTTTGTGTCACTTTTGTGACGCAAACACGGTGAAAAATCTTATTAAATCTCCCCCCCCCAGTGGTAAAACACTCTGGTATGGAGCAAATCAGTACCTTTGGCAACCCAGGATGCAGATGAAAGAGGGTTGGCCCAGCCTCCTCCCAGCTTCGACTGGCAAAGATGGGCCTGCCCTTGGCCTGGGCTTTGCCCAGGCATGGCCCACGCACATCTACATTGCTTAAGAGTCACCAGTAGGCAGGTGAAACAGTAGGGGGCTGTGGGAGTGGTAGTTTCTCCCCAGCCGCAGCAGTTAAACATGCAGCAAATCACCCCCTGGAAAGCTGAAGTCACAAAGCCTTGATGATAAAGGAGGTCAGAAGAGAAGAATTTGTCCTCCGTGGCAAGGGAAAGCCAAGTGTTCTCCCCCAGCACACCGAGCCAGAGCAGCCCCGCGCAGGGAGAGTGCTCCGAAGGTAAGTGCACACCGGAAGCAGAATTTGGTCTCAAAGGGAAATAACAAGATAACCTTAAAATATAAAGAGGACTGGACAACTGGACCGCAGTCAGAGCCTGACCAAGAACCAAGGGAGATGGCCCAGCCTCCTCTGGGCTCCGACCGGCACGGATGGGCCTTCCCTTGGCCTGGGCTTGGCAGAGCTTACTCTAGCTTTGGTGAAGCTGGCCATGCCCTCTCCAGAGGATGCAGTGAAGGTGTGCTACCTGGCGCAAAATGCCATGGGGAAGGAGTCCCCATGTGTGTGGTGAGTCTGTTGGGGCCAGAGGATCCCTCTGCTGCCACTGAGGAGGCCCTCGTGCTGGCTGGACTGCAGAGCTTGCTTTAGTGTTGGTGAAGCCGGCCATGCCCCTTTCCAGAGGATGTGGTGCAGATGCGCTTCCTGGCGCAAGATGCCGTAGGCGAAGGAGTCACCAGGTGTGTGATGAGTCTTTCAAGGCCAGAGAAGTACTTTGCTGCCACCAATATATATATTTACTGACAAAACCAAAGGTTACAGGATGTTCTAGTTAGGAAATACAATTAAACAAAAACTTAAAATGTGAGGCTAACTATAACGTCCCTGTAACCATTGGGCTTTTCAGTGAGTGGTAACGTCCCTGTAACCTTTGTTTGGGGGAGATGCAATTTTATTTAAATTTCAATTTCCTTGCATTTACATAGCAATCATCTACATACAACAAGGTATTCTGGGGCTAGCGGAAAACACATGAAAGTAAAGAGGGAAATTAAAGATTACAAAGTCATAAGAGAAGTTTCAAACAAAAAGGTTTTGAGATGGAGTCTGAAAAGTGATTCAGAAGGGTTGCAGCGCAGACTGAGTGGTAATGTGTTCCAAAGTTTGGAAGCCAGATAGGTGGAGGCATGACCGCCTCACCTGGCTTTAAGTGTGCACGGAACATACAGGAGCTTGAGGTTACTGGACTTCAGAGCTCTGGACTGGGAGTAAGGCCTAAGTCTCCTCTTGTGATATAAAGGGCCCTTGTGAGTGTAGGGTCTACAAACTAGAGTAACCGTGTTCACCTGGATTCTCTTAGTAATTGGAAGCCAGTGAAGATGTCGCAAGAGAGGAGAACATGATTAATGTGTGGGATTCTTTAAGATGAGGTGTGCAGCAGAATTCTGGATAACTTGAAGCCGTTGGATAAGGAAAGTCGATAGACCTGAGTAAAGACTATTGGCATAGTCCAGTTTCGCTCTAACCGTTTTTTGGGACTCCACCGGAATAAGGAAGAGCGTCCTTCTGAGGGATCTCAGGGTGGCAAAAAAAGATGCGGAGAGGGACCCAATTTGAGGCTAAAAGGTGAGATGTGAGTCAAATTTTACACCAAGGTTTCAGGCCATCTTAGTTGGGGCCGGGGCAGCACCCAACTCAGATGGCCACCAAAGACTGAGATCGGGGTAGGACTTAGTGCCAAAAACAGGATTTCATTTTTTCTGAGTTCAGTTTAAGACAACTTCCCTCCATAGAAGCCACCACACCTTTCAGGCACTGCTTGAAGTAAATCAGAGTTGTGGGCATGGTTTCATGGAAAGCTAGGAAGAGCTGGGAGTCATACGTATAGGAACCCACCCACACCCCCACCAACTTCACGAGATTAGCCAGAGGTTCCAGGTAGATTGCTAGGCATAAGAAACACGTCTCCAAAATAGGCGGGAAACACACTGTTTTTTTTTTAAAGTAAGCTGTCCATCATCCTGGGAAAAGGGCAGAAAGACGTTGCATACCACTAATGTATATGGGGCGGGGCTTGTAGGCAGGTTTCCATACTTCTAGTTTGTAAACGTTTAGAACACGATCTCTGGTCTCAGCAGCAGAACTCCCTCGCCACAGTCACTATATAAGATTTTGTCCTTTAGAAAAGCAAGGATGCAAACACCTCCATCTAAGATTACAGATACCTTTTCACAGTGGAAATGCAGAGAAAACATACTTGCTTTGCCTTTGCCATGCCCAGGAAGTTAGGATGCTTAGCACTTTACAAAAGTGAAGCTTCTACTCGGGCACCTGCTTTGTTCATACCTGTATGTGCTTCCCATTGAGGTTCAATTTATGTTAAATGAGCTTCGTGTCAGACTGCATCCTGCCCTGCATGTTTATCCAAGAAGAGTCCAGCATTTTGTGCAACACCTCTACGCACCTGGAGTAATTTCTACTGGCTAATTAGTCAGTGCTATCACGTTTGGTAAATGTATAGTGCATTTACTACAATACAACTGCATAAAGTACGCAGAGAAAATGTCTCCAGTGTCCTTGTGTGTCCGTAACTTTGCCAATGTGATTGTTCCTCGAGCGCCGTCACCAGATATCTTTGGAAAGTGGAACTTCAAGGAAAATACACTTGATTAATTTTACTTTTCAGAAGTAAGTGCTTCTCTTTTGGGGGAGATCCGATTGTATTCCCATGCATGAGGAACGTGTCTCCAAAATGTTGCTAAGGGTTTCTTTTAGTAAGCTGTCCATTATCCTGGGAAAGGGTGTCATCAATGATGTCACTGACCATGTCATAAGTGATGTGATTTTTTCCATGAATTTCTACGTTTTCTTAAATGTTAATTCCTAACTATAACATCCTTGAAACCTGGGTTTCTTTCAGTGAATTTCTAAGATTTTTTAAATGCTTATTCCGAACTATAACATCCCTGTAACCTTTGTTTTTTTCTGTGAATTTCTTAGTTTTTTCAAGTAGTGGTCGTATTTGCAGAGTGGTGGAGAAAGGGGGCTGGGCCTCCGACCAGCTCTCAAGGACGTCCTTGTGGGTCAACTACCCCTCCTGTATCCTTCAGTAAGTCCCACACAGCAGGATTGCTGAGTTCTGATAGCAGGCCATACCCCCTTTCTTCACCAGTCTGCAAACATGCCTCCTGGTGCGCAGTTGGTTGGTGGATGAAGTCCCCTTCACTGCTGGGGGTCCTTAGGAGCCAACTAGCCTACCTGTTACCTCCAGTAAGCCCCACACAGTGGGATTACTGAGAGATGGTCTCAGGCCACGCCCCTTTCTTCACCACTTTGCAAACGGGCCTCCTGGTGCACTGCTGCTTGGAGAATGAAGTCTACTTTACTCCTGAGGCCCTACATAAACCCACCAGCAGTGCATCGAGAGGCATGTTTGCAGTGTGGTGGAAAAGGGGCGTGGCCTACGACCACCTCTCAGCAATCCATCTGTGTGGGGCTTGGTGAGCTAGTTGGCCCCTAAGGACCCTCAGCAATGAAGGGGCCTTGGCGAGTTCCCAGCTGTCGTTTTTTTTTAAATCCTAGGAAGGGGGCTCCATTGCTGCTTTTGGGCCCGGGGACCACATCTCCCAGGGGCCTACCCCATTTTTTTGTTTGTAATAAAACAGATGGGGGGGGCTGCGCTGTCCCACTCCTGAGGCCGATTTCTGCCCTGAGCACCCCCATTTTTTTTTTGTTCAGGAGTGGGGCCATGCTTCCTCTTAACCCATGCCGATTTGACCCGGTGCCCCCATCCTCTGGGGCCCAGCCTTTTTTTACATTTTTTAATTTTTTTAAGGAAGGGGGTCCCTGGGCCAGTTTTGGCACCAGTGACGCCATCCCTTGGGGCCTGCCATCTATTTTTTCTTTAATTTTTGGAGGGGGCCCTGCGGCCCCCCTCCTGAGGCCAATATTGCCCCACGGACCCCACCCCCCGGGGCATGGCCACATCCTTTATTTAATTTCTTTTTTTTTTTTTAAATGGGTAGGGGACATGGCTATATTCTTGGGGACCGTGAGGCAAGACTCAAAGCCCCCGTGGTCCATTCCGGCTCCCGGACTCCTGTGGGAGCCAGCATTGCTTTTGGGCAAAGGGAGCTGCTAACATGCAGCTCCCTCTACCCAAAAGTAATTATACTTCGCTTCATGGAAACAAGAGCATATTTCCTGCTCTCACTTCCATGATGCGAAGCTGAGTTTGCTATAGCATGATGGGAGCAGTGCTCCTGCCATGCCATGGCAAACTGCAATGTCCTGCGGGTGGGCACCCCAGGACATTGCTGCCGCCGGCCCTGGTGGGTGGCGGTCCCCAGGACCATTTACGGCTCCAGGAAAGGGACCGCGCACCCCCATTCCATCTTTGAAATAGCCTGGCTATGTGGTGGTCCCTGGGATTGTGTCGAGTGACTCCAGCCCTCCCACACTTTACTTTTAAAAATTGCCCCAGGGATGTGCAGTCCCCGGGGCTGCATGGGGGGCTGGAGCCACCCCATACATATTTCTAAATGTAGCCCCGGGGAGGTGGCAGTCCCTGGGCCAGCAAGGGGCCTGCTTGCTCCCCCATCCCCATTTAAGATAAATAGCCCTGGGGAGGTGGCAGTCCCAGGGGCTGCGTGGGGGGGCAGGAGCCCCAACGCATTTTTTTTATGTTTAAAGCCCCGGGGAGGTGGCAGTCCCCAATGCTGCAGGGGGGCCACATAGCCCCTGCATTCAATTTAAGCCCCGGGGAGGTTGCGGTCTCCATGACTGGGGGCCGGTGGGGGCCCCCGCATCTAATTTTTAAATTGCCCCTGGGACCTGGCCCACCCAAGGGCTTCAAGTTTTTTAAATGAAAAATTTGGCCATATGCACGGATCCAACACGAATCCCACCAGCAGTTTTTGTTTTGATGCTTTTTTGGGCCCTGGGGTCCCTGTGGGACCCCCTGAGCTGGCCTAGGGGGTCTGGGTGTCTACCCTGCCCCCTTTTCTTAATTTGTAACTTTTTTTACCATTTTCCTTGTGAGTTGGTTTAACCGAGTCACAAGATGACTGCCAACACTCCCTTGTTCGAAGTGTTGACAGCCAATCAGATCTCAGGCACAAGTTCAGGAGGGTGCGGATCCTCTGCGACCATATTTGTTTATCTGAGAAAGATTTTCATTTCTCAGGAACTACTGAACAGGTTAACACCATTTAATTAAAAAAGTGCACTGTGGACCAAGAGCTACCTTTTTGCCAAATTTGGTGTAATCCACTTCACCAGTTTGGGCTGTAGCTGCGTCAACAATTTCCTGGGGAAATTAACATAGAGAAAAAGCGTTTTCGCCCCCCCCCCCCCCTTTATTTCTCTGCCCTGTTGGACGGATCACCCCGAAATGTTCTAGACAATAGCTAAAGTGAGTAGGCCATAAGTTTTGAAATTTTCACTAAGATTTTCCAAACAGCGCGAAAGTTATTGGCAAAAGAAAAAAACGCTTTTTGAATAGAACCAAAGGTCCTAACTATAACTACTGACTGGCGACTTCCAGTAGGTAATATATAGGCCCAGATTGATCCACCAAGGGTGCATCGCCGGTGGGCATGTCTTTGACTTATCTCCCATATGTTGCCCAAGTTGGATCAAAACTAACCCTGGGCGATGTACTACGCTCGCGTAGTTTGAGAAGTTTGCGCTACTTCGTACTACGCAAATTGCATGTAGCACAGTGCAAACACGCGTAGCGTAGTGCAGTAGACATTTTTTGCTTGCTCGCGGTCCTCAACGTCAAGTTGGCGACCGCGAGCGAGCAAAATGACATCCCAGCGAGACTGTTTCCTCATTCGCGATCAGCAACATCAAGTTGCCGATCGGGAGCGTGGAAAATAAACCTCCCGGCGAGATTCTCAACGCGAGGAGGTCAGGTTTCTCATTGCGAGTGGTTGCGTATGCTCGTGACCGCCAGCGATGAGAAACTACCAGTCCGTGTTGAGAAAGCTGCCGCTCGAGTAGAAATCTACTCCTGCGGCAGAAAACGACCGTTTGCACTGTGCAAGATGTGGTTTGCACTGATTGCACAGTGCGGACAAGCATTCGGCACTGTGCAATCAGTGCGAACAGCAATTTACACATTGCACTATGCAGTTCGCGTAGCTACGCGTAGCTCGCCTAGTGCGATGTGCACTTCACGTAGCTACGCGTAGCGCTACTACACCCAGGGTTACATTCAAAACCTTGACAGAGCTTCATGTGAGGGGAGTAAACAAAGAATGTCACCTAGACTAGGTGACAGCATGCGATGCAACCAGTGAGTATACAATGAAATAACGTTTAATAAGAAGTTCTGCGGAACCCACAACAAGGCCAACAAGGGAACAGAGCCCGCAGAAACCAGCCAAACCTCAAAAAACCTAAAGGCAGTCCCTCGGGAAACACTACACAGCACTTAGAACCACAGCACCGGGGGATAACCACTGAGGCTGGTACAGGACCGTTTTGAACTGCAAAATTAACCTAACAAATTGAAGGAAAAATGGAGCAGCAACAAAAGAAGCCAAACAAGTCCCACAAAAAAAGAAAAAGTGTGCAGACGCCAAGCCAGACTCAGTCCCACATAACTCATGTGCAACTTCTGAATGTAAACAGGGCTGCTGCCGAAGCAGGTCATCATCGGACCCTTGGCCAAAAACCCAACTAATGGTTAATAAATGGAAAAAAAACCTGTCTTCTTCCACGATTCACCATTCTCAGAGGCGCACACTATGTTTAGTACATCATTGCAGCCAGGAGGAAAACACATAACACCAGGATTCAATGCCTCTTCCCGACTTCACAAGAAAGCATGCACAGGTAAGGAACTCCTGAAACACATGGATACCATACACCTGAAAACCAGGGGATCCCAGGTCGCTCCTGATATGCCAGAAAACTGCCGGCAGTCAAGTGCCCAGCATCGATTTGTCACAGGTCTCCCCCCTAAACAGCATTTGCAAAGTGAACAGCTCATAACGTCGAACCAACATAAGTATGTGAAGCTAACAAGCAACAAGAAATGGGTGGAGCCCTAAAGTATCGGACCCAGACAGTCACACAAGATTGATCTAAGGGCCCATCCTGAAAACAGCAGTCCTTACCTTTGCCAAGTCAATCTCACTCAATGCAGGTCAGCTGCATGAAAGTTAACATAGGACTTGCCTGGCCACAATCTGCAAAAACTTGCATATAGCAGAGGCTACCCTGTAACTCACATCTAGAGCATGCTTATGTCCCATTGATCGTGGAATCCAGGACAGGAAGAGCAATGAAAATGCAGACTGCCAACATAAAGCACCCAGAAACCAGTCCTACATCTTTCCGTCATCCTGAGTAGTCTAAGAAAAAAACATTTGTGGAGATTACACAATGCATAACATTATGCCATATTAAATGTTTTTATAAGGCTGTTTTAATTAAATATTTGCCTTACATTGAGACACACTGGCATAAAGTCTCACAAGCTAAGAAAATTGGGCCTCAATAATACCAACAAATTAACTAACCTCCGGCAACTCGAAAACTCCCTCTTTGCCTGGAACAGGCTTCCCCTGGCGTGGAGTGGAAGAGTGTGGCTCACTGATTAGAGCGGCAGACCCTGATGCAGAGGTCTGGCCCGGGACCAGGGTTCAATTCCCGACGCGGCAGGGTCCTGAGCCCAAAATGTCCACGGACTCGATAATTCTCGCCTCGGTGCCTATTCTAATCATGGGGTCCCACGCTGCAACTCTGGGCAATAGAAGCTTAATCTCCACTATGACGGCCCACCCGCTGCGGGATGCCTGGCTTTCACCCTGGGGATACCCAGTAGGGGTTATCTCACAGGGAAAAAGCCAGGATGGGTTCCCAAGGCAAGCGCCTTGATGCCTTCGGGTGATACGTGCGCTATATAAATTGCAATACATACATACATTTACATTTACAGGAAACACTTCTTTCACCCTTAACCCTTACTTTATTTCCTCCAAATCCCTCTTCATTTCCTTCAACAATGCTGCACCCAGCAACCAGACCAAATCTTTCTCACCTTCTCATCCCCCAGTTTGCCTGTTCACCAATACTACCAGTGACTCATTGCTTAATTGAAAGGTAACCTTCTTGTTTACCATCATCTTCTACATGCTAACACTAACGCCAATTAAAGAACATTCAAACAGGATATTCCACTCTCTTGTCTCACCCATGCTTCAGGCCACCTCTCTGAGCACCTCATGCCTTCCACTACAGACCAACACTTCCTATGCTCTTTGCTTATTAACATATTCCATCATCACATGTCTGACCGTGCTGGGTTGTACACAATATTTCAAATATTCTGTACATCCCAGCTCCCTGAGGCCCTTACTCCCCAACCAAATAACACACTCAAAATGATTGCACAACTGTGCTGCAGCCCTCTTGTCTGGGTAATTAGTGGTCAGTCAGTGTGCCAATAATTTCTTGTGTACACGCCTTTTCCCCAATCCCCAGGGAAGACTCTACCCCTACTGTGTTGTACCACTGCCCCAAACCAAACCTGCTCATACAAGGCACTATTGGGTGCTTTGCTCTGCAATAATGCAATTACCTGCAGGCGAACCTGCTATGCATGCCCCCATCTAATGCCCACCATGCACCTCTGTCTGGTGCCTGAACCCAAATATTCACTTTAAATGAATGCCCAAGAAAGGGCCAAGATGGTACAAGCAATCCATTCACCATGTGTTTTTTTTGCACTGCCTTGTAGGCACCATACGCTATAAGCATACATTATGATCCAATGGGCCCCAAATGAAATTCTCATCCTGCCTCATAAAAGCATGGAATTCTTCATTGTGTTGCACCCATGCAAGCCTCCAAAGTTCACCCACAAATTGCAAAATTCAATGAAATATTGATCAAGCACTGGCAACGTGAGAAGACCTGACTTTTATATGGTGCATCCTGCACTCACATTGGCACACCATTCACTCTGCACTCACATGGGCAGTCTTTTACCTCTGGTGTACTGGGAAAAGGAGCAAGAACCACAAAGGAGACTCTGCCTGCTCTGGTGTGATAACAAATGGGCACAACCAAGAGCTGGTAGAAAGAGAAACACAACTCTGAGAGAGCACGTAGGGCTGAAGCCAAGAGAATACTCAGGACAAGTGCCAGCAAGTACCTTGTGCACCATGCACAGTGTAACACAAGATCCGTTTATTCACTGGCAACCTTGGGAGGGTGTCTACATGGGATTTAACAGAAGCGTGCTTAGGCAAATTAAGTAACAGACATTGCAGCTGCATTTTGCACAATCTGAAGGAGACGGATAATACAGACATGCCAATCGAGATTGCATTTCTATAATCCAAATAGTGTGAAATAGCTGCCTGGATCACTGATCTTCTTCCTTGAACTCAAAGGTAAGAAATCATTTCCCTTACGCTATTCAAAGGGTATTATGCACCAGTGATCAATTTGACAGGTAGAGAGAAAGTAAGATAAGCATTGATAGTAACAATAACCGAACATTCTTGGCTCTAGTAGCAAGGGATTTCGGTGGGACCAACCAGAGGTCCAGGTCTCTGAATGATTCCCTAGTCTTGGGATGATTCTCTAGAACCAACACCTCAGTGTTATCTGTATTCAAACTCAACCTGAAGCAAGACATTCTGGATTTTTTTTAAACCGAGAAAAAGCATAGTTAAAAAGTAAAGCCAAAGGAACAAATTAAAACAACAAAAAGGATTAAATAAAAGGAAAAGGGACTGAAAGTGCATAACAGTTTTTAATAAATTAATGTACATACATGAAAATTCACAACATAAAAACCCTTTCCTATTGCATTTGTCAGAGTTTACTGTGTTGAACCCCTTCCTATTGTATTTGGCAGAGGACTTGCAAGTTAAAGCCCCTTCCTGTGATGGTGGTGGAGCCTCTGGCCCACTCTTAGACCTGTGGCTTACAGCATATTATCTTTTGGTGACTACCTAAGCACTGGCAGTAAACTGCTGTCAAGCCAGGCCGACAAAGCATTGCGATAAAAAAAGTTGTTTTGGGGGAGGGGTTAACCAAAACCTGTGCCATCTATCAATCAATCAATCAATAATTTATAACGTGTACTACTCACCCGTGAGGGTCTCAAGGCGCTGAAGGGGGTGGGGCGGATACGGGATAGCTTCGGCTGTCCGTGTTGAACAGCTCGTTATAACAAGTGTCCCTGAAAGCAAAGCAAGTCGTTGCAATGTCAGTTTTGCATATGATACAAGATTAATTTTGTAATGCGGATGTTAGTCCTCTTGAAACGAGTCAGTCAGGCAAGCATTTAGTCAGTCTTTACAACAAGTTCCACTAGATGTCGCTATTGTTCCAGGTATCAGAGTAAGGTTGCTGGACCAAGGTATTTTTTTTCTAATTCTGAATGTTGCTGTGTCACATCTGAGGAACGGAGGGGCAGATTTACAACAAAGTAACGCAGCACGGTGCAGCAAGTCATTTTGCTGCGCCATGCTGCGTTAGATTGGAAAGCACAGAGATGTGACATATTTACAAGAATATGTCGCATCTCTGTGCTTCCCCTGCGCTGGCCGCACAAACTGCAGCCATGCGCCGGCGCAGGCACCCCATGGTGCAAGGATGCCTGCGTCGTGGGGAGATTGTTTTTGTGCAGGAAGGGGCACCTTCCAGCACAAAAACAATCACAAGAGGCTTTTTCCTCTTTCAATGCGTGATGTAGAATGTAGCACACATTGAAAGAGGAACAAACAAGGAGAAATGAAAACATTTTTCCTTGTTGCGCCTCGCTACGCCATCTCTAGGGGGGTAGCATTCACACGCATCTCCAGATTTACGATTTCTCGATTTCTCATAAATCTGGAGATGTGTCTTGTTCTATGGGCGTTGCGTTGGAACACCCACAGCAACATCCATGGCACTCCCCTTCAACGCACTATGCTGCGTGTGAAGGGGCCATATTTACAAGGAGAGGAAAGTCACGCAGGGTGGCATTTCCTCTCCTTGTAATTATGGAGGAGCCACCAGTACGTCACAAAAAGTGACATAGTGGTGGCGCAGGGGGCTTGTAAATCTGCCCCGGATTGCTAAGCAGGGGGCTCGTTTTACCTTTCGGCAATCAGTTCAGCTTACTGCGGTTTGGAAACGTCGTATTCCGTTCATACATGTTGCCCAAGCTTTAGAGATACACACGTACCAAAGACCACGTCCCATTCCACCGACCGAAGTCGTGTTTAATTCACAGTCTTGATTTCACAAAACATTTTCAGTGTAAAATAATATACAAAACAATCATTATTTGTAAACATATATATTAAACAGCCAGCATTCGTTGACAAAGACAATAGTCCAAGCTGCTTGAGGTGTATGTCATCTGTGTTATACATACAGATCCCGTAACAGAAACCTCAGCGAGACAACACATTTCTGCTCGGGTGGCACACTATGGAAATGGCTTACATTTTGTTTACGCGCTTATGCGTAAGCCACACCCTTAATTACATAGGCCATGCCCCTTTTTGAGACCCCTCTTCCTGCACACACTTTTCTCTCCTCTCTTAAAGCCCTGGTCTTTCGTCAGACTGGTTTTATGAGGTTGCCACCTTACACGCGCTGGCACACTCTAGCTGCTTGATACAGAAGGCTTGGAAGCCTGTGATAAGTCTTTTTTTTATGTCTGACTTTATGTAAATGAGAACAGCAGACTATTTCAAGGGCTCATGCCTGCTTTACCAGAGGCCATATTACGGAACGTGCCCATCGTAGGGCATGTGCATTCACTTTACTTGCCCCTGGGGTTCTTTGGTATTACAAAAGAGCCCACAGACGATTGTGCGGTCCTTTATTTAATACAGATAAAGCTGGCGCACATATAGCTCCAGCGCTATCATCAGAAGGTGTTCCCTCATTTGCATGGGGGCGTGGCCCAGGGCAGCTCGAGTCTGCGTCTGCCCTGGGGGCGGAGCATTCAATCTAATATGGCAGTCTCCTCGTCAGTGCTGAGCGCACCTTTGAAAGGAAACTGCACCACATGTATAATGCTGCCCCTGGTGGCCAGTTTAGAGAAGGGTAAACAGTCTCCAGGGAAAAGAGAGAAGCATGTATGTTGATGAATGTAACCAGTGGATTGACCTCGGGCAAAAGTTAGAGTCTGTTATGATTCACAGGTGCTTGAACTTCAGTGTGGGAAACGGGGTGGCTCATGGGTCGGCGGCCACTTGACTGGCAGTGAGGTGGATCATCGTTCCATTTAGGTACAGAAACCTCTCACGCGGTAATCCACCCATGGACCTGCAGCATCCTTTCTCATGTTTGGATCATCCTGAAAATCACCTCCTTTTGTTATCTGTTTAAAGAAGGTCTTTATTTTAAACAAAGTGCTTAATCCAGACCAATATAAGAGCGGAACTCTGTTTCCACATCAGGAATAATATTGATCTGGAACCTTCATAAGATGTATCGATAGGCAGGCGTTGTCTCATTACAGCACCCTCCTTGAGTCTACTCCCTAAGAAAAAATGGTAAAATTAAACCCTGCTTGTTTATTCTTTGCCTGCTCGGGCTGGTGTGAAGAGCTCTACAGCTCTCCTGGCACCCACCTGTCTGGTACCTGCAAGTGTGGTGTGCAGCTACTGAGGAGATTCCAGATTAGAGGATCAGTGAGTGAGGTCCTCTGGCTGCATACTTTAAGGCTGGTAACTGGTTGGGAATGGTCCTGAGAAGGGTCAAATCAGAAGGCCCATGGCCTGGGCCGGAGGAAGATGATCCTTCCTAAGTCAGAAACAGTTACAGCAAATAATTCACAGTCGATTTCTATGTCACTGACTATTAATTGGTCCCAGATACAGATCCACAAAACCAGAGTATTGGATTTAAAGATCCATTATCTTAGTTTGCCCAGCTCCAGGGACTGGACTCATATGTAGATCTCATCTTCTAAGTGACACTGGATGATTCTAGACTTTCTGAGCTATCAAACTATGTGAACATCACTCTGCGCTTCTAGGGATATCAATGTGCATTGTGACCAAACCTAGGTTCACCGCAGTATTCCAGGCATCACACCTAGTGGCAAAACGAACGACTGCGGCCAAAACTGAGCCTGGTTTGAGTGTCCAGAGTTGCACAGACTCTCGAATAACAATTTATCACAATTTGTTCTATAGTTTGAATAATCAACAACCTGTGAAGTGATAATAAAAGAATGACAGCTTTATTGGCCCTTCATGGTGGGAGAAACTAATTCTGGTGACTCATAGAGTTGCAGCCTGATAGGTGCACTCATCCCCATTCTCCAATCCCACTCTCCCCACAGGCAGTGCCCACACCTCCCACGCACCCTTCTCCCTGCAACACCACAAAACACACCATCTCCTTTGCAGGCACCGCACCATCCTCTTCCCCATGAAACCTTAGTTTCCTGCCTGCTTCATGAACCAGTCTCTTGATGAACCCCTCCCCCATCGCGATCACCTATTGTGTCTAAAATATTTCGATGCCCTCTTAGACTACTACACGTTTCCTGTTAACTTCACTGGTAGAGATCAGTCTGAGACTAACCATTCTGGATGTTAGCTCCCCACGCTTTAGAAGGTATTTCCCTGGAATGGGGGATTAATCTGTAGAACTAACAATTACTCAGACATTTCAGATATTTAGCACCTGCTCTGAGTGTTACACAGGGGATAGGGAGGATGTTTTCGAATGGGGAGGCTATGGACTCTCTGAAGGGAGCACTGTGGGTTCTCCCTGAGTGGTGAGGTGCCTCTGCCAATGTGGGTGTCGGGTACCCTAAAAATGTACATCTATCAAAATGCCCACAATCACTGGATCCGAGACGGTGTTAAACCTCAATTCCACAAGACAATGGGTCCCCACATTAAAGCACCTCCCAATGCACAAAAATCAGAAATACAATTTATTAAGCAAGTGGGCCCACTCAGTAACTGATTTCTAGATCAATAGAAAGTTAAAGAGATTTATTACAAAATTCAAAAATAAATTATACAGAGGCAATGCAATGAAGGCTCTCAATGAAAAGAGCAATATAGAGAAATGCAAAATCTAAAATTATTCTGAATACCGAGTAGGCAGAAAAATTTGGAGACCAATGGACAGCAGCCCTAGTAGAACAGAAACGCCTTCTGGCTCCCCCCAAAATCGTTTTTTTAATATATTATTTTCACATATGAAATTACCATAAGCTGCAAAACCACTGTGGTGTGAGCAAATCTATAATTTCTTCAGTAAATCAGAGCACATGAAAAATAGACATCTTATTACCTTAACACCTAGGCACTATCCCGAATAGGACACTTTACCCCGCACGCTTTTACTACGCGTGCCATTACCCCGCAGTTTTTACACCGCAAAATCTTTTACAATGCAGGACTTTACAACACAATCCATTACAACGCATTCCCTATTACAACGCAATTTATCATTCTAACTCGATCGTGGCGTTACTTTGGGGAACGCGTTGTAATAGTTTGCGGTGTAAAGCTCAGCGTTGTAAAAAATTTTGCAGTGTAAAAAATGCGGGGTAATGGCACTGCGGAGTAACACATGCAGGGTAAAGAATGTTTCCCCACTATCCCACTGCATGAATAATTATTCTGCCCCCTCTATGTTAATGTCGTCCGGAGATTCTAGAACAAACTAGATATTGAACAACAGTGTGATATATGAATGACTAGCGCACAGTGAACCGGCGGAAGGACCTTGAGGTGAAAGTTGCTGTTTGCGACTGAACTGGGGAAAGTTCATTGAGAGCAGAATAAACAGTGACAGTGGAAATAAACAAGTACATCTCAGCCTACGTGCTACAGAAATGGTGAGGAGAAAAGTGGGCAGAGGAGAAAAACATGAGTGACAAGGTGACTTCCAACTTAAACAAGATAGTAATTATACCTACATTAAGGACTAGGTAAGAAACATCTGTAAAATGCACTTCTGCACATCATAGAGAATTTGTTTGAAAAGCAAAGTAATATGTTAATGTAAATGTATAATGGAGTTTGAAAATACTTTTTTCACGTTGCTAATGAAGCACACAAATATAAATACATAAAAATCACTGCTATATGTGATACAGCAGTTTCTGTGGCATAGAGGGAAGAGGTCAGAATCCCTATGGGGGAGGGGCTGGCAGGTTGTTAGATGAGATAGAAACGATGATGCAGTGAAACATAAAGTCTCAGATTTACTAAGAATTGTGCCAGGGGTTGCGTTACCTTTTGTGGTGTAGCTCCAAAGAAAAAATCTATTTTGCCATTTTGTAAGCACCGCAAAGTCTATTTGTGTGTTTTAATAAATAGGAAATAATGAAACACAGCACATAGATCTTCCTTGCAATACTTTACAATGGGTAGACATTGCAAGGGTGGAGCATAAGCGTTTCTGTGTATCCATCCATATATTTTGATACAAAGCCAGATTCACAGAGACTTTGAACTTGGGTTTGCTCCAAAATGGTGCACCTACCAGACAGAGGTGTAACGAGGAGAAATATATTTTCTCTTTGCTAATTTTTTAGGTCTTGCCTGAGCCCGCGCGCATGCGCTGCTCTGCGAGACTTGAAGTGAGGGCTTTTAAACTCCTAACACACGCTCGTGCGTGTGCCCCTACCCCCGCTATTGGCCTTTGCATGCGTCTTTCTAAGAAAGACAGCATGCAATTGGGCCAAGTGGGGTGCATGTCCCGCCTTCATTGGTTCTTGGCCTAGGCTTCTCAGGAGCGAGGAGCATCGGCATCTGTTTCCAATTATCGCGACCAGTCGCGTCAATTACAAAGAGATGGTGGTTGCGCTGGCCCTGGTGCACTTTTGCTTGTTTGTAAAGTTACTGAGTGACACGGAGAATCTTGTACATTAATGGAACACTTACTTTTACGACAGCCTTTGAGTCTATGCTACATGTGCGCAATAACCTGAAAAATGCTTTTGAGGTCAACATATAACTGCTTTGTGGTGACATTTTTCATTGCATACTTATTTAAGTCTCCTTTTGAGGCACACACGTTTTCATTAAAATCCTAAAGCCTTAATTTGTTGTGTTGGATCATTAGTACCAGAGCCATACATTTGTTTAAAATTGGGTGCTATTTCTCCCTTTTTTGACTTTTTGTTGTCAGTAAAACATTTTACACTTTTAAAATGTACCCGTGCCAGGCTGTAAACGACTAACGAGCTTTTGTTTTTTTGCAACGATTGCGCGAGGGTATCCGCTTTTTTTCGCCTAACATATTTAAATGTGTAGAAGAGCCCCTAGCATTTCATTTATGCACTAGTTTAGGCACTCTGCGTAAGTTGGTAACAAACCAGCGGCGCCACTGTTACAGGCCCTCTTTAGACTTCGCAGGACGTCGAGCCCCCCTACCGGCGCTTTCCGAACCAGCCCCATTCAATGAAGTGAAGCCCCTTATCTAAACGCCCCGTTCCCCGGCCAACAATTGTTAGAAGTTAAGCTTTATGGGAAATTGTTCATTGAAGGCGTATTTAAGTCTCGCCAGCCCCTAAATACACTGTTTTTGAAGGGGCTTAATTTCAGCCGCAGTATGGCTAAACGTAGATGACAAAAATGTCCAAAAACATTACAAATTACACAATACTGAATTATTAGCATAAATTTTTTATTTTTTTTTTTATTTTTTTTTAAAACCTTTATTGTGCAATATCAGTAAACAGTTACGGGCCTACAACCACCTGGCCGGCCTCAACAATGTCCAAGCACTTACACAAACGATACGGCAACTCGGCAGCACGATAAGAATAATTAGCAAGTATTCAGATTTACACTAGAAGCCTCAGACTGCCGAGAAACAGGAAAATTAAGGTTCAATTTTGAAATTATATAAGCAACATACAGAAAAGGGTAGGGACAAAGAAGGATCAGTAACCATACAATCACCAAGAGCAAGAGTGAGCAATGTCCACAAAGGATATCTAACGAACAGGGAAACATAAGCAAAGAACGGCACTTAAACAGCAATGAAAGGATAAATAACCATCAGAATATTTCGTGCCCGTCCGTACCCACCCCACATCAAGGAACCCTACTGACCCAAGAAAAAGGAGAAGAGAAAAGGAATTAAAAAAAAAAAGAAAAGAAAAAATCAGGCCCATAGAAACAGAAAACTGACAAAAAGAAAACCCCCCCTCCACACCCCCCACCCAACACACATGCAGAGGCTACGGCCTACCCCCCCCCTAGCAGTGCGTCTGTCGCCCAATAAAGAGTACCCGAAATGCAGACAGAGAAAAGAAAGACAGAAAAGAAAAAGTAAACGATATTAATTAATTAATCGGAGGAGGGCCATACACATGCGCTCCCGGTCTCCCAAGCCTCAGGTTCAATCTCCACCCCAAGAATACATGTCAACCGTGATGAACAACAATTACCGTAACGAATGGGGAGAGACAGCAAAAACAGCGCAGCTGAACGTTACATTAAAACATGTCAGTCCGATCCTCCGCCAGCCAAGCATCCAGCAAGTAGAAAAGGGAACACCTAGCCCTGGCCTGTTCGTGCAAGCCCCCCTAAACATGGCTCCCGAGGGGAGCCCGTCCCATCCACCACAAAGGAACTAAATGTCCACGTACGGCGGAGCGGGCTGTAGACACAAAATGGACGCCGCCAGTC
This sequence comes from Lissotriton helveticus, assembly GCF_964261635.1. Lineage (NCBI taxonomy): Eukaryota > Metazoa > Chordata > Amphibia > Caudata > Salamandridae > Lissotriton > Lissotriton helveticus. Next base: position 222,284,886 of record NC_136061.1, on the reverse strand, counting down.
ACCAAGATGGCCATCTTCCTCGACAAGTATCGCCCCCAAGGTCGCCCGACGACACTCAATCCAGAGCAAGGAAAGTGGGGCTCGGAAGGAAGAAGCCGTCAAAGGAGCGAACAGTTGAAAAGGCATTGTCTGGAGTGGTAACGACGATATCGCCAACGAAGTCTCATCCCCCAGGTGGGAGAGATACACAGCTGTGTCGCAGGAGCTAGCAGACGGCCGTCCGCGGGTACCCACATCATCCAGGAGAATACGCTCCGCCTCGCAGTCGCGCGGAAACATAGTAGCCCCCTCGGGAAACGGAGAAGGCAAGTCGACATCCCACTGGGAGCAGGACCTCCGTGTCCGCCTCAAAGTGTAATGCACGCCATCAAGCTTATCACCCAGCTCTCGATAACCATCCCTCCACACACAGTGTAGGTCCCCAAGAGCAGCGAGAATGGTGCCACAGGATAGCACAGATCGGTGATTCCACACCTCCGTGTTTCTAGAAGACCCGCATATCCCATAATACTTCACCTCGATAGGCAGGGCACTGCAGACCAACTCACGCAGGGCACCATCAAACGTGTCCATGGAGGGAGAATAGCAATAAGATGGGGGCGAGGATGGCACCGGCAGACAGCAGTCCAAGGTATCTACGCCAGCAAGGCATACCTCGAAAAAATCACCCTCCGGAACAGCCATCCCCACATCAATGCAAGTCCGGGGTAGATTCAGGGGCGGCCCGCCAAAATCGGGAAACTCCGAAAATGGGGTCGACGTCGCTCACCTCCAGCTTTCCTCAATAAAATAGCACTCCCAGGGGGCTGACATCTCGCAAACGCTCTTCAGGCGCGCTGCGGGAGGAGCAGCGCTCCAGCCGAGAAATTCCGTTCCCGCTCTCAGTCAGCAGCCAAGATGTCACAATGGGCCGGCTCCGACCAGGACCAAAGGGCCGGTGTTGATCAGTTAGGACCCGGCCACATCGAGCGGACGAGGTCCCGGCTTCAGGGCGGCGGAGGCCACAAAAGAACCTCTCGAGTAACTCCGGTTACCGGGCTGGTGGAAACTCCGGAAAAACACGAATGAAGGCAGCGCGCAATCACCGGCACCCCGCTGCAGCGCGACCTCAGGATAGTAATCAGGATTAACAGCGGGGCTCAAAGTTAGTGGAGCCGGGAGCCTATACGTCTGCTCCGGTGGCCATCTTGGCTCCTCCTCTTATTAGCATTAATAAACAAATACTAAACATTTTAGACTCTTATTTAACCCGTTAAGTGTATGCGTCGGCCAACGCGAGCACTACCTCGGTAGTGCTGCGCATGTCCGTTGGCCGACACGGCCCTGCCCGCGCAATAGAACGCCCGCATCTGCCGCGGTTAACGTGTTGAACCAAAAGAACAGCTTTACAGAAAAATAAACATGTTTAGCCTTGCTTAACCCAGTAGTGCTTTATTAAACCAATTTAATTAGATCCTCGTGCGTTTTTCTGTTCAACTCCCCTTTGCTTTCACTCTTTACTTTTAAAGTGCGGCCACGTAACAATCTTGATCCTACATTAATCAAAAAATTTGTGTTACACGCTGAAAATGTGTGCTGCTGCATTTTTACTATTTACTTATAACTATGTTGCCATCAGATACCAACAGCATTAACACTTTTACTGTACCGGCGGGATACCTTTCAAGTACTTTTTCACTCAGCATCCCATTTATTATGTCTTCCTGTTGATTTGCATTCCTTTAACAATCAAACATACATTTGATGACATAATTACACTGCACTCAATGCAACATACACTCCAAATACCACTCAGTGCCACAGAATTACACACCACATAATCACACTCTACTGAATGCAACATACTCCACACAATACCACTCAGTGCCACATAATTATATGTTACATAATTACACTGCACTCAATGCAACATATACTCAAATCCCACTGTGCCACATAATTACACACCACATAATTACACTCTACTAAATGCAACATACACTCCACACAATACCACTCAGTGCCACATAATTACACGCCACATAAATAGACTCTACTCAATGCAACATAAATACACTCCACATAATAACACTCAAAGCCACATAATTATATGCTACATAATTACACTGTACTCAATGCAACATACACTCCAAATACCACTCAATGTCTCATAATTCCACACACAACATAATTACACTCTACTGAATGCAACATACTCCACACAATACCACTCAGTGCCACATAATTCCACACACAACATAATTACACTCTACTGAATGCAACATTCTCCACACAATACCACTCAGTGCCTCATAATTACACACCATATTATTACACTCTATTGAATGCAACATACACTCCACACAATACTACTCAGTGCCACATAATTATATGCTAAATAATTACACTGTACTCAATGCAACATACACTCCAAATACCACTCAATGTCTCATAATTCCACACACAACATAATTACACTCTACTGAATGCAACATACTCCACACAATACCACTCAGTGCCACATAATTCCACACACAACATAATTACACTCTACTGAATGCAACATTCTCCACACAATACCACTCAGTGCCTCATAATTACACACCATATTATTACACTCTATTGAATGCAACATACACTCCACACAATACTACTCAGTGCCACATAATTATATGCTAAATAATTACACTGCACTCAATGCAACATACACTCCAATTAAAACCACTCAGTACCACATAATTACATGCCACATAATTACACTCTACTCAATGCAACATAAATACACTCCAGATGATACCACACAGTGCCACATAATCATATGCTGCATAATTACACTGCACTCAATTCAACATACACTCCAAATACCACTCAGTGCCACATAATTATATGCTACATAATTACTCTGCACTCAATGCAACATACTCTCCAAATAATACCACTCAGTGCCACATAATTACATGCCACATAATTACACTCTACTGAATACAACATACACTCCCCATAATACCACTCAGTACCGCATAATTACACACCACATAATTACACTCTACTCAATGCAACATAAATACACTCCACATAATACCACACAGTGCCACATAATTATATGCTACATAATTACACTGAACGCAGTGCAACATACACTCCAAATACCACTCAGTGACACATAATTACACTCTACTGAATGCAACATACACTCCACAATACCACTTAGTGCCACATAATTATATGCTACATAATTACACTGCACTCAATGCAACATACAATCCAAATAATACCACTCAGTGCCACATAATTACACGCCACATAATTAAACTCTACTGAATGCAACATACACTCCACACACTACCACCCAGTGCTGTATAATTATATGCTACATAATTACACAGCGCTCAATGCAACATACACTCCAAATAATACCACTCAGTGCCACATATTTACACGCCACATAATTACACCGAATACGACATACACTCCCCATAATACCACTCAGTACCACATAATTACACTCTACTCAATGCAACATAACCTCACATAATACTACTCAGTGCCATATAATTACACTCCACATACTTACACTCTACTCAATGCAACATAAATACACTCCTTATAATACCACACAGTGCCACATAATTATATGCTACATCATTACACTGCACTCAATGCAACATACATTCCAAATATCATTCAGTGCCACATAATTACACTCTACTCAATACAACATAAAAACACTCCACATAATACCACTCAGTACCACATAATTACACACCTCGTAATTACACTCTACTGAATGCAACATAAATACACTCCACATAATACCACTCAGTACCACGGAATTTTATGTTAACATCTTTTTTTAATCAGGTTTTTCAGCTGTATATGCTTAACACTTTCATTATAACTTTTCAACATGATGCACAGCAGCCACAATGCTCTACAACATAACCAAAAGTTCTGGCTAAACACATAAAGTCCCAAACGCGAGACCTATTGGCTATGCCAATGCTTGTTTTTCTATGTGAGCTGCCTTCTGCAGGCCACATAGAAAGAGGAATTCACCTCCAAGAATAGTTTTTGTGCAGGAAGGTATACCTTCTTACACAAAAACAATCCTGCCTGTAATGCTGGCACCCTTGACTATGGTGAAGATGTGTCTGTGTTAGAGCTAGGCAGCCACAAGTGCGCCAACACATAGAGCGAGGTGAATAGCCCCATATCATGGAAATGTATTGCTGTTCAGCTCTCTCCTGTCCATGCATGCAGGAACTTGCCTTGCTGCTCTGTGTTGCATCAACTACTAGTAAATCTGCCTAGTGTTAGAGAATTTTTGAGAAGAAAGGAGTTGGGACACTGGACAGTAGTTAGAAGATAAGAGGACGTCAACAGCAAGTTTTTTATTAGTAGAACACTTGCTGATTTGAAGCATGAAGAGGGAAGTGCCTCAACTGAGTGACGAAAAATCGCAATTACGCTCAGCAGAACTTTGGAGATAAGCGCAAGAGTTTAGTTAGGTTGAGGGCTTCCACTTTAGAGGGTACACAAGAGGACTTAGCAAGAGTTATGTAGGTCATGTGGTTATGAACTGTGAGAGCAGGGCAGAGTAAGAATGGCAAGTTCAGGATTTATGGGAATCAAGGTTGAGCACTGAGTAATGTTGCAAAGGTTTTTCGACTAGTGAACCTTTTTGAAGAGCAATAGACAGCCCCTTAACCATTATTAGAGAGACAGGTGAGCTATATGTTCATGATGGAGGGAGTTATTAATAGTGCATTCAGATGGTTGTGGATAGGGTCAAACTGCACTGATGAGGCTATGGCAGTAGATTGACCCAGATTGATCCAATATTTGTGTTCCAAGGTCTTGTTTTCACATCTTACACACCTGCCGTGCTCTTATGTTGTTTTTATAGATAGGAAAGATTTATCATTGTGGGAGTGTGGGTACGGCAAGGGCTGTGATTAGAGCTTCATTTCATTTCATTTCGGTGGTCTCGCTGGTTGTCTCCGCTTCCCCGGTTCAATGCCGGCCTCCTGCCGTTTGAGTGGGGGGAAGCGGACACACCCCCACCAGGCCGACCTGATTTCCGGCCAGGTTAACTCTGGGTAGGGAGAACGGAACCTAGGACCTTCCCGCGCCCGGCCAGCTATTTAGTTTCATGCTGGGCCGGACGCGCGCAGGTGGCGCGCTGCCGGCACGCCAAAGGCAAGCCCGTCTGTGCCAAGGATGCGACAAGACCAGGAAACGCTGCCCGAACTCAACCGGAATTTGTCTACAGTCCTGAGACATTGAAATACCTTAATTCTAAGGGGCACTGTAAGTGCTAGATTGCACCTGATAAAATTTGGGGTCCCTGGTCCTGCTATAGTTGCAGAACGGATTTTCATTTGGACTCTTCCATATCTATAAACAGGACAAGCCTACCCACCATAGCACAAAATGCCCAAATTAAAGGAGGTCTAATCAATGCTAGATCATTCAGTAAACACTGTCAGAATGTTAGGGATCTAATCTTAGATCAGCAACTTGACTTCCTATTTATTACTGAATCGTGGTTGAAAGACTGGTGCAACCCCGATGTTGCGGTCACGCTTCCACCCAATTATAAAATCTATAGGAAGGACAGATTAAAAGGCAGAGGCGGTGGTCTGGCCATTATTTTACGTGACTCGCTACACTGCGCCAACTTTGACCTTGAAACTATAAAGGGTGCGGAAAGCTAAGGCTACTGCATCTCCCTAAATGCTTCTATTGCCTTCGCAGGAGCTCTGATCTATCGTCCCCCAGGTCAAAGCTCCACCTTCACAGATTAATTCGGAGACTCCTTAAGCCCTCTGCTGTTTAAATATGCTAATTTTACGCCGTTAGGCGACTTTATTCTTCATCTAGAATCCAGAACTGAACCAGGAGTTGACAATTTCCTCCAAAGTACAGAGCTACTTACTTTGCACCAATTGGTGGAGGTCCCAACACATTATGCGGGCCATATTCTAGACGGGGTCTGCTCCAACTTCAAGGCCTTATCAATAGACACCCCTCTCCCACTGATATGGTCAGATCATTTCTTTGTTCCACTTACAATTATGGCCCTCACACAAAATCGCCCTGATATACTATCTCCAGACGTAAATGGGCCCAACTAGCTGATAACCCGAAGCTGGCTGCCCACACACAAGCACTCACGCCCGTACTGATAGGAAACCCAGGGGGGACTGTTGTCTCCTCCACTCCTGGCTTACAACTGTTTGCAACGATCTAATGCCATCAGAGAAACACGATAAGAATAAGAAATCAAAATTACAGAAGGTCCCCTGGTTCTCGCCCGAGTTAGCACTAAATCACCTCAATTGTAAGAAACAGGAGAGAAAGTGGAGAAGATCTTATAACATTGCATATAGAACAGCTTATAGAAAGAGCAGAAAACTCTATCACCTCCAGTATTAAATCCGCCAAAAAAGAGTACTACTCAAAGAGAATAATGGAGGCCAACTTAGATCAAAAAGTCATTTTCTCGATTATAAAGTCTTTCACCAACCCTGAAGCGCTGCAGAAAGAATTGCTCCCATCATAAATTTTGTGCGATGACATCTCAACCTACTATAAGAAAAGATTCCTAATATGCTAAAGAACTTTTTAACCAGTCCCAGTCATGACTGGGATGATACCACCGAATTAGCTCCCATCTCCACTGCCCACTGCATTAAAACCTTTGAGCCGGTACCTTTAGAACAGACTTATGAGGCTATCAAAGCCTGTAAATCAGGTTCCCCATTAAATGCCTGCTCCCCCCCATGAGTCTCCATAGAATCATTGACATAGTTAACCCTATCATAAATCAAATAGTTAATTCTTCATTAAGCATGGGCATAGTACCAGATGAGTGGAAACTGGCTCTGGTTAAAACTCTCAAAACAAAACATTGACCCCTCCGTGCTCTCTAATCTCGGGCCCATCTCATTACTCCACCTGCTAGGCAAAATCACAGAGAAATTTGTACATAAGGAACTTACCAAGTTCATTGAAACAGCTAATATTCTTCACCCACAGAATCAGCCCTTCTGGAAGTCACCAACGCTTAAAAGCGTGCCTGCTGGCAGACAAAGGCAGAAAAGCAGTCCTTATCCTACTTGATCTGTCGGCATTTCAGGTACTGTGCTGGAATGGATTAAATCATTTATTACTAACCGCAGACAAGCAGTGATTCTATTGCAGGACCGGAGGCTTCAGATTATGCTTCTCTATCTTTTAATGAAGCTCACAGCAGCCAATGAAAATGCTTGCTTTCATTATTAAACGTTAAACAACTACACATCCCATGATGACTAGCCCCAAGGCACGCCCCCCAAGTCCATAAGAGGCCTCTGCCTGCCGCCATCTTCCTCTTTCTTTGCTGCTCACAGCAAGAGCTAAGTGCACTTTGTTACCTCCCTCTGCTGTTGGCATATATTGCTCATGTTTATGGGATTAATGAGGGGCTAAAATATGTTAAAGTGATTAACGAGTGGTTAATATTGCCCAGCTATAGCATACAATTGATTGTTAATGCGTATGTTGGTCTATCGAGTTTACCTGCTTGTGGGGTGACTGGGACTTCAGGGAGTGTGTTGTGCTTGTTCGCTAGCGTCGCGGAGCCTAGCGACTCTAAAATCATTCCTCTGTGGCGTCGATATCGCCTAGTGGCGTGAGGTAGCGACGGTCGTTGACCGGGGCAGACGGGCACCGAAATATACACTAGGAGCCTTCTCCCGGCTGATTTCCCCGTAGGCGCGTCTCGCGCATGCGCATCGGCATCCCTCATAGGCCGATGACGCGAGTAGGGTCCGGGTGGCTCTCGGCCGCGACGTGCATCCAAACGCGCTGAATTTGGGCTCCTTTTTAGTAGGATTTCAGTCGCGTTTGGGCTGCATGTCGCGGCGCGAATCCCAAACTGACAGTCATAGCGTTTTCTACACGGCGAGTTAACGGTGGCCCCTCTGCTCTAACAAAACGCCTGTGAAGGTTGTAAAATATTGTGGCCAGTGATTTGAGTGCGCACACGCTCTGTGGATAGTGTTTTGGCCTGGGTCTTTGGCCCCTGTGACTACAGCTTTGCTGAGGGGGTTCTGAACTTGTGACATTCAGTGTGCTTGCAGGGCTAACCCCCCCCCTTGACCCTCCCAGTGGCTGATCAGTGCTTTGGCAATTCTTCATTGACGTGCAGACCAACCAATCCTGAAATGTCGAAGTAGGGTCAGTACAATGAAGAGTATGCGGAGGAGGAGGTGTATGATGGACAGCAAGAGGCTGTCCTTGAAGACTATATAGTCATTGCATTGGACGCGTCTGTGCAGTCGTCCGTCAACAGGGCTATGGAGACTACGGTCCCACAAACAGTGCAGCAAGCCCTAGCCACAGCCCTTCGCCCAATCAGGAAGCAATTGGAGGGCTTTGCCAAGAGGCATGGCTTTAACAAACCGCAAAAGAAGAAGGCGGAAGCATCCACTTCCAGTCAACCTGCTGTTGACACTGCCACATGGCCTCATGCACAGGCCCTTGCTACCCTACCAGATACGGCGGATCATTCCTATTCTGGCGCTAAGGCCACATCCAAGCGCAGGGTCCATGCAGATACTGACACTGACACGGACACTACTACAGGCACAGATACGGATACCTCGGAGGAGCAGCCTCCTCCGAAGAAGGCGCAGGTAGACACTGCTCAGGTGAATACGCCTTTCACCTTCGATCCTTCAGAGATAATGCACCCCAGATCCCAGGACTGGGTGCCGCCTCAGGCGGTGACGGCTTACATTCACGACAATCTAAGAAAGAGCTTCCCCAGGGAAGTCAGGAACCGTCTTAAATCGGAATGCCCTCGTCCGGACATCCCAGACAAAGTTGCGGAGACTCCAGAGATCGACGCAAGCCTCTTGACCTTCCTTAGGAAGTTCTCAAAAGACCCCAAACGAGGTTTGGACAGGGCATGGTCAGGATGCCAGGACAAGATGTTGGACGCAATCGGTCCATTGGCGAAGATTTTAGAGATGGCTCTAGCGGCCAAGGAGAGTTCCACTCCTGTGGACCCGGACGTACTGGCTGGTTGGACCCAGCGAGCCATCTGCTTGCTGGGCAACGCGAATTGTGCCATTTCGTCAGAAAGAAGGAAATCGCTGCTCATGAAGATGGACACTAATTTGACCGAGCTAGCCGACGCTGAGCCGGGACCCCTAGCAGCGGGTCAATTATTTGGAGACAAATTTGTCAAGGATGTTTCCAAATATGTGGGGACCTTTACGGCGCTGGACAAGGCGCAGTCAGGCATCAAAAGAGCTCTCAGCCAGAGAGTTTTTAACAGGGCCGGACGAGGCGGGGGCCGCTCGTCGGGCCGTGGAGGTCAACAAGGTTCCCAAAGAGGCGACTTCGGCAGGGGCAGAAATGAGTACGACTCCACCCGTGGTGGAACCTTCTACCCCTCCCGCAGGAGGTTCGACAGGAGCCGTTATCAGACGAATAACAACAGGGGGACCTTCAAGCACCAGCAGAACTCAGGTGAGAGTCTCAGAGGTTTCTCTTCTTCCTTTGGGGGGAAGGACACGGCACTGCCTAGCGCAGTGGCGGGAGCTTACACAGGACGCATGGGTGCTACAAACTGTTCAAGGTTTCCGCTTGGAGTTCTATTCTCGTCCCGTTCAGTCGGGGCTCCCGGCAGATCTCCATTTTTCCCAACAAGATCTCAGTTTTATAGACGAAGAGATCTCCGAATTGCTGCAGAAACACGCGATAGCACCGGTCTGTCAAGGTCCTCGCGGTTTCTGCAGCAATATCTTTGTTATACAGAAGAAGGGAGGCGGAAACAGATTGGTTTTGAACCTCAGGGATTTCAACCAGTTTATAACGTACAATCATTTCAAGATGGAGGGCATCCATCTTTTGACAGATCTACTACAAGTGGGAGACTGGATGGTCCGGCTGGACTTGAAAGACGCTTATCTGTCTGTGCCGATATTTCCCCCGCATCGCAGATATCTCCAATTTCGGTGGAAAGGCCGGTGGTACGAATATTTGGTTCTGCCTTTCGGGCTCTCCTCGGCACCTTGGTGCTTCACCAAGGTGATGAAACCAGTGGTGGTATACCTCAGAGAACGAGGTATTCGCCTCATAATCTATCTGGACGACATCCTGATAGTAGATCAGTGTCGGCAGACTCTCCTGCGACACCTCACTCTGGCGACAACGTTGCTTCAAAACCTTGGCTTTGTAGTCAACACCAAGAAATCAGTCATGGTACCCACTCAAGTGATAGACTTCCTGGGTTTCACGATCGATTCCATGATAGCGCAGCTAAGCCTCCCGAAGGACAAGCTGAAGGACCTGAAGAAGGAGATCAGGAGACTGCTGAACAGTCACATGGTTTCACTCAGAGCAATTGCGAGAGTGGTAGGAGTTTTGGCATCATCGGTGCAAGCGATATTCCCGGGCCCTCTGCATTACAGGGCTCTGCAACAGTTGAAGATCAGACATCTACGGAAGGGTGTGTCGTATTCGGACAGCATTCCTCTCACAGAAGAGGTGAGAACCGAAATGCAATGGTGGTTAGGTCATGTCGGCGCTTGGAACGGTCGAGCAATCTTCGGCTCTCTTCCAGAAATAACAATAGAGTCGGACGCCAGCCGTTGGGGCTGGGGAGCTCGTTGCGGAGACATCTCTACAGGTGGCAGATGGTCTCCGGAAGAGCTTTTGCTTCACATAAATTGTCTCGAACTGCTCGCGGGATCGTTCGCGGTGCGGACGTTGTCCCCGAAGCAGACGTCTTGTTGTATCCTCCTGCGTTTGGACAATGTGTCAGCGGTGAGATACATCAACAAGTTGGGCGGCACGAGGCCGTCCATGCTTATACAAATAGCCAAGGATTTTTGGCATTACTGTCTAAAGAATCAGATATCGATAATAGCAGAATATCTACCGGGTCAGTCCAATCAGGTGGCGGACTGGAACTCGAGATACCTCAGGGACTACAGCGACTGGAAGTTGCTTCCGAAGGTGTTCCAATGGCTGCAGAAAATTTGGGGTCCGTTCAGCACGGACTTGTTTGCATCCAGACTAACGTATCAGGTACCCAGATTCTTCAGCTGGAGACCGGATCCCGTGGCGCTGGCAACGGATGCATTTCTCCAGAACTGGTCGGAGGGGACGCAGTATGCTTTCCCACCCTTCCTGCTGATCCCGATGGCAATGTCTCAGGTGATCAAGCAACAAGCGGAAGTAGTCATGGTGACCCCTTGGTGGACGTCACAATCATGGTTCCCCAAACTGATGCAGTGGAGTTGCGACCGCCCCAGACTCCTCCCGGAATCGGAGACGCTATTGCTGGGCCCTCATCAGGAACAGCATCCCTTGATAATGGAAGGCAGGCTCCGGCTGATGGCTTGGAGGCTTTCAGGGAACAGTGGCAGCTGCCAGGCGTTTCGAGCAGGGCTTGTGATTTCATCAAGCAGGCCTGGGCACCATCCACGCGGAAGCGATACTCCTCGGCCTGGAAGAACTGGATGGATTGGTGCATGGAACGACATCTGGATCCCGTGGGGGCAGAATTATCCCACGTGCTGAATTTCTTATCGGATAAGGCTTCCGAGGGTTTGGCCTACAGGTCGGTCAATAATTTTAGGTCAGCCATCTCAGCAGGCCATGCTCAGCTGGATGGAAAACCAATAGGCATGCATCCAGTGGTGTGCAAATTGCTTAAAGGAATAAGGGTGGCTAACCCACCGAAACCCAAATATACTGGGTTGTGGGACGTGTCTTTGGTTTTAGAACTTTTTAACAAATGGCCGATTAACTCACTTTTATCCAGAAAGCAGTTGTCAGCTAAGTTAGCCATGTTACTCTGCCTATCAGCGTGCAGGAGGTCATCGGACGTGCGAGCGCTGGAGATTACAGGTAGAGTATTTACTCCAGAAGGAGTTTCTTTTTCCATTTCAGGACGCACCAAGACATTATCTCGTCATATTTCGTATAATGCTTTTCAAGAGAATGATAAGTTATGTGTTGTAAAATGTTTGAAAACCTATGAGGAATGTACAGCGGCTAATAGACCGCAGGGCTGTTCTCAGTTATTGATTGCCATACAAAAACCTTTCAAAGCGGTGGCAGCAGCCACCATTGCCAGATGGCTTCGTTATGTCATGAAAGAAGCCGGGGTGGATATCACCATTTTTGGTGCTCATTCAGTTAGAGGAGCCATGGCGTCTAAGTCATTTATGTTAGGTTCTAGCATACAAGATATCATGCGTAGTGCAGATTGGTCGTCAGAATCGACCTTCAAAACGTACTATTATAAGCCGGTGGGGGATATTACCTCTGTTGTTTTTAATAAGCGTTAAACAAGCATAATCTGAAGCCTCCGGTCCTGCAATAGAATCACAAATTTGCTAGCATTCGCGACAAGAATTTGCAATTCTATTAAGGACACGGAGGCGAGGATTATGCTTCTCTATCTTTTAATGAAGCTCACAGCAGCCAATGGCCGGTTTTGGGACCTTTTGGGGCCGATTTTGTTACAGGGCCGATTTTGCAGCTATGCTGCAAAAACGGCTCTGTAACAAAAACGGCCCCCAGGGCCCAAAACCGGCCCCCACCCTTGCGGCCGACCGGGGGATTGCCCGGTGCCCGCAACGGCCAGTCCGGGCCTGCGTGACACACATGAATTGTATAATCGGATCAACCAATGGTCCCACCTGCCAGCCACTGGAAAAGAAACAGGGGATAGGTGAATAAATAAAAGCTGAAAGGTCCTACATTGTTAACTGTTTCAGCAGTTTCCAAATAACCGTGTTCACCTAACAGCCCCGCCTGCGCCCATTGCTAACTTTGGCGCGCGGACTGGGAAGAAATTGCACTTTTATTTGCCACGTATAGCATTCCTTTGAGACAGAAGGCGGCCTGTGGGCATTAAAGCATTATTAATCCTATCGTCGTGCCTCCAGAACAGCTCCGGCAGGCAGATGATAAACATGTTTATTCTTGCCTTCGAGTGTCGGTCATTTATTGGAGTACTATACCTCTACTTCTACTTTGTACGCTTTTGTAACCTGCACACATGTCACTTTTTCCTCCTGTAATGCACCGTTTGCTACCTCTTGTTTGCTCACGATTGTCACTTTTGCCTTATGTAACTTAACGTTTGCTTTTGTAATGTGTTCACTTGTAATTTTCTCCTCATATGTCAGTACTGTTCCTATTGTACCCTTAGGGTAAAGTCCGTGCTATATAAAAACGCATAAAATAAATAAATAAATAAAAATGATACTGCCTGCAGTGAGGAGTTTCGTGAGCGTGGATTTGGCGCCATCCCTGCACATGTCACGGTGTATGCGGCGGCTACTGCCATAGCACAGGGATGCAGGGCTGCTTAAAAAAAATCAAAGTGCGCACTGAAAATAAAACAAGCATTGGCGACGTTGGAAAACTAGGAAGTGTTGCTGACGGCCTGTCGTCCTCTCTGCCGGCAGCTGGAGTAGCCCAGAGTTGTCAACCAATGACTGAAGGAGGGCCATGCATGGGAGACCCCTAGCCCCCTCATGTCTGTAGCAGTCTGTGCTTACGAAATAAAGGTACAAGCACGAATGGCGCACTGAAAAAACAAGCGCCCGCGAGTGGCGTGCACCAGAGCTGTCGGCCAGTGATTGAAGGTGGGACCTGCGTGGGAGATCCCTAACTACTGTCCCTGTCTGTAGCAGTCTCAAGACTAAACAAGCATTTGCAATGCAATAGGGCTCGCATTAGTAAAGTTTGAGGGATTATTATTGTAAATGACGAAGTTTTTTTTTTTTAATTTTAACTTGTGGAAAATTTTAACTTTGGCATTTACAATGCTAATAGTGTTAATTAGTGGAAATGTGACACCTTCTGTTTGGACTTGAGCACACATTGCTTCTTATTAAAGATGGCAGTAAATGCACTGTTTTTTATTTAGCTATCTTTGAACAGTACACCGAAGGCTGCAAAAACTTGCACTTATGGTTGAGCGCTACGTTCGCGCGTTTCCTGCCTTTTCATATTTTTGAAGTGGTTTCTGTTCACTGAAACCATATCCTGTTTGCGAGTATACAGGGCAGCTTCCTTTCCCTAGTTTTTCGAATACCTTAATTTATGTTGAAGTACATTACTTGAACGTATTGTGATATTGTTTTGTACTTTTTATCTTTAGGCTGACCACTGTGCATGTCGTTAATCTTTGATAGATAACAGGTCATTGTAATACAGCATGTACATTGTATGACTTTGATGTACACTTGTGTGCATTGTCGTCCGGTGGTGTGTATGCCTGGTGAAAGTGTGCACTGATGGCTGTTGATGTGTGTGTGTGTGCCTGTTGAAAGCATGCAGTGATGGCTGGTGGTGTGTGTGTGCCTGGCCGGCTGGTGGTGTGTGTGTCCGGTGGAAGTGTGCAGTGATGTCTGGTAGTGTGTGTGTCTGGTGAAACTGTGAAAAAAAGTAAACAACAAAGAAGGTCAAGGGGAAATATTTTATGACCATCCACTGATATTATCCCCTAGAACAATGAAAGAACAAAAAATATCAGGAGGTCAATCAATACAAAGTGCATAAACTGTCCAAAATACAAAGTGTTACATTGGGGAGCAATCACAAAGTCCAAATGGAAATGATACAACGTGACCATCAATTGATTCCCATCAGATACCCATCCTGTGCCGCCCTACATCATTTGGGATCCTTCAACCAAGGTTTGTGAGATGTAACCACAAACGAACTGAGTGATGTGCCACCCAATTGAACAAACAGGATCTACAAGTAGGGAATTATTGTGAATGCATCAGGAGGGTAAATGACTAGCAGTGCAACAAAAAATAATAAGCAAAATAGTAGTGCTTGAAAACGTGAGTGATATAAAATGGGTTATGAAAGTGGAAAAATATGATTTAATGGTATCCTATCCATACCCAATGTTAAAAAACAGTGCAAGGTAGTTTTATACAAATAGCTACCCAGATGGAAAAGAGGTCAACATGTTTCTGCGGTAACGTGGAGTCTCGAGATCTCCGCCTGCTTCATCAGGACCTATATTTAATGCTACTGCTTGAGTGTTTGAAATTAAAGAATATAAGAAAAAGGTGTCACCTGAAGTTTGCCAGTTCACAAGATCCAGATCATCACAGTGGCAAAACAGGGCAAAAAATAAGATACAATGAAACACATTAACATTTGCGACAGTTTGCAACCCACATTGTTTATGTGTAAAATTATGAATAGCCAATAATTTTATTAGTCACTAGGTCTCAAATTAGTAGACCTTTCAGATTGAGTGCCATTTTTATAGCAAAAAGATTTTATAGAGATTGTATTTTGAAAAACAAAATAGCTTCACTCACCCAAATTATGGGGAATGCATACCCCACCTCACCTGGCTACAGCGCAGGTATAGACGGAGCACCGCTCTGGGGAGAGGGAGGGAGAGAGGAAACAAATCGAGGAAAGATATAAAACTGTTAACAATGCATCAATTTCATTTAAAGAAAGCTGATCGTACATTCAGGGATAGTGTGTTTAGTCTCATTATCCATTAGCTACAACAGTAGCCTAATCATCACTCCTGAAACGTCGTCATTAATCTTATTATCCATTACTAAAACACATTGACTGGACATCGCAAAATGGGCTCTCTAGAATTGACTAGTCAGAGCGTTGGCGTCCCACGTGTACGATTGCCCCGGTGTGATCCGCATTGTATTGTAAACTATACCGATCATGTCGGGCAGACCGCCAGTAGAGTTAGGACACATCGTAGTCATGCAAGGTCTAAAGCGGAATGAAAACCGGAACGCATTTAACGCGTTCTGAGTTTAGCAACAATTAGTTAAGACCCCCACCGTCCTGCTTACCTGTCCGTCGGTACTCCGGACATCCGTCTAGGCTGTCGTGGAGGGAGGTAGCTTGACGGACAGGAAGCAGGCTATTGAGGTCGAGCAAAGAAATGCGTGATGACGTATCCCTGCGTAAAGCATATCGAGCCAGCAGGGAATTGTAGTTTTTATTCCCCGTAACGAGCAGGAAGCAGGCTGTTTGTTTATCTTTCAGCGTGGCATGCTGAATTCGCACATAAAGTGCGTCATGACGATAAACTACATGGCGCTTAGGGGCCAGTAGGGAAATGTAGTAAATTACAAAAGTCGGGCACCAATGACTCACTGAGGTTGCAGATCACTGTATGATTCTTGATCTCATAGGTATCATGTCATGTCTATGAATTAGATGCCTGAGTGCCGGAAATCGAATAATGGTGATTGGAAAACGATGCTGGTCTATGTTAAATTGCAAATGTTTAAGAAAAAAGGCAACCAAGAAACTAGACCATTCTCATAATTCATTTTCACTGTGAATCCACGATGCTTAACATGAGTACAAAGTTCTTAATGGAAACCCATAATATTGGGTTTCTTTTTTGTAGGGAGGAATAATGGCACTATTCCCTGGAGAACACATGGTAGTGTCTGAAAACTTACTCTTATCCCTGTGTTTTACTGCAGGATATATCAGAATTTACCTATTTTGTCAGTAATACTCCTAAAAGTGCAGTCTGGTGGATAGCATTTAGCACATTAGAGATTGGTAAATATCTACAATGACATCCATGGAATGTCATCATTCAATCCTGACTTGTGGGTTTGCAATTTATACACCCATCTTTGTTCTCGTTTGAATAGGAAAATGCTAGTGTCAACAATATGCACTGGAATTGTTGGTTGTTCTAGGACTGTCCACCTTAAATCTGTTGGAAGATGTTGCGCCAGTAAGAAATGACTCGTAAGTCTAGTGGCCAGTTTATTACACCTTATAGAACTTTTGTGTTCAGATATTCGCAGCTTAACTTTGCGAGTTGTCATTCCGACATACATCTTATGGCAAGGACACTTAATCAAGTAAATTAGATTAGCACTATTACAATTGGTGAACTTGCGTTGTTCCCAAGCTCGTTCTAATCCAATGTCAATTGTTGTTGTTTTTGATGTCTGGGGACAGGCCGCACATTGTCCACAGGGATGATGTCCTGTGACCGCAGGCATGTCCCACAGAGTGCCCACTACTCTCGGTATCTCACTTTTTGGTCTGGTATGGACAAGTCTATCCTTCAGATTTTGTGCTCTCTTATATGCGAAAAGCGGAAGGGGTAACGTATCTTGTCCAGTATTGAGAATACCCCAGTGTCTTTTCACAATCTTGGTAATTTGGTTTGAAAAAGTACCAAATGTGCTCACGCATGTCATGCGTTCAGTCTTGGGTTTTGGAGGTAGGATTTCGAGCAAACCGGCACGATTATTGTTTGCAGCTCTTTTTTGTGACTGCTTGATAAGATTTTTTGGATATTCTTTAAGTGCCAGATCTCTCGATAGACATTGAGCATGTGATTGAAAAGATACGCGGTCAGAGCAGTTCCTCTGTATGCGCAAAAATTGCCCATAGGGTAGATCTCGGTCATAGCTATCGTGGCTAGGGTCATGATCACACTGACAGGTGTTATGGAGTTAAGGTCTCTGGCTGATAACAATGTCTCTATGACCTCTAAGGTCTCAGTTTGAGGGATGGACGTGTACAAACTTTCAACGTCAAATGACACCAACAGATCAGTTTGTATATTGAAATCAATAGTAGGTAGTAACCTCAGCACATCCTTCGTATCCTTAAGAAAGGTAGGCATTTCTCGTACCATGGGTTGGAGGAACACATCGACGAAAGTCGAGAGGGGTTCCAAAAGTGAACCTATCCCCGATATTATCGGACGCCCAGGTGGAGGGCGTGGGATCTTATGAATTTTGGGTAACTGATAGAAATAAGGTACAATTGGATTGAGTGTACAGAGAAATTGTCCCTCCTTTGGTGTAATCCACCCCTCACTCAAAGCTTCTTCGACAACATGGCCAATTACCTTAGTTAATCTCTCAGTCGGATCTACAGAGAGTTTACGGTATGACCTTGTGTCGTTGAGTTGTCGTAGGCACTCATCGCGGTATGTTTCAGTGTCTAGGATAACAATCGCGCCCCCCTTGTCGGCGGGTTTAATAACAATCAGGGGATTGTCAGCCAAAGACGTAACCGCATCTTGTTCCTGCCGTGATAGGTTGAAGAAGACTCTCGGTCTGTTTTTGAACAGTTCTTGCAAGTCATGGTCCACTGCCTCCTCGAAGGTCAGAACTTTCGGTGGTAGGCCTATTGTGGTGGGATTGAAGGTGGATGGTTTCTTAAGACCTGTATTCTCATATTTGTTCTGATCAGCTCCTTTTGGCTTGTTTAAAAACATATAATGGAGTCTGATTTTCCTGTAAAATTTCCCCATTTCGATCTGTGCTTGAAACGGGTCATTCACACTGGTAGAAACAAAGCCCAAACCTTTGTTCAATGTCAGTTCCTGTATCTCAGTGATAGGTTGAGTACTCAGATTGATCACTAGACTGGGGCTGAGGTCCCTGCTTGTTCCTGCGGGATCTTTTTCCCGCTCCTCAGGTCCATGGTCTGGGGTTGTAGATTCCACCGGACTTGTCCCTGACGAGATGTTCTTTGTCGGCCTCTGCCTCTTCTGCCTGATCCTAAAAAAGGCTGCTGGTTGTAATTTCCCAAAAATTGTGGTGGAGGGCCATACGGGTTGGGTATTTGAGCAAATGGAGGTTGCCCCCAAGGCATGGGTTGCCACCACGGAGGATATTGAGGCTGAGAGGCAAAACCTCTCCAACCTTTCCTGTTGCCTCCCCTCCCTCTTTGCTGGAAAGTTGTACCACCAGAGATGGACCCATCAGAATCGCTTGCTGACCCGTCTGAACTGGAGCTACCATAGTTTGATGCTCCCTTTTGTCCAGTTCTAATGTTGGTTGGGGGTACGTAGTCCTCACTGGTATAGGGATACACTTTGTCCATGGCGAATTTCGCTAGGTCTTTCTTAAACTTTTCAAGTTTTGTGAACAAAATGGAGTCTTTAAACTCTTTCGCTGTTTTGTTACCGTCTTCTTGTTGTTTAGAAAACACTTTGGTTGAGGACACTGTGGCTTTAATCTGGCCCTCTAAGATCTGGATTTCCACCATAATTTTGTCTGCGTTTTTTTTAGCAGTTTTAATAATAAGCACCAACCAGTCGCGGGTACATTTCCACGCTATAAGTGACCAGTCTCTTAGGAAATCTTTGTCATCTAAGAAGAGACGAGGGACATTACCAACGATAAGTCCACTCGGCGCACTATTACTTCTTAGATAGTCGACCAGAACTATGCCGTGAACACAAACCCTGGCTTGGTTCTTTTTGAGTGTCAGTACTTTTGCCCAGCCGTCTTCAGTGTTAGTGGGAATCGCGGATATCATGTCTATCATGCTCGGGTTTTCTGAGAGAATACTTTGAATTTCATCCTCATCGAATGCAAGACCTAAATTAGTGGCCATGTCTAAGTGGATATAAATCTGATGCTAACAGTAAATCCCTCAACTCAATTATAACCGCTAACCTTCCTTACTCTAAGAAGTCGGAAATTATAATCAGACCTGCAGTTATACAACTGCTCTAGAACAAGTAAACAACAAAGAAGGTCAAGGGGAAATATTTTATGACCATCCACTGATATTATCCCCTAGAACAATGAAAGAACAAAAAATATCAGGAGGTCAATCAATACAAAGTGCATAAACTGTCCAAAATACAAAGTGTTACATTGGGGAGCAATCACAAAGTCCATATGGAAATGATACAACGTGACCATCAATTGATTCCCATCAGATACCCATCCTGTGCCGCCCTACATCATTTGGGATCCTTCAACCAAGGTTTGTGAGATGTAACCACAAACGAACTGAGTGATGTGCCACCCAATTGAACAAACAGGATCTACAAGTAGGGAATTATTGTGAATGCATCAGGAGGGTAAATGACTAGCAGTGCAACAAAAAATAATAAGCAAAATAGTAGTGCTTGAAAACGTGAGTGATATAAAATGGGTTATGAAAGTGGAAAAATATGATTTAATGGTATCCTATCCATACCCAATGTTAAAAAACAGTGCAAGGTAGTTTTATACAAATAGCTACCCAGATGGAAAAGAGGTCAACATGTTTCTGCGGTAACGTGGAGTCTCGAGATCTCCGCCTGCTTCATCAGGACCTATATTTAATGCTACTGCTTGAGTGTTTGAAATTTAAGAATATAAGAAAAAGGTGTCACCTGAAGTTCGCCAGTTCACAAGATCCAGATCATCACAGTGGCAAAACAGGGCAAAAAATAAGATACAATGAAACACATTAACATTTGCGACAGTTTGCAACCCACATTGTTTATGTGTAAAATTATGAATAGCCAATAATTTTATTAGTCACTAGGTCTCAAATTAGTAGACCTTTCAGATTGAGTGCCATTTTTATAGCAAAAAGATTTTATAGAGATTGTATTTTGAAAAACAAAATAGCTTCACTCACCCAAATTATGGGGAATGCATACCCCACCTCACCTGGCTACAGCGCAGGTATAGACGGAGCACCGCTCTGGGGAGAGGGAGGGAGAGAGGAAACAAATCGAGGAAAGATATAAAACTGTTAACAATGCATCAATTTCATTTAAAGAAAGCTGATCGTACATTCAGGGATAGTGTGTTTAGTCTCATTATCCATTAGCTACAACAGTAGCCTAATCATCACTCCTGAAACGTCGTCATTAATCTTATTATCCATTACTAAAACACATTGACTGGACATCGCAAAATGGGCTCTCTAGAATTGACTAGTCAGAGCGTTGGCGTCCCACGTGTACGATTGCCCCGGTGTGATCCGCATTGTATTGTAAACTATACCGATCATGTCGGGCAGACCGCCAGTAGAGTTAGGACACATCGTAGTCATGCAAGGTCTAAAGCGGAATGAAAACCGGAACGCATTTAACGCGTTCTGAGTTTAGCAACAATTAGTTAAGACCCCCACCGTCCTGCTTACCTGTCCGTCGGTACTCCGGACATCCGTCTAGGCTGTCGTGGAGGGAGGTAGCTTGACGGACAGGAAGCAGGCTATTGAGGTCGAGCAAAGAAATGCGTGATGACGTATCCCTGCGTAAAGCATATCGAGCCAGCAGGGAATTGTAGTTTTTATTCCCCAGCAAACAGCCTGCTTCCTGCTCGTTACGGGGAATAAAAACTACAATTCCCTGCTGGCTCGATATGCTTTACGCAGGGATACGTCATCACGCATTTCTTTGCTCGACCTCAATAGCCTGCTTCCTGTCCGTCAAGCTACCTCCCTCCACGACAGCCTAGACGGATGTCCGGAGTACCGACGGACAGGTAAGCAGGACGGTGGGGGTCTTAACTAATTGTTGCTAAACTCAGAACGCGTTAAATGCGTTCCGGTTTTCATTCCGCTTTAGACCTTGCATGACTACGATGTGTCCTAACTCTACTGGCGGTCTGCCCAACATGATCGGTATAGTTTACAATACAATGCGGATCACACCGGGGCAATCGTACACGTGGGACGCCAACGCTCTGACTAGTCAGTTCTAGAGAGCCCATTTTGCGATGTCCAGTCAATGTGTTTTAGTAATGGATAATAAGATTAATGACGACGTTTCAGGAGTGATGATTAGGCTACTGTTGTAGCTAATGGATAATGAGACTAAACACACTATCCCTGAATGTACGATCAGCTTTCTTTAAATGAAATTGATGCATTGTTAACAGTTTTATATCTTTCCTCGATTTGTTTCCTCTCTCCCTCCCTCTCCCCAGAGCGGTGCTCCGTCTATACCTGCGCTGTAGCCAGGTGAGGTGGGGTATGCATTCCCCATAATTTGGGTGAGTGAAGCTATTTTGTTTTTCAAAATACAATCTCTATAAAATCTTTTTGCTATAAAAATGGCACTCAATCTGAAAGGTCTACTAATTTGAGACCTAGTGACTAATAAAATTATTGGCTATTCATAATTTTACACATAAACAATGTGGGTTGCAAACTGTCGCAAATGTTAATGTGTTTCATTGTATCTTATTTTTTGCCATGTTTTGCCACTGTGATGATCTGGATCTTGTGAACTGGCGAACTTCAGGTGACACCTTTTTCTTATATTCTTAAATTTCAAACACTCAAGCAGTAGCATTAAATATAGGTCCTGATGAAGCAGGCGGAGATCTCGAGACTCCACGTTACCGCAGAAACATGTTGACCTCTTTTCCATCTGGGTAGCTATTTGTATAAAACTACCTTGCACTGTTTTTTAACATTGGGTATGGATAGGATACCATTAAATCATATTTTTCCACTTTCATAACCCATTTTATATCACTCACGTTTTCAAGCACTACTATTTTGCTTATTATTTTTTGTTGCACTGCTAGTCATTTACCCTCCTGATGCATTCACAATAATTCCCTACTTGTAGATCCTGTTTGTTCAATTGGGTGGCACATCACTCAGTTCGTTTGTGGTTACATCTCACAAACCTTGGTTGAAGGATCCCAAATGATGTAGGGCGGCACAGGATGGGTATCTGATGGGAATCAATTGATGGTCACGTTGTATCATTTCCATATGGACTTTGTGATTGCTCCCCAATGTAACACTTTGTATTTTGGACAGTTTATGCACTTTGTATTGATTGACCTCCTGATATTTTTTGTTCTTTCATTCTGGTGAAACTGTGCCTTGACAGCTGGAGTTGTGTGCCTGTTGAAAGTGTGATTTGATGGCTGTTGGTATGTGTGATATTTGAAATTGTGCACTGTCCTTTTTGTGTTGTATGTCTGGTGGCAGCGTGCTTTGACGGCTGGTAGTGTTTGTGGGTGTTAAAAGTGTTCACTGATGGTGTCTGTGGCTGGTGAGAGTGTGCACTGATGTCCTGTGGTGTGTCTGCGTGGTGAAAGCGTTCACTGTTGGCTGGTGGTGTGTGTGTGTCTGTTGAAACTGTGCATGTGTGTGTGATTGTTAAAGAGTACACGGATATGCTGGGGTCCAGCTGGAGGGAGTACACAGACATGCTTGTGGTTAAGAGTGGCACTGTGTGGCTGAGTGGCGCTGCGTGGGTGAGATAGGCATTGCGTGGGTGAGATTGGCGTGGCGTGGCTGAGTGGCATTGCGTGGCTGAGTGGCGTTGCGTGGGTGAGTGGATTTGCATGGGTGTGATTTGCGCTGCGTAGGTGAGAATTGTGCTGCGTGGGTGAGAGTTGCGCTGTATGAGTTGGGTTGTGTGAGTGAGTGGCGTTTTGTGAATGAGTGGCGTTTTGTGAATGAGTGGCGTTGCGTGGCTGAGTGGGGTTGCGTGGGTGAGAGTGAAGCTGCATGGGTGAGTAGCGCTTCATGGGTGAGTGTGGCGCTGCGTGGGTGAGTAGAGCTGCGTGGGTGAGATTGGCGTTGCATGGCTGAGTGGCGTTTGTTCATATTAGCCGTTTTTGAACAAGAAACACTTTATTTAGGTGCTTGAAGCAAATGGAGGACAAAGAACTAACTGTGACTCTCGAGGTGCATTTCATTAGTGCGCACTGTGGTTACAGCAGAGCCGGGAAGCGAGGCAGGACCTGCGGCCCTGAATAAGTGACGGGAGTCCAGTAGCATGTGGTTACAGCAGAGCCGGGCAGCGAGGCAATAAAAGGGTGCACGGATTAAGCGAGGCAGGGCCTGCGGCCCTGAATAAGTGACGGGCGTCCAGTAGCATGTGGTTACAGCAGAGCCGGGAAGCGAGGCAGGGCCTGCGGCCCTGAATAAGTGACGGCGGGGGGCGGGGCAGCGGAAGCCTTTGATCGTAGCTTCAATTGTGGATGTGGCAGCAAAGCCTTTGATGTGCCAAATGCTGCTGGCAGGAGGAAGGATCGTGCAAGCTCGTCCACGAGGAGCTTTCACGTGATTCTATTTCTCGTGAACTGTTGGGAATCCGGCTTGAAGAGAGCCAATCAGCTGCCTGAATAGAGCCTTTGGGGAAAGAAGCAAATCAGCGACATAAGGGCTCACCCCTGTTTTCTATTTCTGCGAAATAGAAAAGGGGCGAGCCCTAAAAAACAAGTTGCCATGTGGGAGGACTTGATAAATAGCTGCACTGCCAGCCTGACAGCGATGTTGAGCTCGGTAGTGAAAAATGATTCCCACAGCAGGGGTTTGCTTGAAGTGAGCAAGAACGGAGGGGGCGGGAACAAAAGGAACGGAGACACAGACAGCGGGAGGGGGCGGGAACAAAGTGATCAGAGACACGGACAGCGGGAGGGGGCGGGAACAAAGTGAACGGAGACACTGACAATGGGAAAGGGGGCAGGAGGATGGAGTACATGGCCAACGGGAGGGGGGCGGAACAGGAGGTTGTCTGTTCCAAAATCGGCAGCTAGTGGTGAACTGCGGTGGAAAATAAACAAGGAAGTAGTCCCTAAATGAGTAGATAACGTGGAGCAGCGGAACTAAACTGTAGTTGGTCAGTGCTGCTTCCTGCAAAACGACAGCAAAAGGGAAGTGACGTTTCGGACCACCAGCCAATGAATGAGCTACATAAAAAGACCAATGCCAGATTTAACCAATGGCAAGCTAAAACACAAATATAACTCAATGGGTGGAGTTTCACCACTTATACTGACTACTTGATGCCTCGTAGAGGTAGCGCATGCGCTGACCTTTACGAGACCTAAAAACTGTTGCCGTTCTGGGGACCAAAGCCTGGAATGCACTACCAGTCAATCTAAGATTACAGAAAAAAGAAATTCAATTCAGGAAGGCTCTGAAGACATGGATATATAACATCCCTGTTGCTTGCTTTCTCACGATGATTTAACATGTCCACGAGCTAGCACGTCTAGGACCTCCTCTTACCTCCAATCCCGTAGGATTGCAGCCAGGATACTCTTCGCAAAGTGACAGTTAGCGCTTTATAAATGCCAATTTATATTTACATTACATTCATCTGAGTTGAAATCTTGTTTCAGAGGATTGCTACATTGGTCCAAGAATGCAGTGAGTTATTTGTAAAATCTCGTATATTCCTTTCTCGAGGCACTTCTGCTTTCCCATTACATAGAGAGCTATGTATCTTGGGTGTCTCTCACTGAGTGCATTGAAGACCTCTGGTGTACATAGAGCGCTATGTATCTTAGGTGTCTCTCACCGAGTGCATTGAAGACCTCTGGTGTACATAGAGCTTTATGTATCTTAGGTGTCTCTCACTGAGTGCTTTGAAGACCTCTGGTGTACATAGAGCGCTATGTATCTTAGGTGTCTCTCACCGAGTGCTTTGAAGACCTCTGGTGTACATAGAGCGCTATGTATCTTAGGTGTCTCTCACCGAGTGCTTTGAAGACCTCTGGTGTACATAGAGCGCTATGTATCTTAGGTGTCTCTCACTGAGTCCAAGGCCTCTGGTGTTCTGGACTAATCCTGACGGGGCAGTTTTCAGAGATGCTGTCAGAGACCTCTTCTCTAGGGAGGGCATTGCTTCACTCTGATGGTTCAGACATACACAGTGCCTGTGTTATCATCTGTATCTCCATGGGATGTGGCTCTCACAGGACACATAAATGCCAGTCACTTACAATCCGTTCAGTTACGGTTCTGTGAATGGATTCATTTCAGAAGCTGGAGTTTCTTTTATCAAAGCTTAAAGGGATTACTGCTCTCTCAGCCCTATCCAGCCGCTGCATATCCCCTTCACACTCAAACACTTTATCTTAGATTTAGACCGGAAGTTTTCCCAATAGATGATGTGCCAGAAGTTGGAGCACTGCCTTGTGTCCATCTGGAACTTGCCTATGCCAAGATGATGGGGCTGAAATCAGACAGTGTCTCCCAATAATGGCGTTTTCCAATGTTTAGGGCTTTTATTGTGAGAGCTGGAAGAGAGGCTCTCGCACTCTGTTATTCTTTTGATTTTTTCTTTTATTGTTTTGCAATTTCTAAGGGTTTAACTTCTACCTTTCAGATTCAGTTGCAGGAGATGTTTGATTAACAACTCTCTTAGTCTTAGATATTGTGACATTGTCGTTACTGATTAAACCTAATTGAATATAAAGTTTATAGCCATTCCGTTTTTCTTATTATTTTACTCATGAACTGGGGTTGTATCTGAATAAACCACTAAATAAAGAAAGGTTTACTGTAGGGGTGTAGCTGGTTCAGGAATGCAGGGAAGGAATCCTCAGAATGTTTCCTTATGGACACAGGGATGCTATTTGATAGGTCCAGAACAGGATGGATGAATCTTGATCACTTTGTATGATTGCATTTGCATTGTCCAAGGGAGATCACAATTGTTGTGTGAGTGTAGAGTGTATGTTTGCTGAGCAAAGAGTAATTATAGAAGAGTGTCGAGAATATTGTGTTGGTAAGCTTCAACTTAGAAAGCTTACCACCGCCACACCCACCCCCCATTTCCCAATTCGGGAATTCATCTTGTACCACAGAGGTAGCATGATGTCTCCACAAAGCTTACCCAACTGTATGTTACAATAAGTTTACAAAACAGTGATGGATGGTATGCTTGAATAAATCTCAGCCACTGGTAATCACTCAGGATCGCATCCCAGTTCATTGTTATTTTGCACACCATGTCACCTCAGCTTGGACCCAGCTATATGTAAATCAGTCTTGACCCTACCCCAATAGGAATGGCCCAGCCTGAACTACCAGGCCACATCCTCCCTCAACCGGAACTGGAATACCAGCAACCTAGGACTGCTTTCCCCCTAGTTATGGGCTTATCAGCTGGGTACAGCTTGGTTCCAGTGGCACAGTGTGCACAAGATCCACGTTTGGGCATACTCATCCCACTTACGGCGACACAATAAGTAAATAAAACAGTGATGGATAGATTGCTTGAATTAAACTCAGCAAAACTAAGGTGGCATGGTGTGCAACATAGCATTGGATTGGGATGCGGACAAACATACCACCCATCACTTTTTATATGCTAATTGTGTCACCCTAAGTAGTATTGGTATGCCCAGGCGTGGGTCCCGGGCATACTGCGTCACTTGAACCAAGCTATACCCTGCTGCTGAGCCCATAACTAGGGCGAGAATTGGTTCTGGGTTGCTTGTGTTCCAGCTCCTGGAGGCCCTGGTTCGGCAGTTCGAGTTAAACCATGAATGGGATGGACAATCTTTTCATTTTTTTGTTTCTGTTTAACATTTGCGAAATCGTTCCACAGATTGCTATAATGCTGTCTCAAATTTGAATGGTATCAGCGTTAGGAGAGAGGCAACAAATGATGTCCTCATACGTCTTTGAAAAAGGTATTAGGGGTGATGTGATCCCATTTCATATGGACACCTTTGTTAACAGAGTAATGTAAAGGCGGCCTGATCTCACTCTTAGGTCTAGATTGTAAAGAGATGGAAAAACTTATAATGATCGCATTATGATCACTGAAAGGTAGAGGATGCACTTCATAACTCACCAATTTATTAGCCAGGTCTCCCGACAGTAAGATAGAATCTATAACACTACCTTTACCTATTCCAACGAATGTAGGGAGGTTAGTAGGGCCTAAACTTTATGTATCAGATGCAAAATACAAGTTCTGAGTAAGTACTATCTGGTTCGGAGCTTCCCTATATGCTGACTGTATAAAGTGCAGTAAGCGGCTGCTACGGGCCAGTAGTGGTGAGGTGGGGTGGGGATGGGTTAAATAAAAAAGAATTAAAAAAAGAAAGATCCACTTACCTGCCGGCTGCCTCTTCTCCGTCTGACGCAGAAACTTGAAGCACATAGGCTCCCAGATTCCCCTAGCCAATCTCAAAACTGCTGTCACAAGCATGACAGCAGCATCGTGATTGCTCTGAGTGCCGTGGTTCGGCGCTTAGACAGGGACTGGGAGCCTGTGCATGTTCTCCACCCACGCTGCAGCCAGATGGAGAACATGCTAAGTATGCTTGACTGTTTGGCCGGCCAAAGACGGGCTGCCAAATCATCATGCGCACTGAGAAAGTGCCTACCAATCTTCCCCCTGCTTTGTGTGCAGCCCAGCCCAGCCCGCTCCGCACCCACAGAGCCAGTATGGAAAAATAAAATTATAATAGCATGGTGTTATTCTCATTTTTTTTGAGCGACACTCCTCCGCCTTTTGCGGAGGAGCCGCCGCTGATAATGTGGCTGCCCTTTTCAAGTTGTCCATCCGTAAAACCACAGATATGGTTACCACAATGGATGTATTTAACACATTGAAAGCACCATCCCACATAAGTGATACATGGTTCCTTTCGCTATACATTAATTCGCTACAATTATATCCAACTCTTCTATAATAAGTACTGGTTGCACCTTAAAAGATATAAACATGTATTAATATTAGCTAGAGCAAGGCAGACGGTGGAACCTTCTTTACAAAAGCACCTAACCAAAATAACCCCAAAAGTAATTTCCCCTTATGTTCTAGGCTGGGGCTTGTGTGCACACCGAAACACACCCACCATCACAGTGATAGTTCTAACTAGAACTTGACGTAATTTAATTCATAAGCACAGGTGCACCACATGTAAGAATTGTGAAATCTAAGACACAAGCTTATTACAAAGACACTGGGAGTAATTTCCAATTGTTTAGAAAAATCCACTTTATTGTTCCATTTGTAAGTAAGAACAGCCGACGCGTTTCGTCCCAAATGGGACTTCTTCAGGGCGTGATTAGTAATGTCCTAGTGGATAGTTCGGCCGTTAATCTCGTGACGGGTAAATGTTGAGGTAGCTGCTGCTTGTTGCACTGTACGTGTAAATATTCCAATATGTGTAGTGAGATATCTCTCTTCACTTCTTCTTCAAAGGAGAAAAGATCCCTGGTCAGGGTGGATGGAGAGAAGGCTGTGATATATACCTTATAAGTCCCAACAATCGAGACGCTTATGTCACACAGAAAGTGCACCTTCAGTTTGAAGTGCCACTTAAAACCTGTTCTCCAAATTTCTATATCTGATCGACATTTTGAGATGTAAATGAAACCCTTCCTCTTCCTCTGTCACCACCAGATGCTATACGGACTGGAGGAATGCTACCAGGCATCAAAGGAGACTGACTGAGCAGCATTTTTTCATCGTGCTCCCGCGAGTCGGCCGCGGACAGAGGAAGGGTTTCATTTACATCTCAAAACGTCGATCAGATATAGAATTTTGGAGAACAGGTTTTAAGTGGCACTTCAAACTGAAGGTGCACTTTCTGTGTGACATAAGCGTCTCGATTGTTGGGACTTATAAGGTATATATCACAGCCTTCTCTCCATCCACCCTGACCAGGGATCTTTTCTCCTTTGAAGAAGAAGTGAAGAGAGATATCTCACTACACATATTGGAATATTTACACGTACAGTGCAACAATCAGCAGCTACCTCAACATTTACCCGTCACGAGATTACCGGCCGAACTATTCACTAGGACATTACTAATCCCGCCCTGAAGAAGTCCCATTTGGGACGAAACGCGTCGGCTGTTCTTACTTACAAATGGAACAATAAAGTGGATTTTTATAAACAATTGGACATTACTCCCAGTGTCTTTGTAATAAGCTTGTGACTTAGATTTCACAATTCTTACATGTGGTGCACCTGTGCTTATGAATTAAAAAATGTATTAATATTACATTGACTGAGTTTGACAACTGCAAAATCTGATAACAAGGTCGGGAAACCAAAACCTTGACTCTCAGATTACTGATGAGAATAGAAACAAGAACAACCAAGCCCTCTTTCCCCCTTCCAGCTGCTGATGGGGTAGCAGGGGAACAATAGGATTTAAAACCCTCAACACGGATAGAATCAGTAACCCAAGTCACTTGACAGCATATTATATCAGAATCTTGAATAAAAGATAACCAGTCCTCGTTTCTCAATTTCTGACGTGACTCTATTACCTTATCAGCCTGTACCGTCAGTCAATTTCTAAATGGCTTGATAATGATTAGAAATGATTAGTGGTAATAACTGGGGCCAATGACGCTGATTCTGACCACGCAGTCCCCCTTCGTAGTTTTGGGTGAAGGGCCCACCCATCTCACCCTGCGGGCTGTAAGGATCTTGTTGTCTACAAAGTCAACTAAGTCAACAAGGCATTCCGCTTTTTTCTTGCACCAGTACGTAGCTTTATTTATAAGGTTTCGTCTTTTCTTTTGAATGTCTTCGTCTTAAGGCGAAATCACCTCCAACCACATGGGGGTGCTTTCAGGTGGCAAATGTAGATGGGCAGATTGGCTCCTTGAAGCTGAGTAAAAGGCTTGCTGAGAATTAGTATGGGTATGAATATGAGGGTTTCTGGAAGGGGGGACAACTAGGCTCCTACACATGTGCTAGTAGAGCATTAGACCGCTCAACGGAAGAAATTGTTTAGCCTGGAGGGGTTTGGGGGGCATTGTTGACCTTACCAAGGGTTTGTAAAATGGCTACGCTATGTCCCCTTTATCACCTGGTAAGAGACTATTGAGTGCCTCGGTCAGAGAGCAAATTTTATGATTTCAACATGTCCTCCACACTTGCAACAAAAGGTTGACAACTTGTTTGAAACGCTGCACAGATATTATCCATAGTGATAAGGGCATTTGCTGCTAGCTGTATAGGGCCAAAATATTCCTGTGTGGGAAAGATCCAGAGATACCCGATCTATCTGAGGGGGCCTAGTTGTATTCCCTTCACCTGACTTCCTTTTAGAGAGTGGTGGTTTATTAAAATTTGATATAGCTGGGCTAGAAGGGCCGGTGGTAATGACACTCATATCATTATGCGCTACACAGGGGGTTTTAGATTTGCCCCAATTCCATCTAAGCACTTTTGGATTAGATAGTAATACATCCTTTTGGGTGATAACGTTGGGATCAAGTCCTGTGACAGACACCCTGGTTGTACCTTGGGCAGTGAAGATGGGTTGGTGATCAACTTCTGCACTGACTTAATGCAATCTTCCACCAGACTCAGTTAAGGAGAAATTAAGATAGGGGAGAATAGAGGGGGTAGAACGTAACCCCTTATCCCCTCTTTGGTTCCCAGCAAGACTCTTCTTCCCCATTGGCCAAGATAGTCAACCGGGTGCAGGCAGATATAACTCATTTTACAATGTCTACTTCCCACAGAGGGGTAAACTGAGTGTAGGAAATTGTAAACACCAACCTTGATGGGTGAAACCGACTATTGACAAGAGTAGAGATAAAAAGTAAAAAGCCCAGAGCCGGGGCCCAACCCAGTCTCATCCGGACCAGGACGGCCCCGCTCGTGGCCTGGTCTTCACCCGGTCATGCACCCAGGCGGATCCTGCATTGCGGGAGGCACCTTCGTGCTTTATGCATGTGATGGCGGGACCAGGAAAAGCAGGTGAATGCCTCTGCTCACCAGGACTGAACAAAACATTTTGGGAATGCGAGTCCCCTCCAAGGTTCATTGCCTGGGTAAACCTGCACTGTGGGAGGCACTAAGTTACTTTATCCACAGGATGGCTGCGCCGGGAAAAGCAAGTTAGAGCCCCTCCTCCGCCTGGGCTGAACAACACCCTTTGGGATAGCGAGTCCCCTCCACAGTTTGTTGCCTGTTGAGGCCATTCAACTCTTATCTTTATTAACAATGAAGTTTTTTACATTAAAAGGTTTGATAATAAAGACTTGAAATGTTAGTACACTACGCCAGTAGTGTTCAGCATTCATCTTCCGAGAATATTGACTGCTATCTAGAGCTTCTTCCAGTTGTATGTATTAGTCCATATTAATCAAGGCAGCCGGTAACTTGAGAAATACGTCTGAAATTGCAGTGCAGGTGACTTATAGATATGTTCAGGTTTTCATTCATCTGAGGCTGTACCTTCCTTCTTAAATGATAGTGAATAACCATAGGAGTCTGGCTCCTGTTTCCTCCTGGTGATGCTGCCCAACTTCTGATTTCTCTATTTATTCTGTGTGAAACTAACTTTTTAGGGCAGTGCTTTAGAAACGTTTTAGAAATACAACCCAATTTTTAGAACTGTAAACTTTAGCAATCCAGCTAGCTTTAATGGACATGAGGCGGGCCACTTTTTTAAAGTAGCAACAGCAATTGTTTGTAAACATCACAATATTGACCTCCCCCTTTGATATCGGAGTGTGATCAAGATATTGATCAACCAATAAAAATGGCAGATGGTGATCTGCTCTGGAGTATTGAGCTGGAACACTCTTCAGAGTAAGGTGCTAGCCTGTGGCACCTGTATGCTAAAATCATATGGCTTCAGAAAAATCGTGGTGCTGATAGCTGTGATTTGAGCAAATTTGAGAAACCCCTTCAAGAGCCGAGTATTGGGAAAGGTCTCATATCCATTTTTGTGTTAAAACAAAGCCCAGTGGGGCATTTTTCACTCCATATGCATTTGAGATCTTTACATGAGCACAAGATTACATTACACAAATCAGATTAATTTTATTATAAACACAGGAGATTAAGTGATTTGCCCAGAATCAAAGGATATTGAGCCAATGCCAGGAATTGTACCTGGTTCCCTACATCCAAAGTTGCCAGCTCTGGCCCCTACCTAATTTCTCAATTTAGGTGTGAAAGATACAGAAGTGGGATGGTTGTGTAGGATCACATATAGTGAGCACATTCTCTGTTGAAGTGGCTTTGGGAAATTAAAAAACACAGCAGCAACAAATACTAAAAGGTTCCTCCGGAGTCTTGTTTGAGAATACTTGCATTGTTTGGTATCAAATTGGACTTAGGGACATTGTTCAGCACTTTTGCACTGGTGTAAAAACAGGCCTAATTACTTTAAACATTACTTCCACATAGACCAGGACTTTTGTGACCCACCAAAATCAGCTCCCAATCCTCCAGTGGGTTCGATCCATGGTTTGGGAAACACTGTTTTAAGAGATTTCTTTCTTACCGCCACTGGAGCGGCGTTCATTCCAGCGTAACTCTCCTTGGCCGCTCTCTCAACTTTCCACTGTTCAGTTGTTTCCTGCACTACCAGCCCTGAAAATACAGTGGCTAACGTATCCTACACTTTCATATAGTTAAACAATGCATAGGTGAGGCTTTTGGGCGTGCTTGAGTATTTTTGTGACGGTATTTCAACAATAAATTATTAAGCAAGGACTGAAATATGTAACAGAACAACATTATTCATGTGTTCAGTGTCAACTTTTGATTAAAAGAATATATTTTAGAAAAGAAAAATATAACATTTATATCATAATTTCAAGTATGTGTCTGTGTGTAAGTGTATTGCTATCTCAGTAGCGCACATTAAATATGTTCTCATACAATGATAAAAAAATGTACTGAATGACATGAGAGCTAGTTTTCATGGATGCTACATAGATGACCTGATATAGGTCGCCCATGCTTTGTAACACTGCTGTAGGCTGGCGGACACTCTAGGTAGAATTTGCAGTGTCACAACCTCACGATGTATAGTGGACTTTATTACCTGCATTCAATTCATGTTAGTTATAAAAAATGTGTAAAAAGAAATTAATGGAAGATTATGAGTTTCTTCTTCAGTTTTGGTGGGGACTTTGCTTTTATTGCATAGTGTTTGATAAGGGATCAGCATGTATGGTTAATTCACAACCAACAATATATTTTTTATGTCACAACAATCTTTGAAAATATGCAAAACTAAATATTTACTTTTACACTTACAGCCAACGCCTTTGACCCAAACTCATTACCAGTTCCAGGTAAGAATGTCACTCTATAATTCTGGATAGTGTAAACTCTCACGGGTACTTAATGTAAGATACCATTGTGACACTGAAAGTGGAAGTTGTTGTTACCTATTCACCTGACTTGGGTCTTGACCACTGTGACTAAAATTAAAGAAGTTGTTTACAAAATCACAGAATACTGAGTGGGCCCTATTCACAAAGAAAGTGGTACATCTAGTAGTAGTAGTAAAAGTATGCCAAGATATGAGTGCAGGTTTACTACTTTGCTACTGACCAACTTTCAGAGTAGGAGGCTTGGAAAGATGTGCGGAATGTGGAACTTTAGCCCTACTGTTGGGAATTTGTTGTAACAAGCCCCTCAGAGACCTATTTTTTAGCGCAATTCCACATAGCATAGAATTCTTGCCAAGCTGAAGAGAGTCTCCTGTGCAAATGCACAATATTTATCTTCACATGCAAATCGTTTCCCCCTAGTGAAAGCTCTAACCCTCCACCCCCAGCAAACCTTGGGGTGGCCCTTTCCCCAGCCCATTCTTGAATCCCTTGGGTGGTAAGTGGTCATATCGAAGTTTGAGAATGCCAACAACTACATATGCTTGTGAGCATTCTCTAACAAAAAAACAGACTTTGGTATTGGCCACTTCCTACTCACTGAGTGGATTTTATGATTGAGGGTTTCTTGCGACGGAGAAATTAATTGCAGTAAATTAATTTATGTCCAGCCGGAATCCCCCTGTTAATTTCTGGCAGACGCAAATAGAGTATTTTTGGTTGTAAATGTACATTTATCTACCAATTTATTTGAATGTGGTTGTGAATGTACAGTCTGATATAGAGCGAATCTAAACCTCCATAAGTGTTGAACTTTATAGAATTAAAAGGCTATCTTTCTCCTTACAGAGGTAGGTGAGAAGTAGGTCAGTATTGGTGATACTGAATTTTGAAAAACAATATCTGACAAACATGCATGCAGCTCCTTTTGACTGTGTATTGCGCTCTTGTGATTATTTTCTCCTACATTATGAAAAATGTAACTTATTAATTTGAAAAGGATGGATTGTTGTACTCTTTTATTGTATTAAACTCAGACATCTTCTTATAATGAAGATGATGGCGCACTCTCTAAATCCATGGCTTTGTGACTCTTTTAGCAGTGTAAGGCTCAGGGGGTTAATCCAGTGTAGCTGGTTTAGTGCAGTGGTTACCCCCTCTGAATGATGTTACTGTGTGGCATTGTCAGCTGAGCGCATACATTTACACCTAGTAATAGTTGGTTTTTGAGGTATCGTTCAATGGGTATTTATTTTGTAAGGGGATGCATTTTGGTCAATTTCTGTGATAAGTAAATAAAACGTTCATATTATCATTCACTAGATACACCATTATCTCATAACTAGTATGGAATTAGAGACCTGAAATTAAGTATAAAACAGATCAAACTGATTTGTAGGATCATTTGTGCCATCACAGATACAACTCTCTTAGGTGTAGAAGTGCTATGTACACTGCACGGGAAGCCTAGTTCACATTAACGATCAACCACAGATATATTGAAAATCTTAATTACACACATTGTTCAATATAATACGTTTCCCCCCAGGATAAGTTATATTAAGGTGAAAATTTCAGTGACAATGTAACGTTTTAAACTGACATTTATCAGTTATAGTTCTCTCTGGTGACTATCACTCTTGCCCTAAAGTAATTAGAACTCACGCCCTCACCATGCAGAGTCTTGTCATCAATGATGTAATTTTAAATGTTGCAGTACTTTTATCAATGATGTTATGTAACAGGTCATGAGTTATGTTATGGTATGTTATGTTAATCAGAACTTATAGAGCGCATATTCACCAACAGGTTTCTTGAGTTACATGAGTGATGTAATATGTGGGCAAAATCGCTGTGCCTTACAGCACTAAGTCCCTGAGTCCTGTAATTGCTGTCTGCAACATTTCGCCTCTTGTTGCAGGCAATCAGTTGCAGCGCTCGCTCCTGTGGGAGTTGGTAGGCCCAAGGGAAAAAAAAGCCCCTGGACCAATCAGAATATTCTATTTTTTAAATTGTGTTTGAGGGACTCATTTAAGAGTCCCTCAAACCCAACCGCCCAGGTATACATATATATTCGCACCTTAATATTTAAAAAACTACTGAGCAGATTTACACCAGATTACAGAAAGTGCGATTTCTAGACCAAGCACTAGCATCCCGTCAAAAATTGTGTTATTCGGTTCAGTAGTTTTTGCGGTAGTGATTCTTTAAAAAGTCTATGGTAAATGGGTATTTTGTGTTTTGGGACCATGCCTTTTTCTCAGCCTTCGCTTGCCGGATCATTCCAAAACTTTCCATGAAGAAACAACAAAAAAAAGATAATCTTTTTGGAAAATTACATGAATATTTTTCAAACTGCGCCATAGTTTTTATAAAAACAAAAAAAGCATTTCATATGGAAACGCTGACCAAACTACCACTGGCGACCTCCACTGGGTAATATATGCATATACTTTCAGTGAAAAAAAAGAAAAAGTAAAGTGACGTAATAGCTAGGTGAAAATTTCAGTGCCAACTTAACGGGGCCAAACATATTTATATTAGAGGAGGGGGCACATGGTGCCCCTCCCTGAGCCCAAATGGGCCCAAGAACCCACCCCTGGTCCATAAAAAAATTACAGGGGAGTGGATGCATGGCCTATCCTCCCTGAGCCTTAAAAAGCCCCGGTGACTCTATCTCCCGGGCCTGAAACACTTCTTTAAGGGGAGAGGGTGCTTGGCACCCCTTCTCGAGCCTGCCTGGGACTCATGGACCCCATCCAAGGATCCAAAGTCTAATTACTAGGGTAGGGGTGATGTGGCCCCCCTACACGAGCCTTATGAGGCTCCCAGGGATCCCATCCCCCAGGGCCAAACATATTTACATAAGGGGAGGGGGTATGTAGCCTCCCATCCCGAGCCCAAGTGGTCCCTGGGGACAACAACTCCTCAGGGCCAAACACAATTTCTAGGGAGGGACGCCTGTGCCCCCCCTGAGCATTTAGAGGCCCCAGGGACTCCATCTTCCAGGGTCAAACATTTATAGTAGTAGAGGGGTCATGTGACCCCACTCTCTGGGTTCCAAACGAATTCGGTTGTAAATAACACATATGTCAATAAATTTAAAAGAAATTGGTCACTACGTCAGCGTTTCAGTATCTGTAGCAACAAGTCAGCGAGACCATCTTCAGGACTGCTAATATTTCAAGAGGATGTAAAAAGATCCCTCTTAATTTTTCTAAAAATAACCAGTAGAATTGTAATGAAAGGGCTCTCATATCGAAGACCAGTATGGAATAACGACAAATCGTGAAGTCTGAGGTAAATATTGAGTTAACCCCACATGGACAAATTTGTATTAGTAATTTAATGGGCACACATTTCTTTTAGCATTCGACAAGTCCATGAGTGATTTCCATTATTTAGATAAATATCCTACGATGGCTGGCAGTAAAAATTGAGACACAATTTAATTTTGACTGCCAAAAATCGTAGACTGACTTGTTGCTACAGAGACCGAAACGTCGACGTAGTGTCCAATTTCCTTTGAATGTATTGACATATGTGTTATTTGCAACTGAATTCTTTTGAGTCAAGTTTCAAAATGTGTATAGGGTTTGGACGTTTAAACACACTGTCTTGTGGTTTCGTAAAATAAGGAAAGTGAATGTGTAACCATGATTAATGTGTGTTTTTCTTAGACTGATCCTATGTGAACCCCTTTGTATACATTTTTTATATTAAAACATACTTTTTGAAATATAAAATATTGAATATTAACACCTGCCATTGAATTCGTTTTTCTTGAATAATAATGCTTTTTCGCAAATTGATTCTTCTAAATAATTATGAAGTATTTTATTGATGTCATAACTTGGCATATTGAATCTTTTTAAAGTATCAAATATTTTTATAAACAAATCCTTTGGGGGTACTTAACATTGATAACTTCCTTGTCTTTCATTCAGTTGCACTACTGAATATCGAGGCTAAGAATATCAAGATACAAGAATATCATGGACAAAATATCGAAAGCTAAGTGCATATTGAGGAAGTATAGCTTTACTATTCCTAACTTCACATCTACGTACCTAGTAGATGCATATATTGTCACAGTAAATATGTGTGGAGTTAGGTATAGAAAATCAATACTTCCTCTATATGCACTTAGCTTTCGATATTTTGGATTATGTATTTTGTGCTTAATATTTGTATGCCACGATATTCTAGCTTTGGTATTTATTCTTCCCAGTTGAAATCATATGTTCCAGAACCTTATTATTGGCTTCTGTCTGTACTCCAACTAATCATAATTCACTAGAAAGATTATCCATCCAGTGAATGCTCTTAGGAAGATGCTTGTTCTGGTTATGCTCCTGTTGCGGGGCAGGCTGGGCTATAGGAACTGACGCAGATGCTACAGAGGGATGCTTAAGAGAAGGTTTTATTTTGATGAGTACACGTTTCTGTCTTTGCTGCCTGCTGGTCAGTCTTTCACGAGCAAACTTTGCAGGGTCCGTCGTGGGGTGCGGATGGGGCTCCTGGCCCTGAAAGGCTTCCTGGGACGTCCTTCTTCTTCTCGGGGTTAGCGTCCTAGGACCTCCGGTGTTTGGTGCCCCAAAGAGAGAAATGAAACCAAGAATTAGGACAACCGTCCTCTAATGCACACCTCAGGGGCCAGAGGTGAGGGAAACCAAGTGTTCAAGTGCTCCGGGAAACTAGTGAGGACAAATGCGGTCTGGTGCTCGTGCAGCGATATTCACACTAGTACATGCAGCGGGAAATTGCAGCGTATAAAGATATGCTCACTAGCACTAGATATCGGGATACGGGAAATTACAGTGGGGGTTGCCTTCTCCCCACCCAGCCCGCTACTTTCCCGTACCTGCTCAAGCCACGCTCCTCCCGTGGAAACGTGGCAGGGCGGCTCGTGGATACGTTGGCCTCTTGGCTTGTCGCGGACGCTCTTCCCGACTTCACTCCCGATCACGCCTTCTTCCTCCGGTCTCGCTCCTCTCTCCGTCCTCTCACCTTCCACCTCCAGGGAAACGCCGTCCGCCGTCTTCCAGGTTCCGTCTTCCTTTGAGTCGTCCTGCACGATGACGTCCCAGGGAGGGGGCGGGGCCTGCTTAAAGGTGCCGTACTGTTTTGCCGCTTCTTCTTCGTGACCGCAAGGGAACTGCTGACTCCACTCGTCCACGAGTGATGGAGGCTGCTGTATAGAGGGCACAGAGGTGGGTGAGAAGGGGACGGGAGACCACCAGTCCTGCAGACCTTCCGATGACTCGCCTGTCCAGCCCGCCCCGTCACAGCTCCCTTGCTGGCTTGTTGTTTTTTCCAGCACCCTACTACACCAGGAGCTTCAGAAGCG
Source organism: Lissotriton helveticus (assembly GCF_964261635.1). NCBI lineage: Eukaryota > Metazoa > Chordata > Amphibia > Caudata > Salamandridae > Lissotriton > Lissotriton helveticus. The sequence goes on along the minus strand of NC_136061.1, from coordinate 222,245,928 downwards.
TGGCATCCTATTACATCTGCCTCAGCAGTTTGGTGGCAATTATTTAGAAGAAGATGTTGTGCTTAGATATGGAGGAGTCAATCCCTAACCTCACTGTATCGGAATCAATAATACCGGGAGCATTCCAAATACAGCAGTCTCAAGAGTATGACATCACTTGTCCAGATATTAATATCAAAGATCTAATATCGCACATGGGATCCCAAAAGGAGCCAGAGAACATTCAGAATAGCACTCCACAAAAAACATCTAATCAAGAGGGATCCCTCGAAAAATCACCAGATCTTTCTCTTTTTAAAACCACAGGTCTCTCTAATAACTATACCCCAGTATCCAAATCTCTGTTCACTTTGCAAAGCATCCTGGAATCAGTGCTTATTCAATTAGGGAATATATTGGAAAATTCCAATCAAATGCTTGATACCCAACTAGGAATGCTAAAATATCTAGTAGAAAAAACAGGAAGAAAGAGCTATTAAAATCAACATCAATAGCAGGAGATTGTGGTAAAGGCAAAGTGGAAAATCCCTCCAAGCCAAAAGCTGATATTATAAAAGCTCTTTCTCCATTGAAACTGCAACTCAAACGGGAAGGAAACTGCATAAGGAGTTTATGAACAAACAGGATCACAACCAGATATATTCACTCAGAAAACTTTTTTTTTTTTTTTACCAGGAAAAGCAATGTAAATGTAAATTGATACTTGTATAGCGCACTACTCACCCGCAAGGGTCTCAAGGCGCCTGTACGAATACCGCTGTGGAACCCATCCTGGCTTTCCCTGTGAGGTGTCCACTCCTGGGCACTCCCAAGGTGGAGGCCAGGCATCCTTAGCGTTGTGGGGGCCGTTGTGGAGATTAAGCAAGCTATTGCCCAGAGTTGCAGAGTGGGACCCATGATTGGAATAGGCACCGAGGCGAGAATTATCAGGTCCGTGGAATTTTTTTTTTTTTGAGCTCAAGACCCGCCGAGGCGGGGAATTGAACCCTTGTCCCGGGCCAGACCTCTGCATCAGGGTCTGCCGCTCTAACCATTGAGCCACACTTCTCCACGCAAGCAAGAGTCATTTCACAAAAAATATAGATGGGAGTAACATAACATAAATAAACTATACAACAGGTGATACAGGTCGGGCAATTAAATAAGCAAAAGAAGAAGCATTGATTTAGACAGAATCAGGCTTAGGCACAACAATAAACAGTCAGGACATAAAAAAATGAATACAAAAATATTTGAATCAACCAATACCACTGGGGATAATGCCAGCTTTCCAGTTAGTAATTGGGCGCCAGAGTGCTTCCCCGCGCCCTAGATTTGACTCCTCTTGTTTCAAAAATAGCAATTTCGTATCTATAAACCGCTAGGAAACGCGCCAGCCACATCTGAAAACTTGGCGGGTCAGCTTCTTTCCAGCGAGCGGACAAAATTAGCCTTAGTACTGCTGTGCCTATAAAGAATAATCTTTCTTCGGATTTAGTTAACTTTAAGGAATAATCATGACCTAGTAAAAACAAAGTTTCTGATTCTGGTATTTTATGGCTAAATACCTCTTCCCAAAAGGATAATATCATGTATTTGATCAGCATCAAATCAGGACAATTATAAAACATATGAATAAGGGTTGCCGGCCCTTGGGTACATCTAGGACATAAATCGTTCTCACGTTTACCCCACGAAAACAATTTAGCAGGTGTAAAATAAAGATAAAATAAAGTTTTATAAAGTTGCGCTTTAAGATTGCTAGCCATAAGTAACTTCTGGCTCATCTCTAACACTCTATCAATGTCTACATTAGGATTGTTTAATTTTGTTACCCATTTATTTTCAATTTTATCAAGATCATCATGTTTCTTACTCAAGAGAATATTATACAAGGTTCCTATCCTGGTGTTTATTCTAGGTATAGCGTCCATAATTTCAATTTTAGAAAGACAGATTAGGGACTCTTTGGCCTTTAATTTAGCAAATATTTGCGCAAATTTAAAAAAATCTCCATTTGGTAAATTATATTTTACTTTCAAATCAAAAAAGGTAGTATCAAAGTCATTTAATAAAAACTCACCAATTGTTCTGATTCCCAAATTATCCCATTTCCTTACGACAGGAACGAGATCCTGGCCTTGAATGGCATTAGAACGCCAGAGCGGCGTATATCGGTTAATCTTCCCAATATGCATATATTTGGCCACTTTATTCCAAATTCTCCATGCACTAGCTATAATTTCTCCCTTAAAATCCTTATAATTCCTTGCCTCGGTCTTCCGTAAGAGTAAGCCCTTAGCCTCTTGAACTAAAAGGAGCTCATATATTGAGGGTATTTCTCCAAAGCCTTCTGGGCTCTCTAGACTAGAACCACTAATCATGGGAGTAAGCTATTTTAGAAATGACGCCCAGTGATAGAGAGTTATGTTAGGTATTGTAAGACCGCCTCTATCAAAAGGGAGTGATAATAATGTAAGTGATCTCCGAATCTTCCCATTTTGCCACATAAATTTTGATATAAGTGAATTAATCAACACTAACGTTTTCTGATCAATGGCTAGTGGAATTGCCCGAAATAAATAGAGGCATCTGGGTAGCGTGTTCATTTTTAAATAATTGGCTCTTCCTATAATGGAGAGATGGAGGCTATTAACTCTTTCAAAATCGTTTTTGATCTTGACCACTAATGGATCAAAATTAACTTTTGCTAATAACTTAGTATTTGCACAAAGAACAACTCCCAAATACGTGGCCTTTTCAGCTCTTCGTTGATCTGGACAGATGATATTATCAGTACACAGAATAACCGTTTTTCCTTTATTGAGAGAATATCCCGCGCAGCGCCCGAATTCCGTAGTCACTCTCTCTATTTCACAAATAGCCTCGATCGGGTCAGATGTAGTAACCGCGATGTCATCGGCGTAGGCCAATACTTTGGTTTCAAAGTAGCAACTAATAATGGGCTTAATAATGTTACTTTCTAATAATTTCAAAATAAGAGGGTTAATATATAAAGCAAAAAGCAGGGGTGAGCGCGGACACCCTTGCCTGGTGCCCCTGGCAATGTTGATATGTCCAGATATTGACCCTACTGCTAGAATTTTTGCTTTGGGGCGGAGATACATTGATTTAATAGATTTAATGAATTTAGGGCCGAAATTATTATGTTTCAAAACTTCCCAAAGAAAGTCCCATGAGACGCGGTCAAAGGCTTTCTCAGCGTTGAGTAGGATCATCGACATTTGTCCCCCCGTGGCAACCATGGCATCAAATAAGGCGATTACCCGACGGGTGTGTTCTGTAGTTCCTTTACCAGGAATAAAACCATGTTGCCACGGGGAGACAAGATGTTCAACGACCCCACTGAGTCTGAGCGCCAATACCTTCGCATACAATTTGGAGTCCAAATTAATCAGGGATATAGGACGATAAGAGGTTAGCTGTTCGGGGGATTTTCCCTTCTTTGGAAAAACGATTATGTTAGCCTCATCCCAAGAGGCTGGCGGGACACCATTACATTGAATCCCAAGAAACAAATCATATAGGATAGGACATAGTTGGTGGCTAAGAATCTTAAACAAATCAATCGGTAATTTGTCAGGGCCTGCTGCTTTACCAGATGACAATAATGATAAAGCAGCACCCACCTCTACTGGTGTGATTTCTTTTTCAAGTTCTTCCTTGGTGACATCATCTAGTACCTTCATAGCCTCAGAATTAGTAAGAAAATTATCCAAATGATCTACTATATCCTTTTCGGTAGCTGGAGCTTCCTCCGAATAGAGGTTCTGATAATACCTTTGAAATTGGTAGTTGATATCAGTCGCGTGGGAAAAAGTCTGCCCATTATCTACTATAGAGGAGATGTTATTCCTAACATTTTTCTGACGTGTACAGAGTGCCAGCTGTCTACCCACTTTCTCCCCACTTTCCTAAACTTGTTTCCTGTGTGCTTGATATGTTTGGGCAGCTTTCTGACTAAGTTTAGTGTTTAGTTCGGATTTCAGCACTGCTACCTGCATCATCAAGTGCCTGGCTTCTTGTTTTTGTATAATTTTGGCAGTATGTTGTTCCTCAGCTTTAGCTAAGGCTGCAATTTTCAATTCATATTCTTTTTTCAAGATTTTTCCGGCTTTATTTTGGAAGCTAATGGTTTACCCCCTTAGAGCAGGGGAAACCATTAGATTCCAAAATAAAGTAAACTTTTCAAGGAGCAAAACAAATCAGAGACTCACCAGCAGGAAATACCATATTATCCAATTTTTACAAAAACAAAAATTTAACCACAACTGAATTTGAGCAGTCCGGTAATTCAACATTCTAAAGCAACGGCTGATATTGAGCTTCCAAATGATGCTGCATATGGCCTAGAAATTTCAAATCGCAAAAGAAAACAAAAGAAGACAAAATCGAAAATGAGAAAGGCACTAAGAAGGATTGAGAAAAAGAAAGCCCGTAAAACAAGGTTCCAGAATATTTCCTATACACCAATCCGATCACTAGATAAAGAGGAAATGGAAGAAATACCTCGTAAGCCGACTGTAAAAGAGCAGAATTCGCCAGTCAAAACAAAAAGAGGCAACTCTAACCAACTTTACAAACTTAATCCAAAAGCAACAAGTTTCTCATTAGTAGATCACAGTCCTATGACCCCGGCATTAAGAGATAGCCCAAAAAGAACTTTTACCATAGAGAAAAAGAACCCACAAATAGAGGAGATTTGGCCAACCCATCTGGAAATTACAGATCTATTTCCTTCAGGTAATGCTCCTCTTAACCGTGACTGAATTATCAGTCTGCTTCAAAAGATACAGCCGTTACACTCACTAGCGAGAAATGAAGTAAAACTAGTTATGTTCCCGGAAAAAAAAAAACAACAGCGATTGTAGAATTCTGGTCTCCAGTAATACCTGGAATTATATTAAAGGAGAGTGAGATATTCCACAAATATGGCTATGATTTGACTCCAGTATTAAATCGAGAAGTCCAAAAGATAGAAATAACAAAAGAATCTCTTAAAATTCAGCGACTGAATCAAAGCTCTAAAACTATGAACAACCCCCCAGACCTCTATACAGAAAATATATTTGTCTCCATAAAGAATGGTGAAAGAGGAATTTGGAGTAAAAATTCCCCTAAAAGGGAAATAACAACGAGGGATTACTCATGGGCCTGGATTTCGGAGACCCTGAACAGTAACAAACAACTTAAGGATAATACATCTTCTGTTTAACATAGGCTTGTCTATCTCATCTTGGAACATTGCCGGGAGAACTCAAGATAAGATGGCTGAAATAATAAAAAACTGTCCAGCGATAGTGGCCCTACAAGAAACCTGGTCTACATCAAATTTTGATCAAGAAAAATACTACGTATATGATATTCCTGGTTGATAGGGGTCATGCCAAAGGTGGGATAGCAATTTTACTTAAGTGGGCTCAAGAAAAAATTCCAACTAACACAAAGAATTTTCAATGTATCAAGATTAAGTTTGGGATAAACACACTAGAAATCCTAAAAGATCGACCTATTTGTAATGTTTATATCCCCCCTGGAGCAAAAATGGATGTACTTGCTACAGAAATCCTCGAGGATATCGAAAAAACAATAGAAGGACAAGGTTATCCATCGTTTTTCAATATGGGCGACTTCAATGGGAAAATCTCAAATGAGGTGCTTCAAAAATGGGCAAACTGGCACAAAGAAGAGGCTCTGGGAATCTCCATTCCACTATTTCCTAAAAAAAATAAAGCGGATAAAAGAGGGAAAATTCTAGTAGCTTCACTCTCATTATTAAGTGGAATAATACTAAATGGTAATGTAGAAGGAGATATTCCTGCATCAAATACAAGACAAGGGAACTGGACTACATGATTTGTAGTGCAGACCTGTTTGGAAGAGTTTTACAACTTAAAATTAATTTTGTTCTTGGCAGTGACCTTCCTATCCTGCAAGCAGACATAGAGTGGAAGATACAACTTTCCTCGTAAAGCCATATTATGTACATTCATAGCACAGTTTAGGTAAATCAGGCCCAAAGACGGATTCAATGGAATTCAGCAGCACTCAATAAAATTATTACCATAATCGATACAACACAATACTGCAAATAACTCATTCTATAAATCCGATAATAAATTTTGAAATGGCTATCAAAAAGTTATTACAAAAACTACAGGAAAAATTAAAGCAATGGAGTACAATAAAGAATCAATACGACAAACCAAAATTAGCTACTAATACAAAACAATTAAACAAACTGATAAGATCGCAGTTTCTAGAATACTCAGCATCCAAACAGCTAGGAATTAACAAACTGAAAAACCAACGTAGGAGAGAAAAGGCAAAAATCAAGAGAATAACCCAGGATAAAAACTGGGTAGATATGCAGATAGCTGCAAAAAAAAATAACCCACGCGCCTACTGGAACATAATTGCTAAAGAAACAGGCAAAAAAATGCATTACAAGCCATCCCGGTGCCTCCGACAGAATGGGACTTATACCTTGCCAATTTATATAAACTAAATACTAATCCAGAAATACCTAATAATTTGGCTAGAAACCCAGAAGTGAAATCTTTAAATATCATAGCACCAAGTCCCTTCTCAATGGAGATATATATAAAAAAGGCAAGAACGACGGGAGCAACGGGGCCTGACCAAATCCCGATTAAGGTCCTCCAATGCAATCCCAAAGCATGGTCCAAGATGTTATCTCCCCATTTTAACCATATCTTTACCACCAGGGAAATCCCCAAATCTTGGAAGGGGAGTATCGTAATACCCATACACAAAAAAGGTTCAAGGCTGTATCGGGGCAACTACAGGCAGATAGCCCTTCTAGATAGCTGTATCCGGGCAACTACAGGCAGATAGCCCTTCTAGATGCAATAGGAAAAATCTTCACAGCAGCAGTATTAGACCATCTTAAGGACTGGGCTTTTTCATCAGGTCTAATCCCCCTATATCAAGCTGGATTCAGACCAAAACACTCGGTCTTTGATAATATTGCCGTGCTACAAAACATCTTAGACAAATATTGCTGTGCTACAAACCATCTTAGACAAATATGTGGCAATAAAATCCCAGGTCGTCTATGCTGCTTTTATTGACTCTACCACCGCATTTGACAGTCGATAGAGAAACACTCTGGAGAAAACTCAGCAAAATGGGTATCCCGGATAAATTACTTCATATAAACACATCATTACATTCCTGGACTTGGTGTCAGGTTCAAATGGGGAGGGGAAAGGGTCTCACAAGCCCTATCCCGACTCCAAACGGCCTTAGGCAAGGATGTCTTCTTGCTCCTCTATTGTTTTCCCTTTATCTCAGCGACCTGTCTGAATGCTTTAAACAGATATGCAACTTTCCGCCTAAAATTGCCCTCCATAAAATTCATACCATGATGTATGCAGACGATGTAATCATTTTAGCTCTAACACCATTTCGTCTGCAAAGAAGCCTCCAAGCACTCCACAACTACACAGAGGAAAACTATTTAATACCGAATATCGCTAAAACAAAAATGGTACCGTTTTCAGGAAAGAAACAGAGTGCCAAATTCAACTGGACTTTAGGGGGAAAATCATTGGAAGTGGCAAATGAATGTACCTATTTAGGTCGAATCTTCACAAAGTCTCTACAAAACATGCCCCATACTCAGAATCTGATTCACAAATCTGACGTTCATGTGGGGGCACTTTCACGTTTATATGCTTCAACTGGTCAAAGACACTTTTCTTCTCTGCTTCAGGTATACAGCGCCAAGATTCCAGCAGTGCTGTCATATGCTCTCGAATACATCCCAATAAGCCAGTGGAACCATCTGGACCTAAAAGAAGGGAAGATCTTACGGAAGCTAACAAAGCTGTCTCAAGCTGTACCGGTACAAGCTCTCCACTTCGAGTTCTCATTAACCAGTTCCTATGCCAGAGGAATTACGAATATCATTAGATGGGCATATAATCTCCTCCATGCGGAAGAAGGAACGCTTCGATCTCTTCTTAAAACAGAAACATTTGAAAGAGAATCTTCGAATTTTGTATTTTCAAGGAATATTTTAACTGCTTTTAAGTTATCTAATGACAATATTAATTTGTTACAATCGTGGACACCTGCTCAGCTGAAGCTCTTTTTAAAACATTTTACCCCGAGACTCAGCTTTGATCTAGATTCTCAATACTGCATTAAATTGTCTGTATATAAGAAATTCACAGAAACTATAGTTTTTAAGAAAACACAACAGCATATTAACTTTAATTTAAAGCACGGGGTCAGGAGATCAATTGTGCTGTTTCGATTTGGGATACTTCCTTTAAAATCTTATACGTATAGGTGGCTACCAAAAGAAAAATCAAGTACTATCTGTAATTTGTGTAATGGTGGGGAGCAGGACTTGGAACATTTGTTGTTCATTTGCCCAAATGCGAAAGTGGTAAAGGCAAGGAAGAGATTTTTACAACCAATCTATACAAAATGTAGAATTAACTCGGTAAAGGAATTGATCATACTATGTAAAGCTCCTCCAAATGAGTTTGTCTGCTACAATCTATACACATTTTTAAAACCTATTTTAACTTTGTATTAGAATGAAAAACCTTCCTTTTTAACAAAATTGTTTAACAATGTTATGTTATGTACTGAATATTTGTGGTTCTCAGTGGAGAACTAAATCAAATAAAATTAACTTGACTAACTTGAACTTGTGCTTATTGTAGAGTCAGGCATCACATCTCTGAACTTCATGCTTGGCTTGAGGCTAGAATCGTCACAGCCAGGACCACACCAATATTTCTGTGGTTGCAGTCATCTCAAGGGATGCTGTGCGTCTTGAGTAGAGCATTAGCAGGAAATGGTGGTAGCTGAGGCATATATTGGAAGAAATATGTCCAACTATGGTTTATTCGTCTTGTGATTAGTTGACGCCCTGCATTGGGCAAGTCTTATGAAATGTAATTTCAAAATGGTGGTCTGTCCAGACATTTCTGCCTGTGGTGCTCAGTTGAAGCTGAAGTTGAGTTTTATTCTGTGATGTTAGCTACTATTAGAATTAGTATATAAACAAGACATTATCAAGTTATTATTTTATTGTTACATCCCTTCTACTCTTGCTGCTACTTTTGTCACCGATTTTGCTCCTTTCGGCCCAGTTTCCTTTTGGATTTTCTTCTGGAAGTCCTTGCTAGGCTTGTTACTCTTTTATATTGGCTGGTAAAGTTGGATGCCATGCTTATTGCCTTCTGCCTAAATCCTCATCTTAATTCAAGTGATACAAGATTGCCAAGGAGGTTGCTTGCTCTTTGTGGCCTTTTCCTCCTAACTGGAACCCTCTTAAGAAGACATGTGACACCTTTCACTTGTACTGTTATGTGCAGGGTACTCTTATTAGCACTGTTGTTAGTCGAAGTAGTCACCCTTTCCTTGGCCAATCGCGAAGAAATCTTGACATAACTTCACAGTTTTCACTCCTTAACACAGACGATTTAAGGCATTGGTAAAGTTGCCAATTGCCTAGAGCCCCCACCTTTCAAGACCCCCCTGGTCAAATGATTGTGGCAGTCTGAAACCCTTAATAATGTTATCCATAAAAACTGGTTTCTTTGATCTGGCCATGCACCTTGCTTAATTTCACCTCTTCCAAATCCCCCTTTTTTCTTTACCTATATATTGACCTATCTTTATATTCTTATCCCTCTCTCTGGTTCAACTCTCTGTACCTCTCCTGTGTTTACTTTCCCTCTCTTTCTGAATTAACCTCCCTCTTCCACTGTCTCACATCCTCACCTCTCTCTACTACTCTAAGTGCCTGCATCTACATCTGTGCCTCACCATCCCCTCTACCCCAACTCTCTCTATACAACACAATGTTCTCTTTCCAGCTCTCCTCCCTGTCTCTCTCCTCCATCAATTTTACCTGTCCAACCTCTCCTCTCTCTTTACCTCATCTCTCCCCATTCGTCAATACCTCACCTCTCTCTGCCCTGTATACCTCAGCCCTTTCCACCTCTTATCTCTTTCTACCACGTTGTACTCAATATCTTACATCTTTCACTCTCTCATTTTTCACCCCACCATTATCTCTTTCTCTCTACCTAATCTGTGATCTTACCTTAGCATCCTTTCGCTACCTCAAGTCAAACCTCCTTGTCCCTCTCTCTACCTTGTTTCTCATTACCTTGCTCCTATCTGCTATCTCTTTTTCTCTGTGTCTGCCACTTTTTTAACATTACCTGCTCATTCTCATCTCTCTGTCCATACCTCCTTCTGTGATTCAACTCACCACCTGTACCTCTTCTCTCTTTCTACCTCTCTTTATATCACTCTACCTAATCTGCCTGTCTCTTCCGCAGCACTCTCTTTACCTCACCCTCTCTCTACCTCTGTATCAAACTGACGTCTCTTTCTCTGCCTCATCTCTTTCTCTCTACTTCACCATTTTCTCTCTATACCTCTCCTCTATTTCTAGCCTTCAAAGTCTTTCTTTTACCTTCACTACACCCTCACCTATCTTTATATACCTTTTCTCAGTTTGCCCTCTCTGTCTCGGCACCTTCTCTGCCTTTGCATCGCTCACTTCTCTGTTTATCTCTACTTCTCACTACTTCTATCAAACTCGCTTCTTTTTCTACCTAACCCCTCTCATTACCTCACACCACAGTGTACCCCACTTCTCTCTCTGCATTTCTTTTTCACTGTCACTAGCTCTCTTATCATACTCTAAAATCTTACTCATCTCTTTACCTGTCTCTACCATTCTGTTACGTTTTCTACCTCTGTGTATCTTTCTTCTGGCAACCTCCCCTTCTCGCTTTACCGTACGTCTCTTCCTACCTCATCTATTTCTCTACCTGATCTGTGTCTCTGATTTCTGTTTCTTCTCTGAGAAGAGATAAAGGAAGCAAGGGCAAAGTAAAAAGGAGAAAATTATCAAATTTAATTTGATGGAATGGTAATTCTCTTAGCAGTGCTTTGCTTTTCGCTTTTACAGCAAGATTGCCAGATGTAATTAGAGGCTTATTTGTCAAACCATATGCAGCAATTAAAGCAACCATTTCAAGCACTGTATGCACGTGTCATATTTTAATATTATGTGCTGGTCGACTAATGTCATCCTAGTCACCCTTACCATACGTTTCCTATAGTGGGAGAAACAGGCTTGTTAGACAATTTATTATGCGTTTTGTTGCTTCAAGGCGAAATATTGGAGCCGGGCAGTAAAAACCTCATATTGTTTTTGGTGGCTCCATTTCAGAGTTTAATGTATTGTTTGGAATCACAAGGTCTTGAATTAACTGAAAATATGTATTAAATTCAAAATTGCTTTAAATAAGTGGGCACCAAATTAGTTCTTTCCCGGAAGCCCTAAAATAATAATAAACATGGTGCAGAGGTCTTGACCCTTGCCACTCTGGTGGAGGACTGTCTGCCTATTTGTGAGACCTGCCCTTGCCTGGTTGGGATTTCTTTGCTGTAATGGAAGCTGCTGCCACACCTCACTCTCATTATAACACTGAAGGTTTTCCGAGCGGTAATGCTTGCTCTGCAATTTTTTTTGCTTAGTAAAAACAAAGTTCTAAAGTTCGAATTTGTATTATCTGAACAACATCGTGGATTTTTCTCCCTGCTTATGGAGCTATTTAATACTTTTCCTGACCATATCTGCCATGCCTCGCATATTAGAGACAGGCAGAAAAAGTGTATGACAATCTCCCCCGCATTTAATAGGGTGGGACAACCATCACTGTGACTTAATGGCCCCTGGCGGACAGGCAACCATGCGTAAGACTTCAACGGGCAGAGCAGCGGGGGTTACTCTGGTGTATACTTGCCACTTTCCACAATTCTAAACAGATTAACTAGGTCATAAGTCTCCGAGTTGCAAAAAAATCATAAATAAGAAATACATGGAAGTTGGATGAGCCCTGTGTTATGATCTACTGTTTGCCTTTCCCCTTGCCTATGTATCTCTTCCCTACTGCTCAGCCAGAATGAGTGTTGGTGTGCTTGGAGATGTCTGGAACGTTGGATGATTGATGATGTTGTGGAATGCATGGGTGCCTGGTGAGGCTTGGAGTGTCAGTTGGAGTGAGCAGGGTGAGCAGGAGAGAGGCTGCTCCTGGTGGGGCATCACCTGGACTTTACATCTTCAAGTGACTTACACGAAGCTGTTATCTTATGAATAAATCTACAACATACTTATATACCACTTGGCTACAGAAGATCTTTTATTTACAACACTGGCGATGATTTAAAAGAACCTTCGTGTTGCTGAAGGATTACCCTGGAACTAAGGATTTGACTAACCACAGGAACTCATGAACTGGAATCCCAAGTAAGAGAATTCCCAAGAAAAAGGATTACAACAAATTACGCTCTGGTAAGCCCCACCAGTGTCCTTTGTCAACAGGACAGCCTGCAGACCAGAGCGTTTGATTTTCTTTTGACTTTCCTGTAACCTGTTTAACAGAAGTATCTGCTCTGCCTGTGTGCAACCTAAGTAGAACTGTGCCAAGACTGAGTTTTACCACATCCTGCTGTGCATTGTCAGTTTTGTTAGTCAGAATTTCCCAGCTACAATCTTCACAAAGATGCAGCAGGCTTGATCACCCTTCTGTGTTCCTCTGCTGTGCATGGACTCTGACAGCACGCTTTTTCTACATTCCTTGTGGGGGCAGGTGTGAACCTTCCACAGTGTGGGCACGGTTTTTCCCCATGAGCCCTTGGTGTGTTTATGCTCATAACGGTGCTCCAAGGGCATGCAGTATTTACAAAGGCAACCCCTGTTTTACCGTACCGGTGACCAGCATAGTTCCTGAGTTGAAATGCCACCGGTAAATACCCATGTACTGCAGAAAAGAAAATGTTATACTTTCCCATCAGAGAACTTGTTTACTTGGAATATTAACCTATATAAGAGATTAACTCTACCACGCCAACCACACATTTTGGCCAACCACGTTTCAGTCAGTTGAGGCGTCGCCGTCATGACCAGGATTGTGGAGCTTCTCAAGTTGAAGATGGCAGAAAATGCAAGCACATGAAGAGCACTGGCCTGCAGTTGTGTGGTGCTTTGATGGACAGAGCACATCTTTGATTTCTATTTCCTCTACAATGAGACATCAACTGGGAGGAAGAACTCACTGTATTGTGTTGCAGCTACATGGAGCTCATTCACAAGGACTTCAATTTGGGTGAGGACTTCGGGTGAGAGGTCGCTCACCGGAGTGAAAGACTTTAATTACACTGTTTTGGTGGGGGGGAGTGTGTACCTTGTAATGTCTTTGCTTCTGCTATTGAATGGAAAAGGGAAGGTGAGTGTGTAGTGTTCCTGGTTACCTTAGTGTGCATGGTTGTCAATATACTCTGTGTGTGTGTGTAAGGTCTCTCCCACCTGGTTACCTTAGTGTGCGTGGTTGTCAATATACTCTGTGTGAGTATAAGGTCTCTCCCACTATTTGACCCCTTGTTTTACCGTAGCCTTTGGTTTATCAACCACTTATTTGTGGTTATTTGTTGACATGATTGTGCTCTAGTTTTCCTGTAGCCTTTGGTTTATCAACCACTCATTTGTGGTAATTTGTTGACATGATTGTGTCGGTTTCCCGCACTGTAGGATTGTGTGTGTGAAGGGTTTTTCCCTGATTGGGCTACGTTAGGAGAATACACCTTCTTATGAAGCTTCTCTGTGTGTACCTTTAGATGAGTTTGTCACCTGTGTGGGTGAAAGGTTTTCCCTGTTTGGACTGTGTTAGAGAAGACACATTCTTATGAAGCTTCTCTGGTTTTACTTTTGAAATGTTTGACTTGAAGCTTCTCTGTGTATGCCTTGATATGAGTCTTACAAAGCTTCCCTGGTTTTACCTTTGAAATGTTTGACTTGAATATTCTAGTATTGTCTAAGCCTGATGCTTTTCTTGAAACTCTTTCATCTTGATTCTAGGTGTGTGAATTCGTTGACTTAATGAATTGTCTTGCATTTCATTCATTTGATATGTCCTTGATTCATTTGCTCAATGTATTTTCATGCATCTTTTACAATCTAATGTATTCTCCATTTTGATTGCCTTATGTACTTTCAATTGTTTTTATTGTGTTTTGGTTTCCGTAGGAAGGGGGATGTGTTATGATCTACTGTTTGCCTTTCCCCTTGCCTATGTATCTCTTCCCTACTGCTCAGCCAGAATGAGTGTTGGTGTGCCTGGAGATGTCTGGAACGTTGGATGATTGATGATGTCGTGGAATGCATGGGTGCCTGGTGAGGCTTGGAGTGTCAGTTGGAGTGAGCAGGGTGAGCAGGAGAGAGGCTGCTCCTGGTGGGGCATCACCTGGACTTTACATCTTCCAGTGACTTACCCGAAGCTGTTATCTTATGAATAAATCTACAACATACTTATATACCACTTGGCTACAGAAGATCTTTTATTTACAACACCCTGTTCATCCACTGGTCTGTTCAGCTGTCATTCACATTTTCCTTCCGCCCACTACAACATGCAGTATGGGCAATGGGCAGCCCTGACAAGTACCATGCTTGAGGCGTTACGCATTTTAATGTGGTGGTCCGCATCACTCCATTATAATGCATTGTCTTGCATTTTCAGCTTCTGTTGTCCACCTGACAGGCTGTGAGCCTGGTGAACAATTCAACTCTGTATATTACAAAATGTAACATATTGTAATATACAGAGTCGAATAATTCAGTTAACATGCCACTGCAGCGTCGCTTTCTATTTCTAGGGTGGTTGGGTCGACATCACGTCCTCTTTCAAATTAGTTTGCAGACTGAGGCTGCTGTATTTGCGCGCGCCATGGCATAACTGTAAATTGACGCCACAGGAGGGGCCCAATGGCTTGTACTGAGACAGGCACGAGCGTGCGCACTCTGCACAGTTTTGCTATTATGGGTCAACCCACTTCCATCATTAGCAGTCTTGTCCTGTGAGTGACAGCATTTTGCTTGATGACTTGTGCACCTCTCCCTAAAAGGAAGTGCACTTCAGTGCCAGGGCTGGTGAGCCAATATTTTTACCAATTTTTTTTTTTTTCATTCTTTGCCCTTTTTAGTTATTTGGCATCACTGTGCATTTAAACTACTAATTCAGGGTATAATGATTCAAGTAATTAGTCAGTGGTGTAACGTAAGCCCCCCGCAGCACTGGCGGTGCGGGGGGCACCAAAGTTCAGGGGGCCCCCTCTGCAAAAGTGGTAGGTGATATGCCGGGCGGGGGGGCTCAAGTTTTATTACACCACTGTGATTAGTACATTTTCTTTGGGCTAATACAAATCATATTTTATTGTTATGTGCAGTAAGAGTTTCTATACTTGTACTAAGTATATCTGCTGGCTAGGCAGAATACACACTGTTCTGTTAAAATTATATGCGATTGTTAATTTGTTTTTAATGTGAAAATTGCATTGCAAACATATGGCAACCACGTTTCCAAAGTATAATTATTTCTTGTATTTGTTCTTTTTCTTTTTGTGGCATATGTTTACAATGAAAAATATATGTAGCCTTCCTACCTACCTCACAAGGAGGCCTTATTAATTGGCTTAGCCAGTGCTTGTTCTTAAATATGAATCAGAAGCACTACTAAGGAATAACTCATCCCAATTTTCTCTTTTTTTCTGAACTGAAAACTTTAAATACATTTAAAAAAAAAATGATTTGCACGAAAAACATGCCAGGATTAGCACAGTGCATTTGTTTTCCATTCAGCTTTGCTGACAATCGCTATTTGGGAATTAGACAAAATGTGCATCATTAAATAGATTGCAGCAAGCATAACAGACATGCATGCTTTCAACACAAAATCGAGCTTTGATAGTCATGTAGAAATACTACATTTCATGTGCATTGCATGACCTTCTTTTCCGTTTTCTTGTATCCTTCCTTACCCTATTTACAGATGTGCGACTAGTGAATGGACGGACTCGGTGCCAGGGGCGCCTGGAAGTCCTCTACAAAGGCACATGGGGAACAGTGTGCGATGATGACTGGGACATTGTGGACGCCAATGTGGTGTGCCGGCAGCTGGGCTGTGGTCATGCTGTAGCTGTGCCCTCTGGCATACCATTTGGACAGGGCAGAGGACTTATTCTACTGGACAACGTGGACTGCAGAGGAAGAGAGTCGGCACTGCGTGAGTGCCGGAGCCATGGATGGGGCGTACACAACTGTTACCACTATGAGGATGTAGCCGTCATCTGCAACGGTAAAATTGCTTGGTTCCATTCATTAATGGGTGTGAACAGGGGGGGGGTGGGAAAGGTAGTTAGGATGGTGTGTATTACACACACCCTTCACCTCTACCACAGCCATTGACTCTAATGAAGTGTGTATTTACTATTCAAACTCCATGCGCACCTTGATACTGAGGAAAGGTATAATGAGGACCAAAGTAAAGGCTTCTGTGCTTTTATATATTACCTACTGGCGGTCGCCAGTAGGTATATATAGTTAGGATTTTTTCTCTATGGGATTTTTGAAAATTCTATGTCTAATAACTTTGGCGTTTGTGGACGGAATTGGCTGAAATTTTCAGGAAAATGGCACATTTTGTTTCTGAGCAGCCCTTGAAAATTTGGGGGGGGGTTGTCAAGGGGGGGCCGAGAAAAAAGGGGGGTCCCAAAACGTGTTTTTAACATTGAGTTTTCCATAGGGCGGTTGGCCTCACTTTTAGCCCGAACGGCTGAATGGATTTGCATGAAACTTGGCAAAATTGTAGGGACTGGTAGCCCGATGTGCCTTTTGTAGGTCTCAATATATGTGCTACAGTGGATTTTGAGAAATTAACGTTTAAAAAAAGATATATATCTGTAACAGCGGACCGGGCAGCGCTCCAGGACGCGTACTTTTCGCGCAACGGAGCTTTGTGAAGCGAAGCTGATTGGTTCTCCGGCATCTGTCAACATTCCAAACAGTCCGTAGCGGCCGCCATCTTGTCTCTCGGTAGGATCGAGAGACAAGAGGAGGCGAAAGCGAAGGGGCAAATGACCATAAGGGGGAATAGTAGATCCTCGCTGACCCCCTAGGTTTGATGTGGAGGTTTTAAAAGGGCCCCGCGGGGCAAAAAAATAAATAAAATAATAATAATCGAACGGCTGAATGGATTTGCACGAAACTTGGTAAAATATTAGGGACTGGTAGCCCGATGTGCCTTTGCTAGGTCTCAATATATGTGCTCCAGTGGATTTTGAGAAATTAACGTTCAAAAAAAGATATATATCTGTAACAGCGCTCCGCTTCGCGTAACGGAGGTTTGCGACGCTGATTGGTCATTCTGTCACTGGGCTATAGTTGGGCTACATCTGGCTGATATTTGGGCTACATTTGTTTTTTTTCGTCTCTGGCGGCCATCTTTGGGCTACATTGGGCTACATTGGGCTTCATTGGGCTTCATTGGGCTACATTGGGCTACATTTGGGTTCCAACATATATATAGGCCAATGTAGCCCAATATATATTTTTCAAAGTTAATTTTCGTAAAAACCACTGGAGCATATATCTTGAGACATAGCAAAGGCACATCGGGCTACCAGTCCCTACAATTTTGCCAAGTTTCGTGCAAATCCATTCAGCCGTTCGAGCTAAAAGTGAGTCCAACCGTCCTATGGAAATGAAGGAAATGAATGGGTAATTTGTAATTAGCAAATAGCTCATCGCAAACTAGGAATGGTAAAGAATCGCTATTTATTCCTTAAAGTTCGCTATTTAGGAAATGCAAAAAACTTTGATGATACATATGGCGGTTCATCTCTAACAAGATAAGAAGCATAGGGATAGATTTATGATGACTGGCGCATCACCAGGGATGTGTTAGTCATTCTGTGCCGCTGTTCCGTCACCTATGGCTCCACCCTGCTTCTCCCCCTCCCCGCCTCCCTGCCTCACCGTAACTCCCTCCACGGCCCGCGGCTGCTTATATCTCACCCTCCCTAATACACATATTACATTATTTGCTAAGAAGGTCTCTTTGTGTTGGTTTAGGGCGTGCCCATACTTTAGTGTCTTAGATTTGAAGGAATCACATCAGCATACACCAGCTCTCTCTTCATGTGAACCGCATCAAGTGTTGTGTATGTGTGTTCGGCAAAGCAATATAAAACCCGCCTCATGCCCAGAATTGGCAGAAGTTGCACTTATGTTATGAGTATGAAGTCGTGGAGATCAGACCTCATAACAATTCTGTATCGTGTTGTTCTTGAAACTTTAGCACTCGCAGTACAGATATAGTTTAACAAGCAAAGCAGATAGTAGAGCAATAACATATTATTCTCATGTAAACCACGATGAACTACTAGGTTGAAAGCTAAAGCAACAACTAAGTGTCGTGTGCAGAAGTTGCAAAAAAGGAAAAATGGCGTTTAAACCGGTAATGAGCCCATGCTAACTTAACACGGTGTAAAGATATCCAGGACGTAGATGACACCTCCCCATGATCTGGAAACGAACTGAATAAGATAATAGAAGTGCCATCTCATGAGAGCAGATTGCAAGTTTATATGTGGACGGTCCGCAAGGTAAAGCATTAAAAACTAGGAAAATTTAATGCTAAAGAAAAATAAAACAACCAAGTACTTCGAGTCTTAAGCCAATAGGCAAGGTAAATAATAAAAACTTGACAAATAAGTCAATGAATTGTCAATGAAATGCTAGTACTCAGCATATCAAACATGAAAAAGGTCTATGACATAACTGTGTATGCAAAATAAGCTGCAACAGCCTCCAATAGGAAGTCACCGTCTTCATCCGAAAACAGTTCAGCCATCCAATTTAAAAGCGGAAAAGAATATACGTGCTCTCCCAGCACCGGATCCTCTATCACCATCAGAGGACAGCTCGGTGGGTTTTCAAGAAAGCTCTGTTCCAAGAAAGACTGTGTTGCCGCCAGTAAATTCCAGGGACCAATTAGTCCATGCATCAATGCCACAGCCATAATCCTTTCGCCAGGACAAACCAACTCGTGAGTAATGATAGGAGTCATCAGCTGATTAAAGTCGACGTCAGGAGAAACCGGTCTGCAGAGACACAAATCAATGGCCCAATCAAAATCACAGGTCAGGCAGTGAAATACAGGCTGGACACAGGTGAAGTAGGAGAATCGAAAAGATAATCCATATGCCGTGCTTAATATCGCCAACGGCATTGTGCCATAATATTCTAGCATGCGATTGCGGAACAGTGTCAGCAGCTGCAGGGCGGGAGGTTCCATAGGAGGGACATCCATATTTAAAAATGTAAAAAAGCACAAGAGCGTCCGCTGGTAATGCAAGTAAAAATGGCAATCCACGAAGCAGAATGGAAAAAATACAATGAAAGAAAGTAGGGATGACTCGAAAGATTTTCTCAAATGAAGTCACGAGACCACTGGTAACAACTTTAAAAAAGTGCGCCAGGGCCTTTGTGGAGGATGCGTTAGAGATAGTCCGAACCATCTTGCTGAAATGGAAAGGCAAATCTGAATTGAAAAGGGTCTGCACCTCTGTACGGGTGTTCGCTATGTGAAGCACGAAAGTTTCACGGGCCGAACTCAAGGCCACCTCTCTCTGAGACAAAAGAGCTCTTATTCTTGCCATGCCGTTGAAATCTGCTCCCAAGGTTGGTATTTGTGGCAAGATTGAAAACTCCCTATGTTCATGTGTGGGAGGAAATAGAACATTTCTGCAGCAAATAACCCGTTCACTTACTGTTACGATAAAAGGAATACTTTTAATTAACCCAGATCAATCTTCATTATTGAGCATCAAATAACTACCATTTTCCAACAACTTGAACGTGGGGATGATAGCAGGAACTGGCGTGCCTTGCAACACGCAAGCCATATTTGGTCGGTGTTTGTTGCATGAACCGTGTAACTGTATGTGCCTACACATTAGTGAATGATCTGGCGTCTCAGTGCATTCCTCTCCATTCAGATAAACTTCTTGATCATCTTTGAAACATCTGTATGTGTATGGAAGCGACCAGACCTCATGAAGAAAAGCACTACCTAAAGGTTCATAACGACCTATTGGTATATATTTCATACAATTTGAAAACTTATATAAAGCAAAAGGCAGCGTTATTAAACCGTGGATAAGGCACGTTGCCAAAAAACCCGCAATCCTCTGCTGATGATGTCACTGAGCATGTCATGAATGATGTAATATGTGACATCATCAGCAGTGGATTACGGGTAATAGTATCTCTAGTTTACTCCCCTATAGCTGTCTTTCTTTTAACATAAGTGTCTGTTTCCTTCCCTTATACTTACTGTTTTTGGTTCGCTTCCGGTTCGCGTACCGGCGAGCGAACTGGGAAGCGAACTAAGAGAAATAGAGGTTGGCACAGTTCCAAATATTGTACCAATTTTTTAATAACGGGGAGGTAGTTCTGAAAAGAACTTTTTTTTTTATTGTTTTTGTTGTTTTAAATTTTTTTTATTATTTTTCGGAACATTTTTTTACTTTTTTTGAATTTTTCTGAACAGTTTTATATTTTTTTGGGTTTTTCTTGGAGGGGGCAATGAAAACGATTCATTGTAAAGGGCTCAACAGGAGCAACAAAACAAAAAAAAAGTATTTATTATTTTGGGCGTTTCGTACAAACTTGCATATGATAGTCAATAGCTCTGTTGATCAGAGTGATGCTTCTTTCTCCGTAGCAAATGAATCCATCGCAAAATACGCAGGTGTGTTTTACTTCACCAAATCTCATTTGTATATTTGGCACCATCTCCCTGCCCTCTGGTCCCGTTACTTCCGGTACAACAGATCTTCTGGCCATAATAGGGAGATTATCTAGGTCGTTCCGAAACTGTGCAGCACTGTAGTTGTTAGGATGCCACCTAGTCATATGGCGATGCATTGTGTAGTTTCCGAAACTGTATTTTTTCTCGGTTCCTCTGGACAGTCTATCTTGACATATAAGGCAAGTTACGTATCTTGCATTTACTTTTTTCTCACCTTTGGGAATTTAAAAAAATTGCCAAATGAAGTTTTCTTTCCGGTGAGACGTCCTGGGCTCCTCAGGCAAAAACTGCCTCTCTTCGTGCTCGTCGTCCTGTTCCTCTTCTTCCTCTTCTTGTTGAATTATAACTTGAGCAGGTGGTCCACTCTTCCTTGGATGTGGTGGAGGTGGTGGGGAAGCACCAGCTGAAGCTACTAAAGAAGCCATTGCTCAGTGATCACAAAGGGTCTTTCTCTCACAATGATGAAAGTCAGAGTGAGGAAAGAAGGAGGGATTTTCATCATTTGGGAAAAACAAGAGTTCTCAACCAATGAAAAGTGTTCATTTTAGATTATATGACCTAGTCTTACATCATTAGGAAACCAAAAGTGAAATGAACCAATGAAAAGTGTTATTACCAAGTCACATGACCTGCTGTGTTTACGTTAAGCGCTTTGCAGGGCCTCCCGGTTTGCTTCCAGAAACCTGCGCTTTGCAACTCGGTTCGCGTACCAGTTCGCTAACGTAGCACGTCATATGACGTATCACGCGACAACGTGAAACGTCATGCGGACGGGAGGCGTCACGATGTTGTTTTGTAACGCGGCAGTTGCGGTAAAGAAACGTTTACCGGCTCGCGGTCTATTTCGCGGCATTAAGGTCAGCTAACGGGAAGCTTCCCGATTCGCGAAGCGGGAACGAAGAAAAAAAAATATTTAAAAAAAAAATTATTCATAAACATATAAAATATATTTTTGGATTTAAAGAAGAATACATTTTACAGCTACAGATATTAGCTGTTAAAAAACCAATGAAATTCACTGAAAAAACCATAGGTTATAGACCATATATAGTTAGGAATTAGCATTTACAAAACCTTGAAAATTCACTGAAAAAACCATAGGTTATAGACCATATATAGTTAGGAATTAGCATTTACAAAACCTTATTTTACTCACACAAAACCATTGAAATTCCATATATAGTTAGTTGCACTAACTATATATCGCGCACCCGCAATCCACTGCTGATGATGTCACATATTACATCATTCATGACATGGTCAGTGACATCACTGATGACATCACTGATGACAACATCCAGTGATTATGTGTTTCTGTAAAGTTTAAATATGTTTTACATATTGAAGAATGAGTGGATGTATAAGTGTCTGAATGAAGGTTTTAGTAGGTGCGTGATTGACTGTATGAGTGAGTGATTAAATGCGTCTTACTGAATGCACGGGTTAGTGACTAAACTGTCTGAAAGTGTGCATCAGTATGTCTGTTGTTGTGCAAGCTGCTGCATGTGTTGATCAGTAGCTATATAAGTAGCTATATGGGTTATTGATTGGTTGCACAAGTATTTGTATGGGAGACTGAGTGTGTGTATGGCTGGCTGGGAGGTGTGTGACTCTGTGCAGATCAATGTGTACTTGTATCAGTGATTCTATAAGAGAGTAAGTATGTGTTAGTATATGTTTCAAAAATGTAAGGTGTTCTGTGTTTAACTGTATAGATGAGAAAATGGAAGTGTGATTGATTCTTTTCAGGACTGACTATGTGTGTGAGTAACTCCATGGATGAGTGACAGAGTGTGAGTGTCTGTATAGGTGTATGAGTGCATATGATAGTGTTGTAAAGATGAGTGATTGTATGTATGAATGATTGTATGAGTGAATGTGTGTGTAGACATAGGAATCAGTGAGTGCGTATGTAGTAACTAGTATTGGTGTGTCAATGGTTTCAAAAATTATACTCTCTATTTAACACTGGGTGTAATAGAGGTTATATTAGAGTGTGAGGAGATGCATTGTATTATCACATGAATGATATCATCAGTGATGTGATCATTGATGTCAAGTGAGATGTCATCAGTGATGTCATTTGAGATGTCATCAGTGATGTCATCAGTGATGTCACTGACCATGTCAGGAATGATGTAATATGTGACATCATCAGCAGTGGATTGCGGGTGCGCGATATATAGTTAGTGCAACTAACTATATATGGAATTTCAATGGTTTTGTGTGAGTAAAATAAGGTTTTGTAAATGCTAATTCCTAACTATATATGGTCTATAACCTATGGTTTTTTCAGTGAATTTTCAAGGTTTTGTAAATGCTAATTCCTAACTATATATGGTCTATAACCTATGGTTTTTTCAGTGAATATATATATATATATTTTTTTTGTTGAAGTTTCAACAAAAGCTTTATTTGTATAGTGTTGCACATGTACACAGTCAGTGGCCTACAACCCTGGGGCCGGCCGCAGTTATAAATTAAACAGAATTGTTCTCTCCACAGCCCTTTAGCCGACAACCCTGGGGTCCGGCGGCGAATTCTGCAAAAGTGATGCGGTCATGTAACATGTGAAACAGACTCTTATATTCATGTCGTGTATGGCCAACTTCATATTTTCAAATTTCGCATGTAGACGAGTAAATTAAAAGAAACATAACAGTAACTGTAGGACATACCAGGACAATACAGCACTCTGTCGCCACCTTCATAATACTTAACAGTAATCTCGTAGTAGTGAGGTCTATTCTATCCATTCGTGCTTAGAGCGGTCTGTGTCGACCCCTAATTTTCCACAATCTGTTGGACAGCCTCCCCTTCCATCTCAAGTGTGAGTAAATAATCTGTCAGATAACACCAGTAGTTTCTGGGCCGTGCCCTGTTGGGTAATTCTTCTTCATACGTTAGCAGAGTATCTTTGCAATATGTCATGTCCTTAATCCAGGTCTTGAGGGTTGGTACAGTGGTTCCCTCCCAACATCTGGAGATCTGTCTCTTAGCTAGTAAAAGCGCCACAGCACAGAACTTACGTTTTCCCGCCTTCACATTGGATATTAGGCCTAGTAAGCATACTTTCGCTATACATTCTATGTCAATCCCCACCAGTTTGCTAAGCAGATCAGTGACCGCCCTCCAATATGTCTGTATTTTGGAACAATGCCATGCTAGGTGTACAAAATCTGCCTCACCATATCCACAACGTTTACACCTGGCGTCCTCCTGCAGCCCTAATTTATGGAGTCTCATCGGTGTGTGGTAGGTTTGGTGTAAATATTTCAGATGCGTGATGCGGAGGTTGCCATTTGGGGTTAATAGTTTAAGGAGCGTGCAGGTTGTAGACCATTCCTTGTCCGTAAGTGGTTCTGGCAGGGAAGCGTTCCACCGCTGCCAGGCTTTGTCAGAAGTGTGTGGGATTTCGCTTTGAGCCGTTCTGTACATTCTGGAAACCAAATGTGAAGTGTTAGAGGACTCGATTATCAGTTGCAGTGTCTGCAGTGTAGGTGGTTCTCCTGGGTAGGACATATATAGTTCCTGAATTGCCCTCTGCAGTCGATAATATGTGAAGCGAAAAAGAAGTGTGGGGTTACTTATATAAGTCAAATCTTCCATTCTTTTGAAGGTGCCGTCATGATGAAGATCCCCAAATTTAGCAACGCCCACCATCTGCAGTATATTCATGCCTACCTTCTCTGCCGTCACTGATAGCGCAGGGTGATGTTGTAGTGGTAGTGCCGGAGCATATAGCGGTAATTTGTGAGCCAGTTGCCCTAGGGTTTTCCATGCACGGTTCGTGGTGTCTATTGTATTTATGTCCCTGGCGTGTAAAGGCGGTCACTCATGTGTCACTATTGAAGTGAGTGGCACCGGTAGTGCATCCCCTTCCTCCACTGTTACGTGTGTCAGATACGGGGTGGGGTGGTACCAGTGAGCTGCGTATTTGGCTTGTGCGCACAAATAGTAGAGTTTAAAATCCGGAACACAGAATCCGCCCTTATCGTATGGTAACGACAACGTGCGTAGCGCAATGCGCGCCTGCTTACCTGCCCAGATCAATTTTAGCACCAGGGACGTTATATTTTTGAAGACAGTATTGGGTGGCGTGATCGGTATATTATTAAATAGATAGAGGAGCTTAGGTAGGATATTCATTTTGACTATCGCTATCCTGTCCGCTAGGGATAGCGGAAGTTGTATCCATCTTGATACCTTTTCCTCAAGATCAGTGAGCACTCTACCATAGTTCGTCCTCACCACTTCTTCGGGGTCACGACTATACCAAATCCCCAAGTATCGTGTAGGGCCAGATTGCCAGTCAAGGGGAAAATCAGGGACAAAGGGGGTAGTTGAGTCCGTAAGGGGAATGATTAGTGATTTTTCCCAATTGATTAGCAACCCTGAGTGGCGGCCAAACTTTACATATTCCCGTAATAATGGGCTGAGGTTCAGCTCAGGATCGCGCACATACAAGAGCATGTCGTCAGCATATAATGAAATATGCAATGGTCTACTGGGGAAATGCAGTGCTGAATGATTATGCGTTTGCCTAATTATGCAAGCAAGGGGCACTAGTACTAGGGCAAATATCAATGGAGACAGTGGGCATCCCTGTCTCGTCCCCCTTGCAATACTGAAGGATTCTGAAATGTACCCATTCACTCTCACCCTTGCCTTTGGGTTCGTGTAGAGTAATGTTACCCATGTTATGAAGCGAACAGGAAAGCCCATTCTCTGCAATATCGTGTGAATATAAGACCATTCTATAGAGTCGAAGGCTTTAGCCGCGTCAAGCATCACCGCTACCGCTTTAGTTTGGGGTGTAAGATAATGGGACAATGCAAACAGCGTTCGTGTGTTGTGGGAAGTGTCTCTGGTAGGGATAAACCCTGCTTGGTCCGGTAGGACTAAACTAGTCATCAGGGGCTGTAATCTGTCTGCCAATAATTAAGCCAGTGTCTTCGAGTCCACATTCAAAAGGGACAGAGGGCGGTAGGAATCGCAGTAATCCGGTTGTTTACCCGGTTTTAGGAGAGTTACTATCACCGCCTCACGAAGGGACGGGGGTAACGTTGCTTGGTCAAAGGCCGCGCCATACATTTCGACCATATGGGGGGCGATCAAATCAACACATTTTTTATAAAACTCACAGGTGAACCCGTCAGGTCCTGGCGCCTTACCATTGGGTAGGGCCAGTATTATTTCGGTCACCTCTTCGACAGTGATGGGTTGTGCTAGGTATTCCCGTTGATGGTCAGATAGCCAACCAATGGCTATGTCCTTTAAATAATTTAACGTTTCCTGTGAAGGGGATGGTTTCTGAGAAGCATAAAGGCTTGAGTATGCCTGAACGAAGCTACGAAGAATATCTTCAGTGCATGTGTGTAATTTACCGCTATCATCATAAATTTGGGTAACTGTTTGATCTCCTCTTCCCCTACAAATTTTCTGCGCTAATACTCTTCCGGGACGACCACCCTCACCAAACTGTCGAGCTTGTGAACGTTTTGCGACATATTTCAATTCGTCGTCTGCGAATTGTTGGTGTTCTATCAGTGTTTGTTTAATCTCGCCTTGTATCCCCGGTCGCCCTGTACGTTCGTATTCACACTCCAGGGCCAACAGTTTATTCTCCAGCTTGGTGATCTGTGTTCTGATATCCTTAAGGATCCCCGCGGAAGTACTTATGCACCCCCCCCGAATTGTCACCTTAAATGCTTCCCATATCACACATGGGTCTTCCACTGTACCGACATTTAACTGAAAATACTCTTTAATTGCATCTGACACAGTAGTTACATATGTAGGGTCTAATAATGCACGTGCATTGAAGCGCCAACTGAAGGGAGGAGGTGTGTGGTGAGGTACACGGAGAGACAGGGCAACCGGATTGTGGTCTGAGAGCGTGCGAGGGAGTGTGTTAATGTGTGTGGTCCATGATAACGCTTCGTTTGTCCCCAACCAATAGTCGATCCTGGACCAACTGTCGTGTGCCATGTTGACGTGGGTTGCACCTGGTATAGTTGGATGCCTAACTCTCCATATGTCTCTAAGTGTTCTGTCTTTCAGGATGTCCCACAATTTCTCCCTGGCCTTCCTGTGGGGTTCTATAGATGCAATCGATCGATCTTCTGTGGTACATAAGGTTACATTAAAGTCCCCCCCCAAATAATTGTAGTGTCGCTGAATGTTAGTACGTGATCCCAAATCTCTTGAAAAAATTCCGGGGAATCAGTATTCGGGCCATAGATATTCACTATTGTAATCAATTGCCCTCTCAATTTCCCCGATAAGATTACATATCTACCATTTTTGTCTATAATCGTGTGATCAATCCTGAAATCTGTGCCTTTCTTAACCAGCGTCAGTACCCCCCTGGAATACGATGAGTACGCTGCCGATGTGCTCGATTCCGCCCAGCGTGTACCAATAGTTCTGCATACGGCAGGGTCTAAATGAGTTTCTTGCAGTAACGCTGTGTCAACGTGATGTCTGTAAAGAAAGGCAAAAATCTGACGAACTTTTTTGGGATTTGTTAGGCCCAGTACATTCTATGTTAGTAACTTCAAACTGTCTCTATTCATTGTATCTTCATAACAATAGTAATAGTAAAACCAGGGGTATCTGATGTATTTACTCTTAGCACAAGGAAGCATAAAAGGATAACATACATTTTCGACCTCTGAGTAGTTCTTCTTGGCCAGCGTACAGCAGTGCGTCTCAATCGTCTCAGTCGTACTGAAATTAACAACCCACAACTAACCCACATCCCACCTACTCCAGCAACCCAATCCTGCCGAAGCCATTGTTCCCCCAATAACTTGGATATCAACATAACTTGTCGGGGACCGCCCTAGTAGAGGTCCGCCGAGAGCGCAGTACACCATCCTAAGTGTAGGACGGGAGCAGATCAAACATTTTGAGAACAGATCACAGCTAGGGAACAGGAAATACGTACAGTATCAATCTACCCCGCCATGCAACATATCTGTTTAAGTCATGTTTAGCAGTATTTGAAAATCGGGGTATTTTGTAGTAAGGTATAAGTCCACCCGAAGTTAGATCTGGCATATGGGAAATAAGCCAGTAGCCCACATGTCCCAGCACTGCATTTCGGACCAGCTACTAGAGGCAATTGAGCAACATCACAGTCAGTCAATCAAGCACCATATGCATCTGATATGTCTCTAGATCAGTCTTCAATTTACCCTCCTGGAATGGGACTGTTAAATGTCTCAAGGCCATCTGTCCAGTGTATGGATATAGTCTAGTGGTTCTCACCCCTGGCTGATGATACGTGACTGGAACCAGAGCATTGGTAAGTACAGTATAGTGAATTGTCTTACCGTCAGTCCGAGTCTGTGTGCCTCTCTCTTCGATGCGACTTTTTACCTTTGGTCACCGTGGTCTTTATGAAGTCAATCGCATTTTTGGGCGTCGAAAAAAAGATCGGTTTGTCGTCCCATGTGATTTTCAGCCGAGCAGGGTATAACATGGCGTAAGGGATTTGCAGGTCCCGTAGTTTGGCTTTGACATCGTTGAATTCCTTGCGTGCTTGCTGTACTGCATATGTAAAGTCTGGGTAAAATGCTAGTTTGTTACCTTGGTGTTGGATGTCTCCTTTTTCTCGCGCTAGCCGCAGTATAGTGTCCCTGTCTCTGTAGTTTAGGATTCTTGCTATTATTGGTCTGGGTACCGCACCCGGTTTTGGCTGTGGGGCCAAAGACCTGTGTGCCCACTCAATAATGAAGATGGATGATAGGTTATCAGCGCCGAACAGGTCTTTGCATAACTGTTCCACATATTGCTCCATGCGGCCAGTGTTGGTTGATTCAGGCAGACCCGCTATTCGTATGTTGTTCCGTCTCGACCTGGCTTCCAACTCTTCCGATTTGGCCTTTATGACGTCGAGGACTTTCTCCATTCCGGAAGATTTAGCAGTCGTAGAGCGTGATCCGTCCTCCACCTCCGATATCCTCTTCTCCGCCGTTTCCAGTCTTTCTCCTTGTTTGTCGAGCTTCGCCGCCATGCTGTCGACTCTACCTGTTAAGTGGTCTAGTTTGCCATTAATGTCTTGCAAATTTGTTTGTATAGCTTTCAGGATGGATTCCATTGCGCTACCTTCTTGGGGATCCACGTCCTGATCGTCGTCCGTCGCTCCGTTTTGACCCCTTGGTGTTTTCCGAGTCTCAAAGTTTAGTTTAGGCTGCCTGTTGTCTGGTTTCCCCATGGTGACTTCTACAACGCACGTTATGGGGCAGCGGCTCGAGTCACACCACAGCAGTAGATCCCGCACCAGAGACACAAGGGGTACCGCCTTCGACACGCTGTAGTGAAAACAACACCTTTCATGCGTGTGCAGCCGGCTCTGGTAAAGTGGATTTTACCGTGCGGGTTGATGTCCGGTCAGGTCTGCCGTTGTCCACCCAGGGTCTGGCAACACGTGACAGTGTGTGTCACAGGGAGTCCCGCGTTGATCTATGAAGGACTCGTTATATACCCAATATGTTTATGTTCAGGTTTTCAAATAACCCCCGATGGCATTTCAGTTGCTGCTCCTTTCACCTTGAATCGGGTTCGGTCATACAGGTGTGAGACTCCAACCGGCCCAGTCTGCTGCGCTTACAAGGCCGTGGCCATGTCTATTCCATGTTTGAACATTTGTGGCGGGTGACAGGAGGTAGTCTAGGTTTCGCGCCTTTACATCCTCAATATAGATGCAGCGTTGCGTATTTTAGTTAGGCAAAACACAGTGCGCGCCGGAGGCGCAGCGTTTTACACGGAAGGGTTTCCTGCACCGCCGTATTTCTGCCAAGCTTGCGGTGTCGGGCAACATTTATAAGTATGAGGCATAAGGCGCAAGATACGGTCCTCCTAGACGGACAGGGACATCGCCATATTGCGCCCGCCAGCACGACATGCAATCGAACAATACTTCCGTAACCTCCACCACTGACGAGCGAGTGTTCGGGGGCCGTGCGCGCTAGGTAATTTCTAGTTGCTCACCGCTGGTCAGATGGTTGAAGCCTCTCAAAGCGGGGGCCGGTCGGGCGTTCATTCATCGGTTGTCCAGCCAGCCGCCATCTTGTCATCATAGACGTCCGATCTGTTGGAGCCTCCTCACCAGCCACGATGCACCGCAGGTTGTGTAGGTGCACACTCCGGGGCTCCGGAGAGTCGTCTTCTTGCTGGGCATGAACGGCGCTGGCAAGTTCCTGTTCGTTCTGCGATGAGAGGCTTCCGCTCCTTGTCTATGCGGGCAACAAGCCGTCCGCCATATCAAGTCGCGTACTCCGCGTTGAGTCCAGGCTGTAGCTAGGTCATCACCGCCTCAGGAGTCTCCGTTCTCGGCTCCGATTTTGCACTGGTATTTCCCCTCTACGGTGGGATGTTTGTTATCGATCTTTGATCCGTTCAAACATGATAATTGTTCAGTGGAGTGATCCGCTCGGCAGAGCTGCGAGGCTAGGCAGCCATTCCGCTGTGCGCCCCTTAGCGCCTCCCCCCGTGCTTTTATATTTTTGGTCTGCTTACTTGAAAGTACCTAAAACTCAATGGGGATGAATGCTCTTGGCAATGTGGTCCTCAAAGAAATGGTCTGGTCCCAAAAGGGTGGGCTTAAAACACACATGCACACATACACACACACACAGGGGCCTGCCTCAGGAACAGCTGTGATTCTTGTGGTTGGTTTACTCCATCATCTATCAGGGATGCTGAGTAGGAGGAGTAGAGCTCTTCCATCTGTGATCTTTTCTCTGGTTGAGTATGAGTGGTAGGCAGTAGAGAATACCTTGGATACAGGAAAGTGCCTCTATAGCATGGATAATCGAGGACACAAAGTGCCAGGGCTAGTACATATGACATCACATGCCCACTATTGCCACTAAAACCACAGGCTTGATCCCTTGTCCCTCCCTTAGCCTCTCAAAAGCCCCCTATTGCTCTAAGGTAGGGAAGAATGGCTGAGTTTAATATTTAGAAAGTTTACAAGGCTGCTACAGCGAATTTTTTTTTCTCTATGACTGCCTTCTTGATTCCTGAGACCAGAGGTAGCATTGAAGAAGCCCTATGGTATTAAAGGCCAAGCCAGGAGTAGCAGTTGCTCCACCTGGATAACCCTCAATGACATCCATGCTCCTTGCTGAGTTCTTCTGAGCCCAGGGTAAAAATGGAGTCTCTTTAGTGCCGTGATGAGCTCCTTTGCAGCTTGATTTAAGATAATCTTACGCATCATAGTCTGAGAACCGAAAAAAATCTCTTTCCTTTTGAAGAGCATCAGCCGCACTTCAGGCACCGCCCATGAGTACTCCTCTGTATTGCTTTTTGTTTCCTGACTACAGTAAAATATTTCTGCAGTCTTTTCTATGCTTCCTCATCCTTCTGGACTCACAAACCCATATCACTGAAGCCTTGTCCTGTCAGTAAAGATGTTACTATTGACCTTATTGCTCTGATGCTGAAACTGTCACTGGACCAGAGTAACTGCAGCCTCATTGGAACTCTTTCATAGAAGAGAACACTCAGGTGTCCTTCTATGCAGATGCAACCTTTACAAGCCAGTCTGCAGATATACAGCTTATGCACAAAGGCTGCAGCTAGTTCTGCAACCTGCCAAATGCTCCAGTAGCACTAGCCGATGATGGGCAGTCTTGAAGCCCTTACCATCATGGATCAAATATAGATGCAATCTGTTGTGGCCTCTTGCTATCTTATGCATTCTCCCCACAGTCTTGATATTCCCTGCTGCTCAGCCAGTGAGTGAAGTCATTGTATGGTTGGAATACAGAGTGTTTGTGCTTGGATGAGTGGATAGTTGGAGAGAGATGGGCTGAGCAGCAGGATGCTGCTCCTAGTGGGGCTTTACCTGTAACCAAGTTAAATAAACCTATATTCATAACCCTCAGGAATCCATCTTCAATGTAACATAATCCTCACTAAACAAGGGAGAGTCAGTATGTAGGTTTATGCAGACAGCTCACAGCCACCGATTTGGTCCCCATGGGATTAAAGACATCACAGAAGAGCCGACAGATTTGTGTGCTACTGTGGGTTTTTTCTCCCTGAAGTGGTGCTGTTCCTTTTATTGCAAAACACACAAGATGATGGACGGAATGTTGCACAATGGCAAAACACTCACCCCCACTCACAGATCTGGGTTAAATCCATCGTTATTTTGCTCACCAAGCCACCCCAGTTCAGACATGGCCATATGCAAATCAGTCTTGACCCTGTGCCTCATGGGAACAGTCCAGCCCGAACTGCCAAGCCATGTCTTCCCTGGACCAGAATCAAGCATCCTAGGACCGGTTTCTGGCTATCAGCCGTCTTCAGCCCGGATAGCTTGACTCCAGTGGCCTAGTGAGCAAGGGATCCACGTCTGGGCATACCCTTCCCACATAGGGTGAACAGCAAAACACACAAGATGATGGACGGAATGTTGCACAATGGCAAAACTTTCACCCCCACTCACAGA
This sequence comes from Lissotriton helveticus, assembly GCF_964261635.1. NCBI lineage: Eukaryota > Metazoa > Chordata > Amphibia > Caudata > Salamandridae > Lissotriton > Lissotriton helveticus. The sequence goes on along the minus strand of NC_136061.1, from coordinate 222,213,741 downwards.
TCTGGGTTTAATCCATCATTATTTTGCTCACCAAGCCACCCCAGTTCAGACATGGCCATATGCAAATCAGTCTTCACCCTGTGCCTCATGGGAACAGTCCAGCCCGAACTGCCAAGCCATGTCTTCCCTGGACCAGAATCAAGCATCCTAGGACCTGTTTCTGGCTATCAGCCGTCTTCAGCCAGGATAGCTTGACTCCAGTGGCCTAGTGAGCAAGGGACCCACGTGGGTCCTAGGATGCTTGATTCCGGTCCAGGAAAGACATGGCTTGGCAGTTAGGGCTGGACTGTTCCCATGAGGCACAGGGTCAAGTCTGATTTGCATATGGCCATGTCTGAACTGGGGTGGCTTGGTGAGCAAAATAACGATGGATTAACCCAGATCTGTGACTGGGGGTGAATGTTTTGCTATTGTGCAACATTCTGTCCATCATCTTGTGTGTTTTGCTGTTCACCCTATGTGGGAAGGGTATGCCCAGACGTGGGTCTCTTGCTCACTAAGCCACTGGAGTCAAGCTATCCTGGCGGAAGACGGCTGATAGCCAGAAACCGGTCCTAGGATGCTTGATTCCGGTCCAGGGAAGACATGGCTTGGCAGTTCGGGTTGGACTGTTCCCATGAGGCACAGGGTCAAGACTGATTTGCATATGGTCATGTCTGAACTGGGGTGGCTTGGTGAGCAAAATAGCGATGGATTAAACCCAGATCTGTGACTGGGGGTGAATGTTTTGCAATTGTGCAACATTCCGTCCATCATCTTGTGTGTTTTGCTGTTCCTTTTATTGCAGCACTTCACTTTTCTATTGCTACTTGATTTTCTGGTTAGGACTTGGGACCATGAGCCTTCTTTTGACCAGCTATGTACAAAAAGTACCTCTTTGTGGACTCTTGGTATTTGGCAAGTCTTTACTAAGGAAGTGCAAAGTTTTCCAAGCCTTTTGAGAAGACTGCGAAGTCCATCCGTTACATTTACTCTCCACACATAGGTAGGTGAATTCTCATGTTACTAGAACTAGGCCATACCAAATATGACCCATCGGTTGCCATTCATGGTGCCTGCATATTTTCTGGCATAATTCACACAAGTGTCCCGAAGCAAAACACTTTTCATACTACTCTTATCTGTGTCATAATTCTACACTGGAAAATGCATGCAAACATTTTCACGCCAGCAGGGGCGTAGCTTCATCAGTAAGATTGGGGGGGTGGGTGAGCTTCAGATTTCCCATCAATCACTTTGGCATATAATGTTAAAATAGTTTTTAGAACAAACCGGGCTCATGAGATGGACTTTAGGAGCAGTGTAAAGGGAGGGGAATGAGGATTGACAATAGTACTTAATAAGAGAAACACAATATTTTGAAAAATAACCAACATTTTTGAGGGATTTCAAAACAGAGATGAAAGTGTGTGTGTTTTTGTCAGTGTATGTATGAAAAATCACAGGTGAAATCCGACAGTCACCATACCAGACTGAAAGCACCTGTGCCCAACTATTCATCAGAAAATACATTTATTAGGGCGGGTTAAGACCGCAAACCCCCACCTTGAAGCTACGCCGGTGGCTGCAAGTTTGCATTTTGCCCACATTTCTACGCACAAGGGCTTTGAAGTGGAGAGGAACATTTACACCTGTAGGAGGGAAGCACAAACACTTACATGCTACCATCAAACAATTACCGGACACAACAGCAAATCAGTGTGGAAATCACCATTGGTGCTGTGTTAAAGGACATTGCGTTGTGTTGTGCCAATTTCCCTAAAATATGTGCACTTTACTGGGCATGTAAGAGCACAGGCCCTGAAGCAACACCCTAAAACACAATTTACCATTCTCACACAACACAGCGCCACTTAACACAGGCGCAAATAGTACCCTAACCTTGAACCAAATAAAAACAGCTGCAAACTATAAGTATGAAATCAGAGGTGTGTAATCAGCGGCGGCACTTCCTCTATGACGGAAGAGCTTCGCCCCACCTGCTAGCAGCCCAAAAAATAAAAAATAAAACGATAATAAACCCTTGTTTATTATCCTTTTCTTTTTTGCTCTTGGAGCCAAGGTTTGGGGGCGGGGCCAGGGGATGACAGGCTGGTGGAGGAGAGGTTGCCCTGCCATTCAGTGCGCATGACGGTCTCGCCGGTTGTATCAGGACGGCCAAACCGTCATGCGAACGGAAGCTCTCTCCAACCCGAGCTGCATTGCCAGGTTTGAGAGAGCATGCTCAAGCTCTCAGTCTAACTTGGAGCGCAAATAATCATTCTCAGGCCAATTGTGACACTGCTTTCAGCAGCATGAAAGCAGCATCGGGATTGGCTGCCGGGGACTCCGGGAGCCTGTGCCTACAGTGGAGAGGAGCGCGTGGCGGCAGGTAAGTGGGTTATTTGTCTTATCATCCGTCTGTCAGTCCCCCGTCATCCCCCCCACCCAGCCAGTCTATTGACACATCCGTCGCTACAGCGTATAATAGGAACATTGAAACCCCTCTTCCCTTATTCCCCCACCTAACCAGAATGGTGTTGAATGCACTTCCAGAAGCCATAGGCTGCTAGAATTGTCATGAATTGGACTCAGAAGAAGGCGTAGGAAAAACAAATCTGAGTGTGGGTGACATTGTTTGGTTTATCAGAGGACACGTTCAAAACAAGGGTATGCAGTTCAATGATCTTAAAGATGCTTGAAGAAGCACCATGCAGTGCCAGAACATGTAAATGTACTTGCACCTGTCGTCCTCAGGCACATGTGCAACAGTACCTCCAATCTTGCAAACTGTATTACTAGCATTCTTGCCAAAGCATTTATATACCTTAACAAGAAAAGTAAAAGAAACAATAAATAATTGCACATGAATTTTGTCCAAATCCAAGGTGATACAAAGAAACAGCCTTGCTGGATCTAAATTTACACAATGAATATACTCTAAGCAAGAAGAGGGGGTGTAATCAATAGCTCTCGGTATGGAGCTGCCGATGAGAACTACCCTGCCAAACAGACCCAATTGCTGCTGATATTGACACTGCATGAGTGGTAAAGTGTCTGTGACGTCATAGATCATGTGCACATATAATGAGTGTGATGAGGGGCACAGAAGAACTCTGTACCTCTCTGTTATCATTGCTTCTTTCTGCATCGATATACTGTACCAATGCTGATACAGCAAGCATGACTATTTTCACAGAAGGAAGCAGAGTAAAGCCTGGGACTGATGCTTTGTAGGAATGATGGAGACAGGATAAAGGAGTCTATACCCTTGACAGCAGAGCTTGGAAGCATGCAATTGAAGTACCTAAAGTTTTATAACCCCCCAAAGGATTATACTTACAATTACCAAATACCATTTATCAATAATCAGTCGATTGGCAGTGTAGAAAGTTCAAGCATTTATTAAACAAAACATACTCTGCCAGAGGAGCTCCCAACGACCTCACACCCCGAGGACCGCAGAGAGACTGCTGGCACATTGTCAGGTCTTCACATATATACTATCACAATTTGCAACCGTTACCTAAGATGGAAAAGTACAAGTTGGTACGGGAGGTGGCAAAGGATATGCCCATATATGGCACACAAAGCGTCTATCTGAGCTTAGTATAGCAAGGTCATGCTGGTCGACTCCCTTCTGGTAGTTTCGGTGAGAGTCCGCATAGCGCTTGCAAGAATGTGCTTATCTGGCCGGCCCCCTCCTACAACCTTGACGGGGCCCAAAAGCAGAAGCAGCTGCTTGCTACATGTGTCTAGCTATTTCTCATGAGAACGGGGAGATGCGAAAATGCAGAGCCAAGGAGGTTTTTACACTCAGTGCTATGGGTTGCCTAAACAAAATTGCGCCGGTCCTGCTGACCGACGCTACCCTATTTACAAGGAAAGTGGAGAAAAATGATTATAAAAGGCATGACAGAATATAACGAAAAGTGTGTCTTATACCATAGGGGCGTTCTCAATATGTTAATTAGTTGCATCACGCTGAACACTGACGGAGAAATTGCAATCTATTCCCCCGTGCAAGGCCTAATCTAATTCTAGTTCCTCAAACCCTACTTTTAGCGTGATGAAGCTAATAACAGAGGTCAATAATCGTCAAAGAGATCTTCGTCCATTCTCATAAGTTCACGAACCTCCTGCTGGAGCATCTGGGCTTTGGTGGGGGCTGCTGAAGGGGTGGCTGCCGCTGTTAATCTAGAGGCACAATATGAACAGCACGCAGGACCGTACTGCAGACAGAGACAGCAGACGAAAAGGATACCTGCTGCTCCACCTAAAATCAGTAATATCTTCTAACCCCAAGTACCCAGGAGACCCCAGAACCACCCAGACAGAGACCAAGACCCATTATCTACATGCATTTCTGCTGCTATGCGATGGAGCCTCTGAATGGCCAAATGAACATTAGGGGCGGAGTCTGGAATGTAAACACAGCAAGAGCTGCCGATCACCCGTCATGCTCCTCCCCGATCAGCCAAGATAACGTCCAAAACCATACGGTTCTGAAGCGCCACGAGTCTGGTCACTTGAAGCTCAACCGTGAGATTGGCCATGATATCAGTGGTGATGTTAATCACATTTTCTACTATTCTAGACAACCGTCTTATTTCTCTGCTGTTAAAGATCGGTCCCCAGAATGGGACCAATCCTTTGCTGAAGTCTTTGAACTGCTCCAGGGAGGTATCGGTCTGGTCAACTTCAGTGGCTATGAGCTGCCTACGTGGCCTGTTGGCCACTGCTCTTGTTGAGTGTAACTGGTGTGTTCTATGATAGTCAGACGGTGCTATATATACAGGCGGGTATAGGAAGGACAGATAACAGTGTCCGGCCCAACCCCGGGGTAGCCAAGTGTAAGCATTCCCCTCACATACGAAATGCACATTGGGTGGTGTCAACAGAGGTGGACTACTAAGTATATTCATCTGATAGGTATAATTACAAACGCTATCATCAACGTGCACATGCCCCATTCCTTGCACACAAAAGTCAGCAGAAGTATTCAGAATAGGAATGGGTACAATGCGGTCGCTTGTAACATTTCGGTCAACAAAAAGCTGGAAATATTGGGTGGAATTAAATTGCTTAAAATCATAGAGTTCATCTTGCAACCAAGTACTATTCCGGACCTCCATATACCTATTCATACAAGCCTGAGGATCGAAAGAACCCCGTCCCCCATTGCCTTGTGGGTCAAACCCCTGATGTGCCCTAATGTACGCTAGGATCATATTATAATCCTTTTCGGTGTAAACAAACTGCTTGTAATTTTCTATGTAATGATTGTACATGGCGGAAAACAGTTTGAACCAAGCTTCACAACTCCCTAAATAGGAGAGGGGTAACGAGAGGAACAGATCATGATTATGTACAACCGATGGCAGAAGTCCACAAACCCAGCAGTCAGTGGTGTTGGTGGTGCTGTGCGTTTGGTGCAACATTTCCACAAATACATTCTTCGCATAGGTCTGACGATGTCGTTCCTTGTGGGGTGCTAAAGTATACATAATATGCTCAGGGGGGGAACAGTCGACATCAGCATTGATTGCATCGGGTGTTTATATTCTAAGTATATAAAAACCCCCATAAAGATGGCTAGAATTACTGCAATTGTAACTACAAAAGCTATTTTCACACGCATGGTCCAACTGGAAAACATTGGTTCGTAAAAAGGCAAATACCTAGGAGCAAAAGGTAATTCTTCCTCAAGTACAAGACGACCAAAAGGGTACATTCCTAGCTAAGAGTCCAAAGTAACTAAGTGGGGCCAGAACAACCTTCCTGCCAGAGGGTTCTTCTCCCTGTGTCCTTCAAAGTCTCACAGGCAGACTTGCGATCGGGGTACACATTCAACGACGTCTCACGATACAGATCTTCTGAAAAGTTTTTGCTCCAACAACCTGGCCGATGACAAGAACAGAGTCTTTCTTTCTGAACAGAGCACAATATTAATGTTCCAGCTCTCAACTAGTTCAGTCCAGTGTCTCGCTCAGTACCCCAGATTAGAAACTAGCAAACCCTACTTTTATCCAAGTCTTTCCTTATCTCCTAACAGGGTCATCTGAGGTACTGTGATGCTTTCTTGGCTGCAGGTTGTAACGAACATGACCGGGCACTTCCTGATCAGGGAATAACACAGGGGAAGGTACAACACCTTCGTCAGAACTGCTGCCAACCAAATCAACATAGACAGGGCCAGGGGTGATTGCTGATTCTCCAGAGACTGCCCCGTCCGGCCCTATCTCTCCTTGAGCTCCGATTTCACGAGCGTCGGAAAACGGAACAAAGGCCACAGCTCTCTCGCTTTACTGAGTCAGGATTCCCTCAGGGTGTCGCCGGTCATAGGGAAGTGGAAGAGGAATTCTTTTTAGGTGCGACACATGGATCCAGTGTCGTTTCCCCTCCACTTTCACAGCCGTTTGTGTGGCCAACAAGATCTGATGTGGCTTAGACCATCTCGGAGCCAAGCTGGAGTCTCGATCGTACTTCTTGACCAGAACCCACTGGCCGGGTTCCACGCGATGTCCGGGGCCCTCTGGCAGTGGTTGTAGTACAGATGCTACCTGCTGATGAATAGAACGAAGATCTTTAGTCAAAGTATACAGGTAATCGATCAACATAGGGTATTCAACATCAGTAAATGACCTCGGCATAGGCACGCCCCACACACTAGCAGGTCACCCGAAGACTATCTCATAAGCACAGGGCTCGACAAATCCAAAAAATGGTACTAGTCCTGCAGGTCTAGTACCATGGAAAATCCCTTCAACCTGACTCCAACCCATAGACCTCCGTCTCTGAAAATGGAGCAAAAGTGACAAGATAACAAGATTTAAAGGCATGTTTATTGCTCATTTCCTTTGTGAGCAATAAAAATGCCTTTAAATCATGTTATCTTGTCACTTTTGCTCTGTTTTTAAAGACCGAAGACAAAAGTTAGTTTGATTTCCTACTCGCCAGAAAGGGCGAGTAGGACCTAAAAATAGCTCGTCCTCATCCATTCTCCCTCGCAAATGCGAGCGGGCGAGTGGATTTGTCGAGCCCTGAAGGAGATAGACCAGAACGTGAATGTGGGGTGACCCGCAAGGACATAAGGGCTAATGGGAGGGTGTCAGGCCATTTTAAACTAGTGCTCTCTTGAATTGTTGCCATCTTCAACTTCAATATCCCATTGTATTTTTCCACCAGCCCTGCTGACTGGGGGTGTCTGGCCGCATTGAATTTTTGGTTTATCTGGAGCCCATTGCATATATTCTGTACAAGGGCCCCATGGAAATGCCCGCCGTTATCAGACCAGATCAATCGGGGCAATCCGAAGCGTGGGAGGAACTCTTTTATGAGCGCCTTTGCTGTGGCTAGGGCAGTATTCTCTTTCGTAGGGTACGCTTTAACCCATTTGCTGAAGGCACATACCACCACTAGTACATACTTTAAGTTATTGACGCGCTCCATATGAATATAGTCCATCTGGAGCACCTCAAAGGGCAATGTCGGGGGGGCAAAGTTCCCACTCAGAACTGGTTCTCCTTTCCCCGGGTTATGTTGCAAACAGACCATACAATATTGGACCAGACGTACAGCTGTTCTTTGTATATTGGGGTTATTCCAGACGGGATCCAACAAGGCACAAATGCCTTTAGCTCCGACATGAGCTGGTCCATGGGCCATAGTGACAACAGCCTGTACCATTGCATTGGGTAGCAACCATCTCTGTTTGTCTGTCAAATCCACCCAACAGTTATTCTCATCCAATCTTCCTACTTCCTGTTCCCACTTGCCTAACTCCGCTGTGGTTGCTTCTTTCTGAATTTCTTGCACACTTTCAATAGTATTATTAAACAAATCGGAATCCCCCACCCATCTGGCAGAGGAGCTAACTTACATAGAGGACATCATTGACTGGGCTGTTTGTTTAGCTATCTGATCTGCAAATTTATTTATTTATTTTATTTATTTTGTATACTTATAGAGCGCAGTCCTGTCACCCAGAGGGCATCCTGGCGCTTTGATCTACGAACAATTGCACTTTTTCCGCTCAAGCAGTTTTTGGAAACAGATGCGTTTTTAACGCTTTCCTGAACGGGAGATAGTCCCTGTGGCTTCTCAAGAATAGTGGCAGAGAGTTCCAGAGTTTGGCCGCTGCAACATTAAAAGAGCGGCCACCCATCCTGGCTCTCTGGAACCTCGGGACTACGAGTAGATGCGCCGAGGAGGAGCGGAGGGCCGCGAGGCAGAGTACCGCGCAAACATGTTTTGCAGGGGAATAGGACCCTGTTGATGTATCGCCTTAAACACCAAACACGCAGCTTTGTACAGCACTCGCAGGTGTACCGGGAGCCAGTGTAGGTCTCTTAAAGCTAGAGTGGAAGAGCTAGACCTAGGGCGGGAGAGAGCCAACTTGCCGGCCATATTCTGCACCCGTTGAAGCTTCCCCAGCAGATTTTTTGGGGCCTCCAGAAGTAGCCCATTACAATAGTCAAGATGACTTAGTATGGTACTACGAACTACTTCCGGCCTGGCTTGAGCGGGGAGAAGGGGCAGAACTTTACGCAACATGCGTAGCAGCATCATGCACGTAGAGATGGTTTTATTAACGTGCATGTCAAGCTGTAGATTTGGGCCGAAGATCACCCCCAAGTTACGAGCTGATTCCGCCGCCGACACTGGCTCGAGGAAGGTGCCACCCCAGAAGTTCACTGGCAGTGCTCGCGGAATCCGGTCTATAGAGTAATGGAGCACCTCCGTCTTAGAGCTATTGAATTGTAAGGAGTTGGCCCGTAACCAGTCTGCTGTGGCTGCCATGCAGTGATGAAAAGTCTCCAGCGAGACCGCATTGTTCCCTTCCAGAGAAAAAACCAGCTGGGTGTCATCGGCGTAGTTAAAAGCCAAGACACCAAAAGATTTTATTAACTGGACCAGGGGGCGGAGGTACAGATTAAAAAGTATAGGGCAGATGGCCGAGCCCTGTGGAACCCCATGTCCTACTCTCCTTGGCTCAGAGCGAAATGGTGGGAGTGAAACCAACTGTTGCCGGCCGCTGAGATAGGATATCAGCCAGTCTCTTGCGCCCTCTGTGACCCCACACTCCTCCAGTCTCCTGACAAGGGTCCGATGGCAAACCGTATCGAACGCGGCCGACATGTCGAGCAGCACTAGAAAGGCTGCCCGACCACTGTCGACACGCGAACGAATATTGTCCAATACGGTTACCAGCGCGGACTCCGTCCCGTGCCCGGGGCGGAAGCCAAACTGGGCCTCATCGAACCAGCCGGTGTTGTCCAAGAAACCTGAGAGTGCGCGAGTCACCCATTTTTCCAAGATCTTAATAGGAAAAGGGAGCAAAGAGATTGGCCTATAGTTGGAAAGACAGGCCGGATCCAAAGTTGGTTTCTTGAGCAGAGGTGAAACTACTGCTAGCTTCCAGCACTCTGACACGGATACCAACTCCAAAGACTACAAATGCATTGCCCTCACCCACTTCATCCACCACTGTTTTATGGGCACTACATTTTACGATTGCTACTTTCTTGGGGAGAGTCAATGCTTCAAGTAATCGTAATACCAAGGGTCCATTCTGTATCTTTTGACCATGGGAGGTGAGAAACCCCTGTTCCCTCCATAACCTCCCGAAACTATGGGCAACGCCGAAGGCGTATTGGCTGTACGTGAATATGTTAACCTCTAATCCCTCACTCAGCTCACAGGCCCGCAGTAAAGCCATCAACTCAGCAGCTTGGGCTGATCGATGGGCTATTCGGAATGTTTCAACTACTGTTTTTAGAGTGGTAATTGCATATGCAGCTGTCGTTGTGCCATTTGAAACAAGAACCGTCCACATACAATTCCCCTTGGGGTTCAGATAAGGGAACGTCTGTGAGATCGATTCTTCCCTTCGTTTCTTCGTCTGTCCTGAACATACAATCATGGACATCGTTCGCCTGTTCCTCCGAAGGGAGAGGTAACAGTGTAGCCGGATTTAATGTAGCACAACGCTTAATGGTCACATGGGGAGCAAACAAGGTCAATTCATAACCCGTGAGGCGCGCGCGCTTGTCAGATGCTGTGTTTTTGTTTTATTTAATAATGCATTCACAGCATGCGGCACCATCACGGTCAAATTAGAATTTAAAGCAAGCCCTTCTGATTGCCTGATGGCCGCCGCTACAGCCGCCGTGGCCCTCAGGCAACTGGGAAGTGCTCTGGCCACATTATCCAATGTGGCCGAAAAAGAAGCACACGGTCTTTGCTTACCACCAAAACCCTGTGTCAACACTGAGAGTGAGCAACCGTCGACCTCGTGAATATATAGTACAAAAGGTTTACGGTAGTCAGGAGTGCCAAGAACAGGAGCAGAGCAAAGAGCAGATTTCAAGGAAGAAAAAGCAGATTGACATTCAGCAGTCCAAGGGAGGGGTTCATGCACATCTTTAGTGGTTAAGTGTAGCAAAGGTTTAGCAAGAAGAGAAAAATTAGAGATCCATTGACGACAATAAGAGGTAATACCAAGGAAAGCACTGACTTCACATTGAGTACAAGGCACAGGCATGTTAGTAATGGTAGTAATCCGTTCAGGTGATAGACGCCTACCCTCCTTCGATAGTAAGTGGCCGAGGTAGGTCACTTCCTGTCGACAATATTGGAACTTGGATAGAGAAACCTTATTGCCTCTGTCTGCCAGATGGTGCAACAACCTAACCGTGGCTTTTTTACAACCCTCCTCCGTGTCAGACGCTATTAGTAAATCATCAACGTACTGCAAGAGCGCGCTACCATCTGGCAAAGACATGTCGTCTAAGACCGCCTTAAGGGCTTGGCTGTAGATGCTAGGACTTTCGGTATAGCCTTGTGGAGCGCGACAGAATCTGAAGCTCCGGCCAGATAATGAGAATCCGAAGACCTGCCTGCTATCAGGATGGATAGGGATACTGAAGAAGGCATTCTTCAGATCGATGACAGAGAAATATTTAGCAGTGGGAGGTATCATAGTAAGGATCGTAGTGATGTACGAAACCACCGGGAATTGGGATACCACTATTTTATTAACCTCCCGTAAATCAATCACAAAACGATAGACATCTGCATGTTCGGCGCCTATCTCAGGGGCTTTTTTCAAAATAGGCAAAATAGGACTGTTACAAATGTTCGATGCAGTTTCTTCGACCACCCCTTTATCAATCAAGTCTTGTATTGTAGAGAGCAAAGCTCGTTCTCCCGCTGGGGAGATCTTGTATTGCGGTATGCGGGGCAGCCTAGCACCAGGTTTCAATGTAATGGACAGGGGGAAGGTCTAGCTTCCCGACATCCGCATCTCCTGTCGCCCATAAACTGGGCGATATGTCCGCAAATTCAGGCGGCAATGGGTCATTTTTAGCAAAACATTGTCTCGTACTTACATCGGGATTTTGAATAGTCAAATAAACACCATCAGGAGAGCAATGTATTTTAGCATTCAATCTTTTCAACATATCTAAACCCAAAAGATTCTCTCCACAACTAGAAGTTAAAAGGAATCGAGAATCCATAGTGTACGGGCCAATAGTGAAAGGGAGGGGTTGAGAGATGGGGCTGATTACAGGAACTCCCGAAAATCCCACTGAAACATTATTATGCCCGGACAGAGCGGCCCCTGGGACCAACGAGCGAGCAACCGAACTATTCATTGCTCCTGTGTCAATCAAGAACTTATCAGTGACATTTTTATGCCCGGACAGAGCGGCCCCTGGGACCAACGAGCGAGCAACCGAACTATTCATTGCTCCTGTGTCAATCAAGAACTTATCAGTGGTCCCTATCAATTCCCCTGTCACATAGGGTCCCTGCTGATTGACCGGTATCGACACTTGGCCCCCACTCTGTCCTTGGCTGTCCTATACATCTCCGAATTTATCCCGATCCTCAAAACCATAATCTTCATTGTAGTACTGCCTACCTGTGCCTCGTGCTTTATCGAAGTGATTTTGCTCATAGTCTCCCTGTGCTGCCTCTTCTCTGCGCATATCACTACGGTCCGTGCCGCCACGTCCTCTTCCCCCCTGTTCTGTGCTAACAGCCATGGACACTGATCTTTCCAAAGGCCTTCCTCCCTACAATACGCGCACTGATTGGGTCCCCATCGGGAGGGCTGACCTCCTCCTCCCCCTCTGGAGACCGGCCCGCTGGACCCGGGCCCTCTGGCGCCCCTCCCTGTGCCTCGACCCCTCATAACCTGCTGCAACAACACTCGAGTCTTGAGATCCTTGGTCTTCTTTTCATCTTTATCCTTGCTCTCATTTTCCCTGTGTTCATAATACTGGGCCATGCTTAATATGATAGAAGGGGAGGACGTAGTCCAGGTGCTCTCGGCAGCTTGCAATCGGGTCGAAATTTCAGGTATAAGATTGGTCACAAATGTATTCACAAATAATCGTATTCCACCCTCGCTAGCGAGGTCCTGACCACTAAAATCGATGAAAGTTCCCTCGAATCTGGTAAAGAAATCGGAGACACTTTCATCCTTCTTCTGTTTGCAAGCAGTCAGTTTATCCCAATCCACCTTTCGTGGAGGGATCAATGTGTGCATATAGGCTATAATCTTTGCTGGTAAGGAAATTATTTCCGCCTTTGGCTTATCTCCGGGCTTACGGTCTTTATCCAATGCCCTAAGCTCATCCCAGGTACCCCCCAACTCGGCCGCGTGGGGAGTATCATGGACCTGCCGCCATATGTCTACGGGAACCAATAATCCGAAAAACAACTCAATATCTGCTAAAGTCATGACAGCGGAATACGCTGCCTCTGTTAATTCCTTATAATAGGCGGTGGGATTCTTACGGGGGTCAGGAAGTTGTGCTTTTAAAGCCAACACTTCACTTCGTTTCCATGGGGTGTACACCCATTGTTCTTGAAACCTGGCTTCTACTCGGTCTCGTGTTATTATATTCTGATCATTGCGTAGTTCGGGAATTTCGGGATGATAAATAGGGTGTACCTCCCTCATGGGGTGCTGGGAACCTAACTCAGGAAATCGTAAGAAGAGTCTACCTCGATAACCCACCAGAGTGTCAACATTCTTATAAACGTCCTCCGGGCTTAATTCAAATCTATGGGCGCGATCCTTTGTCATAGAATTTGTGGGGCTAATCCCCTTTCTCCAAAACTCTGTTCCCAGATTTCAATCAGAAATCGGGACATGTGTTGTAGGGCAGTTTGTTGCATCACCGGTTCAAAATCTTTCATGGTGCTCCATATGTCCGTCAAGGTGTATATGTCCTTATACATCCATCTAACTGATTGGTCAGCTATTGCCTCCTTTTCTCCATAGCCTACAGACCCTCTCGTAAATAGCCGTCTAATATGTGAGCCCTCTGGATCCCCAATCGGAGCCCGACCCTGGCACTCGGGTGTCGCGCTAGCTGACTGGGAAGTTCCCACGGGGCTAGACAAGGGTAATAGTGTCGTGGAGACACCCGCCCACCCCAAAGGGTGGTGTGTGTCTGGGAGCAGGGTGGCTAAGTTCCTAGCAGAGGAAGCAGCAGTGCCCGACACATTGGTAGGAGCTCGAAGCGGGGTTCTCCCTTGAGCCGATGCCACAGGGGCTGTGGGCGCCATTAGTGGCACCGCTGGGTATATCCGATGTGGAGCATATGGCGGAGGGGGGCGAACATCCAGCAAATCCTCTATCTCATCCTCAGCCTCCTTACGGACAACATAACTCTTATCTACTTCCAACCGAAATGGTCTATCTAGGTACTCGATGTTCTGCTCGGTCTGGTTTTTGTCATGCGCAATTGCTTTCTGCGTAATGGTCTGTCCCTGCTTCATTTTTACTAATTTCTCGGCCCTCACTCTTCTGCGGGTGGCCTCTTTCTGCCATGTCCTTAGGGTATCGAACATGGACTGTCTGCTACGTTTTGCGAACAGACGTTCCTGTAAATAATAAAAAAAATTCTCATCGAAGGACCCTGTCAAGGGCCACTGTAGTTCTACATTATCCTTGGTGTATTTGTGCCATAAACGATTGAATATCAAGGGGCCAATCCCGTGCTTACAGTATAAATCATGGCTGGGAGTACCTTCCGGAGGGGCCGGCTGGCTTTCATCTAATCTAGTACTATTTGGACTGGTACAGCCAAAACATAGCTTACTGAAGCACGGCATTGTTTTACTACTGTTCTAATTGTAGCTGTGGGAAGGAAAAGGCAAGTTATAATTTTTCAATACTTCCACGCATATATGGCCATGTTCAGTTATTCGTTCAGTCACTCATTCATAACCTAAAATTGTAAATGAACACAAAACACAGATCAACTACCAACAAGACAAACCAATACGAACCAATGCTAGCCCAAATTAAAAAAAGGAGCCCGTCGACTCCCGTCCGAGGAGAACCGGTATGTTTCAAAGTCAGAGAACCAAAGATCAAAACAGCCTCACCATAGGGGCTGCCTAGAGATAGCCACACAGGTTTTTCACAACGACAGACCGACCTAGCGACCATCCAACGGCCCTCTTGGTTCACCTCCCGGACTATGCTGGCTTAGCCCGCTTTTTCAAGCACCGCTCCAGATCTGTCCGAGTGCTACCCAAACATGACCATCAGCATTTCAGAGGGCGGTCCGGTCAAGTGTGAACGTTTCACAATTCGCACTTAGGCGTGTTAGTCATATCTCTATCAAATACAAAATAGGGGCGTCCACCCGTGCAGCCTCACTACTGCCCCGTCAGACCCCCTTTTCAAAATACCGCGATCTCCGTGGTCTATGACCACCCAATTCCAAAACCAAATGCAGAAGGATATCCAACATAGAACGAGACAAAACACTCACCTGGTGCACTCAGGTCCGATTGCAAATTTCTCCACTGCCAATCGATCAGTTCATCCGGATTTCACCCGTAGGACTCCGGCGTGGGGCCACTAGCAGCCAAGGCTCTTCCCGATCGGAAAAGCAGAGCAACCCTTTTTCTTTGGTCAGTCCACCCCCCCAACTGAGAATACTCCTTGTAATGTCCCGTTATTTTCCAGATACAGAGGGATGACCCCAATGCGGAGTCCCGGCGGAGTCACCAACTGAAGTACCTAAAGTTTTATAACCCCCCAAAGGATTATACTTACAATTACCAAATACCATTTATCAATAATCAGTCGATTGGCAGTGTAGAAAGTTCAAGCGTTTATTAAACAAAACATACTCTGCCAGAGGAGCTCCCAACGACCTCACACCCCGAGGACCGCGGAGAGACTGCTGGCACATTGTCAGGTCTTCACATATATACTATCACAATTTGCAACCATTACCTAAGATGGAAAAGTACAAGTTGGTACGGGAGGTGGCAAAGGATATGCCCATATATGGCACACAAACTGTCTATCTGAGCTTAGTATAGCAAGGTCACGCTGGTCGACTCCCTTCTGGTAGTTTCGGTGAGAGTCTGCACAGCGCTTGCAAGAATGTGCTTATCTGGCCGCCCCCTCCTACAACCTTGACGGGGCCCAAAAGCAGAAGCAGCTGCTTGCTACATGTGTCTAGCTATTTCTCATGAGAACGGGGAGATGCGAAAATGCAGAGCCAAGGAGGTTTTTACACTCAGTGCTATGGGTTGCCTAAACAAAATGGCGCCGGTCCTGCTGACCGACGCTACCCTAGGAGAGTGGAGAAAAATGATTATAAAAGGGATGACAGAATATAACGAAAAGGGTGTCTTATACCATAGGGGCGTTCTCAATATGTTAATTAGTTGCATCACACTGAACACTGACGGAGAAATTGCAATCTATTCCGCCGTGCAAGGCCTAATCTAATTCTAGTTCCTCACAATAACCAATTGAACTCCTCATTTTGCCCTGAGGAAGAACACTGCGTGCTCTTAGGTGCCTAAAGGATAACAGCAGCGCTTTATAAAAGGTGTGGCAGCATGGTGACAGAGACAGGCATGGTCACAGATGCAGTGCTTTAGAGTGTGTAGTCTTCACTCTCCCCTGCAACAGGTGGGTTCATATTACCTTTTCGTCAGACCTCCACAGACTTTTGTACTTGGTTGAAGTATCTCATCATTAGGCGACAATGAGTTGATATCAGAGATCTTTTTTGTTAACAGTAAAATTCAACGCCACTTAGCAATAGCCGCTTACTTACCAGTAATATTCATTACTCAGAGTTTTAGACCTCCCAGTCACAGTCCTTACGTATGTAAGCAACAGCTCCCCCCTGCAGACATTCTCAAGCTAAAACACTCCCCTGCTCCCATCCCTACCTCCAGGACATGCTCACATCCTGTGGAACATAACCCCTGACCTTACCTCTGGAAATCCTGTTGTTTTTTCTGCGACGATGCAAGCTGTTTGACTCTCGGAGATGCTGCTGGTAAGTATGGTGCTGTTTAGGTCTGCTATAGCAACCTTTCTTGTATGGGTGTGGAGGCGTGGCTTGAGTACATGCTTTAACAGGACGACGACTGGCTCCACTCTGTTAACATCAGAGCTTCGTTGAACAAAGCCACTGGTTTCCTCTCGCTCGGTGTTGGGGCGTGGTTCGAATGGTTCTGAGGCATCCGGCGTGCCTGGGGCGTGGTGGGTCTCGGTTCCTTTTATGGGGCCTGCTTCTTCTCCGTTTCTGCAAGGTGTGCTTCTGCTGACCTCTGATTGAGGAGAGGAGTAGGACTCAGGCATTTGTGATAACTCGCAGGGGAAGGGAGATTCGCGGGTGTGCCGGCTTGGGCCTACGTATTCACAGGGCGTGCTGGGATTTTCCAGTGCGCTGATTGTGTCACGTGGGTGCCGTCAGCTGAGATTGGCCGGCGGTGCCGGTTGGGTGTGCTGGATCATGTCCATTGGTTGGACTATCGTTTTGGCAACTGGAGTTTGAGGAAATAAATAAGCAGATTTTTGGTATGCCGATTGGTTGCGATAGTTATGGAGGTGTGCTTCTGCTGGCCTCCGACTCATCATGGATGGGGGAAAGAGGTCAGGGAAGTGAGATCATTTTCCTTCCTTGGCTGATGTCCAGAGGATTTTTGAGGCTGCTGTTTCCGCTGCTTTTCAATCCAGGGATGTGTCCTAGCCGTCACCTTTCAAATGCTGCTAGTTTAATTTAACAGACTATGAACCAACAATTCAATTGATATTGGCTTGAGGAATTATTTGCTGCTCATTTCTATGTACTTTACTCCACATTTGAATCATGGGTCAGAGAAGTTAGATAAGTTTCAGTCTAGCACAAATAACACTTATTTATGCCACAGATCAAACAAAAACATACAAACTTCGTGGTAAAATAGTGTGATGTAAAAAACAATACATGAAAAAGTGATACAAAACAACTAATTTTACAAACATTATGTCACCAGTCTTAATTAACAAACAAAGCAGCTACTCGGATATCCTTTAACGTCCACATTGCATAACTGAGTTAAGTAGCTGCTATCACGGGGAACAAAACAATCAAACCCTGTAGTGAAACAATTCACTAAGCATTTCTACTTAGCGGAAACCATGACGTGTCGTTGTTTTCTCCCAGCACAATAGGGACACTGATGGTTTTTCCTGCCCTATCTCTAGAAAGAAAATACAGCATCAAAGGCCGGCCTTATTTAGGGCTCTATTTTGGGCCGGCCTTCAGATGCCACAGACCTGGAGATCTTGTGCTGTGTCACCAACTAGGAAGGTGCTTCCGGTGGCAGGGCATGCTTAGGATCCACCTTTGTAAACTCACAGCTTTCTCCATTCCTAAATAGGGCAGGGAAAAGTCGGAGGGGCTACTTGGACATTTACTGATGTTTGGTGGATGCCCTGTTAATTCCCATCTCTAAATGGTCCCCTTAGACATTAATATTGTAATTGTAATTACTACGGCTGACGAGATGTCAACGCACTTTACGGTGAATAGCTCGCTACTCCGGAACCCAAAAAGGATTAGTGGTGAATTAGTATAGGGAGATATTGAATGAATTTGAGCGGTGGACTTGTGAGTTTGATATTTGGATTGAAAAAGGATAGTGGAGGGATAGAGTAGGGAAGGGTTTGCATTTATATAGCACTTGCTAACCCTGATGAGGTGTTGTAGCGCTTTTCAGCTGAACTCTTGATGTTTCAGTAGAATGTGCACGTAACTGAAACAATCTCATCGCTTGTGCTAAGGCCTGAGCGTGCCGTCCACGCCCTGAAACAAAAAAACAAGCAGTAATACTTGCCAAACATTCAGAAAGGTAGAACATATTCTCTATCGTCGCTGAACTCTGCTTTCCAGGGTTGGCAGTAAGAATAAAGAGCAGAAGCAGCAAAGATCACAAAATCTCAGAGCATGAGCTCCCAAGAAATCCAGAGAAAGGATCTTGACGGCAAAATGTAATTTGCACTGCAGCGTCTTCAGTGAAGTAAAAAAAACATGAGTTTCCACCTCAGGAAAACACCGCCCTTTTAACCAACTTCCAAAAAGCCACCAACAGTCCCACTAAAAGGTTCACCTGAACCCCCGACAGCGTCTAACTCAAAATGGGGGAGGGGGAAGGACTAACTCCATTGTCTGACTAACTCTTGAAACACCTTCTGTACCCTTGGCTATAACACGCCACTAGAGCAGGTCTATGATGATGTGCAGGTGCCACGGGGTCCAGGACATGGATGGTGTCTATTCTTACAGTGCGCTCAGCACACAGAAAAAAGATGGACGCACCACTGATGCCAGGAGTCACGTGATGCACTCACATATTCCAAAGAGGCTCAATCAGTGATTGCACTAAAAATATAAATGCAGTCCATCTCGCTAAGCCTTCTTTTAATGAGTTCAAAAAGGGTTCTACCAATCAACCCTGAACAGAAGATCAAGCAATTCTGTCCCTGTTGTTGTCTGACAGAAATACTCACAACCTCAACATCAAAACCCTACTATGCTGCTTCGACTACCTGTCTTGCACTGCAAAGATAACTTGTTAATGTGGTATTTATGCGCCACAATTCATAAGGAAAATGCAATCCTGTTATTAAAAAGGCAGCTAAGCCCAATCATAGGAGTCATGAGAGGTGATCGGTTTGTCTCCTGTAACACTTTTCAATTGAGCAAACAAATGCAGAAAAACACAGCAATATCATAGACAAAGCAAACTGAAAATACACAGATCATCTCAATTGTGTCAGGCGGTTTCACCTTCCAATTCATTCACAGTAGACACAGCATAGGCTGAATGAAAGATAATCCCTTTAAACATAGTCCTAAACTCAAAGGCACCTATGCAGTGAGACCATAAGGACCTTCACGGTTTGCAGAATATGGAAATACGTTTCAGGTGTCAGTCCACAGGCACAGGACCTAAAGATGAGAAGGAAGTGGAGCAGCAAGACACTGGCATGAAGAAACAGAAAACTCACCAGCTCGGCCTTGCATTTGAGAATCTGTTGACTGCCTGTGGGGCTGATGTAATGGAAGCAGCTGTTTTGTATGTGCCCGCATGCTTCCTGCACAGCAGGCGCACGCGAAACAGAAGGGGCAGATATTTCTTACCTTAACCAAGCAGGTTAGGGCACACACAGATTATATCTTCTATTTGTCTCAATACGTTTTTAATACAGATGAGAGTCTCTGTTCGTTTGGTTTTCCATCTTGTTCCATGCTCCCTCAGTTTGTAGAATCAAGATACACAGTAGTCTGCACTCTGAGCATGAATTTTTCATTTTCACCCGACGATTGGAATCTAAATTCTATTGTCTTTTCATTGTGTAGGTATTCCTACAGACGTTGAATTTCTAGTAGTTGAAGATTGAAGTATATCTTTTATAAAGTGGGCAACTTTCTTTTTTTCTCAATTAGAACTTTGCGTTGTAGTTTAGTTTAGTTTATTCATGGAAGAAAGTAAATCTAATGAAGGTCGTTGGGAGTCTTTAGTGATTAGCAGACTGGCTTCTTTCTGACTATCAGCTAGATTCATCATTGTTAAATCGGCTCGCAAAGGGCCAGATTCTGAGAATCTGGCCCTTTGCGAGTGCAATTTTTGCATTTGGGATTCATCATCCCAAATGCAAAAATCGCTAATTGCGAAATCGCATATTTGCGAGGAATTGCATTTAAGGAATCTCTATTTGAGATTCCTTAAATGCAATTCATTAACCATTTTCTATTTGCGAATTCGCTATTTCTGGCCGCTATTTACCACGAAGTCAGACTTCATGGTAAATAGCGAAAACTCAGAAATATGCACTTTAGTGCATTTTTCTAAGTGGTATGTTACACACACACACATGTCCTTTGGACATGTGTGTGCGCAGCATCTGGCTACATTTACATTTCAGGGGTGCTACAGGGTGTCCTTTGGACACCCCTGGCACCCTTGAAATCGCATCCTTATTTGCTAATCGCAAATAAGGAAGCTGTAGAAATCGCAATTAAAATTGCGATTTCTACATGAATCCCGTTTTGCAAGTCCTTAATAGCGATTCCTGAATAATCGCTATTAAGGACTCGCAAAACTGGACAATGATGAATCTAGGGGTTAGTGTGTTGATGCTATTACCTCTATGCAGATAAGACTTGTTTAAGACTTCACTTCTGCTGTCATGCAATCACAAAATAAGGAACAAAATAAATTAAATTAGCTGCAGTCAAGGAGGTGAATTCCTAATCCAAGCCTCACTCTTCAGTGAGGTGGCTGGGGGTCAGAGATTTACTTATTAATATTTTTAATAAACTAAAGTTTTTCCAAGCCAATGATGGTCCTCGTTGGGACTCCAATGAACTGTAGAGTACAAGGAGAGCTACTTTAGTAGTGACAACAGTGATAATTGGTCCAATTTCCCCTCTCCGGTACTTTATTGTGAAACGTTTTAGTGCATTTGCAACTCCCATGCTTCTGCTGTCCAAGTCCAGTATGTGCGTTTAATTTATTATCGATTTCTAGACCATGGTATGAGTCGTGTGGGGACAAGGACCCCTTGAAGTCTTGGGCTGAAACATCCATGATCTTCGTTTTAGTGACATTGACCTTTATGCTTCAGACCTGTCAGTTTGAGTTGTAGCAGTAATTAACGCTCATTTCAGTGAAAGATAAAAGTACCAGATCGTTTGCATGAGTCAAAATTCATTTTTGATCACATGTTGGAGAGCATCTGTCTAGACTCTAGGTAATATAATCTCTGTGGTAAATCAACAACATATAGTGAGATTCGTTTTTGGCAGGGGGTAGGGGGCAAGCTTTGGTCCTGTTTTACTCAATGTGCAGTTGGTATTCTGGGTGTTCAACAAGACGCGTCTGAAAGATTTACTTGCACTCATGTGTCCTTGAGTAATTCATTAGTAGGCGTAACAGAGTGTGGACAATTCCTTCTGAAAACAGTTTCTGCCAGGGCTCCAAGTGGGATAAAAATACTGGGGGGGGTCTCTTCGCGGGCAGTGTCCAATTAATGGCGTGGCTTAAAACACGTCAGCGAAAAATCTATGCTTAGCGTAGTGTGCGCCCGACTGGTATTTCACTGCTTCTGTCATTGCATCCAGATGGATGTATGATGTTACAACGCATACTTTTACCACGCATACTTTTACAACGCGGTTTTTACCACACATACCTTTACAACGCATATCGCTTAGAGGTGCTGGATAGTGGTAAGTATAATTTTCTATTCCAACTCCAGTCCCCGTGGACACTAGGGAAGGTGTTGGATAGAAAATTAAACTTATTCCCTATCCTAGAGCGCCCCCCAGCGCAATGCGTTGTAATGGTTTGCGTTGTAATGCCAGCATTGTAATGGTATTGCGTGGTAAAAAATACGTGGTAAAGGTTGTATAACCATCCGGATGTACAATACAACAAGTAACATTACAACTAAAGCAAGCCTAAACTATTAGCTTTGTCAATGGTTGTTAGTTGCATAAGCAACAACTATGACTTCGTTGACTATAATAGGACAGTCCTTCAGTTCTGAAATGATGTGATTGAGAATTCCCAGATAGGCAGTGAAGGCCACTACTGCAGCAGAGTTAATATTTCTTTTTCAACTGGAGGGTGGTGGCAAAAATGGACAGCCCAATAGAGACCTGTCTCAGCACCTGCTTTTTAGAACTGCCGGTGCTCAGCACCGGTGGGACCCGGCCCACTTAAAGCCCTGGTTTCTGTCATGATCCACCCCGTGCCCACTTTGTAATAAACTGCTGGTGCAGTCCTGGGGCTACAAAATTGTAAGGGTCTGGTGTGACTGTTTAATGGAGGATTATGGAGCAATAAAAAGCAGATCTCTTGATGATTGTGTCTGACTAGGGACATAGTGGATGCAAGAAGGAATATATTTTAACATAAATCTGGGTACTTGCATATGTTTCCTACAATATTCTGCAGGTTTGGAAATACAATAACACTTAGTTATATACTCCTAGCAGTGCTTAATTTGTACCACAGCTAGTGATTATGGCTCCAACAGTCATTTTTGGGGCCCAGAACGTATTTTTTATAACAAGGCTAAAGAGAGAAGAGCAGAAAAGGGAGCAAAATGGAGGATGAGAAATATGTGAAAGCAGTAACAAAGGAACAGTGGCAGAGATGAACAAGCATTTGCAATGCAATAGGTCTCGTATTTACGCAAGTTTGAGCTATTGGCATTGTAAATGACAATGCCTTTCATTTATTTTTTTGTGTTTAAGAAATGTGTTGAATTTTTAAGGATAACACATATAAGAAAAAGTAACAACATTATCAGATCAATAAAAATATTACAAATCATATATAAGCATTAGATACATAAATCAAAAATGAGAGAGTGTTAACAGAAAAAGAGAAAAAGTTAAAAAAAAAAGGGAAAAGTAAACAAGAAAGAAAAGTAAGAGGAGAATATAAATGCATAGAATGAAATGAAGTAGTTTAAAATAAATATGCATGTGAAGCAAGATAAGATGTAATCGGTAATCAGGAAAGATCGGATTTAATTTTCTGAGATAGAATAGAGGAGGAAACAGTTGCAATTCTATGTTCATCACAAATGGAATACCACCAGATCAATGAGGATAACTTGGAATTGTCTTTCCAACGTGACAAAATAACTTTAAAAGCTAATGCAATGAATAAATCGAACAATAAAGATATAAGAGTGCAATCATCTAAAGCAGGTGAAGATGAACCTAGAAAAACATTTTGCAATGATAACTTAATATCACATTTGAAGATTTTCATGCATATAGACCAAATAGAACGCCTATAGGTCTAAACTTTAGAACATTCATACATTTGATCTGTTAGAGTTCCAGTAAATTCAGAACAAGACCAGCACAAGGGAGATGAGGAAGGGGAAAACTTGGAAATACAAACAGGAGTAATAACTGCTCTATTATAAATAAAGTAGAGAGATTGAGTTATACGAGCAGAAGCAGAAATTTTGAATAACTTAGACCATAATTTATTCCAAACAGAAACAGATATTGAAAAGTATAAGTCAGTTTCCCAGACTAATTCTGTAAGGCATTTAGGTCTTTCAGTAACATATAATGAGAATAACTTATAAATATGAGCGGCTTTAGGTTTGTGCTCTTGGGAAACAATATATAGTGGTGTAGGTGGAGTAAGGTAGGTGGATACATTAGAGAGATCAAAAGTAGCTAAGTGGGACTGCAACGCTGTTGAAATTAAAAAATATTCATGAAGGAATATTTTGGGCAAATGATAACGCAATTGTAATTCAGGGAAGGTAATTACAGAATTTTGGGAAATGAATTGATGGACAAAAATAATTCCCTTCTCCTTCCAATGTTTGTAGTAGAACAATTTACTTTTGTATTTGATGTATTTGTTATACCAGATAGTAGAAGACAAAAAACATTGAAATGGGTCTAGACCGTCAACGAATATGTTGTATAATAGGTTTTGGGAATATTATAAAATATGATTATTGGATATGAAGGTACAATTAGACATGTAAATTAACTTACAATAAGAAAAGTCTTTTAATAAGGAGCGTTCAAAGATAATCCATCTGTGTATAGAGATATCAGCAAATTCATAGGATAGGGCAAAAAATGGTCTAATCAAAAAGGCAGAATGATAGGCTTTAAAATCAGGAAAACGCACCCCTCCCTCAGATTTGGGGCATTTGAGTTTTGCAAGAGAAATGCGTGGATGTTTTTTATTGCATAAAATTTTATACAAATGGAATTAACTTGTGAAAAATATGAGACAGGAATTCGAAAAGTTAGCATAGATAATGTATAGAGGATATTGGAAACAATCATAATTTTAATGGTGTTTAACCTACCCCACCAGGACAAATGGCGAGGAGACCAAGAGAGTAGGAGAGATTGAATTTTGGTAAATAATGCATTAAACGTGTGTCTAATTGTGGTAGACAGAGTTGTAGAAAACCAGATACCAAGGTATTTGATTTTTTTGTAGGACACCAAGTAAAATTAGTATCATTAAACATATATTGATAACACAAGGAATTCAGCGGTAGTACTTCTGTTTTTGAGAAGTTCAATTTATATCCAGAAATACTGGAATATAACTGAACCTCGTCCAAAAAGGGAGGAAGGGAAGTGTGAGGATTAGACATGTATATTAATATATCATTAGCATATGCTGACATTTTAGTTTCTAAAGAGTTGTGTGAAGCTAGAAATATGTGGGTTAACACGGATACGCTCAAGGAAGGGTTCAAGACATAAAAACAAATAACAAGGGAGAAAGAGGGCAACCCTGACGTGTACCTCTAGAAAAAGAAAAACAATTTGAGAAACAATTGTTTACAAAGATACTGGCGCGGGGTTAGGAGTATAACAATTTAATATAGGAAATAAAAGTTGGGCTGAATCCAAACCATTGAAGTGTTTTAAACATGAATTGCCAATTAATTTGATCAAAAGCCTTTTCAGCATCTAAGGACAGCGCTGCAAGTGGGGTTTTACATTTTTTACAGAGGAAATAACATTGGCAAACATGCGAGCATTGTCGTCAGCTAATCTGCCCTTAATAAAGCCAGCTTGATCAGTTTTAACCAATAATGGGATAATGGTCTCAAGACGAGTGGCAAGAATGTTAGCGAATATCTTACAAACATAATTAGTTAATGATATGGGACGGTAATTTTTACAAAGGGAGTGAGGTTTGTCAGGTTTGGAGATGAGAACAATCAAGGCTTCCATAAAGGAACCAGAGGCTTTGGATTCAGTAATGAAGGAATTAAAGAGGACCAGGAGTTTGGGAGTCAAATTAGAGGAAAAAGGGGAATAAAATTCAACAGAAAGGCCATCCGGCCCTGGTGCTTTTGTTTTTTTTAAAAGATTTAATAGCATCAGTTATGTATTGAAGAGTGACATCCCCCTCCAATAAGCCAAATTCATCAGATAAGGAAGGGGGAGTGGGGAGGCCAGAAAAGAAGGTATTTACATTTTGAGTGGAGGCATTCGTATCATCGGAATACAGTGACTGTAATAATCATGAAATACATTAGCAATATCCTCGTCCGATGATGCGAGGCTATTAGTGGATTCATTTAAAATGGGTCCAATATTTTTGCACTCAGATTTAATTTTTAAGTAATTGGCCAACATCCTACCAGCTTTATTTTGGCTCCATGATATTTAGATTTAATTTTATGAAGGACATTACAGGCTTCAACTGTAGCCAATTTATTACGTTCTGATTTGGCCTTAATCAATTCATGTACAGCAGAAGGAGATTTAGAAGTAAAATAAGTATGTTCCAATAATTTGAGTTGTTGTAGTAATGCAGCCTACTTGTTTCGAGTAATTTTCTTTTTCTTTGCTACATATGAAATAGTGAAGGCTCGAAAAGGCTCGAAAAGGCTCCCAATTGTTGCAAATGAAGGTATGAGAGGGATTATTAAGTGTGAAAAATTCATTATTAAAAGCAGTGGCTTCAGTGATGAAAAGGGTATCTGACAATAAAAAATTATTTAACTTCCAGCGAGTTAATTTTGGGGAACTTAAGGAAAGGTCCAAAACAGAAAGGACAGGTGCATGATTAGAAATAAAAATAGATCCAATCTCCGAGGATTGAATAAATGGGAGAAGGGATTCACCAACGAAAATGTAATTGATTATAGAACGAGTTTAATGAATATTTGAAAAAAAAGTAAATTCAAGGGAGTCAGGGTTACAAGTTTTCCAAACATCATATAGTGAACGAGAGGTAATGGCAGATTGAAAAGCTTTATGGGATTTATCCTGATTAAATTTACATTTAGATTGTCTGTCAGAAAAAGGGTCTATCTATTGATTAAAGTCACCAGCAACTACAATATTCGGACAATCAATCGACAAAAGTAAAATCTTAATAGAGTTCCAAAATTCTGGATAAGGTCTGCCTGGGCCCTAAATGTTGAAAAGAACTAGCTCTTTATTGTGTATGACAACCTTAGCCGTTACCCATCGTCCATCATTATCATTTTGTGTAGGTTAAATTTGAACATGTAATGACTAATGAAACAGTGTCACAACACCCCCTTTATTGCTAGCTGAAGGAGAAAACACAACCTGACCCACCCATTGTTGTTTTAACTTAAGCAATTCTTGTTCATTACAATGTGTTTCTTGAATAAAGGAAACTTGAACGTTTAATTTTGATAAATGAGAGATTACCTTTTATCTTTTGACGGGGTGACCGAGACCATGAACATTCCACGTGACAAAATTACACATAATGGAGGGGTGGAGGGGTAGTACATGTAAGGAGATGATACACTTCAAGGAAACAGCTGGAAGGAGAGAAACACCATGCATAAGATGAAAATACAAAATATGTTATACAACAATAAACAGCACTAATGGACACGTGCAACAAATAAAACAATGTCAAATTAAAAAAACAAACAAAAAGAGAACGATAAAAAAAAGAAGAGGAAGAAAGAATAGAAAAAAAAGATAAATCAAAGAAAAAGAGCCAGATCTAAGAGAAAACAGCAATGACAGAGGCATGAGGCACAACAGCGCCGACGAAAGATGAAACAACAGACATGGAGTTAAAAAGAATAGAATTCAGAACAGCCATAGTAGAAAAAGATGAGAACAGATACAAGAAACTTAGAGATGATGAGAAGAGTCAGTAGCAGAATTCTGAGAAAGATTATGGAGAAAATACCTCAATTTAGTAGGATTATCAAAGGAATGTGAGGAGCCCTCGTGAGTAATTTTACAAAGGCAAGGATGAAGAATAATATAACGAATATTTAAATGTCTCATCTGAGGACGAAGAGCCAAAAACTCCTTTCTCCTTGCATTAGTAGTGTTAGAGAGATCCTGTGACAGATAGATGGTGTGACCAGACCATATGAGACGACGTTTTGCTTTGGCTGCTGAGAGGACACGCATGAGGTCCATAAATTCCAAGAATAGCATAATGATTCCTCTAGGTCTGGAAGCAATAGGTTGAAGACGTCCAAGCCGATGAGCACGCTGAATATTTAATGAAGGTTCCGAAAGAAGCTCTAAAATTTCGGTCAGGAACTTCTTTAGGAAAAGAAGCATATCGTGTCCTACAAGATTTTCTTGTAAGCCGTAAAGATGAAGATTATTGTGTCTATTGCGATTTTCATGTTCCTCAGTGTGGAGTTTGAAACAATAGATTTCCTGTTCCAAGACTGGAATCTTAGTAGATAAATCATGGAGATCACTAATGCGCGGCTCCATATCAAGAACCTTAGCCTCCATACTAATCCATCTATCCTCTATTTGCTGAAGTTTCTCATTTGTCGTGGACATAAAGGATTTTAACCCCCTCACCTCATCCATAATGATATCGAGAACAGGGTTTTGAGATGATAAGATGGGAGGGGGAGGGTCATTTTTAGCTCTCTTGGGCTTAGTACCTAAAAACGAGGCTCTAACCGAAAGTGAAGTTTCACTAGCCATCCTGGAATGTCGTGAAGTGAGACTGATTTTTTTATGAAGATTTTAGTCTGCCCATAAGCTGAAAAAGAACACCTCTTAAGCAGTGTAGGACCAAAACGAGCAAAAAAGGAATCATGACGTCCTCTGTCCGCACTCCAGCACTTGCCAAAAGAGGATAAAAAAAAATCAACCGTGGTATGCATTTAGTAGATCAAACGCGTATAGAACATTAGATGCTGGAGGGCATGGCAAGTAGAAGAAAGCATTCATAACCATTCGTGCGAATAAGAAAAGGTCAAAAAGTCATATGAGTTGCTGGTAACATCATGAAAGATTTCCATGGAAGCAATGTAGAAACTGGTATTTTTGCTCAAAAAAGACAATACAAACAGAGTCTATTGAGCTTCTGCATATGAGGTGCATTATGATGAGGAGAGCCTTACATAGTAGTAATTAGAGTATGGTTAAGGTCTTGTAGCAAAAGTCATAAATCACAAATGGGCAGCATGAATTGATGAAAAAAATAAAGGAAAGCCGAATTGCCGTGCTTTTTAATATCCGAAAACGCCGGTTTACAATGCCAATAGCTCAAACTCGTGTAAATGCAAGACCTATTGCATTGCAAATGCTTGTTTAAATGGTTGGCAGAGGGTGTTAAAAGGATTTAATGTACAACCCAGCAGCGTTGTGGGGGTCAGCCGTATTCGAGAAATGTGCTTTCACGGGCTCTTGAGGGGTAAAGAAAGAGGGTTTTGGGAATTACTAGCCATAGGAAAGGAGTGAGGGCTGCTGCTATGTTCTGACCTCACCCACTGGGTCTAATGCATCCGATGTCGGTGGGCTCCAGGTCTTACTAGAGTGGCCAAGCGCATCCATTTCCAGAATTAAATTGATTTCTGAGCCCCTGGTAAAATGTGAAATTATGCGCCACTGCTGTTTCTTCTCCCTAGGGATTGGTGAAGCTTTGCCAAGCATGAAATATGGATCAGCTGTTGCAATTTTTATTTGAAGAATGACCTGCAAAGGATGGTTTTTGACACCGAAAATGGGTGCATACAAGTCAATTACAATTTCGCCTCGCAGGGCCAGGATTTAGTTCCAGTCACAGATCAGCAACAGAGGCGCGCGATATGGCTGCCTGCGTCTGAGATGCCAATCTCTGAAATGCTCTTTGATGGCAAAAAAAATCATTAAGTGCCATTTTACCTTACGTTTTGTATGCAAGCTTTGTTGTTTATTTCTTCTGGGGCCCTTCCTACACAACTACACACATAAAGCTGGATTCTTTTGTTGTCCCTGGGCCCAGCCTCTCACATTAGTAAAGACAGCTGTCTGAAAACAGGCATTGTTTCTTCCCTTGCATGGCTTAATGTAGTACTCTATCTCTGTGCATCCCTCTTCCAGAGCGTGTGCACAGAACCTTCCTACAGAGCATCTTAGTTAATTTATCATTTAGCTTATTGTAATATAATTCGTACTTTTTAATGGAGAACAATATAATTACATGATCTAAATTGTATTCTGGTCATTAACATCAGTTTCATCCTATTTGCTCCAGAAACATTTTAGCAAAATTGCACGCGCAATGCCAATAACTCACATTTTGAGTACTGTGAAATGTATTACATTGCAAATGTTTCTTTTCTGAGCAGCCTCCTGTGTGGCTTCAGCAGGAAAGAGGTAATTGAGGCTGGAAGCAACGAACCAACCTTGAATTTTCAGAATATAAGTTAAAAGGTTAGACCAAGTAAAAGGAAACAAGCGATGACAACTGAAGATTTGTTAAAAACAAGGAAGTAGTCCCTAAATGGCAAGATAACAGCCAAGATAACAGCCCAGCGCAACTAAACAGTAGTTGGTCGGTGCGGCTTCCTGCAAAACGGAAGGAAAACGGTAATGACGTGACGGATCACAAGCCAACGATAAGCCAGCTAACAAGAGCAATGACAGAGTTAACAAATGGCAATCAGCAGGAGAATGGTAGGAGAAATTACCCTCTATATTGCGTTTACTGTAGGTCTTGCTACAGCGCATGCGCTGTCTAGGCTCGACCTAAAAAGAATCTGGAAGAGTGGATTAAAGAGACATAAAGGTGTAGGGTGGCGGAAAAAGGAGGCTTCAGGAGGAAGCACAGACAGCCTTGATATTTGGCAAACCCAGCACCTGGCAGCACCAAGAAAAACCTTGGTCATGTGCACTTCTTTTTACCTGCATTAAACACAAAATGGGGAGTATACTCTATTTACGTTATTAGCAGTGTTATATTTTTATTTAGCAATTATTACCTGCAATGTAATCCTGTCACTGATCTGACTTTGTGTGTCATCACCTCCCATGAGGTTACACCTTATATTTAACTTGCACATAATTTTTCATTACTTCTTGTGACAGGTTGCGTGCTGTCAGTTCCAGTTATATTAGGGATAAGGTACCCCAGGCCATACATTATAAGGATATAGCAAGTCACTGAGGAGTTCCAGATCCATATAGATGAATTAGGCTAAAGGCTGAGTTCCTTTATGTTGTTATGGAACTCCGAAGTGACTTGCAATATCTTCATCTTGTACAGAAGATGGTATTTTGTCCCATATTGATACAAGGGCACGCCCACTTAAAACCTTGATGCGTAGCTCTTTCATGTACAAGAGAGAGCATGTTTGCTAACATGAAGAATAAAAATAGAACCCCTATTGCAAAATTAAACACATCAAAGATATTTGTTGCAAATATTAGAAACGGTTCAATGCAAGTCAGTTTAAAAAAAAACTGCTGTAGCTGAGAATGTTTAGAACATGTAGAAAGATTCTAATTTTTGCATAATTGTCGAAGGAGTGCAAAAAATAAACATGCTATTTCAACTTGTCACTGTAAAGTAGAAAAATAGTGCAGAAGAAAGAGAAGCAAGGTTTTATTTTGGTTGCTTTAAACAGCTGCTCCATTCATTACCTGCCTTTCACCTCAGCAGCTGACTCTGGCAGCACACATTGTGACATCAGAACTCGGTTGCAAACGTATTAGATTTGAGTTCTGACGTCTTTTCTTTATAATCGGCGGCTGGATGCGTTACAAGTCACCGATTATATATGGGTAAATGACCCTCTGCCTTACATTAAAAGGATATTGCCAGTCACCTAGGAGTTGTGTAACCGTATAAATGAACGAGGCCAAAGGTCGAGTTCCTTTGTAAGGTTGTGGAACTCCAAGGTGACTTGTAATAGCCTTATATTTTATGGCAGATGGTACGTTATTCCTTACAAAACATGGTCACACCATCATCTTTCCCACAATCTACTTAATTACTTGGTGCATAGCTCTTTCACGTGAGAGAACTTGTTTCCAAACATGAAGAATAAAAATAGAATCTCTAGTGTTTAAATTAAACACATGAAAAACAGTAAAATAATTGTACCAAAAAGATAGAATCAATTAAATGTGTCATTAAATAAAAAAAACACATAGTAGAAACATACAGAAAGATTCTACTTTTCTATAACTGCCTCAGGAGTGAAAACAATAAAAATGCTGCCATAAGCCTTCCCATTCAGATTGCCATTGTAGAAAAACAGAGCAGAAGAAAGAAAAGTAACCTTTCATGTTGCTATTTAAACAGCTGCTTTAATTATGCTCGGTGACCTGACCTGCCCTTCACCTGGGCTGCTGGCTCTCGCAGAAGGCACTGACTTCAGAACTCCACTGAAATAAGTTATTACAGTTGAGTTATTACATCGATTATAAAGAAACTAGAGACAGGCTTTTGATACAGGGATTGCAGAATTGTATTATAAAGAAACTAGAGACAGGCTTTTG